>NC_140469.1:11270895-12470895 GCF_051167445.1 Perissodus microlepis | reverse complement strand
TAAAATTTGTCCTCCCATTTTGAAAACATAACCATTAGGGGTCCATAAAACATAATTAAAGTTGCAAACAGAAATAACAGAGACACTCCAAACTCACTTTTCTATCTAAATAAAAAAAAAGTTTTATCGAACTTATTAATCAAACTTTATTTGCCTTCCAGCCTTTGAGCTACTGGCAATGATAGATTTAAGCACCAAATAATGATGAGCACATTTAGCTGAGAAAATTTCTATGGCAACCACAAATTACTTAAAAAAAACAAAAAACAACGACAGCTAGGAACACAAGCAAGCTCATTAGAGATGGTTAGATGCACATCTCGAGCTACCGCAATGCATTATGGGTATCTGTGTGTGTCTGCATGTGTGTGCATGTGTGTGTGTGTGTGTGT
Organism: Perissodus microlepis; assembly: GCF_051167445.1. Taxonomy (NCBI): domain Eukaryota; kingdom Metazoa; phylum Chordata; class Actinopteri; order Cichliformes; family Cichlidae; genus Perissodus; species Perissodus microlepis. The sequence goes on along the minus strand of NC_140469.1, from coordinate 12,470,503 downwards.
GTGTGTGTGTTTGTGTTTGTGTGAGAGAGACAGCAAGCTAGAAAGAAGCGGTATGACGCATTTGCAACATCAAAATTTCATTTATTCCTTACACACATAATGCAATCAGAAAATGCAACACAGGGATGAATGATGGGTGGAGGTGCAATGGAGCAGTAAGGGTATACAGGAAGGAAGACTGAGACAACAACAGGAAGACTGATAGAGTGAGAGAGGGGGAGAGAGAGAGAGAGATGGAGTGATCTGCCTTATTTCCAACACAACTCCAGTGACAGACCAATTCTTCATTAACCAGTGTCTTTACAGTGTATATGTCAAGCCTGGCGGCCAGACAACTGCAGAAGAGTGTGATCATAATTTATCTATTTAAAATGCCGAAAGGGAGAAGACTACGGTGCCTTGCAAAGCTGTTAGCTGAGCCTTCCTGCTGGGCTGTGTACAGCACTGACATATTATACTTGTGATGGTGGAGATAACTGAACTCACAACTTCACAGAACAGCATATGGAGATGTAATGTTGCATACAGTAAGCACAAAGCCATAACTCATCTGCTGGGATTGAATGTTATATGACATGCTGAGAGTGTGGACATATGAATACCTTGCAAAAACAAGGTAAGGGAAGTACTTCTGAAGTTAATGCCACTAACAAATTCTACCTTCTTTTAAATAGCAGAAATTGAATAGTGTATTAGTGAAGATGATGCCATGAAATATTTGAAGTATCGGAGTGGTGGTCCACTTTAAATTGTGTGGTTTTTTTCATCTGTATTCATATATTAGCTACTGATAATTAGCAAAATACAAATTCTATGGCTGTTGTAAATACATGATTGAAGAATAATACACCACAGATTTCCCTCTATCTGCAAATTTGACGCAATGCAGTCTATCACAGTAGGATACATTACAAATTTAAGTAGCATTGAACAAAACAGACCACAACCATTGACTATGCTATTAGCATTCTTCAACCTTAGTCAGGCCTTGAAAATATTCATGAATTGTTATATTTCTTGCAAGGACTTGGCCACCCAGTGCGTTAACCTCTGTACCTGCAGTCTCAGGGAAAGTGACTTACTGTCTACACTACAGAATCTAAAGTTGAAATGCTTACTTTGGTCCAAAATACATGCAATAACAATGTGAAAAAGTCATCTGGTTTTACAACTACCACCAAATAGTTTGGTCAAATTTGCTCAAGCATTTGGCGAAACATTAAATGCGCAATGAATCCCTGTGAATACCATTTCAAACATCCTTTTAGTATCTAAAAAATTCATTTTTGGTTGCATTTGAATGAACATGTAGAATCTGGCTTTGCAATAACTGGAAAAAAAGTGCGAGTGACAAACTTTTGCCTTGACCATAGGTTTTTAATCAATGTGCTGAAAAGCTTAATAAATACTTTAAGCAATCATGAAATTTAAAGCATCAACTGAGTCACGACGGCTGATCACGCAAAATAGGTTCTGCCTCCAGGTCTTATGGCTTATGCTGCACAAATTCTTAACATATTAAAATAAAAAGATGAACAAGACAAACATTAAAATGGGGTTCCTGCAGATTCGCTTCCTGAACTCCTAAAACTTATAAAGTTGGCATGGTGTAGCATAGCATATAACAGTAATTGACTGGGCAACACATTGACAGCAGCTTTAACAGGCTGCGAGGTGAATTACACAGCAGGGTTACAGAACTCAATTAAAATGGCTAGTCAATAAAATATGACTGCAGATCCACCACACTATCAGGCAGGCCCTCAAATATTAGTCAAGAGTAAATTAAGTCTGTTCCCAGCCAGCACTGCAGTCAATAAAAGGTTAGCAAAAACAGGTTTGACATCAGTGCTGGCTGAACTATGAAAAGCACTTGACACCCATCTACCCACCCGAGCCTTTTAGCGTCTAGCAATACAGGACTGTTTGTAATGTAGTGCTTCCAAGTATGACGCTGTGTCCCAATTCAGAGGTTAGATCCCACTGCCAGAAGGGATGTCGAGCAGAATGCTAACTCAGATTACAAAGGGAGATTTTAATGGAATGGAAGGAGTGTTTAATGGAAAACAGTGTTTAATGGAAACATATTGGCATGCTTCTACTAAATAGCGAATTAGTGATAAATAGCATTCAGTGGTAAATGTACAGTGTTGGGAAGGTTACTTTTAAAATGTATTCCACTACAGATTACAGAATACATGCCCCAAAATGTATTTTGTAACGTATTCCGTTACGTTACTCAATGAGAGTAACGTATTCTGAATACTTTAGATTACTTAATATATTATCATGCTTTTTACAACTACATGAATGTGATTTATTACTATTACTGAAGGTTATTCACCAATACCAACTAGATTTTTAAATCTTAATGAGTAACAGTAGGATGGACATTAGGTAAGGCTGCACTTTTTGCAGCGATCTCATATAGAAAACTATTCCGCGTGTATATAAAACAGGTCGGGCTCGTAGCTGAAAACTAGCTTTACTTTGCTCTCTGGGTCAATTTTGCAAGCAAGAGACAGAGAGAGGCATTGAAAGGCTGCTCCAAAGGAATTTATTGTTTCGGTGGAAAACACGAACACAGTGTACTAGCTTACTTACAACTGGGCTCGTCAGGCACTCTTCCTGGCTGCAGTGGTTATTATTATATTTACATGGTTCCATCTCCCGTTTCTGCTCGATGATAACTTGTACTGTCATTTTTCTCCCTCCATCGCGCTCACAGACACATCACGGGTATGGCAGTCCATTCTCCCTGCAGCACGGACTACACTGCCCATGAGGCTACATTCTTTAGGCCTATGCCTGTAACACTGCCTATTGCCTTCATATTAAATAATTTTTTGAAATTTTTTTAAAAATATTTCTACACGTCATTATGTGGGCGGCAAGTAGAGGTGACATGGGCCGCGAGATTGAGACACATGCATTAAAGCCTCTTAATGCATGTTTTGTTTGGGTTTCCACCGGCATGGAATTACCAAAAATAGAGAGGGCATAGCCTAACATACGAAACAGGAAAAGACCGCTGTGTAATCCCTTTATTTCAACAAAGTAACTGTATTCTGAATACCACCCCTTTAAAAGGTAACTGTAACGGAATACAGTTACTTATATTTTGTATTTTAAATACGTAACGGCGGTATATGTATTCCGTTACTCCCCAACACTGTAAATGTAGCAATGTAAATTTGACTGTACTGCCAAGAAATTAACAGTAAGGACAGGAAGTTAGCAAGAAAAGGATATTAAGGCCTGGATGGCATTGTTTACTCCCTGCTATTGTCTTTTATTTTATGTCAATCATCTATAATATTCTTGACTGTACATGTCTGGTAAAATTAATAAAATGACATATTTGTATACACTTCAAATTAAAATTGAAGTAGTGCACAATGGATTGAGACACAGGACAGATTAATTTAATAGGAGTGGCTACATAGTTCGTGTAAAACTAAAAGATGCCCGCACCTTTCAAATCTTGTCAGCATATATGGGATATAAAACTGCAAGCCTTGACCGATCGAGCCTCTCAATTGGACTGTATATCTGGCACAGTTCACAAAAGCATGCACAAAGAGCAAGAATTTCTGGATTATTAAGGTTTAAAAAACAGAGAATTGATAAATACTTTGGTATTTTCTGAGCTCTTCGCCTCCCATGCTCTTTAATGGCTCTTTCCATCACAGTGTAATCTTTCCATTTTCTCATTTTCAGATCGATGGAGACTCAAGGAGAATGAAAGGCCTATTTCCTCTCAAATGGGGATAAAGCTTAACACACGGGGCCGTCTCATGTTTTCTAATCATGTCAGCTAGGCTACAGAACTAGTGGCACCAAGTGTAAAGCACAAGTAAATCTTTGAACAGTAGAATACAGACAAACATTACAAAGATTCCAGTGTGCTATAAAAAGCAGAGCTATAGTTGCTTAAGGGATATAAATAACAGTGTATCATTAGAACAGTGCAGAGTGGGAGAGACAGTCGACAGAGAGAACAGCTTCATGAAAACAATAGAGCGAACAAGTGAAAGCAGTCCAGCGTCTGTATCAGAAAGGTACTCTTCAAGCACCCACGCAACTGCATCTGCTGTGTATGTGGAGGTTTTGTGTAATGGGAGGAGAGGACAATGGAGCAATTGAAGGTCTTTGAATTGAAGGCAACAACGTTTCTCCACTTCTGTCCAACAGGATCTTCCCTGTTCCCTGACCCCAACACTTAGCTTTGCCTGTAAACAGAGGATCCTCTCACACGCATTCAGTCTGTTAGTGTTTTTCTAGTAAATCAGTGTGTGGTCTCCCAAGTCTGGCTCATTTCCAGACTTGGGAGATTGCTTTACTAAAATATGCAACTGTGCTGCTTTAGACCACCTGAACCCTTTAAAGCTCCCAACACCATATGCAGGAAGAGTGGTAAAATACAGACATGTTATCACCATGTTACCATTTTGTTACCACGATGGAAAAAAAGATTTTATTTTCTTTTAAGTACATCCTTAATGCTTCCATAGCAATTAGGTGTATAGCAGCCAGGTGGTGCTAATCAAACACACACAATTACTTGATCATCAACAAGTGAAGCTGCCACAAAAAAGCAGACGTTTTGGAAGTTTGTTGATTTGGAGGATTCAGGGATATCAAGGACAAAAGATAATGAGCAATGATGTCAGAAAAGCTATTGTTGATGCTTATAAATCTGGGGAAGGGTTTAAGTCCATCACTGGATCATTGGACCACTTGATCATTCACAAGTGGAGAACACAGCTTCCAATCTTGCCAGGAGTGAACATCCCAGCAAATTCACCCCAATGTCAGACCATGCAACACTTAGAGAACAGTTAAAGAACCCAAGATTTGGTTGTACTTTAGCAGCAAATTTAGGAGTTCTTCTGACGATGTGTATAAACAAATGACAGCCTGCATCCCAGACTTCCTCCTTGTGTCTTGCCTTAGAGATGCAGGCTTCTCTCTTACAACACTGTCACTAGTTTCTCTGCTTCACCTGGGTGTAAACATTTTTCCTTATACAAATAAATCAGGGAGGTGCAGTATGCAGATAGTATGCAAATGGTATGGAGATTGCACAAGCCTGCTAGTTCAGAATGATTCAAATTTACACTAACATATGCACCGTGGTGAGAACAATATAGGCTGGTATGCATGTTTCATAAATCCAATGGTAATTCTACATGCATTTGTTGCACAGGGTCAAAACCTTTTCATGCAAATATTAGTAAATGATGCCCAGTAGATGCTTGACCCTAGTACGGGACTACTAAAAGCCAAAAAAAAGCACGTCAGCACACAAACCTCAAGCATAGTGGTGGAGGGCTAAAAATAGTTTTGCAGCCACAGAACCTGCACCTTGCAGTGATTGAGTCATCCATGAACTCCTTTGTGTACCAAAGTATTGTAGAGTCAAACAGGAAACCATCTGTCCAAAGGATGAAGCTTGGTTGAAACTAGGTCATGCAACAGGACAATGACCCAAAACACAGCAGCGAAGTACAGTCCTCAGCCCCACTGAAATGCTGTGGCAGGACCTTAAGACAGCTGTGCAAAAACAAATGCCCCCAAACATCAGTGAACTCATGCAATGTTGTAAAGAACGTCCATAATGATGTGACAGACTGATGAAGTCATACAGAAAATGATGTTCTCTGTAAGACTTTGTTCAGATTCTGTATGATTGAGTTATTGCTGTAAATGACACTTCTGCAAGCTATTGAATCATGGGGTGTACTTAGAGTTAAGAATGAGCATTAGCAAAAGCTATCTGTAAAATTTTAGAATCAACATTACAGTTGGGCGCACCCTGTATTCATTACTAGAATTTAAAATCCACATTAGGCTTTTGGCTATTCCATTATCATTCAAGATATTGCTAACAAGACTGCAAGAAAGAGTGTTCAATAGCATGCAGGCAAAAGCAAGCGTGAGCAATTTGATGTTCAGGTAGCATTTTGCATGCAAATATTGGGGGTGGCGGGGTTAACGTTATTGTTGGGATTCAAGGTTCAGCTATGCGACTAACAGAAAGACCTCTTACTTCACACATAGGATCAGCACTGGGCTCTGCTGTAGCATTAAAGGCTAATGAAACAGTCCCCGGTGAGGGAGAGGAAATGACTGGAAGTGAGAAGGTAGAGCTGGCATGGGGGCTCTGTTATTGTGATCCTTACAGGTGAGGCTTGATCACATGCTTATAATCGGGGTCTCACAATTCTGCTCACAATAAATTCATGCAAAGATACACACACGCAAAAAAATCCAAACAGCTTAATTTTTGTTTCATGCAGGTGTGGGCATATGGACGCTCAGTAAATTCAATTATGTAAAAAGTAATCACAGATACATAACCACAGCACACATCTCACAGGGTTGTGGGATTTTGGCAGGAACCAGTCTGTTTATTTGTGGATTTTCCAAGGTCTCTGTGATTAAAATAGCTCCAAAGCACTCCTGACACTCCATTACCCAGCATGCCCCGGGTGAGGCAGGATCGTACATATTGATTTCATGCCTCATTAGACTTCCTGTCTAACAATGCCATTGTTCTTCCTGGTTCTACAGGATTCTGCATCGTTCAAAAATGGCCACATATAAATCTGGGTGGGGAGAGTGGGCACATAACAAATGAATACATTAATACTGAGTTAGGGCTCATTGGGAGCATCATGGAGCAACCCTTCACAGGTTATAGGCTTCTGACCCAGTTTTCAGTTAAAGTTGTTAACAAACTGTTTCTCCTGTCACAGTGCAGCCAGATACTGTTTCAAAATAATCTATCAGCACAAGTTCTTTCACTTTGTCTGTAGTTTTATGACCGAAGTCATCATGACCCAGGAAAATGGGCCAAGAATCCACTGTGTATCAAAATAATATGAAACAGATTCTTTCTATTTGTTTTTTTAACAAATATCTTGAGTCTTCTAGCTCATTAAACCTCGTTTAGATACAAAGAAACGCTACAGCTACACGGGAGATGCAAAGTGTCGTCTTGTCAGACACACACTGCCTTCGTGCTCTGTTAGTTCTGAGCATGACAATTTAAATGTAAATGAGATTACCTGATTGATTGTGAGACAAGATTTTTTTAAAAGTTGGGCTTCATGGTACATTGCTATCAGTTTTGTTACGGCTACAGCTTAGCAGTTCTGACTGGGATCATACATGTATGTCGAAAATCAACAATAAGTGCTCTCAGACTTGCGTTGTTGGAGTTTCCAGGTGTGAAAGAGCCATGTCTACATCCTTACTGTTAACAGACGAAGCAAGACAAAAGTATTTCTTGTCTATTTTATGATCAACATGTTTATTTTTATAAAATATTATTACATTATTATTATATTATTACATTTAGTGTTTATTTTTGTGGCGATGGTAGTCTGTACAGTGTCTTACAATATTTATTTATTTTATTTCCAACAAAAGAGATCGTTCCTTGCGTATTCAATGGCTGCCACTGAAAGGTAAGTTTGTCTATATTCAATCTTTCATATCCTCTCTTCTATTTTTTTCAGACTTTCTCCTTTATCTACCAGCAATAATATTCTCCAAGCCTTTGCATTTTCTCCTGTTGCTGTTTGTCTTTTCTTGTCTCTTTCTTGCAGCCCACATCTTACCTCTTCTCACACCCCTTCTGTTTGCACTCACAAACACACACTCTGCATGGTTTTCATGTTTCATCTGATATTTGTTGCTCATTCTTTTTGTTCTTTCTATCTCTCTCTCTGTCGCTCTCTCTTTGACCCAAAGCAAGGCTGCTGCAGTAGCATGCAGCCTGCCAGCTGCCAGTTACGATGATGGTGACAGTAGTGGGGTTGCTGACTGAGTGATGTTGAATAAATGGAATATTCCAGCACAACTAGCAGACACAACCTGAACTCATGCACACACACATACAAGAGCCTACTTGGCCAACTTTTCCTATGGCTACAGTACTTATGAGTTAGTGTCAGGCAGCCGAACATTACCCTTTTTCTGCCCTAGTCTCCCACAAAGGCTCTTTCCATGAGTAAATGGCAAGGGGATATTGCTACTGTGACATACCTCCTACTCAAGCTTGCATCAAAATCTCTTCAAGTCATCTTGGCAGCTTTTAGCTTCATCTAAAAGCCACAAGTCATTGTCAGGAATAGGCCTTTCACATTAAAACTGCAGCTGGCATTTGTGAGTGTGTATTGAAAACACACACACACACACACACACACACACACACGCACACACACACACTATCTGAGTATATGTGTTTCCCTTTCTTTTTTTGCTAAATATGTTTATTAGTAGAATTGAGACACTTTCCTTTCTACCTCTAACAATTATTTTGAAGACTGTAATATACTTATCAACATGATTTACACCGTTTACATGCATGCAGAAGCAGGCAGAAGCACATACACAGCCACACTGAATGCACCAATAAGCATATGCAATCCATGCAATCTATTACGTGCACTTAGTTCAGTCATAGATACAGTATTCACCCACCAAATGTATGCAGGCAAGCTAATGTACTGTTTTCACATGGCACTGTGACAGAGATAATGGTCAAAGTGCAGGACATTAAAGGTACACATTAAAGTGAAACATGCATCAAATCTAGTTTTGAGAGTGAAAACAAGAGAGGTTTGAAGGTCACTTTAAGGCTAACTCTATTTAATTATATTACAGCAGTATACAGCTTTACAGTTTACATGTTTCTGAATTAGTTAAAAGGTTCTATAAGCTTATGATAACTTTATAATCGATATAAACCAGAATATGTTTTTTACCTCTGACTTATTACACCTTACAATTTCAGGAGACGGAAGGTTTTTAATCAGATGCTGCATTTGATAGTTTTGGGTGTGGAAGAGGAGTCATTCATTTCTTCCCCATCATTCTGCTTCTGAATGAGAGTTAATTTATACCATCTGCAAAATACAACTGCCAACTTCAGCAGCAGACAGGGCATCGATAAGGGGAGAGAACATGGGGAACAGAGATGGAGGACAAGGAAGAGAAGCAGAGAAGTCTATTAGGATACACAAATGGCACACACCTACAGAAATTTGCTTTCAGAGAAAGTTGTAAAAGGCACACAGACACCTACACAAAATCTCTTTTCAAGGAACTTCTATAAGTGTTGGAGAGTGTCAAAGTGTAAAGAATATGCACAGTCAATATCCAGAGCCCTAGTCAAGCTTAGTGAGCACACACAAGCAAAAGGAAAGTTTTCAGCTCACTCTAAAGGCCAATGAAGTGCACTCAAACTGCAAAGAAAGGGAGTTTGGAGAATAACCATCAGTCTAGAGGATAGAATATATTACCCTCTCGGTTCTGTAAAAGACCTTGTTGCTTTCAAATACACAAACTGCTTCCATCAGTTGTGAACCTTTGATAACCCAAGTAGTTTATGGATACTTTCAGCTCAGATTCAACAAACTCAAAGCAAGATGCGCACGCCGTAGTTCAACAGCATGAGGGAAGAGGTGGTGTTGTGTTTTCTAGACGAGAAGGAGGAACAAAAGACAAAATGATAATGATGAGGACTATAACTACAACAAAGACTGGGAATATGCTATATATAGTTAGTCTACTATCTCATGTTTTCCATTCATTTACTATAGCTATGGAAGTTCAACCATTTGTCTCCACAAAAATGTCAAAGTAAAAAATAGATCCACATTTTCAAATGGATTGCAGCCATATTAAATGTTCCTTGCATGCATTATTACAGTCTATTATTTTAAGTTAAGAAAAGAAAGAAAAGTAGGAGAATATCCAAAAAATGTAATAAGTACTAAAAGCAATCAGAGCTCTCCATAGCAATAATAACTAAAGGGTAATAAAAGCACCAGGATAATTGCAAAATCAAGGTGAAAGATTGATCTAATTTCACTTTATTTAAACAGCATCCAGCAATCAGCTACAAATCAAAAGTTCTGTTCATTTAAGGCTTGTCTTGACTTAAGTCAACCAGCAGGATCTCGGGAATATAGCACACTGGAATATTTAAAACATCCTCCCAGCTCCCATGAGATGTTTTTCTGTGACTGCAGAATCACTTAACATCATTTTAGCCTGTGGCTTTTGTTCTCACTCATTTTGTATTGTGTTTTTCTGGCTATAAGGAATATAAACTCCTTGCCAGCTCATTACACAAAAGACCATAATCTATCACTGATAGAATGTAATTTGAAAAGATTAAATTGGCTAGATTCTAAACAGATGGAATAGTACAAAGCAGAAAAGATTAATTGGCTACTGGTTGTTTAGAACAGCAAATATAATCAAACTCATTATTGGTGGAATCATTAAATCGGGACATCAATCAAGGATAAGGCAAAACATGATAAACCAGATTATAAATTAACAGGGAAAGTTGCATTTCCAGGGCTATTTCCAGAAACAGAACAGGACATTAAATCCAGCTAAATGAAAATATGTGGGAAACTGATTTTAGAGCAACTCAGGAATAGGTAATTTGGTCTCTGTGGAGCCCTCCTGAGGCAAGTTAAGATATGATGCAACTCGGTGCAAAACATTGAGAGAAACTCAAATGGCTTCAACTGAGGCAGCCAGGGAGCCATCGAATCTAAAAAATTTTAACATAAGATAGCCAGCTGACATCCTTCTGAGAATGCAAAAGAAATCTGCATGAAGAACATTTCCTGCTGAGCTCCCTCAATGACGTACATTCAGCTTTTTATCAACTTAAATAGGATAACTTAAAAAGGATGATCCCCAAAATGTAGCCCTCTGCTATTCAAATACTGAGTGTGGACTTAATTTGAGAAATGTGTGACAGTAATAGAACATCGCGAAAAATTGAAAAGAATATTTCAACACTGGACACACATTTTTTAGAGTCAGCTTCATCCTGAAAATACATTAAAACTAATCTGGGGGACTACTGTAAACTTATATGAATGTTCATGGTAAAGGACCCCATGAACAGAAATATGCCTGGGTACTTCACCGTTTTTGGACAGAGAAGTAACCTGGGATAAGAGAGAAGGTCGTATAATAAGAAGATCTTTCATTATATGCAGGTCTCAGGAGGAAAAGTTCACTTATGCTAAAACAGTATCAGGACTACAGGAATACAAGCTTTAATACTATGTGTCTTAATGAAACCTCAGTGTCTTTAATAAATATTGCAGTGAATCTGCACCCGCAGTGAGTTTGGCTTTTTTAATGTATCTCTGTGGGGAAAGTTGCACCTACTTTTTTCTGTGATCAACACACATGCGCTTCTAGCAGACCCCCGATGTTTTTAAAAAACAAGCAAAAAAAATTATAATTAGATGTAGAGCAAAAAGTATACTGTATGTCTCCTAAGTTGAACTCAAGTTAGGTCATGCTAAATCTTTAACTTAATATGCACTCAAATTGTGACAGGAAGTGCTTTTTCAAGTCTGTGAGCATGTGGAATAAACCTCAAACCAATACTGTTAAGAAAATGTTTAGATCCACCTTTAAATTTTATTAAAGCTAGTGATGTATTTTGTTAAACTTGTTGGTTTGAGTTAATGTGGACAAGTATTACAATTGTAATAATGATACTGACAGACGTAAAATGGACAGTGGGAGTCATTTTTGACTGATACATTTTAGGTCCTATATAATTTCTATGGGAATATAACATTTGGGTCTTTATAGACACAGGGCAGGACACAGTTAGGTATATACAATGTGAATAAAAAATCCATAATTGTAATTAATTCTCTCATGTGTTGTTTGTATATTTGCTGTTTCGCAGCGAGTGGTAAGTGATCTAATTTTTGCTGCCACTTAAGCATCAAATATTTCATTAAGCTACAGGTATCATGCTATTTAGTGGTATTCTGTTGTGCGTTTAATGCGCTGTTTTGTTTGTTCCGTGTGTAAATAGGTAGCATTGTAATTATATCAGCAACAGCTGTTGTTCTGTGAATATATACTTGAGAAAAATCATATGTTCACCCAGTTAGTTTCCTCTGGCAGCTTTCAGAGCATAAAGAGAACCATTAAATGTTCAGAAGCACCATCGGCTACAACTCAGATCATTGTGTTTCACAAATTTACAATTTGTGGTGAACTAATTGGAACAGATAGCAGCAAGAAGACCTAACTAAGCATTTGAAAGTCTTTACCCTTACTTAATAGCATGTCATTCAACCTTCCAACTCCTTGCTGGTGTCTCCTAAATGAAACCTAAGCCAGAGTGAGAAACGTGTGTGTAAGGCATGAGGGTGGGTGTGCCATAATGGGAGCAGAACTGGTCAGTTACTGGACCAAATTACAGGAAAAAATAACTTAGACAAACACAGGCATTGACATAAGCATGTCACCATAAAGCTTCCAAGTTTCCAGTACAGTACATAACTAGTACAGAGCTTTTTATGTAAATGCAACTGAGTAGTTACTGTGAGAACATTCAGCACTATGGAGATATAGTTCACCCCCACAGCTCTGCTAGGAAACAGTGTGAGCAGCTCTGCAGCAGGAGACTGTGTTCCTCTAAGCAGAAAATCTACAGCAAATCCAGTTGCATTAAAAACTGATAGCCAAGTGTTTTGATTATTTTTTGAAGGACTATATTTACTGACAGTCTAATACAAGCACAAACCTTCTTTTAGCTTTAAAAGACTACTGTTGGGATTTTCTAAACATTTATTTTTAACTGTACTGCACATGTACTTGCAGAAGTGCAACTTTCAGAGGCACAGAATGTTGGGAGGAGAGTATTTGAATGAATCACATACAAATTATTTAAGGTTTGCAGCGAGCGATTTATTGGCAACTGTAGCAAATTTAACTCTGAAAATTGTCTTATTTTGTGTATGATGAGACGGTGTGATAATTTCTGCTAGAAGTGTCAACTCATCTGGATTGCCAGAGGGAGATGTTATCAGAACAAGTGTATGATTGGCATCAGCGTATTGCTCAAGCTGTGAGCACACCAAAACTCTAGGCTCTTCAGTGAGTTCTCCACTATTTAGAGCTCAGCCCTGCATGTTTCTGGTCCTCAGTAACGCTGATATGTTTATGAAACAGAGCAGAACTTAACTTCATGTGAAGCATCAGAGGGAGAGGGAGAATCCCAATACAAGATCCACACAGAGCTGTGTGATGTTTTGGGTAACACAGACAGCCATGTTACTTTTTAAAGTAGTGAATGGGTTTGTAGTGTTTTAGGTTTTTAGTCACAGAGATCCATCATGGAGTGGTTTCTTTGTGTATGTTGATTTTTCTTCCTCTTATTTCTGATTATTTTAAAGCTCTCTATCTTGCTACTCGTGGACCAGATCAGAAGTATGCTGGATTTAAGTCAAAATCTAACAATATGTAAAATTAACTTTAATTAAATACCTGCAGCCTTGCATGTCATGCAGATAAAAATACCAGTGTGCACACTTATGCATGTAGCAAAGCAGCAGTAACTTTATTAACACATGTACAGCTCAGGATCTGAGGATGAATGAAGTTTTGTGTTGTGTTTTTTTTTTTTTTTTACAAATCCTACAGGACAGCTGTATACTGACAGTTTTCAGTTTTATGCAGTGAGATAGTTTGTTGAAAGCAGCACTCTTCTGGATTAATCGTGCATTCCAACTGAGCTGTCAGATTTATCCAGAGATCACACACACTTATCCGTACAGAGTCCTCAGCTATTCCTAACAGAAGACTTCGCCTTTATATCAAAACATATCCATTCTCCTTCAGCTGTGTTTCCTTGATCTGAACTGCCATGTTGTTTTTCTGGAGAAAACCTATATTATAATGTATTATTTTGGTAACCAGATTGCCCTCACCCTTGTTATTTATTACTGAAATGAACTGCCTTTGTCTTTGCTTATTAATCTGGGCCCATGTATGTAAAAGGTCTAGGTGAAGAGTTGGATAGTGTAGGTATTTTTTTAATCCACTGCACTTTATCAATGGTGCATTAGCATTTGTGCGTATTAGTGTGATTGCTGAGGTTTCTTTCTAATATTGTAGGGTCTTTTTCCACCTTGAGGCGACTGTTGTTGTGAATTGGTGCTATATAAATAACATTGAATTGAACTGAACTGGATCAGTAAAGATGAATGGATCTGACAAAATCAGGTGTGCTCCAATGAGTCAGCAATGAGAGCACAGAGATAAATGTAGTCAATCCAACTTCTATCTAATGTGCTGCTATGTAGTGCTGATTAGAGCTGTTGTCAGATAAAACTTATTGTTTCCTATTCCCTTTCAATGACTGAACAATTCATTTGTAAAACATTTGTTTTCCTCAGGGAAGGAGATTTTAGAAATGTCGCACTGCAGAAATAAGACTTCAACAACGGCTACAAGTCTGTGATTTATCCCTCTTATGGGTAACTTCTACTACATTTGCTCTCCCAATGGGAGGAGGAAGAGCTGGGTTCAAATCTAGTCTGCTGCAGGAATCTGACTAAACACTGCGCGCTTCACTGATTCAGTAATGTGAAAGCACTGAGAGGGTTTCTGGTCTAGGGAAAAAACACACACACACACACACACACACACACAAATGAATGCCATTTGCAAAGGGAAAAAAAAGCTTAAATTGCTATCAGCACTTGTCCTTGACTCGGTAAGGGTAAATGGAATATTTTGTGGTATTAAATTAAGGAGAACTTCAGAGTCAATGCAGATTGGCAAAATGATAAATCTATGGTGTATTGTCTTTCCATATCTTTCCATTGTGAAGAGAAACACATATTTTTGTGCCTTATAAGTTGCCTAAAACATAAATAAAGTGCTAAATATATAAATCAAGAGGTGTAAAGATCAATCTGTACAAAGCTACACAACATACGTACATAGCAAATCTCTTGTGTACTTCCTATTTTTGCTTTCTCTCACCTCTTCTCAATCTAACATATCAAAGACTAAAATATATTTGCATTGCACTTATTTCCCCTCATCATCACCTAAACCAAACCTGGAGCTGTTTCGTCTACCATCCCCTACTTATATATTGTTTTCTTATATATGATTTTCATGTTTGTTTGTTTTTTTAAACAAAACCTTGCAGCATCATTGCCTGCCCTCCTGCAGCAATGCAGTTACCACTCCAGCCCTCCTTCGTCAAGTAACGGCCATGATTTTAATGATATTTTCCAGCTCTTGCTCCATAATCTCCATTACTTCCATCCATTAAACTCAACCAATCAATTGTTGCTTTCGTTTAAACACTTTATAACAGTGGGGTGCTGCTATATAACAGCAACAACTTTATGAGCTGCCTTATATTAGAGCTGTTTATTGACAACAAAGTTACAATTTGGCCTTTTTAGCCAAAAGTTTTACATAAAAAAGGCTTATCATAGTTCAGCACATACATTTATGGTATATGGAGGACTTCCTACCTGCTCTTTGACAGAGGCAAGGATAGAGGAGGTTGTCTCTGTCTCAGATCTGTCTCCATTGGAGGATGGCATCACAGGGGGAACCATGGCCCCCTTCTCCTGCTCTGCAGGCTGATCCGGCACTGGCATGGCTAAAATTAACACACATATATAGAAAATGATGTGACAAAACAGTACGAAGAATATGTCTCATTTACATGATTGAAAAATCACTTTAATAAGTAAAAAACTGAAATCACAGGCTGATTCAACTTGTATCCCAGTGTCAATCAGTAGTGTTCGTGGCTCTTCATAGACACTTTGGCAATGAGCCCAAGTGTTGTCCTTCAGGGGGAACCCAGAGCTCACTGCAACCATATAACAGACAATAAGTCTGATGATCTTATCCTGGTACCTAATAGCAGTCAGGGCACTGTTGGCTAGCACACAGAAGTCTATTTGACCCTACAAGTGAATGCCTCCCCACACAATCACTGATCCACCGTCAAACCAGCCATGCTTGTTACAGCATCCCCAGATTCGTTTACGTCCATCACATGTGTTCAGTGTGAAACTTCTCTCATCTGTAAAGAGAATGTGCACCAGTGCTCGACCTCCCAGTTCTGGTGTTCACTGGTGAAAGCCAATCAAGCTGCATGGTGTCCATAGTGAGCACCAATCCCAGTAAAGGACATCAGGACCTCTAACCACCTTCATGCAGTGTGTTTCTTGAGATTTTGGTCAGAAAAGTGCACATGAGTAGCTTTCAGGAAGGTAACTTTGCAGGGTTCTGGTAGTGCTTCTGTTCCTCCTCAGACAAAAGAGAAGATACCAGTCCTGCTCTTCCACCCTCTTGAGACTATTCTAGAAGACTCAGCAAACAATCTCCTGATGGCACATGCACATGGGTCATTCCAGAGGAGCTGAACTATTTGTGCAACATCAATGGGCTTCAGGTAACCTCTCACCTGCTACCAGTAATCACAAAAACAGTAAAAGAGCAAAACACGAGAAAAAACAGTCAGGAGAGATAAGGAGTAGGCAACGGTCTGAGGCCACCACCTACAAAACCAATGCAATTTTGAGGGTTGTCTTGTTATCTCTTCAATGCAACTGTTACCACTTTCATCAAAACAAGTGGAATCGATTAGCAATCATCTTTTGTTATATACAGACTTCAACTATCTATAAAATACTGTTGTTTTCTTCTCTTATAAGAAGATTGGAGAATCTAATTCAGTTAAAACATCACTTTGAACGTGCCAGCCAGTCAATCAGTCAGGGCGCCGATGAGCACAATACTGGAGGACAGACTGGATGTTTGTGGTATGAGAGAATAAAAACTAAAAGCAGACTTAATTTACAAAAACAAAACATAAAGCAAATACATCTCAAACAAGTACAAACACAGTGGGATTTGCCACTTCCACTATATTACTTCACAAACACAGGGTCTTGTAGACTGAGTAATGAATGTATTCAACTGGAAAAGACATGCATTGTTCATCAAACAGCACCTTGACAACTAGCTTGACAAAGTTAGCATGAGTGGTGCATGGGTTTTTTTGTTTGTTTGTTTTCAACCAGCATTCATCTTAATCCCAGGAAGTACTAATAGATGCATCAACATCACTTGACGCTTCTAAATTAAGCCATCTATAATATGAAAGCAATATTTTAACAACAACACCTTGCACTATTAACATGCTAATATGTTTTCTGTTCCATGCCCTAATAATTTAGCCTTGTATTTTACCTGAGCAGGAAAACGACAGGTTAAAGACTTCCTGTCATGCATTACTAACACTTTCTGTCACCATTTGTGTGACCACCATTTTCCATGAAAATCAGTGTCACAAAATCCATTTTCATTTTTTTGTGCATGATATGAGAAACTTTTCTTTGGTCTGTTCTGACTGGGCACTAACTGAAAAGAAACAAATTCACTTTCTGCGTAAAGCACACAGTACTGCAGGCCAGGGTATACACAATATTGTGCCCAAACACCAGACACACAAATGTGAAAGAAAATTCAGGGACACCTCAGTTTCAAGCAATACAAGCAATATCAAAAATGAAACACAATGAAATCACCTTATTTCTAATTAACTGTAAGGGTTTTAAATCATCAAACAAACATCTGCACATTTTTCCTGTCTGAGCTGAAAGTACATGGCAAGAGAAAGAAAGAGGAAGTGTCTTAGAAATCAGGAAATTGGTTGGCAAGTTTTAGAGTGTTTTAGAGACCATAGGGACAGGATTTTGTCAATACAGAAGCCCAGACTTCAGTAGGAGACTAAATAATGAACTGCCTGAGTGTGGGATTAAATCATGGAGTCTCTTACTTTACAGTTTCCTGCTAGTCTCAGGCATTTAACATTTGATCTGGGGATTTAAATTCATGCCTCTAATTTTAGTTACAGGGTCTGCATGTACATTTCTGCAGCTTGGATTCTGTCATAGATTTTTAAAATGTGTGATATGTTTTTTAGAAGTATTCATCCAAAAGATAGAATGAGACAGACAAAGAGAATTAGAGTCAAGCGCATCAGTTACCTTACAGAGACAGTACCTCAATGAGGATCTAGACAGTGTGCAAAGCAAACTTCCACTCATTCTATTAGCCAGTCAGCTAGCCATCAGACAGACAGCCGGCTAGACAGGGTGGTGTCTGTAAATAAAAGATGCTAGTGAGATGCCCTGCAGATGGTAATTTTCACTCTCACTGACAAATACCACTTCTGTGTCTGGCATCTCCCCTCCTGAGTGGAGATGAGTCACTGGAGTTTGGCTCCTGAGCAACCAGAACCCCAGCAAAGACCATTTTACACGCGCTGGCTGACTGCCGCAATTTCTCTTGAATGCGCCAGCCAAATGTGCAAGTCAGTGGGAAGAGGAAAGCCTCATCTCACCTTCTTTCTGAACTCATATAGATGTTTTTCTGCTAGTAAACACCTCTAGCAATAAATTGGAGCTCCCAAATAACACAAAAGAATGAATATGTGTCCCATCAATAATTTGACATGTGGCTTCTTAGCCAACAGTTTGTATGTTTGTGGTCAAGTTTTCGTTCCAAAAGCTATCCAGTTGTGTCTGTAGCAATATACTATAGTTTGAAATAGGCACAATACCCCTTTCTCATGGCAGGAAAATCACAGGTGTGACTAATAACATTAATGATGGTTTTATTCCATTTTGCTGTGCCAATAAGCAGTGCCAATGTGCCAACATGTATAATGCCAGAGGCCTGGTAGAGGCATACTGAAAAGAAATGCAGCTGCTATTAGTTACACCTGTTTTTTTTACAAGTAATAATGTCTGCACCCACTGGTTTTGTGCTTTATAATACTTAGTACTAAGCCCGAATAAATGTACAGCAAAGGCTGATTGATTGTTTTTGCAGACAGAAATGAGTGTTGCCTTGCGGCATTAGCTCATCAGATAATCTCTTTGCAGTTTTTGACATAATATTCCCAATATACAAGAAACTAGCATATACAAACAAGCGCAATTAAATTAAATAGGCAAACACGCTTCTGAGTGACTTTGATAAGTCGTTTCTCATACAGCTGAATGACTGAAGTAACAAAAAAAACAACAACAACTCTAAACAGCATACACCACGGCACATAACAAAGACATTGCTGTGAACCTGTTATTGCCAGAGAAAGCCAGTAATCATGTATAGAGGAGGCACAAACTCTTTGTAATTAGTGTCCAGCAGGTGCTGTCTTTAGAAAATTGCAAAGGTGGCTCGCTGTATATTGGCTGCTGCAGAGATAATCCCAGAACACATTTGCCATCAAATGTCACAATACTCCACCATCCTATTCTATTCTTTCCAGGTATTGTCGCCAAGCACAGTCGAGCTGCTACTGAATAGATATGTGTCACACTGCAGGGTGGAGTGTAACAGGAACCTCAGCTTAGAGGAGGCCTTTGTAGCTCTGGGGATGAATTTAATTGTAGCGCATTCTGACTGGTTTGAGCTGTGAGCTGTTTCGCAAAGAACTCAGAAGGAACGATGGTATGACATTTCATTTGGCTCAGCCCGAGATAAGTAATGGCAAGCTCAGAAAAAGCCTTGTATGGTTGAGGACCCAGCATTTAATAATGATCCTTACAAAACAAAGTGTAAACAAGCTAAAGAAAAACTCAAAAAAAGTGCATCACATTTCATCTCGTCTATAATGTACGGAGCCCCGCAAGGAACATGGGCGAAAAAAAAATTAAGACAAACTTTTGCGAGATCCCGAGTTACTTTTGCGAAATCTCGCAAAAGTTTGTCTTAATTTTTTTTTTCTTAATTTCCACTGTTATGTTCATAGACAAAATGTTGGCAAGTGTCTGAAAGTGGTGAATGGGTCCAAAGTGCATGCATCCTTGTTATACCCCTATCTGGTCTCTAAAAGGAGAATTTCATATATCTTCTCTTACTCCTGGGGATTTTTTTCTCTTCCCACTGTTGCCAAGTGTTTGCTCACAGGGGCAATCTAAATATTGGGTTTCTTTCTTTTTACATCAGAAGATAATGTGCCTTCAGGGATATTTGGTGCTATATTTGGTGATTTGGTGCTATATAAATACAACTGAATTGACCTTGGCCTTTACTGTTTGCTCACAATTAAAAAAACAAAACAAAACTCCATGCACAAGCAAAAAACACACCCATGCATATATAAACACAGAGGTGACTCACATTCTATGCTAGAGGATTTTGCAGTTTAGGCACTTCTGAGCGCTGTTCACACCTGCTCTGACCAAACAAAACACACTTTACATGTCCATGCCTACAAAATGACACATAAAGAGACTCACACGTGTACTGTATGAACAAACGTTTCTCTGAGATCCTCCCCTCTATGACTTCACATTAGCTGACTCGCTGATTTCATGATGTGTTGTTACATCCACTCTGCTATGCTCTCACTCTGACCTTATTATGTTTCTTTATCCTATTTTCAACCTTTTTTCTCTTTTACCGTTACATTTAAAATTGTGTTTATCTGACCTGTAAATTGGATCGAGCAGTGTCAGTTGCTCCCTGTACAAAATGAAAATACATTTTTCCTTAACACTAATCGATAATGTTAGGAGACCTACAAACCAATTATTAATGTTTTCAGTGTATCTGAAGCAAAGTAATCACAGTATTTTTTTTCAGCTTTTTGGAAATTGCCTTTCGACTTCAATCTTACCATTAGCACTGTAAAAAAATACAATGAGATCATTTTTGCTAACAATGATGTTTTTCAAATTTCAGAACAATTTTTTTTATTTATTAACTTTTTGTCCTTTTTTAGGTTCTATTTCCTGTTAAATCTCCAATTCAGGTCCCAAATAATGCATTTTGAACAGGAAGCCATTATCCCCCTCCGCATGTTTGAGTGGGTGGCTCCCCTAAGGAGCACAATCAAAAGCGTATCTCCTTCTCACATAAAATTACATTGTTGAAATATTTAAAGGGGCTGAAAAGCAATCTGTGTGTGGTGGCTTTTATTTGGTAGAGCTTGAATCCTTCAGCAGATCCAAGCTAAGACATTTAACATCTATATTTCTCAGGGATGACATTGTATATATGCTAATAAAAAGCATTAGAAGTAATAAACTAATGAAGTTAATGCACCATATGGGACTGTGAGAGCTTCAAAATTATATCAGAATATTCCAACAGAATTGGTAACAATGACATTTCTGACCAAAAGGTTCAAAATTTGTAAGCAGCTTTTGAACTTTTTTTCAATGCTTGCAGGCAAGAGCATTTACAAATGTAAGTAAAGAGTTTTTTCCATCCTTATTTTTCAATGTCCTCCTTGTTGACGACACACTACCTAGGTCAGGGGTCAGCAACCTTTAACACCCAAAGAGCCACTTGGACCCGGGTTCCATGTAAAAGAAAACACTGGGAGCCGCAAATACTTTTTGACATCTAAAATCAAGATAACACTGTATATATTGTTTTCTACCTTTATGCTTTGTGTGAACAACTAAGGTGTGTTGCTTATGAAATCCATGAAGTGCTACAGAGAAAATGACATTTTATTTATGTAATTAACACATTTTTAACTCTTAAAGAAATATAACAAAAGGAAAGACACCCAGCTGAACTAAAATGATCCATATAGCAAACAAAAACTGTTATATCTCCTTTGGGCTTTTGGAGCCTGACTTTTAAAAATAATTGGAAAAAAAGCACTATGTTGCTAAAAAATAGATATTTGCAAAATTCTGCCTAAACATGTATTTTACCTGGTTAATGTGTGTGGCGGGGTGTGGTCTGCAGCGCCGCTGCAGGGGAGGCGGATGCACCAGAGCAGCACCCACAATCACGCCTCGCCCCCTTTACGTCTGTGCTATCTATGCTGTTGTGTTGGCGTGTGTCGGGCTGTGAGCTGCAAACCTACAGCCGGCTGTATGTGTACAGCAAGCGTGTGTGAAAAGTGGTCAATAAAGAGATGCTGAAAAGCATGTTCATGCAAACATCGTCGGGTCTGCCGTGGTATGTTTACAATGGGACTTCTGGTCCCGAACCTCTGCGCACAGCGTCTGCAAATCGGGGCTTTCATCTTTACCCAGGACTGTAAGCTGTCATCTGTGAGGCGTGAGCGGTGTTTGTTTTTAACATAGTTCACGGTGGAGAAGAGCTGCTGACATAATGTGGATCCGAAGATCCATAATTGGCCTACCTGGGGTTGAAAGTCTCGATAAATGCACGGCGTTTCGGCGGGTACACCGGCTTCCGCGAGTGTGACGCTTATTTTGAGCAATGAAAAAATAATAGAATATAATTTTATTTTTATATTTCAATATCACAATAATCTAACAATTTAGAACTACAAGTTAAAAAAGAACTAACATAAATAAAATACACTTCAGCTAAATACTTCTAATTTATTTTCCAAAACCACGCGGAGCCGCACTATAAGGACTAAAGAGCCGCATGCGGCTCCGGAGCCGCAGGTTGCCGACCCCTGACCTAGGTGCATGCGGCAGCAGCATAATAGTCAAGTTATAGTGACATAACAATATACTCAATGAGCATAAGTCACATGTAAGTACAAAAGTATCCTGGGTAGTTTTTTCCTTTTAAATTTTAAGTAAAAGTATAACATAACTACTTTAATTGAACAATACCACTAAAGTAAGTTAACTGTGTAACTTTTCATCATTCTCTACAGTATTATCATTTGACAGCAATCACTACTATCACACTTTCTCAAGTTTTGCCCTCACTAAGTAACCTGACCCTTGGAATTAAACATTTCCATGGTAACAGAATCTCCACCAATCAGTTTATTTCAATTTGTAGGAAGATGGACACATGGCTTTTTAAACCTTTTAAAATCATGGTTATAATCTTATGGCTCATAATCAAAATTCCTATGGAATATGTTTGTGATTGTAACTTCCCTCTTTTACTGTATTATTTTATATTTCAACATGAAAACAAAGTAAAAACTGTAAAACCATATGAACAAAACAACCATGTATGAGAAATGCAGTATATCTGTTTTACTTATGTCTGTTTTTTCCCCTCATTTTATATAACAGCAATGAAACAATGTCAGTGAAGTTTCAAATTTGCAGCTGTGCCAAATGTAATGCACCAACAAATCTTACATATGTTTCAGCCAAAGTAGTAGTCGTCATTGGTCTCATCAGTGAGTGTACCATGTTGCTTGGCAACAACTACAAATGACATCAAATGCACTTTTATAAGAAATACAACCAGAACACAGAATAGGAGGCTCTAGGGAGGAAGAAGTTATGAAGCAAGCCCGATGTTGCCTGTCAAGTAAAAGATTTCCAGTTTCTTCCCCACACTTAGGAATGCAACGTATTAATTTAACACTCAGTATCAGCAGATACATAAAGCTAATGTATCTTTTTTGTGACAGGAACAGATACACTGTGTCCCAGATACACAAAAAATGTGTTTGATTAAGCAAAATATTTTATAAAAATACATTTATTTATTCCCTGTTTGTGTTCTACTATTATATTTAATGTTCCTCTTATATTTAATCTTGCATTTTGTGTGTGTTGCATTTTACTGCTGTAGATGGTGACAGTTGACCTCATTTTAACTGCTTTATGTGCTATTAGGCAGTACAGCAAGGCCATATATTCCATCGCATAACAAGCAATTAAAGCTGTCAGACAAATACAGTTAGGTAAAAAGAAGAAAATGTGCCTCTGTATAAGAGCAGTCCGGACATAAGGTTGCAAAATGGAAAACCACAATTAGCCTACCTACACTTTATGGTTAAGTACAGTACTTGAGAAACATAAAACTACTAAAGCTAACTCACTTTAATGCTACCTACAGTAGCACACCTTCACCACTTGCTCAAAGTACTTTCTTCTAACATTCCTAGTGTTTGCACTGTCACACCTGCACACAATCACTAATTAACAACCTGGATATAACCTGAAGACCAGCATAATTATGCTAGCACATATTTCTGCTTCACATAACCGTATTGATAATATCACTAACAAATAACAACTGGAACTTACTTCCACGAGACATCGCAGTAAGACCTGTCATCAACACAACAGCTTCACTATTTAATTTTTGGAAAAATAGCGAAAGCCATTATAGCACAAGAAGCTAGCTATATCTGCTAGCCCTTCCAGGTCGAAACACTTAACAACAAATCATAGGCTACATTCATTTGAGCCCCACGGTGCTCAAATGCAAAACTGACACTACCTCGATCAATAGAACCTGCTGCAGTTTCAGCTAAAGTCAGTAAGTTATTTTTAAGCTTTAAGTTCTTTGGAGCATCTGACTTATGCTAATTACCTACTCAAAACAGCTTGTAAAGCAGATGTATTTAATCAGTAACAATCATGGCTTTTAATGAAGGCTATATAGTAACAGACATGCACTCTATAAATATACCCAATTTAAAAAAAAAACACACAAAAAACAAAAGAAGTCCATGGAAAAAATGACAAGTGCAATATCACTGAGAGATACTTGATAGATCGACACATAGACACTATGTATAGATAAACAGTGTCTACCATACAATCAGAACAAGATGATTTTACAATCTATATAATGTAATCAATATAGTCTCTATTATAATGAGTCTTTTGCGTAAGTTCAGTAAGCAAGATCTGTATTTACCCATCTGCCTGCTTTCCTAGGTGTTCAGGCTATTCAGTCTATTCTTTACATCACCTCCACTTTCCCCTGCTTTCAAACTGACATCATTACTCCAGTCCAGTCATTTTCTTGCACACCTTCTGTGATCCAATCCAACTTATCTGTTAATCTGTCATTCAGGCATTCATGCAACCCGCCTCCTCCCCATCTTTGGCTCACCATGGACTCTCAGAGCCCCATCCAAGCATCCAACTTCATATTCACCCCCACCGGCGTCTACACACTGGGGGGTCCTGTCCTGATTCCTATCATTTCTGGGTTTTCTTTCTGCTGCGATGTTTCATCTGGGTCTAATCACCACATAGTTTTTATTCAAATTCTGCATCTCAATAAATCATTTTCAAAATGCCATCTCATTTTTGAACTTCCATTCAAAAAGTGGTAACTCCTCTCATGGAATACTAAGTAAAAAGTCTTAATGTTTTTTTGTTTTGTTTTTTTAGGTATAATGATGTAGTAATGCTAGTGGTAAATGATTTCCTAATTAGATATTTGCTATTAGTCATTGAGGAGAGGTATGTATATATATATTAGTAGGTTAAAAATTGAATGCACCATTTAGGCAATTTTATTAATGTACACTAATTATACATTAGCTATTTGCATTCATTATTTTTTCAAGTGTCACTTCACCTACTCTGCCTCACCATGCATCCATCCATCCATTTTCTACCGCTTATCCGGGGCCGGGTTGCAGGGGCAGCAGCCCTAGCAGAGAAGCCCAGACCTCCATCTCCCCAGCCACCTCCTCCAGCTTATCCAGGGGAACACCAAGGTCCTCACTCTAACTTTAAATATGGCATTTATTGACAATCCTCCATTAGCCCGGTCGTCATAGTGTGGGCAAAACACTGCTGACGGTTTGCTAGAGTCTATTTGAGGCTGAGAAGCTAATAACTCATCAGGGATCCAGGTTTAATAAACTGCTACTTTATTGTGTTATCTATGATATAATAGTAACTTAAAAGGCAAGTTAAAGTAGAAAATTAGGTTACTCTAAAACAGTCCATATTCTGCAAACCTAAAGTAAGCTACAACACAAATGTGAATTTAATTATTTTAAAAAGTTCAGTCTTTTCTAAAGTATGCTTCATAAAATTTCCAATTTTAAATTGAGTGCAATAATTGCATCATGAAATTAGCACAAAAAATCATCCTACAGTATCCCTTGGAACAGTTTTTTTCTTGCAAAGACAAAGACATTACTCAGATACCGTGAACACTGCACACCCTCTCTCTCGCCACGATCTGCCTGTGATCACCTCTGTTCGTTACACGTTTAATCTTGGGTGTAACCATCTGATCCATCGATAATTCATGCATGTTCCTGAGATACACAGATATAAGGGATTCACTAGAGTCAGGCTCACTTCAGTTGTTGTTTTTTGTATTGAATTATTCATGTCTGTAAAAAAAATAAAAAGCAATGCTCAAGATGCTAGAAAATGAGATTTTATTCTTAAGAATAAGTGAGAGTCTGTCTTTTCACGTAAAAGGTAACTTGCCTTGCGGCTGCATTAAACCGTTGAGCAAGGAGGACCTGCCAGCTTTCTGTCTTTTGTCACAGATTACTCCCGAGAGGCTGTCGTCAAAATCAGATCTTTACCGCTGATGGTTCAGATAGCTGACTTTTATTCTGCTCTCAAGCACAAACCTGCTGTGCCGGATTTGAGATGTGCCATTTGAACCAGTCATTGTGAAACAGTGTCTAAAAAGCAACAAATACATCATAAGTGTAATTTTTTTAAATAAAGAAAAACAGTATTATTTTCCATCACACCATACTCCTGATAGGTGATTCTAAGCCATTCTTTGGTTGCCTGTCACAGGCATTTATCTACTGTATTTGGGTATGCACGTATTAATGTGAACAAAGAGCAGCTGTCAGAAGTAAGTGAATAATAACAATCCTCTTTTGAACTAATTCTTATTCAAAATGCTTTCTTGAGCCCACCCCCTGGAGGTAATAGCTTTAATAAGGAAAATAAACGTTAAAAGAAATCCTGTTGTGTACTGGATACCATCAGTATTCCGTCAGTATTTCCTTTGACATGCTTAAATTAGCCTGAGAGGAGCTAATACGCTGTGTCACATTTCAAAGACAAATGTTTCTAAAGTGGCTCAGTGTAACACGGCCATTCATGCATATTAGGCACAAAGCCATTCTCTGAATATTATTGTTCCTCTGGGGAGTCTCTTGACCCTGCAAGCAATCAAGGATTCAAAGAAAGAAACATTTAACTCAACGCACGCACACACAGCCACACAAACACAAACAGGCTCATATGGGCACACAGCTGTTAATGACGTATTCCACTGGGTCTGTGTTTCATTGCTGTGAACCATGCACGTTTTATTAAAACTGACTTCTGCCAATCTGTTCATTCTTCTCAGAATTTTTAATACATCTATACGACTATGGGACCTGTAGTGTGCTCCGAAACTGTTACTCACAGTCCGAATGTCTAATATGTAAGTTAGACTTGACAGAAATGTCTGACTTTGGGTGGTTTGAATATGTTGTAACTCATTAGCTGTGTGCACCTTGCCAGCATCCTCAACAGCTCAAATAATAATCATCTCTAACATATGGCTAATAATGCTAATGTCATCAGAATGAGCCAAAGCTTGGAAAATGGAGAAATAATAATTATAATTTCCATACCCAATTTCCCCAGCCAATCACTCTTGACTTCCAAAGGCTGCTTTGCCTTTCAAAAATCATTCTCATAGTCTAGCACATATAAATGTCTTGGATGATTGATAGCTCTAATTTACCTCCATGTATCGTCTAATATGAAACTCTGAATAATGCATAATTCAGTTAGCAGCGCTCAGAGACGGAGGGAGTGCATGTGACGTTGCAGGCATCAGAGGAATGCACATGCACAAGCTCACACACATATATGCACAGCTCATCACAACTGAGCGTGAACAGTTTTACAGGTTTAAATATGCAGACGCTCGTGGTTAAAAATAGGTACAGTATTCTCTTGTAAAGAATATTCTGAACTGAAAACATGCACTTCAAAACAAGACTAACAAATATAAATAGATGGTGTTATACATACTTACTAAGGTTAACATGAAAAATAAAATATAGAGAAAGAGAGTCTTTCCCGGCTATCACGGGGAAAGGGGCGGGGTACACCGTGGAAATGGTGCCAGTATAACATAGGCTTGTGACCAAAATACAACATTTTGCTCTATAAAGGCCTGATATCTCTTACGAGGACATTATACTGCTGCTTTTCTATCAAAATTTAAAACAAATGTCCTCATATGTGGATATCCAGCCCTTGTAGAGCAAAATCAGGTAAAAACATAATTCTTTGTTTTTACATTCATCACGTCTCAATCAGCCCAAATAGCAAAGAGTAATTAAAAATGCATGCCATGAAATAGTTTGGATCTAAGGAGGTTAAAGGGAATCCTGGTGGCACAAAGACAATTATAAAAAACTGACTAATGACTGAAACACTGAGCTATCAACAACGGGTGATTATGGTTCAGCAGATCCTGGTAATTGAAACACTCACATACAGACTGAAAGTGTCCCAGTCTACAGGAAATGGTTGTTATACAAAGTGAAGTAAGGACATGAGTAACTTAAAAAACATTTACTCTGACATTACTGGCTTGGGACAGTTCAAATGTTCATGTACTTGTTTTTCTACGTATAAACAAACAAAAAAAAGTAATATAGAAGCTCTTCCTTGAAAAATTGTCTAGCTGGGAGTATATGTTGCTTTAAAATCTGTATATATTGTTCAACATGAATGGTGCCTTTCAGACGTGCAGGCTGCCAATTCCATAGGCACTTACACACCCCCACACCATCAGAAATGCAGGCTTTTGAACAGAGGGCAGATAACGAGCCAATTTTGATTGGCCTGACCACAGAACAGTTTTCCACTTTGCCTCAGTCCATTTTAAATGGGCTTTGGCCCAGCAGCGTTTCTGGATCATAGTCGCATATGGCTCGGTCTTTGCATGACAGCCCTTTAGCCTGCATTTGTGGAAGGCATGGCGAACTGTGTTCACAGACAATGATTTCTGGGAGTGTTCCTGAGCCTGTGCAATGATTTTCTTGACACAGTTATGCTTGTTTTTAATGTGGTGCGACCTGAGGGCCCAAAGACCACAGGCTTTGATATCTGCTTGCATACAGAATTTTTTGATGTGACATAATGTATAGTAGATGATGCGATGTTTAAATCCTTCATTCAAGTTAAGAATAAATATTAAGAACTCCATTAAACGTGTTGAATGAAATAAAAGTCTTATCCTGAAGATGGTTTGTCAAAATTATATTCCTCCCAGAGGAGTGGATAAGCGCGGATAACCCTCCAGGAGGCAATACCAAACCACAGAGTGGGACTGCGGTGGGTGTGGCTTATGGCTCCAGAGCCTCAGTGATTCAGGAAGCTGGTCACAGACAACTGTGATCTGATGCCTGAGGTCTGTTTTGCTTTCAAAAGCCCCAATGCAAGCAGTCAACAGAGACAGAGCCATTGATTATTTCAATCAATACGTAGAGCTATTGCAACTTTAGCACTTCTGTGACACAGACTAATGTATAACTCTACTGTAAGCACACCTATAACTTTGAAAACCTCTATGGAGGTAGCACAGCATGTATATTTAATGAATTTTTCTGTAAGGCGCAAGATATAAAAATGTATTTTACTTTTTTTTTTGGTTGTTGTAGCCTGGAGCGCTAAACATGCACACACATATATATGCACACTGTTCAGTCAAGCAGCTGGGAAGCAGCGAGATGGTTGACCTAGATTGGGTGCTGGGTTTGAAGACATGCGGGAGAAACCATCTGCATACAAAGTCAGAAATCTCTAGGCCAACAACCAGGGAAACCAAGAAAGAGGGTTAGAAATAATTACAACTTTTTCCTACTACAGAATACGGTAAAACTTCCTCCCTGTAACATGATTTTTTCCATATTTATAGCAGAGACAGGAAAGAGAATGCTTAATAGCCAAGAAGAACACACGCCCTTTGAGGAGAAAATCTTATTTCGAAGTTTGTTTATTGCATAAAATCTTGGAATGTCTACTTTATACACATTATGACTGTTTTATTGTGAAGCATGCCTTTCCCACTAATTTCAGTCAGATATAAATCTGTCTCAAGCTTCATCAAATTTAAAAAGGAATAAAATAATTTTACTTTCAATTGTTTTGGCATTCTCATTAGATTGCTGGTAGCGCCCTTGACTTGAAAATCATTTGTATCCAAATCCCGATGATTGGATTACACAGTACACCAGTAAAAAGTCAGGTCAATGCGACACACAGGTAATGAAATAAAAGGTGAATTTGGTCATTAAAAACAGAATCAGCATAGTAAAGAATTAAGGCTTATAAGCAGGTTTTATCACCTTGTCTAGCAAGCTTATACATACTTTGTATCATTAACACATCTGAAACAAAGATGTCACCTCACGGAACAGGATCTGTCAGCAGAAAGCAGCAAGTAACAGATTCTACTGTCACCTCTGACAACCAGGATGTGAGACACAAAGGAAGCTACAGTAACTCAACCCTCTTAGCAACAAAGATGGAGACTATGCAGTGTGGAGAAAAAAATTCAATATGTGAGCAAGTGAAGGGAAAAAAGAGCTCAAGAATAGAAGAAGTGAAGTAAAAACTGGTTTTAGACAAAAAGAAAGAGAATGAGAGGGAAGATCCAACACAAAGGAACAAAAAGGATACAAAGTGAAAGAACCCAGACATATTCTTTCCTGGGCTTCACTTCTGTCTTTGGTCTCACACCTCCCTCTGATTTTCTTCACACCTGTCAGAACAGTGTGATACCTGTTAATCACCAACCTGCATCGTGCTAACCGCACACAGCCGCAAAGGATGCAACGAAAAAGACTAATCTGATGTAGAAAGTGGAAACTCTCAAGAGCAGTGAGCCAAAAGCTGTGACGACATGGATAAGTAACCATTTTGTGTGAATTCAAGTTTAAATATGCCACACATAGCTAGAGTACCCAGTTTTTCAATGATTTGGACTTTTTACACTTCAGTGACTGAAATATGTGTAAGACATGGTTCATTGATGGTGCACAGTGTTCGTGGATTAGCTCTAAGTTCGATATTTTAACATCACACAAGTCACTCAGCCAGTGAACCACTCTGTTTCTTTTAATAAGTCACTTTCTTAAATATGTCTAATCTTGAGCAGAAACCATATTCACTTTTGCAAAGACATAGTACAGACTTCTCCCACAAAAGCCTATATATTTCATTTCTGTCACCACTGTAAAGTAAGTACGCATAATAGTAGCCTAGATTCCAAGCCCACCCATTCATATATATACAGTGAAGGAGTCAGAGCATTTGTAATGACATATTGCGTGAGCAAGAACCCAATCCTTCCATGAAGTATGCAAATGCATGCATGTAATGATGTATGATATCCTAAACCCATTTATAACAAGAAAAATATACTGTAGTCTGCCTTTTAAGAAAAACAGAGATGAAGTCTGATATCTAACAGATGCCTGGGGGAAGGCTACTCGTGGTTCCCGCTGTTTCTCTACAGCCAAAGACAGCTCCCTGTAAATCTCAGAGGCATTGTCCTTCATAAACAATCCTGTATGGACACACAAAGCAATATGCATTTTAAAGTGTTTTTGAATCTCTATACATTTTCCAGTGAATAGAATCTGCCTTAACTGGCTTTAAAAGTTTGACTTTGCTTTCTGCTTTCTGCTTGACTTTTGTTTGAAGTCTGTTTGACTTTGTGGAAATTGTAGCAGAGCAGCATAATGTATGGTTTTCTTCCAGCCCCTGGGGTGGTATATATTAATACCTATATAATTCATATTGCTATCAAAGTTAGTATTTTTCCCTGCCTCGCCATGGGAAAAATATAACATAACATATTGTTATAAAACACACTGCTGCTCCTCTCTTCGATGTTAAGGATGTTAACAAGCTATAGAAACCACAGCCAGAACAATCCTGGTGGACCTCTCTGTAATAGCCTAATTACACAAAGTTTTTGCTAAAAAATTATTTCATTTTTCTATTTTGTGAAACTATACTTTTGAGCTTTTATTGGTTTTACAGAAACACAACACACACACACAGTTTAAAGTATTGCAGCAGTGTTTTTCAGTCTTCTTTTTATTGATTGGGTCCAGTTTCAGCCACCTGCCTTGATGGGTAACTGAAGCATCACTTGCCCAAAAGCACAGCTGAATGCCATTTGCTCAGGCAGAGGCCACCTTAAAACCTTCATTAATGTAATTGAAAGAAGAGTCTAGTTTTACCGCTGTGGGAACTTGTTCTAAAGACCAACTTGGTAATTTTGCTATTTGGAAAACTGACAGATGTTAATAATGAGCCTGTAGAGGAAATCAGGCTGGTGATAGCCAATGAAAATAGAAATTAAAAACCGCTATTACCAGCTATTTGCGCTGAAAGCAAATCTTGGAGCTGTCCGTGGTGCTTAAAAAAAGGCTGCTCCCCCATTTTTTCTCTCCTTTTGCTCACAAAGTAGAGATATGTGACTATAAGTCAGTTTTTGCACTGCACATATTGTTGCACACATGAACACTATACACAGCTCAAGGTCATTCATTAACTATTTACTAAGTGAAAGGCATCCATCTTTCTCTTCCAAATAGAGCCAAAGACCAAACACAAAATGTAAAATGTCCTTCTATATAAAGCTACTGTAAAGTCAAATACAGTCTGTGTGTTTGCATGTGTGTGTGTGCATATTATCCACTGGAAATCGTGTAATTTAGGAGGAAATAGCAGCATTGCTCATGGAAGTCATTGTTCACCGAAATCCGAGCCACTGCCTTTCATGATAACTAACCTGTTAATGCTAAAGACAGGCAGAGCAGA
Organism: Perissodus microlepis; assembly: GCF_051167445.1. Classification (NCBI taxonomy): domain Eukaryota; kingdom Metazoa; phylum Chordata; class Actinopteri; order Cichliformes; family Cichlidae; genus Perissodus; species Perissodus microlepis. The sequence goes on along the minus strand of NC_140469.1, from coordinate 12,438,110 downwards.
AGTGTGACTGACCTGAAAGTCATTCTTCTAAAAGCCACACAGACGCAGCAGTTTGAAACACTTAGGGACACTTAGAGGAAGACAGAGGAGAAAATGTGAGGAAAAGGAAAAAAGGGAAGAAGGCGTTTCTCAGACAGAGAGCAATGGCGGTATGGTGGGTTCAGATGATAACCTTGACCACAGCTGTCATCACATGCTGTCTTGTGTGTGAAGATATGATTGGCATTCAAAGGGGCCAACATTTACCTGGCTGTTATCTCTGAGACAGCAGACCTGAGTCAGCCTGTGATCTAATGAAACAGTCCATTCCTCTGTGACAAGACCAAAGGGGAAAATGAGATATAGCAGCTGCGAAAGAAAAATGGGTGGCCATTTCATATCTGACTGTTTTCTTTGGTAGTTTTGTTTTACATACTGTCGCAAATGTGAGAATGTTCAGAAACAAGCAGGAACTGTGACACACAAACAAAGGGATTCAATAAACCCATCCCTTTTGCCTGACTCCTTTTGAGATAGCTGTTGGTGGTGGTTGGGGTTTTTTGTGGTTGTTCTTCTTATTTGCATTACAGTCTTCCACTTCCAATTTACAGTGTGACGTCAGCCTCCCCCCCGCCCCGATCCACCACCAAAAAAATAGGGCAGCTACTTGGAGAGTGGGAGATCGAAGCTCACAGGTCAGTATTCTAAATTCGCTGGATAGACGGAGAAAAATATAAAAAGATGCAAGACATGAAAAGAACAAAAAACAAAGAAAGGACAGAGTGAGAAACACAGATGAGCAGTCTTATGATCTTGTGAGGTTCTGTTGCTCATAGACTCAAACACACACACACACACACACACACACACACACACACACAAAATGCACATTTAAATTGGTTACATAACTAGCTGTTTGACAAACAAAAATAGAGACATAGAGTATAAACTACCTCACTGGTTTTAAATCAGCTACCAGTTAAAAAAGTATGGGTTGGAAGCTGAAAAGCTATTTTTACTTGCTTTTGAAGCAATGCTTTGTTGACTTTGTAGAGGCTCTGAGTAAAATACATGATGTTTCGAAAAGCGTCTGGACTTCTTTAAGTTTACTTGAAGACGTTTCACCTCTCATCCGAGAAGCTTCTTCAGAGAGGTGAAACGTCTTCAAGTAAACGTCTTCAAGTAAACTTAAAGAAGTCCAGACGCTTTTCTTTGCAAGCTCCTTTGACTACGATGACCTGGATGACTGAGAACCTTCACAGACATACATGATGTTTCATTGAAAAATAAATAAACCATTAAAGATTCAATTTCGTCATGTGAAATGACTGCCAGGAGAAATGTTGACACATTTAAGGTTACTGTAACAGGCAGAATTTGATTACTCACAATATTTTTTTTTTCATCTCAAGAAAAAAACCCCACCATCAGTGACATTTTAATACTACATGATTAATTCTCAGATGTCAACAACACGTTAAACCGCTTATATAAAAGATACTGTGTGTGCACTGACTCACAACTTGTATCTTGTGACACTACACTCCATCCATTGTGGTAGTTTCCAGTTTATAATGAAGCTTACCACAAGATAAAGTTTTATTATTTCCATCCATAGCAGAGGCTTCTGCTGGCTGTAGAGCTCACCGCAATATGAAACCTATAAAGCCACAATGCAGAGGAAGCAGGAAGAGTATACCCCTGAGACTGGGATAAGAGAGACGAGGACTGTGGCCATCCGCACATCCTATCTCTCAGTCTTGACACTTCGTAGATTTATAATTTACATGAAGCAACAGCGTTTGCAAGGACCCACCACACGGGCTTCCATCCAGATTTTATTTCTTGAACGCTTTTCTGCACTTACAAAACCACTTGTTGAGTAAATATCTGACTGCAGTATGTTCCAGATTCACTGAATGCTTCTGTTAGACTAATAGATTTTTTTAATATAAATTAGCCAAAACCAATTAACTTATCCGGGGACTGATTTGAATAGCAGCAAAAGGTTCTGAATGCGTGCATGATTAATGGGGAACTGACTGCTTCCCCTCCTTAAAAGTTTCTAATTCTGCCAGTTTGTAGGCTGCACAACTTTGAGGCTGATATTAAAAAAATACCAAAGTAATACTACCCACTTGCCTGGAGGGTTTCCTGGGAAACTGATATGGCTGAGCATTTGATTCCCATTGTGGCCAAGTCCAATAACAGGTAGAATTTGCAGCAGGTTTGACACTTTTGGAAATCCAATACCTAACAGATTATCCTTTTACGATCACTTATTACAATTATCATTATGTCACTTTATCAAATGCACCCTACCTCTCGGTGCATCATTAATTAGCTTTTTAAATAGACACTCATCAAGTCGAATGTGACTGCCTTTTATACGTGAAATATGAAAAAAAAAAAAAAAAACATCATTATCTTTACATTAATCGTTCTGAATGGATTCTGAATTGAGACCTTCTAATGGGTGACGCATCCATCTGAAGAGGTGACACCCATGCACACAAGCAAGGCTTAGATGTTATTTTAATGCTCTTCCAGCTGCTCCAAGTCTGAAAGTCTGCCTGTTGGTTGTGTTTGATCCCACTGAGATGCCGTACATCTGTCACAGGCACGGAGATCCCACTGGGACTCTGCTGCCTCGCTTCTGTCAGTATGATGTCATCCTCTCGCTCATTCACCTTGCCTTCTCTCTCACTGTCACTGCCACAATAGGTATTTTGTCCAGTATTCACCAGCCTGCATCTCTCCGCTGCCTTCCCTCTTAGTCCTCATTCTCCCTTTTTCCCTTTTTAAAAACGAATGTTTCCGTGAAGGCAGCTTTTAAACTCCTTTCGCCATTTTGTAATGTAAATAAACTGCATTATAATTCTAATTTCTTTTGTGACATGTTTTTCTGCGTGTGTGTGTGTCTTTTGCTGCCACACCCATTATGCAGAGCGCGCTCCATCATTACCAGTAATAGAAAAGCTTGACTATTTAGTCTGACAAGAGAATGTGTGTGAGCATATGTGTGTGAAGTGTTTAAATGTGTGGGGCAAGCGTGAGTGTGAAAGAAATGTTGCTGTGCTGGCATTTCTGTTCTAATGTTGTTGTCATATTCTCCTCCTTATCAGCCACTGAACACATTCCTCCACACCGACAGATGCGTGGTGCATGCACCGCGTTTCGCCGTAATTTCAACTGTTTGTTTGGTAGTGCCTAAATATGTGCGGCTTGTGTGCGTGTGTGTCAAAGAGACAGGGAAATAGAAGGAGATAGGGCAAAGAGAGTGAGATAAATGCATTCAGTGCTCATTCTCTCTGGGTCCAAAGCCCTTGGGTGGCACAGAACAGTTTCACTGTGTTAATCTCTGCGTAATAACTGAATCACAGAGAAAACAATAGCGCTCTCTGTCCCTTTTCACCAGCCAAAAGGCCTTGGGGGTGCTGGTTAGTCTGTCTAGTTGTGAATAAAGAAAGTGTCTGCATGTGCATGCGTGCGTGCGTACACGTGTTTGGTTCAAAAATTGAAAGCCAGACACAGAGTGCTCTATCTGATCTGAATAAACTGAGCAAGGTTAAAAGATGCTTCTGCAAAAAGAAAGACACGTAAACATAGACAGGACAGAGACAACATTGGATTCATTATAAATCCATTCCACTGTAGTGCAATGCAAAAAGGGAGACGAGTGAACTGTGTTCAGGATGACTTTCCGAGATGCTGTGTCAAGCCCAATCCATAACATTGTATCTTATTTTAAGGCATTCAGTCGCTCCTCTTTTATATCCACCGTTCCTCCGAGGTGTGATCAGGCACTTGGCATCAGCTGTTACTACTGGAGACATATGGGACGTCAGTGACTTCCCCTCCTGGCTTGATTGTGGCCTCTTACGGTGTATGTGCATGTGTGTGAAGGTAACAAATGGAATCTGGGGAAACCAAGTCATCAAGGTTATCTGAGGGTTGACTGTGTCTAATATATCAGGTCTTCTCAAGCATCTGATAGAAAGACAGCTTGAAGTTTTAACAAAAGGACTGATTGCAAAAGCACGATACCCTCATCTGAAGACCTCAATAACACTAAGCACAGTGTATTTTCTTACATTTGATGAACAACCGTTGAAGTGTGTAAAAAATGAAAGAGAAATTAAAGTCCAGATAAAAAATGTAAAAGGTCGATAAACTGGATAGTGGAATTTAAGCAATGATAATTTAAGTAATGATTAGTGATTCAATACCAGGAGCATAAAAAAGAAAATGCACAAACCTCAGTTCAGTCATTTCCACTGCAATCGAAAGCAGAATATGTTCATCTGCAGTCTTTTGTATCTGACAGACGGCTCAGTTTTAAAACATCCCAGACTTCCCATGGGAAGCTACACAGGAGAGGCATCAGCAAGATCTCTACAGACCGACCATCAGCGGCAACAGACAAGACTCTGATTAGGTCAGACATAACATGAAAAGGAGGAGCTGGGATTGAGATGGGTTGCGAACTGTCTTGCTGATGCAGCCACGGGCGATTGTGTCTCAAGAGTTGGGAGTTTGCCTTGTAATCGGAAGGTTGCCGCTTCGAGCCCCGGCTTGGACAGTCTCGATCGTTGTGTCCTTGGGCAGGACACTTTACCCGTTGCCTACTGGTGGTGGTCAGAGGGCCCGGTGGTGCCAGTGTCCGGCAGCCTCGCTTCTGTCAGTGCGCCCCAGGGTGGCTGTGGCTACAACGTAGCTTGCCATCACCAGTGTGTGAATGTGTGGATGACTGGATGTGTAAAGCGCTTTGGGGTCCTTAGGGACTAGTAAAGCGCTATACAAATACAGGCCATTTACCATTTACCATAGAGATCATCATACATGCTTCTATCTAGATTTGATTACTCAGATTCATTTAAACTTACCTGCTGGTCCAAAACGTCTCTCTATAACAAAAAAAGCAAACACATGACTTTTATTTAAGCTTCTCTGCAATGGCTACCTTAATTTTAGAATTGATTTTAAGATTATTGTTAACTTTTAAGGCCCTCAGTGAGCTCATGCCAAAGTACATTTCAGATCCCCTGACACCGTATTCCATCCTGGTTGGGACCTGGGCTCCTCAGCCAAACCTCACAATCCCACAATCCCATCTGATCAGGGGGTTTTTTCTGTCAGTGCACCCATTCTCCCTGAGGAGATCAGATTGCTGAGTTATATCTATGATGTTCCATCCATCCATTTTCTCCTGCTTATCCTTTTCAGGGTCGTGGGAGAGCTGGAACCGATCCCAGCTGTCTTCTGGCAAAAGGCAGGGTACACCCTGGACAGGTCACCAGGCTGTCACAGGGCTAACATATAGACACAGACAACCATCCGCACCTATGAGCTATTTAGAGTTTCCAATTAACCCACTATCCCCACTAACTTCATGTCTTTGGACTATGGGAGGAAGCCGGAACACTCGCAGAGAACCCACGCAAACATGGGCAGAACATGCAAGCTCCACACAGAAAGACCCCGGCCTGATGATGGAATTGAACTCAGGACCTTCTTCCTGTGAGGCAACATGCTGCCCATTTCTGTGTTTTCCTTCAAAATAGTTGTATTACCTTTTCCTATTGTTCATTGTTACATAATTTTCTTTAATCCTCACTTTTAATCTCTTTTTGTTTCATATTAATAACTTTGTAAGTTTGTTTTTTAAAGATTCTGTATTATCATTATTATTATTGAGGAAAGTTAAAGTAACTAAGTCCTTTATTGCATGCCATGCAAAGCGTATCAGCTGAGCTAAACGCTGATGTCGCCTGGCACTGAGATCAGCTGCTAGCGGCTAATCTACCACGACTGTGGGCTGAGCTCAACTTCGTAGCCTGTCTGAAATAATGCCGTGCCAAATTTGTTACTATGGGTGCCATCTCGTACTTTCAGCCTTGCTGGGTTATAAACAGCATTACCGGGATGTATGAGAAAAGCAGTATGCATGAAATTTCAACAGAAACAGAAATATGTATTTGTCTATACAACTGTATAAAGATTTGATTATTTTCATATGATTGCACTGTTTATTTGTCTAGCTGTTTGCAATAATCCAAGGCAAATATTAATATGGATAATCCCAAACTTTTTTCCATTAATCACTGACCAACAGTACGGCAATCTGTCATGTAAACTAAAATAATCAGATTGTAAGAGCTGCCAGGCAAGCATGAGAAAGATGTTTGTCTGATGGGAGAGATTCAAACTAGGGGATGCCGACTGCCAAACCGCTCTTCAGCCATTTGTCTTTGTTTTTGCTTCTTCTTGTCAACAGGACTGAACTGCAGCTGGTAAATATCTCTGCACATTATGAGATCTAGAAGAACCATTTATTTTTAGGACCCATTCTGCAAATGTTTAGAAAGTCACGCTACTTTCGCTTCTGTGTTGGCATTCGCAAACACACTGAGGCACACAAGCATGCAACAATGCGCTGACTAAAATATTACCAGCCACTACAGGAAACAAAAGGTTGCAGAGAGGCAGCAGAAATAACCTAGAGCAAAAATTAACAGCATGATGAATTTTGCACAAACTGTGATGCAATTTTAATAATGTAAGAGTTGTGGATCGACTATGACTGGCTACATGGCGTTCATTAGATTTGTTTAACGTCAGGTTAAACTGGATACCTCTGAATTAATGCATTTGCAAGATTTACATCAAGTAGCAGATTTTATGTCAGTCTATACAATATAAATGGCAAACACGGACATAATTGTACTTCAGCGATAAATTAATCAAATTCATATTTTGTTTACTGGCCCTGCATCAGAAATTTTAGGAGACTGCCTCACAATCGGTTATATCTTAAAGCCACCATTATTCCCACACCAGGATGTTAATGGCAGCTACACACACAAAAAAACAGCATTTTAAATTCACATTCCCTTTCCGGCAGATGAAAATGATGCGTATAGATACAAAGTTAATGAGTCTGCATATTTGCATAAAAGAATACCTGAAAAAAGTAATTTATCGATTAGTGACTACCATGAAAAACAGTTATGAGAAGCTATGAAAATGAGACAAAAGAAAGGAGATTAATAATAAATTCCTATCTTGTTGTGTAGAAGAGCAGCTTGCTCTGCAAATTCTACTCCAAAGCCACTTCACTACACCTGCACTACCACTCCATCCAGCATCTGAAGCCTTATTAGTCTATTCTTGATCAAACAGAATTGGTACTTTTTCTCCCCGTACTTTGATGTACACTTCACAAAGTCTAATCCCCTCCCTCTACCATCCCATTATATTACTTCATGCCTGCAGTCAGCCGGTAATATCTGCGCTGTCATAGCAACCAAACCAACAGAGCTAATAGTTACCATGGTTTCTTGACAACTGGACCTTGATGGTGCCATAATTCTTGCCTGTAACCTGCTGACCCTCAATTTACCCTGTAGTGTTTGGGACAAAGGCAGAAAAAATAGAAAATGGGTGTATGTTTTCTTAACTGACTCCTCTGGGAGACTTTTTGTGTGCATGTGTGTGTTTGTCTGTGTATGTCTGTATATCATAACTACACCTACAGTAGGTGTATGAGCGAGACACAGCATGGTGCCATCTCCATTCAGCCCCCACCAGCCAGCCAGCCAGCCAACAAAGAGTGTCCGCTGCTGGGCATGAGGCTGAGGGTGGCAAGCCTCCTCTGGAGAAGCTGGTGGAGACCTCTATGCTTCTCTGGCCGCCTGCTGTCTTACTGAATGTGCCATAATGGCAGAAAGAGTAACACTGCCTGACTAACCATGAGAGAATGAAAATTCAATTCGCTGCACAGTGTGAGAGCAGAACATCCCACGCTGTATACAAAACAGAAAAGTGTGCATTTGTGTGTATACACGCATATCCGCGTGTGAGGTCCCGATGTATGACATGACTCCCTCACAAAATTTCCCATCACTGACCCATCAAAATACCTCTATATGAGGGGAAAAACAGGAATTGACTGCTCTTAAAGCAGGGTTTGTTGCAATACTCTCCTGGAGGAAGACATGGAAGTGATGTAAGACTTTGAAACACTTGACGAGATCTAAAAAACTTCCACTCCTGGCTCCCCCTTTCCCCTCATGTCGCAACAGTTTAAGGCTTGGCGCGCTGGCGAGTTAAGAGCCTCCAAAAGATCAAAGTCAGACACCTAACTGCCTGTGGTTTCATTAGACCCTGTGATCCCAGATTATTCCACAGTTCAACTTGTCACGCATCAATGAAGAAGAGGTCGAAGCCATTAGTTCGTTTTTTTCTCCTTTTTTTTGCAGAATAAAATTAACAAAAACAATTTAAAATTATTCTTTCTTTTCTTTGGACAAGAGATGTCATTTCTTTATAAAGACGCCATTGGGTGTGTGGGTTAGAATAAAAAATAAACCAAGCAGTGTGCCTCAGTCTTCTGACATTCTCAAATCATAACCTGTGCAATGGGATTCATAAATGGTAAATGCCATACTGTAAAAATCACAACTATCATTTATATGTGACCTTTCGCGTCTGGAAACAATAACAGTGCCCATCTGCAGAAAGTAGGTGGGCAGGTGAGGTAGCTTTCCTCTAATAAATGTAATTTTGCTTGCCATGTCTGTGAAATCAATATCATTTTATTTTATCTATTGGAGAGAAATACACAGTCTCCTTTTCAGTATGAAAACCTCTGAGAGCCAAAGGTTCCGCTGAGAAAACATCTTCCATCATCCCATGTCTGCAGTGCAGGTCAAATTATCAGAAGTAATGTCACATAGGCGAACTGGAAGCAGTGCAGCAGGGAGGTACTGACCCAAGTCTCCCTCCTCCACAGTTTTCTGGCAGTGGCTTCCTCTTCACTGCAGCCTGTGTCTGCACACACGTGCGTGTGTTTTTGTATGTGTGTGTGCAGAATTCCTTGGTTGCAAAGTGGAAGTCTGTTGCGAATATAGAGTATATAATCAACTGTTTGTCTTTTGGCTTTCTTGTCTTGCCTATCAGTAGCCCACAGAGAAAAGGGAGGAAAGAAAAGAGAAATGAGAGTGACAGAAACTGTGCGGCTGTGTGTGTGTGTGTGTGTGTGTGTGTGTGTGTGTGTTTACCATTTCTGTGAATTTCTGGAAATCAGCAAGCATTTTTTTCTTTCAGTCCTTTTCAAAGCCATCTTTCTGACACATAAAGACTTTCATTCTAAATCCCTGGCACAAGCCCAGAGCCAGCAGATTTTGAGCCTAATTGGCCTAAACAACAAGCGAGGGGTATCTTGTCTTTGCAAATGACTTTAGTTTTTCATAAAAAACGTGCGAGTGGAATTTGTCTGGCTTGTTTAAAATGTTCCCCAAAAGCAAGCGAGTCTCAAAACTAGAAGAAAAGGCACATGCTGCACAAGCCAACAAAAGTTAAGCGTTATTACAAAATTGACCAGATGGCATTTTAAAATACCAAGTCACCATTACTTTGTTACATTTTATTAAATAATTGTTGTCAGCAACCCACACATTTTCAGTTTCCTTATCTGAGTGCAAAGCTAGCTGTTGGTGAGAACAATCAAACCTCCTCTGCATTTCTGTTCTTCTCTAGATCAATGGAGCTTCTGTCAAATCTGTACCATCAAACAGACGCACCCAGTGTTTTTTTGTTTTTTGTTTTGTGTGTGTGTGTGTGTGTGTGTGTGTGTGTCTGCTACCGAGATACAGTACCTGACAAATCTCTAAACACACCCAGCAGATTCCATCCGTAATTGGTACACTCAACAGTGAGGGGCGGCTCTGCTTCAGGAACATTTCACGAATAGCCCGTGGGCCACTTTTAAATCCATTTCATGACTGAGAACATTCCAACACACAAAATGTTTTTCACTCCATTTCTCGCAAGCAAGAGACAGCGGAGCTGATGTACTACTGCGACGCCACTGTGTACATACATCGTTAGAAATTCATGAGCTGCACAATATCTAAGTTAATTTATATGCGGATATCACCAGAGAGTTACTTGATGAATTATACATCGCAGATGCAACCCACAGAAGACAGATGAGTGAAATTAATGTGCACTTGCATTTCCAGGGCCCGGTCATAGCTGCGATCTGCACAGTACAGGAGACATCAGAGAGAATAAAGAAGTAACGACAAACGCTATTTATAAAGCAATTTGATGCCAAATGCGCAACAACAACATTCCCCTTGCTGTGGTTTTTGGTTTCTTCTCTATACATTTTGAAGAAAACCAAAAACAAGATTTCAGAGTGAATCTGAGTGTGGTCTGCCGGAGGAAGTACGAGCCTCCAGTCAGCCTATGAATATCATTCTCCAGTTTTTCCTAAGGAAGTTTTAGCTGGCTCCACTGGAAATTAAAGAAGCTATTAACGCTATTATAATAGTAAGTTTACCCCTTCAAGTCATGTAATTAATAGTAAGGTGTGAATTCCTAAATGTTCTAAGTTACACCCTCTAATTCTTCTTCTTATATATTTATATTTTGCTTTAAATCTGTAACTGCTTTCCACAAAATAACACTGTGAAATTACCATTATCTCCTGAACAATTTGGCTTTGAACTGCCTTTCATTTATTTTCATCTTGGACTGAGCTGCATGTACATACTTTTCTTGCTAATAGAACAGTGTGTTGTTGAACATTTGAAAGCGTTCGGAGAAGGCGTGTTCCTCATCCTTTGGAAGACAGAAGGGGCAAATTAAGGCGCGTCAGAACATAACTCTTTAATCAAAAAAATTTAAATGATTAAACTGACATAATAATTAATAATAATTATGCACCCAGCTCATAATCGCTTAATTTAGAAGTAAAACTTATAATTTGGGACATTTTTTTCAGCACTTTTGCACTGATGCTCTGCACATTTTTGCAGAAGATGTTTGGAGTTCAATCAATCAATCAATCAATCTTTATCCCATTATCCAGCTTGGAAAACTCCAGCTCCTGCTTACTTAAAAACCTGATTAAAAAAAACTCCTCTGTAAGAGTGTGGCTTACAGACCACGTCCAACAACACAGGAAGACATGCACCTCCATCTTCATCGACGTGCCCTTTGCAGGCAACGAGAGATTCACTCGTGTTTTAATCGAAAAACACCCAACATACATAGCCACTCTGTATACTGTTAATTTAAAAGAGAACATTTTGTTGACAGGGATACTGTATAACAAAGGATGCCCCAAGAGGAACTGGGCATAAATAAAAATGCTGAATATCAGGATAGAGCACATGCAGCTTACTTGGAACAAGTACAATGTGTAGCTAGACAGAAAACCTGCCTTTGTTAGCTCTGGGACTGTGAAATGAAATCGAATAATGTGGACAGCAGGGGCTAGGGCTCGACTGTGAATGTAGCTCTCCAGTGTCAACACCCATCAATAAACAACCTAATAAAACGCCCCATGGTCAAAACATTATTTCAGCTGCTGTTCTACTCTTAGAAATGCTCACAGCTAAATCCTCCATCTTCTTTACAAATCATGCTATGTGGTCTGCGTTGTGCAGGTGGCTGCTGCCTCTGCTGATGATGTCACCGGCCATTTTTGTTTTTCTCCAAAGTACCTCTAACCTTCTTTCTTCTTAATGTCAGCCTCCTCCTTTCACTCTCCTTCTTTTCTCTCCATTGATCCAAGGGGACACAAATGCACACACACATAAGCCCTGCACACCATAGCAATAAACTGAGAAGTCCCAATCTATAAAGGGGTCATATTTTTCTGATTACTATCTCCTTATGTCTCTGTCTTTCCTGTCATTTCCATCACATCCCTTTCTACAGATGTAAGAAAGTGCTTGACGGACGGATGGAAGTAGCCACAGCAATGCAGAGCTGATAAGAATCAGTATAGGCTGCTGATGGGTTGTCTGCTGATCCCACCACAGGCATCAGGCATGGCATTTATACCACTTGGCCGCCCTCAAGCTTTTAAGAAACACCACTGTGTGTGTGTGTGTGTGTGTGTGTGTGTGTGTGTGTGTGTGTGTGTGTGTGTGTGTGTGTGTGTGTGTGTGTGTGTGTGGCATCAGGATTACTCAAGACGAGAAAGTAAGAAAAATCTATATGGTTTTTGGAAAGGACAGTATCTAGTTTATTACACAGTTAAATATGATGTTACAGCTGCAGCTGTTATACAGATGTAGGACAGCTGTGAAATAAAGAAAAGTGCATTTAAATTAATATCAAATATTATTCTTGCATACTTCAGTAACGCTTTTTCTGCCTTGCTAGTGATTCTAGAAAATCAATATAAAATACTTAACGCTTGATTTCTCAAACATCTGCACTGCTGTTAGAGTGTCAGTGTTGTGTTTATAGTAAAACTACTGAAGAGCACACAACTGTGAGAAAGAGACTTTTTTCACGCTGTATCTGAGAAGCAGCTGCCATGAAAAAATTAAAGTGATGTGCAAACTGATTGTGACGTAAGTTCCTGTAACTAAAGTGAATATGAAACCCTGACAATAAGCAACAACATGAACCTTTGATGTTTTGAAAGAACTTACTTACCTTCCCTCATCTGCCCTGCGATCCTCTCTGTACTTGTAAAACTTCTGCAGGCCAGCCAGATGTGTATGCCATTGAGAGTGCCTTAAAGTTACAGTGTGGAATATCTCACCACTAGATGTCAGCAGACTGCAGTCAACCTCTTTTTTTCTTATCCCTCCCAATTTAAGTGCATAATCCTAAATACAGTGGCTGTTACAGGACAGAATTCTGGCTGCCGTTCATCTGTAGTGAGTATAGGCTGTCAGACTGCTGTTTACCTCAGCTATCAATATGTGTCCAGGACTTTTTATTATGGAGGAGCCTGTTGGACTTTGTGAAAGGATTCTGATGCTATTCAATGACTCAGTGAAGCTTCTGTAAGATGACAGTGATACTGAGGTCAGTTGAGGATATCCTGAAACTTTCTGTAGATAAGCACTGCTGTTTTTGCCGCTGTTAGCTCCTGTCAGCCGGCGTTAGGTACTTTCTTTTAAGTGGATCTAACACTGTTGGACTCAGTTAGTTAAACCCTCATACACTATGAGAATGTAATCAAACTGTTTATCAGAGGGAAATTGTGATTTTGCATATGAATACGCCATCTGTAGCCACATACATTAAAATCCAATTACGGTGACTGGCGATGTTCATCTCAGTCACTAGATTCAATATTCACAATATAATTTTTTTCCCATTAAATAACTGAAAAATTGACTGACTCTAAATGAATGAATGAATGAAAATTAAAGAAAGTTTCATCCCGGAAACAAATAATAAATCAAATTAAAGCAGTAAAGTATTGTCTTTATGTTGATGTATGTTGATGTGTTTCTATTCAGATAATAGTTTGCTGTTTGCTGCACATACACAGACAATTTCACAATTTGCTTAACTTTCCATAGACTAATTTAGAAACCAGGTGATTGCTAGTCCTTGACATTCACAACCAACATTTGCTTAAATGTTGCTTAAAATGAATTTCATGAAATGAAGGTTAAAAGAACAGAGGAGAAAACACACACACCTAACTCTTGCATTCAGGCACAGGTGTTCATATCCCATCAAACATGTTATTTCCCACTTGACAAGCAAGAAAGATAATAGTATGTTGCTGTGCAGAGAAACTATAGATGAAGCCAACAACAATATACCTCCCTGCTTCCTGCCACGCAACATGTCATTATCCTAAGTCTTTTTCTCTCCAGTGAGGCCCCACATACAGGGAGTGCAGAATTATTAGGCAAGTTGTATTTTTGAGGAATAATTTTATTATTGAACAACAACCATGTTCTCAATGAACCCAAAAAACTCATTAATAGCAAAGCTGAATGTGTTTGGAAGTAGTTTTTAGTTTGTTTTTAGTTTTAGCTATTTTAGGGGGATATCTGTGTGTGCAGGTGACTATTACTGTGCATAATTATTAGGCAACTTAACAAAAAACAAATATATACCCATTTCAATGATTTATTTTTACCTATGAAACAAATATAACATCTCCACATTCACAAATATACATTTCTGACATTCAAAAACAAAACAAAAACAAATCAGCAACTAATATAGCCACCTTTCTTTGCAAGGACACTCAAAAGCCTGCCATCCATGGATTCTGTCAGTGTTTTGATCTGTTCACCATCAACATTGCGTGCAGCAGCAACCACAGCCTCCCAGACACTGTTCAGAGAGGTGTACTGTTTTCCCTCCTTGTAAATCTCACATTTGATGATGGACCACAGGTTCTCAATGGGGTTCAGATCAGGTGAACAAGGAGGCCATGTCATTAGTTTTTCTTCTTTTATACCCTTTCTTGCCAGCCACGCTGTGGAGTACTTGGACGCGTGTGATGGAGCATTGTCCTGCATGAAAATCATGTTTTTCTTGAAGGATGCAGACTTCTTCCTGTACCACTGCTTGAAGAAGGTGTCTTCCAGAAACTGGCAGTAGGACTGGGAGTTGAGCTTGACTCCATCCTCAACCCGAAAAGGCCCCACAAGCTCATCTTTGATGATACCAGCCCAAACCAGTACTCCACCTCCACCTTGCTGGCGTCTGAGTCGGACTGGAGCTCTCTGCCCTTTACCAATCCAGCCACGGGCCCATCCATCTGGCCCATCAAGACTCACTCTCATTTCATCAGTCCATAAAACCTTAGAAAAACCAGTCTTGAGATATTTCTTGGCCCAGTCTTGACGTTTCAGCTTGTGTGTCTTGTTCAGTGGTGGTCGTCTTTCAGCCTTTCTTACCTTGGCCATGTCTCTGAGTATTGCACACCTTGTGCTTTTGGGCACTCCAGTGATGTTGCAGCTCTGAAATATGGCCAAACTGGTGGCAAGTGGCATCTTGGCAGCTGCACGCTTGACTTTTCTCAGTTCATGGGCAGTTATTTTGCGCCTTGGTTTTTCCACACGCTTCTTGCGACCCTGTTGACTATTTTGAATGAAACGCTTGATTGTTCGATGATCACGCTTCAGAAGCTTTGCAATTTTGAGACTGCTGCATCCCTCTGCAAGATATCTCACTATTTTTGACTTTTCTGAGCCTGTCAAGTCCTTCTTTTGACCCATTTTGCCAAAGGAAAGGACGTTGCCTAATAATTATGCACACCTGATATAGGGTGTTGATGTCATTAGACCACACCCCTTCTCATTACAGAGATGCACATCACCTAATATGCTTAATTGGTAGTAGGCTTTCGAGCCTATACAGCTTGGAGTAAGACAACATGCATGAAGAGGATGATGTGGACAAAATACTCATTTGCCTAATAATTCTGCACTCCCTGTATGCTCTTAACTGCCGCACTTGTTGCAAAGTGCATCTCTTGATATCAGACCAATATATGTCTCTCATCCTAATTGCACACCATGATTTTACCCACAGGTTCAAAGTGCAGGTCTCTCCAGGAACAAAGCTACAATTCAGTGTTTTAGTCAATAACAAGCCAGCAGAAAGGACCGGGCAGGTGGTGAAACTGTAATGCAGGCAACCTCATTAAAAGAATGTCAAGGAGCCGAACAAAACAACAACAACACACACACACATGCACCCAAGGACACACAGCAACAATGAGGCATACACTCTCCACCCTCTGAACAAATCCAAATCCTAATGACAAACCCCCATACATGTAATAAAGGTCACAATCACACACGCTGACACACTTGTCATACATGCACAAGCCAGCTCCGGGCTTCATTTTGGCCCAGGGAAATCAGGATGATCTGGGCTCCAGCTTCTCTTTGATGCTCAATTACCTCTGGCAGACCTGGCTAGCTGAGCCAATTAATTATTCAGCCTAGCACAGTAAAGTGTGGTAGGCACAAACACGATGTCACAGCAAGGTAACCGCTGACATACGGCTCACTGTAGGGCCCGCGCTAAACACACATCGTTAGGTTTTAATATGCAGCATTTTCATTTTTGACACTAAGAAGTACAGCACGGTGCCGTCATGTGGCTTTCCTTGTCATCCTGTCATTCTGCTGGGCATTTTTTGCTTCACACTATTCTGTCACTTCTTACATTTGATGATTCCCGGTCTCAGCTTCCCTGCTTCTTCCTCGTCTCAGCGCTTATAATCCTCTTTCGCTCTTCAAGCTATGCCACCAGTTCTCAATTTTTTCCACCACGTCATCTTTTCACCCACCTCACCTATCTTTTTTTTAATCTCTTTATCTTTTTGCCACTTCCCTCTTCCCTAACCTGCATGCTTGACCCCCCACGTCTTTGTGCTTTTTTCTTGTCACATCACCCATTTCTTTTATCTTCCCTTTGCCTTTTTGACTTCTTAATTTAATTTCTTTGCTACTCTTTTGTTTTCTCATAGTAAAGAGTAAAGGAAAAGAGGGAGGATAATGGAGTTGAGGGGAAGAAGGAGGGCAGTGGGCTGACAGAGGGAGTCCCATATGCAGCGGGCTCATTAGAAGATGGGAGGAGAGTCAGCGGCAGAGACACACTAGCAGGTATCCATACCCCCCCCCCTCTCTCTCTGTCTGTCTCCCTCACACATATTGCTGGCTTCCTGGACTCATTCCAACACTGACATATCACTATCTTCTCTCTCCCTCCCTGTCTCTTTCCTGCTGCGCTTCTGAAAGTCCTGCTCTCATTAATCACCACCGCGTACAATACACAGCAATTGGTGAATGATTTTACCTTTTACCACCTACCTGCACTATGAGGCTATATATTTTTACTATATGTGGCATCAGTGGAAATCGAGCCATAAATCCGAGGCATTGTTAAAATTGGACACGTTTTTTTTTCCTCTTCTTTTACAGCAAAAAGAGAAGTGTGTGATAGAGGAAGACGAAATGCTCAAGGGCACTTAAGAAGCTCCATGCCTATCTGCTGCATGAGCTTGGCCCAGCTTTCGTAGGTAATTCTCTAGTCTCAACACCCATCTCCCAAAACGGGGAGAAGCCCCTACCCCACCCCACATTCACCTTATTTGTCAAAATGAAACTTTTCCATATGGAGTCAGAGAAATGCAAAGTAGCTATGAGCGGGTTGAAACGGGCAGATTATGCCAGTTACTCGGTCCAGCCAAAGCTGTAGCGGCTTAATAACACTGTCCAGTCCACTCACCTCCAAACTGCAAATTTTCTCCATCTTTTCCCAGCTTTAATGCGAAGGTCAGCAGATGGTGAGGATACATTAACCGTGCAGGCAGGCGTGGAAAAAAAAGGAGGCCGCGTCACACCGTCAGAGTCTGGCGATACTATCTCAAAAAGTGCTATTCCCTGGGTAACCATTGATTTCCAGTGTTTAATAGTTGCTTTGTTTTCAACAGAAAATACTGTCAGTACCTTTCTTTCTTTATAAAAAGGCCAAAGCCTCAGTGACAAACTGACGTCCTTCGAGCTGTGAGGTATTCTGTGTCCTCTCTGTCCTTGTCAAGGACACGTGAAGTAAGAAGAACAAGGTCTTGAAGTCAGACCTTTTTAGTTGAAAAAAAAAGGTCTCGCCTAAAAAATAAACCACACCGTGCACACCTACATATAAACACGAATCGCCTCTTGTTTGCTTTTGTTGTACTCAATCGGTTGCAGCCTAAGATCAAAGGTGCATTAATACATTAATTGTATTAATTAACTGCTTCCTTTAGAAATATTCCATCTTTAGAAATAAACTTCAAAGTCCACACTTTGTGTTTAAAAAAAAACAAGAAATGACTAACTGACCAGCTCAATAACACAGCATTACAGGCAAAGGTGATCCTATTCCTGATGGGGCAAACTGCCAATGTCACGCTGATTGATGATGAAAAAAATTCTACTTTATGACTGACTTAAATGTATAAACTTAACTGCAAAGTATCATTTCTAGAACATCCATCAGAAAGCCATGTTGGGTGCACAGCATTGCACCCTTGAGGGAAAGAAGAGTTATGTTTTAAAGAGGAGTGAAAGTTTAATGGTGCGGAACATGTATGTGATCTTGTAACAATCCCACTGTAATGGCGACACAGTAAAATTGTCCATTAGCGGAGGCCCATCGGTGTTTTTTATGTTATTAAACGAGCTCATAAGCATCAAGTCGCCAACACGAGCATCAAGTTATCTGATCGATGAGCACAGTGTGGCTGCCAATTAGCACCGACCCTATTCCCATGAATATGCAAATGAATCGAAATGCAAATGTATATCAACTGTCAGCTAATTGCCTGAGGCCTGAAAGGTTCTGAATTTAAGGGGACGTATGGAGGAAAAGGAAAAATGTACAGCAAACATTGCATGTTTTTTCCTTCATGTTCCATATTTATCTATCTTTTGCTTTTCTTTTCTTTTTTTGCAGAATGTATAGATGTAAACCACACGCACAACACAGCTGCCATTCAGCCTCGGGGCTTTTGTTACACCTCAAAGAGGGACCACCTTTAGTATGAAGCTATGTTTATTCAGTAGGAGGAATGAAGGAGAAAGGAAACAAGCATTTAATCTCACTTTCAGTCATGTATGTAAGCAGTTCAGTTCAGAGACAAACACTGTCTACTACTGTGAGGAAATGTTTTGACAGCTTTTTCATCTTGCCTACTTTAATATGGAGGTCAAAGGTCAGATTTAAGTGTAGAACAGAACCCCTGGACGTCTTACAGATTCATTTTCTTGTGAGTTGACAGGTGCTGTAGGTACTACTGGTGTCAGACAGTGTCTGAGCTCAGTACGCTGTCTCGCTGCCCGAGTCACATGAATTATGAAAGGTTCTGAAGCAGGTGAAAGAAAAAAGATGGAAAGTGTCATCCTACTCAGACACCTCTGTCTCAATATTCATTTTAAAGTAAGAATAGAAAGCAACATTTTATTGCTGACACCAAAATTTTACATTGCAAAGTCAACAGACAACACTCGTTATATCGCGTCCTGTTAGACTTGACACACTTGGTCAAATATCAAAGCACATGTCGCTGAGAGTTCATTTCTGCTTCTCTTGATCCTGGTCTTCACTCATTTCATGTGCACAGAATTGGCCTCGGGCACACCATGTGGGGGAAAAAAACATACCTGATGTGGTTTACAATAGCCTGTTTGCTGTGCTTAGTGAATGCCCAAGTCTGAAAGTCTCAATATGGCACTTGTTCACCTGGTCACCTGTTTATCTGTTGCAGTATCACTGCTTTGCACAACCAACTTGCACTTTCTGATGATGAAAAAAAAATCAAACTCTTAACACATACACTATTTTCCAATCTTCCCCGACCCTGCTCTGCTAAAGAGAGCATAACTGTAATTCAAACTCTTCCATTCACATCAGCACTACGTATAAGGCCAGCTCATCGTGGCAGCTTGTTGGACTGTCGTCAGCACTTCATCCTGTGGACGCCTGCCAGACAGAAGCCCTTCCGTCCGATCAATAGGCACCGGCGGCTAGCTTCCCCCCTTTGCTCTCTTTCGCTGTCTTTCCCTCCCTCTCTGGGCGACCACAGTATAAAGACTGTTCTGTTCTGCCAGCGCAGCATAGTGATTAGGCATTAGGCCTGTGCTGCTGTGTGAATTAGCCTAATCTGTGTCCGCGATGAAGGACGAGGCTTTTCATGGCCACTGGAGACATTCACTGGACATAAAAGAAGCTAATCTTTAGAAAACTTAGAGGGGATGGAGCATGTGTCAGTATCTGTGTGTATGTGAAGGATGGAGATTGCGCAGGAATTGTTGAGAGAGTTCCCACAGTGATAGATCGTTTCTAATGCTTCTTATCCTTCAACAGTAAAAATAAATAAATACATTTAAAAAAAATCTACTTCCTGAGGATGTGCAGCTCATGGGGAAGAGGAATGTTGTATTGTCATTTCTTAAAGTACTGGAAAAGTGGATAAAGTGCTGGCTGAAACAGATTGAGGCTGCCATCCATGTAGGGCGTGTGTGAGGAAAAAAATATTCCTTTATTCTTCAGTCAGTTTGAGGGGCATTAGAGGAGACTGAATTGTCACAAGGCTGCTTACCTGGCCACAGAGGAAGCTGCCTAAACCTGCAGATCTCAAAAGTTTTTTTGTTTCTTTTTTTTTTGTACTTTTGCAGCAACGGGGGCTTTGATGTGACAGAGCAAATACTAGCACTTTTTCAATCCTTGTACATCCTTATGTTAGTTGTCCATCATGCACCTGCCCAAGAGTTGACATGTAGCAGCCTGAACATGCACCCACAGCATGCCTACCAGCAGCCCAGCCCTCCTCCTGCTCTCCTCCACATCATCTGCTTGATATATTGTATGCCCTTGACAAACTGCCAGCGCCCAATCCCCCTCCTGCAAATGTCTATTGATCAAAGCACAAGTATGGCTGTGGAAAAGGTATATAGTCTCACCCATACTCTTATCTTTTTATTACCTCTGGTGAGCCAGAAACTTACAGAAAAAAGGGAGTTCCAAAAAAGAGGGGAAAAAAAGTCGATTGATTTAGAAGTAAAACGCAGTAAAGTCCAGACAGCATGAAGAATATAAAAACTTTATTTCTGGTTTTGACTTTCAGCAGTCTAGCAAATAAAGAGCACCTCTATCTCTTTTGTTGACACGGTGCCTTTTTGCACCTTTGGAGTACTTTTACGCACAACCAGTGGTGAATTTAGGTCAGCAGCCAGCTGGTGTCAAATATCTGTAATGTGTTGGGTGATCTTTGCACAGCAGGAGTCTTGTTCCTGCGATGAGCTTCACAGTAAGCTCGCTGTTAAAAGCAGGACATCATATTTAACTCAGCCAACCAGTTTCATAAAAGCATACACGAAGGAACCCAAAAGTCATCTTCACATCCCCTGCGCATTCCTCCAAAATGCAAGTCGTACTAAAATGAAGGACCAGAAAGCACGGGCGTCTGTGGACCCGACAGCTTCCACCTCTCTGCCCGATACTGTAAAGGGGAAAATAACGCGATGACTTACCGAAATGAGATCCTGGCCACTGTCAGGCGTCTCCTCGTTTCCCTACTGTCCCTGGTCCGCCCCTCTTTCAAGTCAATCCGCAGTGTGCTCAAATCAGAACGGAGCTGTGAGCCTTTTCGCTGCGTCCTGCGTCCAGAGTTGCCGGGGATGGAACAACCATTTGCCGGGATGCTGGGGCGGGGGTGCAAGGCTGAGGCATCCGCAGGGAGGAGGATGAGAGGGATGTGGAAGAGACGGGTGAGAAGGAGGAAGAGGCGAGGTACAAAAGCGAGGAAGGAAGAGAGAGAGAGAGAGGGCGAGCGAGCAGCAATGCACTGCAGCGACAGGGAGGCAACACCACCGGAGAGGAGAGGAGGCAGACAGCAGCCCTCCGTCTCGGTCTCGCGCTCACTCGCACATGCGCGCGCACGTGCAGTTCTGTGTTAATAGACAGATATAGAGCGCCATCTTCAGGTTGACGTGTGGTAGGAAGGTGTTGGGAATCGAAATCTCGTATTAAAAATCATCTCTTGCGTCAAGTGTACCATTCAGTTGAAACCTCCTCCATAAAACGCCCTTTATTCCCTCGTCTCTTGTGTCCCACCATCTCCTCCTACCATCATATGTATGCCCAAAACCAACTCTTATCCTAAAGCAACCAAAAATCTAAATGAGACCCTTAATCCCACTGCTGCTGCACACACACGCTCCATGGCAACCAGGTCCCTTTGGGGGTTATGATGATGATCACCTCGCGTCGGTCCACTTTTCCTTTCCTGCTGTTGCGTCGTATAAGTTTCCCAACGCCAGAAAAAACTGAGTATTTCTCAGATGTGTGGTTGTATCATGAGTTAATTGTCCTGGATTGACTGAGATGAGGACTGAACCTTTTATTTCATCTTTGTTCTTTATCTGGCTTCTAATTAACTTCCACCTTCTTCCTTTCATTCTTTTGATTTTTTTTTCTCTGTCTGTTTAAGAAGTCAGTTGTGAGAAATAGCTCTAATTAGCCGGTGTGATCCTAATTTCTTTTTCAGTGTTGAAATGTCAAAACTGTATAAATAGATGTATACCACCACATCACTATTCATAAGTAAAGGCTTTTGCATTTATTTCTATATGATAAGTTTATTTTAGATCGCATAAGTTTAATGTGTGGCAGTATCGTAACTCTCCAGTTCATAATATTTTATATTAAATACAATTTTTTCTTCAACAACAGTTGTGGCATAAGTTCCTTTTTTCAGAAGAAGTGCAAAGAAGTTAAACTACCCACATTAGTTTAATGACTTTAATGTTTGGGTCAGGATGCTGTTTTGGTGGTGAGATAAAAATAAAAATGCAGATATAAAACTCACTCTAATGAGCTGTGGGGCTTTAATGCCTGTTTTTGGTCTTTTGAATGGCTTTAGAATAGACAACATTATATATTGTGACATATATATAATATATATATAATGACAATCTGTAGTGCAGTAGTATCATTATGTATTTATTGTGATTATTTTTTTTTTAAATGTCTTGTACTTTTACCCTGAAGACAAATAAGCAGTTACAAATTGAACTGAACTCAACAAATAAGAGCTTATCTACCAATGCCAGACACATTTACTTCTTTAATTCTTTTATTTGAATTTAATCAGATGGCAGAGCAATAGTCAACATTGCTCAGTGAAAGTAATTAGTAAATACAGTTTGAGATTCATCCCCATGACAAATGCAGGTAAGCTTGACATCATGTAAGGTGCTCTTTTATTTTATTTTGTTTTCATCCATCCATTCGCTTCCGCTTATCCTTTTCAGGGTCGCGGGGGGCGCTGGAGCCTATCCCAGCTGTCATAGGGCGAGAGGCGGGGTACACCCTGGACAGGTCGCCAGTCTGTCGCAGGGCCAACACACAATGACAGACAACCATTCGCACTCACATTCACTCGCACATTCACACCTAGTGGCAATTTGGATTATCCAATTAACCTATCCCCACAAGCTGCATGTCTTTGGACGGTGGGAGGAAGCCGGAACCCGGAGAGAACCCACGCAAACACGGGGAGAACATGCAAACTCCACACAGAAAGACCCCGGCCTGATGTTGGAATTGAATTCAGGACCTTCTTGCTGTGCGGCAACAGTGCTAACCACCGTGCCACCGTGCTTTATTTTATTTTTTAAATTAATTGTCAATCAAAGTGAAGGATTTTGGCCAAACGGTGACTCGGGTTATCGATCCCAAATATCAATTTTTTTGTTTATTTATTGTGAGTATGTGCGTGTGTGTGTGTGTGGGGGGGGGGGTTAATAGCATCTGCGCAAGATTTTTTGAAATTATTAACAAGCACAGCCACTGACTCACCTCTCATTAGCTTCATCTCGCAGCTACGTCAGAAAGACAGGGAGGATGGTGTTCTCTCGTCACTGCAGACAGCCACATTTCTCCCAGACAGCAGCTGGTGTCATCATAAACAGGCAGAGTTGGGAAATTCAATACTGGAAACTGTTCTGTTCTTATCAATCCATTTTAATATTTTTAACAACTTTATTTGTTGAACTTCAGTCAAGTCTATGTTTAATTAAAAGCATAGATCAACTTTCTATTGTAGTTACTGGTCTGCATATGTATTCCACTTTTGTCAAGTTACCACAAAATGTTTTAATATTTCACTTCCTATGCCTGTTCGCATGCTTTTCTTTTTTGTGTGTTCTTTATGCGCTCTAACGCCATATGGAATCGTTTTGAATTTGTTGTCTTCATCTTGCACATATGGGCAAAACTAAGTTGCACTATCATCCCATGCTGTAAGCCAAAATGGAATTTAAACGCTAAATACTAAAATCTCTTACATATTGCAAAAGATTTGCCTTTATTCTTCTGAATATCTCTGCCTGCTGCTTACCAGTCTGTTTAAAGACCAGAAACCGATTTTGGTGAAGCTGGAGAAGTTAAAAAATATATATATAAAAAAACAAAAACAAGGTGAATAGGGTGAGTTCAGTTTGTCTTCTGCCTCTTACTTCCGCTCCCAGAGGATCACGAATGGAACGCAGAAATGCAGGTTTAAAGATTTACCACTAGGTGGAGCCAGTGAACTTATTTGTCACCCAAATAAGTTAAAAACCATTCATATTCAAATGTTTGCGTCTCTGATATAGATTTGTGAAAGATAACGACACGTGTTAATATTGCAAATTTAAACAGATTCATATTTTGGAGGATTAAATTGGCTGATTGAGTGGCCAGCTGTGGATTGAAGGAATGACATTGCTTTAAGCATTAAGTTTGCAGCTTAAAGGCCATGCTGGCTCTGTTAACAGAGGCTTAGAAGTAGTTTGTCAATTACATGCAAAATATTTACCACGGTTGTGTCCCTAGAGATGTTTTACATAAAACATTGCATAATTCTTTCTTCTTCTTTTTTTGGGTGACGTGCCACAGTGTACAGTCATGTCCCTGGCATGCCCGTGGAGTGTATTAAAGTCCACTCGTTGCAGGAAGTGCTGATTTGCCCTGTGTTGAAATACATTTCACCTACAGTGGACTCTCACAGTTACCATCAAACACGCATATTTTAAACCATGTATCCAATGCCAGTCATTGCTCATTATTGTCTTTTATTCGGTCAAAAATGTGACCAAAGTAACCCATCAGCATTTGTTGGGAGAGAAAACCCCCCACAGTGTTTTAACAATGTCTGACTTTATTAATGCACGGGAAGCTCAGAGACAAACAGGTTTTATTCAAATGGACTATGAGGTACAAGGAAACAGCTTTATTGGAACTAAAACCAAATAGCGTGCCCTCTTCTTGCTGATCTTGGAAAAGAACTAGCACAGTCTGTGCTGAGTTACGAGAAGGACAAGTTTGGCATCACGTTCTTGAAGTTGGCTACGAAAAAACTGCAATGACTTCCTTAAGAAGATGATGACACGGATTGGTCCCTGCCCATCCGCCTCTTGAGAGCTGAAAGAACACGAACCTGAAGGGGATCCTGAAGACCGAGGTGGAGCATGTATTTAGCACACTGCAGAAGTGATGAAAGCAGGATGAGGGGACTAAAGTGAAGAAATTTAGAGACGAGACTTAAGTTAGAAGTAAACAGGCCGAGATGATGCCAGCGACGTGTCTAAAGTAGTGCACAAGCATTAATTGTATTGTTCAGCCCATTTGCTGCTCCCTCTCTAGTGTTTGAAGATAGGTGACAAATAAAAGGAAAATCTGAAGCCTGGTGATTCAGTGACTCTGCTATGCAGTTTGGAGGCATGTTTTTATCCTGATGCGGGTGTTCTCTTGGATGTAAATGCTCCCATTGCCAGTATGAAAATGATGTGATGTCACTGGATTTGTCTGGAACACAACCGAAAACCTGTGAGGGATTTTGGATCGACTCTCCACCACTATCATCAGGAAATATTCTCATGTGGCATCATTTACATACGAGAAACAAATTTGCACATAGATCATAGAAAAAAAAGAACGTTGACAAAACTACAGACTAAACCACTGTGGATGCAGCTGTGCTGTTAAGCTGAAGTTGTTTATGTGTGTGTGTGTGTTTGCAAGTGTGTGTCTGGGTGTGTGTGGTATTTCTGGTATTTTTGCTATGACAACAACGATATCAATAACAACTTATTCATAACATTTTTGAAAAACTGCAATATAGAGTGAACAGATAATCCATCTGATCTCTCCATATTACAGGCCTCAGCGAGTGCAGACCTGGCAGGACCAGGTCAGGTAACCAGAATCCAGCTAGCACCTTCTGCATGTTACCTGTACACTGTTTTCCCGTGGAGGGCTTTTATTTTCTTCTCTTCCTACTGAGCAAGTAATGCATTAAAAGAAGCAGGATGTCCAGTATTGCTGAAAACTATGACAGAGGTTTCAGGGACAAGTGGCCACAACCCAGGATGTCATGCCAAAAATCCTTGCCTGCCTGCTGAAAACACAAGGCGAGTCCAGAAGTAGCAATAGTAGCAGTCTACCTACACAAATACTGATCATAACAGACACAAACAAAGGAGGCTAGAAAAAGGAGAGAAAGGAAGAGAGTCCGAGAGGTGAATCAGAACTGAGACATATTTCCCATCTGTATGTCTAAAATGTAGATGGGAGCATTAATAAAATGAAAGAAAGAAATATGCCAACATGTCTCTATTTACTTCTAACAAAAGACTCTGAGTAATATTCACGGCAATATTTGTGAATATACTTTTAAAATTAATAAAATAACAACAACAACAACAATAATAATAATTTGAGTTTTGTAAAATGAATATAATATGAAATACTAAAAAGTTCCATACATATTACCTTAACCTTGTTTATATGTATAGGGCTACAATAAACCTAAATAATCCTGATACATGCACAGCGAGCTGTTTGATGTGCAGCTAAAAGTAAGACACTTTCTATTAATTATGATTTTAATTTATTACCCATGTGAAGGCAGCTGGAACCGGTTTCAACATGTGTGTTCATTGTCATGTCACACATTTCTAGCACTCTCTGCACTCTTTACAAGTGACACATAAACTCTACACAAATGCATTACACACTTTCATGTAATCTGTAAAATAATGACCCTAGAATTCTAACTCGTGTTTTTTCTTGTTACTGTTTTGCTGGAGAACTGAAGAAGCAAAGAGTTGCCTCGGTTAGTGAGAGTGCTATAATCAAAGAACTTCCCTAAAACTGAGGATGTAAAAATGTAGCATACGGTAACAGAAAACCCCACAAGATGAGTCTTTCAGACAAGTTAAACCAAGTTCCTGTTTTTAATTCTCTCTTCTTTTTTTCCTTTTCTTTTTTTAAAAAAGAAAAAATCACAACTCTATAGTCTGTCTGCACTTTCATTCATAAAATGTGTTGCGACACAGTTTTACAAGAAATGCTGTCAGTAATCGGTTTTCATTTAGGAATATTAAGCAACCGTGTATTCCAGGATGTGTGTGAAAGTCACACCCTCATGTCAGTCTTTCACTGTGAAAACTGGCCACAGTACATGCGGGTATGCATGCAAAAAGAGACTGAGACTGCAAGAAAGAGCAAAATGGAATAAATGACTCTGATGTTTCCATTAAATTTGTCTAATGGTGCAGTAACTACAGCAATTCATCAATAGCTGTCAGAGGGGGATAGCGGCATAAACACAGAATGACTAGATAAGATTGCATGCAACAGGTCACGTAATATTCGCATGTACACGACATGAAACACAAAAGCAAAAGCATTAGGTCCAATTAGCATGCAGCCTTATTGCATTTTTAAAAATATGTGTTACAATTATAGAGGAAACACATCCAAAATGATCCCCAAAATCTGATAAGAAAATAATAAAGCAACAATCTAACTACCAGACTCAGAGGTTACCTTAAGCCTAATGTTTGCTAACAATGCTGAATAAAAATTGAAAATTTTATTTACCTAAACATGGAGAATGCAACGTTCCTTACTCCACCTTGGTTTCTGTTTGGTGACTGACAGTGTGTGACACATCCATTCTTTCATCTGGGCATGGCCACACGTGAACTTCAGCAAAAGGATCGCAGTGTTCCCTTAGCTTTCCCACGGACGTTTTATACTTTGGTGATGTGATGCCAAAAATATGCACATCGTACAATAAAGCAAATCTATCAAGGTCAGCATACAGTGCATGCTGTGAAGTGAGCTAAAACAAGCAAAAACACTGGTGTGGACCTTTGATGATCCAAATCAGGTAAACGACAACACAGAGAAAAAGCCACTATCTCCCCGCAGATCTGACAGGTGTGGAAATATTTTTTTAAGAAGAACGTGATTAATTACTTCTAGTGACTAACCTGCCCCTTTTTACAAGGCAGTTTTCAACAGCACACTTTAAGCACATTAAGCCACATGCAGTATTGTAAGAACAAGATCTTGCATTTTATGCACTTTTTTTGCAAAGGCCTTGAGTGCAACACTTTGAAACTCCCCCACTACGCTGGTTGATATTTTTCATTGTACTCTAAGACATCAGCATGAAAAACTAATTGCAAAAAAATTTTTTTAAAAATTAAAACTTGCTAATCCTGAGGAGTATTTTCTTTAACATTTATATAACTCTTTTCTTATTCTCACACTATGATTTACTCACAAAAGCTGCCACCTTTGCATTTTTCTAAGACAGTTTTATCCTTGCTCCGAGGTCCTTGAAGGCCTGAATCACGCTTAATTAGCTTTTTTCCATTTTACCAGTAAACAATTTCCCGTAAGAAGGAAGTGATTTGGTCTAGTTGGGTGCAGGTGTCTAAAAGGACAGTAAATAAATCCTGTCCAGCATGCATGAAATACTTGACTGCATTCCTCAAGCAGTAAGAACGTCATTGTAGCCACAACAAACACCCGAAGTCCTTAATGCACTTGCTGCAGTGCGTGATGTGCAACCTTAATGTAAATGACTTTAAACAACTTTATTGAGGGAAACGTAATGATTTAAAAACATATGACATTGTGTGTCTCGGTTTATCCCACACATAGTTTGTCAGTGAATCAACAGAAACAAGATGAATCTTGCTGCGGAACATCATCAGCGTCTTTGATTGCTGTCTTGGATGCACTGGTGAGGTCCCACGATGCATTGCTGCCTGGCAACACTGTCATAATCTGATGGATGTCTTTAATTAGTGTCAACTCCACCACTGTAGCAGACACGTGCACCCACACATATTTTCATTTACTTAAAAAAAGCCAGAAAAACACTATTACTGGGGCTAGATAAACTCTTACTGGTAACAGGCAGCGCCACTGTCAAAATAGAGTCAAGTGAAAGAGTTTGCAAGAAATTCAGTCCTTTTTCTTGTAAGTGTTTCTGCAATTCATCCTCAAAAAAAAACAAAAAAACTCAACAAACCAAACCCAACTGGTTAGGAAGTGGAACATTGGTTAAGGTTGCAGCAATAACATTTCACCAGACTGAGATTAAAGTAACAAAAAAACAAAACAAAACTGTGGGAATCGATTGTGCAAGTAGTTTTTCTTCCCACAGTTTTTGCCATGTTTTGTTATATAAAGAGATTTGTTTGCAACAATTCCGAATAAGTTGGGTGCGTGACCTGAAATGCTACATATTACAGAGTTAACCTTTGACCTGGCTGAATTAGAAAAAAAAAATCATCATTGCAGAGATCTAATCTTAGACAGAGTGAAAGATGCCTACCCCCCAACGAGTTTAAACAAGTTCTGTGTTAAAATTGTTTTGTGTGGTAAATCCATTTTGAGCCTCAGCTGTTGCTCCCTCCCACCTGTTTACAATGGAACAAAGCATCTCAGGTGGATTATATATTGGGGTGCATATGGCAAAATGTGCTTTTGTTTTTTATTATTTAGCTTATTCAGAACTGCTGTGTGTCACGTGGCCTTACCAAATCTTTAATCCTGACAGTATATTTTTGGGGAAATCCATGACAGTACCTTTAATATCTGCTTTTCACAGATCGTATTTATAGTCTTCTACTTCTTGGCCACGCAGGCTTGAAGGGTAGGAGAATAATTGTTTGACAATACTATGCCTATCTACTCTGTCTTTTTGCAAAATCAATCTATTCACATGCATTATGCGGTATGTCCATATAGGTTATAATGGACTGAATGTGCATTTGAAAGCTCTAAAAGCATATTAAGTTTAAAAAAGAGAGAAAAATGGGAAAAAAGAAAATATAGTTTTGACTTTAGCAAAAAGGGAAATGTCTGTTCCAGAAAGTTCACTTGTAATTGACTACACTGAGAATTATGTAGGGAGGTAGCATAACTACTGTAGATACTTTTAATAGATACATTTAAAAAGTAGTCGACCATGAAAATCAACGCGCATATAGCCTCTGGGAACATTTGTGACACGGCAGATTCTTCTCAGTAACATTTTCTGCATAGTGCTTTCATAGTACATGAATGAATGAATGGACAAAGTGGAAACGTTTAAAGATGAACACGTGTGACATTTGGGTACAGAAGGTAATGACTAACATGCCATAGACGCAAGAAATGAGGAGGGCAAATTACTGATAGCGTGCACTACTCGGATTTGCCAGATTAAATATTAGGTCCATCAGCTTGGAGCTATATTTGGCAGTTTCACGAAAACATGAAAGCCTGCCCACAGCATGAGCTAAACAACGTGCACGCATCCTGCACTCTTTACCTCCACTCTGTCACAGCAACCTTTGGCGTCAGCGTACATTTTCCTTTTTCGAGGTTGAATCTTTTTTTTTTTTTTTTTACACGTTAATTTATGTTGAAGTAAAGTGAAACCTTAGCGAGGACGGAAGTAATGTCA
The DNA here is from genome assembly GCF_051167445.1 of Perissodus microlepis. Classification (NCBI taxonomy): domain Eukaryota; kingdom Metazoa; phylum Chordata; class Actinopteri; order Cichliformes; family Cichlidae; genus Perissodus; species Perissodus microlepis. The sequence goes on along the minus strand of NC_140469.1, from coordinate 12,408,052 downwards.
CATGCTGCGTAAGGCAGGACGTGATTCCTGCGTGATTCCTTCGCTCAAAAGCCACAAGAACCGCGGGAATAGAGGGAGGACGAACACGTATAGTTTCAAACTGTAAAGCCACAACTTTGAAGAATTTCAGCAGCAATGAAGACGCACTCGATACTGCCCGCTTCCAACATTAGCCCGAGGTGAATATGAATGAAGAATGACCAATGGTAAGTAATAAAGCATGCCACTGAGGTTCACCCAAATGGCCTACGATGGTGACGCACTGAATTAAACTCACTTAGAACCATTAAATCGGTGACAAGTTAGCGCTGATATCAGGTCAGTGTTAATGCATGAATGAAAATGCAAACATGCAAAGCCAGTACCAGGTAAAGCAGCGTAGTCTGGCGTATTCGAAACTTACCGGGAGCTGACTACACGCGCATCCGTCTCACTGCCTTCTCCGACAAGCGACTGGCGCATTTACTGTTTAGAGACTTCACAGAGTTTTCCACATAGGGGAATTCCGTGCTAATAACTTCCCATGTGCCAGTAATAAGGAAACTGAAATAGAAATAGGATTTACGGGAATTAGCTCATGGCTTACAGGAATTGGTAGATTAATGAAAGACTTCTTGAAATCCCACTCAAGTTTAAGTTCAGTAAGATACCAAATCATGCATTCGTATAAACACGCGCACACATATACATATGTTAATAAACTCCATACAGAAAGAACACATTGACTGCGCTAGATCCCAAGTCAAAAACAAGATTTCATTTAGAGTACAGGTGACTAAAAAAGTAAAGTGATCCTACTGAATGATCTAGAGTGTGGGTTTCAGTACTTGACTAGTACCTACTCATTTTAATTGTTTGGTTAGTTAAAAGTGTGTCAATTTCTAACTTCTTAATAGTATGTGGAGCAGTTTAACTGCTGGCTTTGCAATGTATTAAATAGCATTAACATGATTTGTTTTCTTTTAAAAAAAAGTACATAGACATGTATAGTCAAGTAAAATGTGCAAACTCCTCTCTGAAATCGAGGGAAGTTTAAAGTAGTGTTGAATGAGAACTTTTGAGTACAGTCACAGTAACTCAGAATTGCGCTTGCGTCAATGTACTATCAATATTTCAGTTCGAGGAAAAACTTCTGTGAACCTACTGGAATTACCAGGAGTTTTGCTTTTGTGACTTGTAAAATGTAGTTGGATCATCGTCAAAGTCTCTGACCAAATGGGAAATAAAGAAACTTTTTGTGTCCACTCATGGCTGCTTCTAAAGGTACTTGGTCATAGTTATTCCAGTCAAGGAGATAAGATTTGGAGCATAGTTGTGGAGGTGCCCCTCCCTATTAATCGAGGGATACAAAGTCTGTAATGTCAGTGTGGCTCTTCTGAAAAACTATTGGTGTGTCACCATTCACAGGGCCTTTGAGGAACTGCATTGAAAAGATGCAAAAAGATGAAAAAATGTCTCAAAGGTTTTTAAAGTCCTGCGTTTCAACAGTAAAAATAAATTACCTGTAAAATACAGAAAATTCATGATTTGTTACTACTTGAAAGGATCATTTCAAGAGAATGATCTACAATCCTGAACAGGTGAATTAAAACACAAGGGCAATAGTAGAAGACATGCAGAAATCTCTACAACTTGCTAAAGCATGTGTTCACGTGTGAGAGAAATGCTAGTGCTATTTCCTTACTACTTCTACGGCTCACCTCTGAGGAGAGGTGAAACTGAAGCTAAAATCCCAGCGCTACACTTGGAGCAAAGCCTCATCTGAGTTGTGAAGCACGGTGGAGGGACCATCATGTTTTAGGGTTGCTTTGCTACTTCAGGGTCTCGGTGGCTTGTACTCCTTGAAGAGATCTCAAAATAGTACAAAGAAATTTTACAGGAGGAAATATCGACAAAGTTCTATGACCAGAAGCATAGGAATGTTATAATTAAATAGATCAAATTTTAGAAATATTTCATTCAGTAATGCTGGTAATTCAACAGATTCACAAATCTTTACTTGCAACTCTGTGTAGTAGGTTTATGTGTAACATTATGACAATTATTTGATCGTTGCTTTTGCTTTTTTTGCAGTGTTTGGCTGTGGTTTAAAAAATGTTAGGTGCATAAGTATGAACTGAAAAATGTATATAGTATTTTCTTTGTCTATCATGCAACCAGAGCTGTAAGCAGAATAAGAATGATCTCAGCTTTGGAGACACTAAATCGTGGTGCCTGGGAACCAAATTGTCCTAAATGTAATTTATTGTCAAGTGTGACGGAGGTTCCTCATTTGCTGTTAAAATGTCAAGACTGAATGAACATTTCAGCATTTCATTCATTGCTGGAAGGGTTGGCCACAAATTTCGGAACTGAAACCTGTCCGAAAGCAACAGAAACCTGTTTTGAAGAAATACTTAATCCATGAGAAAACTTCTGCCACCGAGTGTCAGTGTTACAAACTCCTCAAGGCTTCATTTAAGACTCTCATTTTAGCTCATTACGTTTAATGTGACACTTTGGTAAATATACTTAAATCTGGAGAGATTAAGATTTGCTCATAAAACACTAACAGGCGGGACATGTTTTACGAAATTCAGCGAAAGATTCTATCCGTGACACACACAAATCGAATTCGACTATAAAAGAACTCATTAACTTTTTAATCATTAATCCTAACAGTAGTAATCGCTCTTCTGTGATCAAAGGGACATTGTCATGCACCCACACATACTTGATTAGAAACCCTATTGCTACACATGTAGTGCAGCATATCTGCAACCTCATTTGGAAAAAAAAATGTAACTCTTCTGTCTCCTACACATAGTCAAGACATATCGGGTTAAGTAATCAGCAGCATGCATTGTTTTGCTTGTGCATAACTCACGATGTGCAGTCTTTCCAGATTTGAAAGTCACCTGTGCATTTCACAGAGGAGGGCACAGCTGGTTGTTTAAACTGCTTTTCATGCAAATATGTTTTAGATTTTTTGGCTGACCGCTATGTTTCTGTCTCACTCTTTCTCTCCCTGTGTCCCCCACACTCTGACCCTAAACCTTAAGCCTCTTTTTTGCATCAGTTTCCTTGTTCTCCTTCTTCTACCTCTCTCTCTATCCTGTGGTAGTGTACAACTTGATAGCATCAGAAGTGATTATATCACCATCATTCAAACGGAACTGCAGACGACAGTAAGTAAGACACTGATTCTATTTTTATGCCTAGTTTGTTTTAAATAACTATTTGAACTTACCATGTAGACACGCTGCTTAACCCCAAACATTGTGTGCTCAGTTGTGACTCTGTATGTATATAGATCTACATCAGCTGGGCTTAAGGTCTTTGTTGTAATCTAAGAAAAAAGCATTAAAGCTCAGTTACAGCTCAAAGGCTAATTCCCCTCTAATACAGATGGATTGATGTATCCCAGGATTTCAGTATAGATCATATTAACTGTACAAAAATCATATAGGTGTATATATGACATATGATCACCAAGGACGAGATGGAAAAAGTGTAATAGGAAGCAGCCAGGTTACATCAAAAAAAATTAGACACTGGAGGTGGGAATGGTGCAAAAGGAGCTGCAACCTAATATTTGGCATCAGATGTTGGACTTTCACCTAATCCTTTTTAAGTACTGGCAAGAAATATCTGGAGGCAGCTGTACAGGGAGAAGGAAACTAAGGCAAAACAAGGAAAAGAAGCTGGTTTGCGTGTTTGGCGTGAAACATGAAGTTAGAAAGAGTCACTCACATGCTATTTTAAGGTCAGCTGTGCAATTAAAAATACACTTTTAAGGCAGCTCACACTTCCTGTCAGTTTATAAATCTAACAAGTGGTCTCTGGAAACTTCTTTTCATACAGTGCAAGGTTAAATTACTACAGATATGTACTGTAAATAATTGCCATTTACTGTAACTAGCTACTGTAAATAGTAGCTAGTGTTATTTTTATATATATATATATATATATATATATATATATATATATATATATATATATATATGTGTGTGTATATGTATATATATGTATATATGTATATATATATATACATATATACATATATATATATATATATATATATATATATATATATATATATATATATATATATATACACAGTGCAAACCCACAACTACAGTCGCCTCTGTGTTACAATAATAGAAAACCCCAACAATCAGACACCCCTTGAAAGAAAGCACTTGGCGACAGTGGGAAGTAAAAAAAAAAATCCCTTTTAACAGAAAGAAACCTCAGTATTTACAATTAAGCAAAGGTTTTTTTTTTTGGGGGGGGGGGGGGGGGGGGGGGTGTTGCCTTTAGTTGTTGTAAGGTTTTGATTGGAAGAAATATTGCTCAGCATCAACATTTTTCTCTTCTATCTATGGACACCACCAAAAATATTAAAATCAATATGTCCTTCCAACATTCTGAAAAATAACAAACAACACTAGTTGCTTTGTGAATGTTTGAACAATCTTTAGTGGTATGACTAACATTGACTACTTCATGTTTTGTTCATTCAAGACAGAAGAAATCACAAGCATGCTGCAAAACTCAGACTGTTCAGTATTCTCACACAAGCTACGCAACTGCACACCAGGCAACGCAGTGAGTCATAATTATTCTGTATCTATCAGATAAAATGCATAATGATGATACATTTAGAAGGTAGCCCTTTTTAACATGCACCTGTTCACCACTGCTCTACGCAGTCAGGCATTGCATTACCATAATCATAATCGTAGCTGGACCCAGGTGTTTAGCTATGCAGCTTAATAATCATCTCAGATTTTGTAGTCGCTGATCGTGCTGCATAGAGTTCATTGTTAAGTTTAAAAGGTCTCACCTCTCTTCTGCAGACGTCTGTGCGTACCTTACATAACCTAACCTGCAAAATGCGGAGTTTACCGTTTCTCCAGACGACTCTACGACTGATCACGTCCGTCGAAATTTCGATGAGTTGCCATTGTCATGAGAAATCAGTAAGTCTTGACTTTTTACACATTATCTGATTATAATGTTAAGAAATTTACCCCAAGCCTAACCCAGCCACACTATTAAAACCACCTGCATGATATTTTGAAGGTCGCCCTCATCTCGCCTCATGTTACAGCTCTTACCATTCAGGGTATGTGCACCTGTCCTCTGAGGGTGTCTGGCACTGAGGTGCTCTGGGTTGCAAAGTAGGTCCTCTGTAGATCAAGTTTATTCTGTACATTGGCCTTAGATAGTCAACACCTTGGACTATTTGGCCCATTTTTCAAACTCTTTCTGGTGGGGAAGATTACTGCTATGATTTTTGTTTCTATTGCAGTCATATTGCAGTGCTTTGCACTGTATGAGTTATTCACTTCATCTGTCATCAGCCTAAATGTTGTAGCTGATTGGTGGAAACATGCAGTTTAAGTTCACGTTTGTACTTTAAACCTTGGAAGTGACCAGTTTAGGAAAGTATTTCTTTCAGTTTCTCTGACTGAGATGCAACATTTAACATTGACAACTGACGGAATGGAATTTTGGCTGGCTGAAGCGTTTTATCTTGCCAGACAGTGGATGACTCACTGACAGGTGATGAAGCTGCCCGGCTTTAAGAGTTAATTCAAACAGAAGACTGTTTGTTTCTTAAACTACTTTACCTGGTAACAGGGTATAAGAGTAGGAGAGACTCGAAAGAGGCAGGAACTGCAGGTTGGTCTCTCATTGGTTATGCTTGTGGTAATCTCTCCTCGCCTTACTGAGGGAGATAATTCAAAGAATGCTATAGAAGTTTTTTACACAAACTATCATGGGAAAAAACAGCCCAAGTAGTTCTAGATCAGTGACGCACCGTGCTGTTCGCCCAAACTTCATTTTAAGAGTTGGATCAGAATCAGATTGTATGATTCAGATTCATTGCTGAAGTCTGAGTCACACAGCAGAGCAAACTGCGGACTCGCAGAGCTGACCAGACAAGCTCATGCTTAAACATAGTGGCTCACATTGTGACATATTTGATTTGATTTATTTTAAACAAACTTGCATTGTGCAAAGATCAGCCACTTTTCACTCAGTTCTTCATGATGCAGAAGCAGGGAAACAGGCACACACTCAGCAGCTCTTGTGGAGTGTTCCCAGCATGCAGTGGTTATATACCTCACAAAACGTGGAAACACTGGGTCCTGGCATTTAAGCGGGTGTTACTTAATACTTACCTAAACAGTTTAACATGGTACACACACTCCTCCGTGGCAACAATAATACAGGAATACCACAGTAAATCTTCGAGATGTTGACTTGGGCTCCAAATCCCTTGGATGTGAATCCAACTGAGAATCGTTGGGACGTGCTGAAAGGTTTTCCAAATGAGTGAGCCTGACATTTCAGGACTATAAGGATCTGATGTTATCATCTTGATGTCTGATACTATGAAACGTCTTCAAAGGATTTGTGAAATCATCTCCGTGCGAGAGCTGCCTTAGAAGTGAGGGAGACCTATGTAGGTGTTCGTAATGTTGTGACTGAGTAAACCTCACATACATACTGTGGCATTGTATGGTGATTGTAATCTACGCTTCAGTTTTCTGTGCAAAGAGTTAAGTTGGTGTGTTTCAGTTCACAATAAGGGATAAATAGTCATCAATAATGTGCAGGCTACGTTGCTGTGACAGTACATATTTGCTAAGAATGCCTTCATAATTTATCATTGTAATGCTAATTCCTTACCTTTATCCACTTGACTCAACAATAATTAGCATGTGTCTGTGTTTTACTGACTAGATCAAAATGCCCACTGAGAGTTTAAAGAGGAGAAGGGGAGCAACAAGACGAAGGAGGAACGAGGGGACGAAAACCAGAAAGGAGACTAAAAAACTGTGCAAAGCCAAGGCAATTCTTTCCGCCATGACTGAATGCTACCAGTTGCTAAACTCTCTATAAATGGATACCTGAATCCAAACTCAATCACAGCATGAAGCTCAAAACTTGCATGCGCTGTCAGTTCCTCTGCAGTATGCATTGCTTCGGTGGATTATGCGAGGAGGAGCTTCCACTTCATTTAAGCTTTCCTGTCAAGTACCAGTATATTTCTGTAGCAGCTGTTTCAGGTGTTGTATGACTACTGACTCTTCAGATAAGTTTCCCAGCCACACAGAAGCAAAATATTCAGTCAAGCGGAAATGAAATTCCTAAGTCTTCCCAATATCCCACACACTAAGGACCAGCTGCATATACAACCTTTCATGCAGCATCATGTGGACTACAGTTTAAGGTGCATGTTTTCTTTTTTTGTTATCACGGCAAAGCATTTTAATAGCTGAAGTTGTGTTTAGCTATAAAAAGTGGATATGATTAACTTTAAAGGTGCTTAAACTGAACTTTTTTTTTCCAAGCACTTGCTACGACATTAACTTGCACTTAGTAGTGGCTGCTGAAGCATGACTAGGAAATATTAAGGTGCTCAGATATAGTTTTGCTTTCACTTTGGATTGGAATAACTAGTCCTGGCAGATCTGTGTTATCTTGGTTATCTAAAGCTCCTCAATTTTTGTTTTTAATTTTCCTGTCCGGGGAGTTGTTTTAGGCTGTGTGTCAAGGTACGGTCTGAGATGACACTGTGTTGATTACTCATTGACAATGATTTATATATTAAAAGCATGCTTTGCCACAGTTATTTAAGCTCAGGTCACAGACCTTTTTTTTCCTATCCTGGGATATAGCTACAGTACGAGCTTTTACTGTCACAATCAGTTGGTGCTCTGATTAATGTTATCTACCTAAAAAATTTTTTCCCTTTTTACACAATTATAGAAAATATAAGCATGCAACCTTTGCTACATTTTGCAGCTATTTTCAGCACAGCAGCTATTTGTTTCCCGTCATGTAGCATACATTACTTGTTGTTATGTAGCTAACTTCTGTCTTTAAACTGTATATTTAAGCTGATGACTAACATTGTATATAACATGGCATACTATTCAAAAAATATATTTATATCCCAAACAAAGATAAGGTGTGTGTTACTTATTAGTCAGACTCACAATTACAGCTGTCTTCAAAGAAGTTTATTGATGGTGGATGTACACGGCATTTGGTGCACAATCATATCCAGTCTAACAGCTGACGTTATCATTACAGGAAAACGCAGCCCTCCAGTAGGCTTAAACTTTTCTCATCACGTAACGTGAATATAGTTTGTTACCGGGAATAAATGCCCTACTTAGATAATTAATCATGCACCTCGAGGAGAGATTTGTCCCCGCTCTTCCAAGTCCCACCATAAAATAACCTATGTGGGGGTCATCAAGCAAAGGTCGACAGCAAAATTACTTTAGTGTCACCGTATCGTTGATTCTAAATACCTTAATGCACTGAACACTGACTCAGTAGAAACACTGTTGAGTATGAAAAAAAAAAAGCAATTTCAACACACTGAGGTGTGTTTTGGTTTCACACAATTCCAAATGAAACCTATTTTAATTCTGAAGAACATAAAAGAACAAACAAAAACCATACAATCACTGTTCAGTCAGTAAAAATGAAAAGGAATAAGAAAATAAATAAATGTATAAACCTAGTGGGAATAAAGGGAATGAGTAAATGCTACATTTGGGTATAATGTAATATGAGATAACAGGTTTTTCCTGTTAAGTGACCTTAAAGGGAGCACTGACCTGTAACAACTCAACCTTTTTTGGATTGGTTCCTAAGAAAACAGGGTGATAAGATAAACATTTGAAGCTATTTTCTTTAAAAAAAAAAAAAAAAAAAATCACACTGCTTTCTTCAGTAGTCGTTATTATTGCACATCAATGTGGAGACAGGTGGGATTGAGGAATGCACTTCAAATCAAGGGCTGAAGAGCGATAATGATGCAGGGCAGTTAATCTCACCTCTAATCAGCCACCCAACATGTTTCCTTTCTTTTTTCCAAACCCACTTTTAATTCATATTTCCTCTACTCCCTTCTAAAGATGCATAATATTTAATAGCTTCCTTCCAGTGGCCAACCACCTCTCCTTTGCTGGAAATATTTATTTCTCACAAATTCTTAAACCCTCTATGACCTGTAGTTTCATGGCAGTAATGCTCCTTTTATAAGTTCATGGAAACAGCAGCAATGCTGTGAGCAAATGAAGCAGTGAAAGAGAAGCTACTTACGGGATGTACTTGTAAAAGCCACATCATGATTTAAACCGATTAATCTGTGTACCAAATCTGTTTGGCACAGAGATCAACCGGCCACTAGTCAACGCAAAACACAGTAGCTAAGTGCACTCCTTATTGTAAGTTATGCAATGAAATTTGGATAATATTCAGTGTGACCGCACACACCACCTTTACTGCCAGGAAATAAGATCAGTGTGGGAAAATAAAGATGGATTTAATTATTTTTTCACCTTTCCCTCAATTCTTATTACCTAAATCCTAACCCTGCTTTCGTTTTCTTCTGACTGCTATCAAATACACATCCTCCTGACCCCACACTCGCAGCAGAATTTGGCAGATTCAACAGGGTACTTTGTCCCACAAGCGTGACAAAACTTGCTCTTCATTCCGCCGTTCCCAACATCGTTCGCGCCATCTATATCACTCCTGAGAAAACAGAAAAGACAGCAGCAACTTTAGAATTTGTGCGGACAAAGTTGCGACTAGTGAAACGTCAGGGCAAAGCTCTATTTGGATTTTACACGTCTTTATACGAATGTCAATGCCACTTAAGCCGATGCCAAGTAAGCTGTATTATCCCATATTTCACCTCAGTTTGATTAAATGGGAAATTGTTTTGCTCCAAAGCAATAACGATAATCAAAGCAACCAGAAGCTAGAGACGTATGGGTGGCAAGGTCGATATAACTGTGCATGCAAGTTTCTTTTGTTTAAATGAATGTGCAGGTAAGACTCATCCCTATTCTATTTTATTTTTTTAAACTTTCTTAAAGTAAAATTGAAATTTGTACATTCTTAGTCAAATTAGAGGTAGTATATGTAATACTTCACCAAGCCACCAGAGGTCAGGAGAGGTCACCAATTGATTTTCTCCACTCTTTCTGTGGAGGTTATGACTTAAGACGTTTATTCACCTAGATATGTAGGAGTCTACTTTCTTCTTGTTGAGTCCAGTCTGAGCGTTCCTCACAGATCCATAGCCAGAACTTGCTACTCGGGATTTACTTCCCACACTGACAGAGATATCAGAGAAAAACAAAAAGAAAACCAGGACAAGGATGTTTCAAAGTTATTCATTGAAATAAATGCTCTCTGTCGAGACACCGCGTAGACATAATGTCTTGGATACTAAGAATAAAAGTGAGAAAGCGAAATGAAACTGTTGTTTTTTGGCAGCCTTGCTCTATTCTCGGTCCTGACGTTACATTTTGTTTTGACTCACATTGTTCGAAATGACACTTCAATCAAAAAAAATCCGGGCTGTAAAAACATGTACAAAGATTGACTGTTCCAACAGATATTTGAATAGACACAGCTGAATGCACAATAAAAGGTAAAAAAAACAGTACCCACTTGACATCAGTAAATAAAAACCTGTCTGGACTTGCCCACAGTATTTAAAACACATCTGCGTATGTGTACTAACCCTGACGGTGGGCTTGTGAGCCCGGAGGGATTATTCCTCACTGGACCTGTTGAGGAGGCCTTACTAGATGGGATTCCTTAAGTGAGAGAGAGGGTGACACAAATGAGGACAATGCGCATATTAGTTTTGTTTGATGCAATGAAGTGAATCACAAATTCACAATATTGGGGGGGGTGATGAGGAGTATAGCACTGTGTCTCGTACCAGTGGGCTGTCCAAGGCCTGATCTTTGGGGTAAACGAGAGGAAGCTGAAGGGATGGTTGACACAACGGGAGTGTTGGCCTTCTTTGCAGCAGCAGGAGGCTTGTACTGAAGACAGAGAGAAGGCAATAAAAATAACTACTTGGTACAAAAGATCAGCTATGGATATCATTGCTGAAAAGTCATTAACATAGTTACATTAAAGATATACAAAAACATATCATATCATATCACTATATGACCACATAAGAATGGCTTGTGGTTGTAGTGTTTGTTAATATGCACATTGTGTCAATGCTTGGCTCTAAAACAGGTTTTAAAACTGCGATCTGGAAGAAAATCTCAAAGCTATAAAATGGGGAGGAAAAAGAACTGCAACACATAACAATTCTAAAAACACGACACAGCAGGGAAGCTCAGTGACATAATAATTAACGACTGAAGTATTTTTATTACAATGGGGAATCAGAGCTCTTAACCAGAGGGGTTTAAACCCTGCTGTTTTTATTGGCTACCAAATTAACTCCCCAGCTATGCACCATAGCTGTTGCTAAGTAACTTGTAATTCTACATCTGCTGCAGAGTGGGAGTCCCACCATGGTCATAAAAGACAATGATTTATAAGCAAAACTTCTTAATTATCAGCAATTAGCCATAACACAGAAGTGCCACACATATCAATCATCAGTATAGGTTTTGTAAACCTACCTATGAGCATTTTTTAACATTTTATGTTTAAAAAACTAACAAACTATTTTCTGTTTAGATCCATGCTCAGTCATCCAGGTAAGAAAATCCCAAAAGACTGAAGAAGTCACTTGAATGAGTGATGAAATGTTTCTCCCACTTAAAATGCTAAGTCCAGATGAACAGAATCAACTTTTTGGGAACTATTGTCTGTTTAATTTCAAATGCATTCCCTCTCCTATCCGTGCGTGCGTGTACCTGTGTGCGACCTGGAGGCTTTTTGGCATCTCCTGACTTGCTTTTGTTGGGCATTCGGGCGGCCTGCTCCTGGCAGAATTTGATGTGTCTGTCAGCTGCACTCTCGTTGAACCTCCGCTGACAGTAAGGACACTGGATATAGTCTAAAGGGAGACAAGGTAGTGGGAAAATATACATGTAGCTTTTGTAATTGAATCCTGTATACAGAAATACTACTATCTGAGGAAGTGGTGACTTGAACTTTTCATTTGCAGCTGTCACCACAATTAGAGCTCGACTTGTATAGGATTTATACGAGCAGTAACCATGCTGATATTTAGTCATTTAAAATTATTTCTTTCCTTTTAGTGACACAAAACATTCTGAACATTTATACATTAATGTGGTTATTCATGAGTCCTTACTACAATGACAGTATACTTTAAAAGTAATATTGTTTGATGGCTGCAACATTGCAGCAACTCAACATTGTACTCAGTAGTTTCTATGGTCACCATGTGCTTGCATACAATGTTGGGGAATGCTCCTAATGAGATGACAGCTGGTGTCCTGAGGGATCTCCTCCCAGATCTGGACAATGGGAGAGCCCTCGGACAGTGTTCGGTCCTCCAGCAACTGCCTCCATACTCTCGCTATGTGAGGCTGGATATTATCATGCACCAGGAGGAACCCAGGGCCCACAGCACCAGTGTAGGATCTGACATTGGGCCCAAAGATTTCATCCTGATACCTAACTGCCAGTTGAGCGCCACAGTGCCTTGCAGTGAGCACAGGGCCTACTAAAGGGGCCACAGGCCACCCTCATAGAATAACCGCCTGTCTCCTGGAATCTCCACTCTTCAGGCTGTGCTGGGAGCCACAGCCAACTTTCAAGGAATGACGTGTGGACGACCTGTGCAACCTGTGCAGGGTCCAGGTAATCACCTCATGAAATTGATTAAAAAGTGCTAATTTTTTCGAGCAGTGTATGAGACTTTTTCACAATTCTTTTATTAACATACAAAATCTTTTTTTTTTATAGTTTTTTCATTTGCTTCTAGATAACTAGATGTTACCTGGGTCATAAGTAGGAGGAGGAGGTGGGGGCAATGGTCCTCCATCTTTTATGACCTGACCGAGGGTCTTTGCAGCCCGGATGGTGGCGATAAAGTCCTCGTGTTTCTTGCGCCAATTTGACGGCTTCTTCGGGGGTTCTGCCTAACACGACAACAACATGAGAAAAGAGATTCTCTGTTACAGCTGTTTGCTGCTATAGTTTGACAATCTAATATTAAGAAAATACGATTAAGCTACTCTCTTACCGAATGTTTTAACTCGACAGGCTTCACAGCGAATATGTAAAGATTGCACACGCTTATCTAAGCCTGCACTTCCCACTCTTACCCTAAAAAACCCCCAACAACTATGTTTCCATAACAAAAGTACAAGTCTTATCTAAAGTTGATGATTAGCGACAGAAATAGTTCAGTGAGTTCAGTTGTCTAAAGTGGATCTGAGGCAACACGACAGCCTCTGTGACTTTCTACTTATCCTGTGTAGTTAAAGCATTCAGACACGTTTGTCTGACAAACACAGGTGACTTGGAGAGAGCTAAAACTACATTTTATTATATTTTCCTCTTTCCTAAACTGCTGCCAAAGAAAAACTAAACAAAACAGAATTTGTCGCATAACTAGACGTTTGTCCTGTTCATATCACAAAGCTGAAAATTCCAGTGGGAGCACAGAGTGAGTACGCAGGAGTTAGTTGAAGCCAAGACCATCTGAACAACAGCCAGGCAACAGACTGGGCAAGATTACTTCACTGACTGATACTCATGAGACAGTTTCTCACAGAGAAGAAATAAATGAAACAAATACAGTTTTTAGTTGTTAAAGAGTAATCTGAAGGTTCAAAGCAACCGCAGCAGCTGAACTAGAAAATATAGCATTAAGGCTGTCACGTTAAATGAAAGAGAAAAGAACACTGGATACAGAAGGATGCCAGTTAAAGACAAGAGGTATGAAAGGATTTTTAAAATTAATATCACTAACATGACTTGGCACACCCACAGACTATTCAAGCCAATACTTCAAGGCAAACAAAGTATTTGTGTAGCCAGAAAAACAGTGAGGGAAAGCCTCGCGGGCTTCAACAGATTATCTGTGCCGCTAAAAATTCTATCTATGGAAAGGAGGGACAATTGAACAAAAAAAAAAGATAAAAGCAACTTACTCTTTCAGTAGCAGATGAACTTTGTGACTGAAATACAATTGAAAGTTGTTTACAGCATTGTTTCCTTTAGGTGTTGTATTATTGGATACAACGCTGAATAAATAACCTCAGATTAAAAACAGGTCTTTTTTTAATAATAAAAGCTGGACGTATTTATGAATGAATAGATTACCCAAAAAAATGAACAACAGTGTTTTAAGCAGCATGTGAAATCCAGCTAGTTTTCTGACTTTAGGCAATTTTTTTTCCAATCCTGTCAATAGTCAAAATGAACCACTGCTGACAATTTATGTGGATTTCCATCGCTCTGCTTAGGTGAAGGCTTACCTTTGGTTTGATGGGTTTCAGTACGGGGATGTCTGTTCCCTCAGCTCTTTGTCTGCTGGAGTCAAAAACCTTCCTCTTTTTAGTTGCTGATTTTTGGCAGATTTTTGAGTGCTTCTCCTGTTGGAGGAGGACAATGTGCACAAAACATGACAAAACATTTTTATTTGTTTTTAACACCACTGGCATCACTTAAGATTTGTATCTGTCTTTTACTATAATTTAAATTTTCAACTATGTTTTCCTAAATGAATTTCTTGAAAGAGGAGGAAACTTTCTTTCAAGCATTTCAAGCTCAAATTTAAATGAGTAACATGAACAACACCAGTAACCTCCTCAAAGCTGTAGCCAACTCTCTGAAGCACACTAATGTCTTCCTGATGGAGACCCAAACATATATTGCTATACATATCTAGAATAATACACCATGCTTTAATGCAGCCATTATCTACTAATGAGGCAAAGTTCTTGCATAAGAGCACATATTTGGTTGTTTACCAGAAGATTCTCTTCAAATTAAACACCAAAAACCTTTATAGCTTTGATGTATTAACTCTGTAGTAGGTTTTAGTCATTTCAACACAATAAGCAAAGGAAAAGAGGATTTTTGGGGAGTAAAAATCAACTCATATACACTCATCTGTTAGGTACACATTAGTACCAGGTTGAACCCACTCTGCTGGAAGCATAATAACATGCCATGTTATAATCAGAATATCAGAACATGTCATGTTATCAGTAGATGGATACACTGTGGTAATAAAGATCAGGAACAACACTCAGGTAGATGGCTGTATCAAAACTATGCTATCCTCCACACCATTACCAGCAACCTGAACTGCTGACACAAGGTAGGATTGATCCATGCTTTCATGCTGTTTACATCAAATTATGAACCTGCCATCCAAATGGTGCATCAAAAACTCGTGAGACCAGACAACACTTTTTTGCAAGTTGTAGCCTTAGTTTCCTGTTCTCAGTTGATAAGTGTGGCACTTGGTGTGGTCTTCTGCTGTTGCAGCCCATATCTGAATGTGCTTGTGCTCTGAACACAGAAGAGCATTCAGAGATGCTCTTCTGTGTGCCTTTGATGTAACAAGCAGCTATTTTAGTTACAGATGCCTTCCTATCCGGTTGAAGCAGCTGGGCCTTTCCCCTTTGATATCTGACATCAACAAGGCATTTTGACCCAGATAACTGCCACTCTGTGAATATTTTCTTTTTTTCTGTCGATTCTCTGTAAGCCCAAGAGATGGTTATATGAGAAAATCCCAGTAGATCAGCAGTTTCCGAAATACACAGATGAGTCTATCTGTCACCCATAACCATGACTCAACACCACAGTCTTTTCGCCTATGATGATAATAATAATAATGGATTGCATTTATATAGCGCTATGACACCACCCCTACCTGCATGTGCTGCAGACAGTGCTGAGAGTACTGTATTGCTGAACATGTGTGAAGCCATCCTTTCTAAACAATCTCCATTCACTGATTTAGACAATCAAGTGAAAGACAATGCTTCACATGATACAGTCCAGTTGATACTTGTGCTACAATTCATCTATATACAAAAAATGGCCCACTATGAAATTAATTAATGACCAATATTTCCAACTCCGCTTTATGGGAGAACAGTACTACTAGAGACGTTTCTTAGTGAAATTTTTAAATCAGAGTCTTGAATATCACAAATTTGTTCAAACAAAAAGCATTTCTGCTTTGATAAAACCTTCAACTCCCCTACAGAGCTCTTCACAGGACCCTGCTAGCTATCTGGATCATAGCCAGGGACACATTATTATTGAACAAACAGCTGATACCCTGTCAGCTGAGAATTAATGTGGTAAATACTGTCAGCCAGGCGGGTTAATCACAGTGCGTGATCAACACACACACAAACACACACTTAAAGTGTCTGCGATTAAAATATTGTCCTCTTAGAACAGTGTTACACATTGTTTTGTTTTGTTTGTTTTTTTGTATTAAGAAATGTCAGAAATGAGCAAGAGGTGGTTTGTTTTTTTTTACCAGGACTTTGGGGAAGAAAGATCTTTTACAGGTATTACACTGAATCCGATCGTCAACCAGAGAAGCTTCGCCATCTGCAAGAATAACAGAACAAATTCGGTGAAGGTTTAAAGAGCAAAAATGGGCCACAACGGGACTAAACAAACATAGGAAGAAAAATAATGACCCAGTTAACATTTGATACAAGGTAAATACTTTCGCGGTCATAAATTGTGTTCTTCTGCCACAGTAAAGGCAACAATGTTTTATTGTTGCCTTTACTGCTCATTCTACACGGATACTTCAAATTTCCTGAAAATGGCTGGAGGAAAATAGTCAGGTTTAGCTAAGTTTAACGTACAGAGTCAAACACTTCGAAGTATTACTGTACACATAGAAACGTATTTAATATTAAAGGTAAGCACTCTCCGAAGATTCATTGATATACACGCTTTAAACTATTCATTTAAAAAGTGTTATTTGTTAGGAGTTCGCTGGTTAGCCGGATAGCTCCTCTAGCTAGGAATCACACCCATTCAGAGAGGAGGAGCAGCTAGCTTCATCTTTGGCCCTGACGTTACCTAGCATTACTTGGGCTAAAACCCAAACAAAAAGGAGGTCGCTATGCAAAACTGTTTATCTAAAGCAGCCGCGAACCCCGAAGCGTCCCCTTGGCAGATAAAACCGAAATGCTGAAATCCCAAATTTGCCATAAAAGGCTGAAGTAAACACACAAACAGCAATATCGCATACCTTCAAATTCTTCCATCCTTAGGTTATCCCTTGTCTAGTCCTGTTGCCGTTGTTAGAAAACGGCCAGACGTAGACGGAAAACCCCTCTTCATTTCCGGCTTTGCTAAAACGGGAGAAATGTTTTGTTTTTACCCATTTATCCTGTAAGGAAAATTACTTTAATTTCCATATAAATTGATTCTGCAGTGTACTGTGAATTACTGATGTTCTGTGCAGATCTACATTTTTGGTTTGTCATTTTTTTGTGTTTTGTTTGTTTCTCTGTGACTTATGTCGACACTACTGGGACGTTATTATCCTGTTCCAATTCCCAATGGCAGGTAATTATCTTGACACTACTGATCTTTGGCTACCGATAGCAACTGGGTTGTCCGATGCCGCTCGGTGAGCTAACATGCGAGTATTTCATTGGTTATTACTGCACTGTTTCTGATGGAGTGTTCAAGTATGCACTGTTTATTTTGGACAGCAGGTGGAGCGTGGGAGGGAACCTCTGTCATGTTTCCCAGTATTACTCCGAGTCCTAACCATAAATTTTTGGGGGAGTTTGCGTAGCTCAGTTTTCGATGGAAACTAGCAAACGTTGCTGTTACTGGGACGAAATCTTTTTTCTTTTTTTTTTAGCTATAGAAATAAAAAATGAAATGCTATTAGTTATTAGTGCTTTTATTGATACAAAGTTATGTTAATGAATAAACGGGCTGGTAGCCTCAACTTGCATCTCAGCTTTGTTTGGGGATGGTCATTTACAGAAACTCATTATATCAACCAAACAACCAAACTAGTGTGCTCCTTTGCTGCTTTTGTTAGCTCAAACACTTGCGCAGAACAAACACTCGGAAGTTCCTCATTTGCCATACTGACAACATGTGTCATCTGAATGGAGGGATTCATGGACAGATGCTAAGAGGGCACAGCAAACATGTGCCTTTATCACAAGAGGGACGTTGTTTCTACACTGACTCCCTTTTGTGTGATCTCTCACACCACACACACGCCCAAGCGCGATGCCTTTTCACCATTTCGAATTATAGCAATGGGATGATAACCATTCGCTAAGTCCTAATGTATCCTAACCTTTAAACAAGTTAATGATTTTACACACACATTCACGGTTAAACAGTGCACTTGGCATTAAAGTTTATCGCTCTCACTTTGTCAGATATTAATTAAGGAATGTGGTGCAAGTATTCCTATTAGTAATCCTATATGCGTATTTATTTATTTATATGTATATTTATCTATCTAATAAAATAAAGGAGTATAGGTAAAGTAGCTGGTAATGAAAAACTTTTCTGTTAAGCGTCCCTTCAAAGTAATGCGGTTTTATTTTGAAAGTGATACTCGGAAGTAGCTTCGGTGTGCTTGATATGCTTGACGTTGGTAAATTCTCTTTCATGAGCGCATTGGGGAATACCGAAATGGCAAGATCCGAGCCGATGTGATTGACCCCTGCGAATATTCGGAAGCCATTTATCCCAAACAGGTAGCATACCTTGCTGATCATATTAAGAATAATAACTGCAGGTGCAAAGTGCGCAAAGCTCGTAAATGCATGTGTAATGTTAATATCATGCAGGCTACGTTTACTGACACTGACCTGGCTCTGTGGGGGTCTTTGTCATCAAAGACAGACGTATGGCTCTTGGTTTTAATAATGAATTTAAACATTCAGATTCTCCTGCAACCTTAAGCTCGTCTGTATTTAAAGGTTATATGTCTTTAACAAAAAAGAAAAGAAAAAAACTAGCGCTTTATTATTTAGGACGCCAATGCGCGTGACTGCATCGCTTCCACTTAGCCTTTAGTAGGTGATAAATTGTCATTTTGGACAAATAGTCTTTGTGGAGTGACGTCACACTCGTGCAGACTCGCGATGAACTTTTAAATAAATCACGTAGCTAAGATTGCCTTAAATGTGTACGAGCTGTAGAAATAACAGTAAAACATTTGCACGCTCTTACAGGGAGGGTGTTGACAGCTGCGCGTGAATCCGTGGTTAAGGAGAAATTGTTTACTTTTGCGCTTGGCACGATGATGTTGGAGTATAGCATGTCTGTTTGTGTGAGACCACTGGCATCAGTCCCAGGTATGCCCAGGCCACCTAGAATAACTCTGGCATAAGTTTCTGGGACTCGTTCATGTACTGCCTTTATCACTGCTAATATTCTGTTTGGCAGCATAACAAATCAAACAGCTGCAGAGCAGGAGTAGACTTTTTCTCTTCGCTGCCCCCCGCCCCCCCCCAAAAAAAACTTCATAGTGAAAGACAGAGAGGGTTGGCCTGTTGTATTATTCAGCGATTTGATCATTTGTTTGGAGTCTGTGCTATATATATTGTTGTCCAGGCCAGCTGAGCTCTGCTTCCCACATGGGAGTACACACACTGTACACACACACACACACACACACACACACACACACACACACACACACACACACACACACACAGCTGAGTTGCCAATGTTCTAATTCATGGGTACAACAGTCTGACTAAATTATGTAAACTGGCAATTAATATTTCATAGAATATGAGCATAGGAAAACACATCGCAAAATGTCCTGTCACTTCTAACTTCAACTTCTAACTTCAAATAAAAACACAGCTTCAGTGGGAAAATGTCTGCACTTACAGATCTGTAATCCAATTAGATTCACTTATGTTCTATCATAAGACAGGTTCTTTATTGAAAGGTGTGGGGAGGAATTTTATATCTCATTTGGCTCCACCAGTAAAGCCGGGGACATTTACTCATGCAAGCTAAATTAACCTAGCTGTTTACATGATGTAACGTTTCAAATGATATTTCTTCTTTATTGCTAATAAACCTGGAGAGTTATACCTATGACCACAATCCAGTGCCCCGATTCTCATATTAAGTTAGAGAACAGCCGTCTTATCTCTCTTGCTTCCCCACACGTTTGGTCTGTCAGTCGTACACGGACAGCATCTGCCGGGTCTTGCCCATCTTGACACCATTTTGAGAATGACAGCTGAGTGGGAGGGTGCTCAGATGATGACAGAGGAGGTTTCCAAAAATAGCCACAGTCCACTACAACTTTCTCTAGAAATAGCCACAAATGGATGTGAAAGTGAGGCATTTTTAATATATACTTATATATAATTTAAAAATCCTGCATTTGACTTGGGGAAAATCAAACCAACCTTTTTTTGTGACTGAGTGTTGTGATGTCTTCTGAGGTTTTTTTTATTAAGTAGTGGCAGCAACTAAATGCAGATATCCAGACTGATGCAGCCAAAGAAATCTCATAATAGCAGATTTTAATTGAAAGAAATGTGACAACAAAGCCTGAATCTGCTCAGTGCTGAAGGACAGCCTCAGCCAGACAGATTGCTACAAAGGGCTTGAATATAAGCAGAAGGATTTAACCTAAATCTCCGGGGCAGCACAGCTCCCATCATGCTCCATGTGATATGGCAGTACTTTCCTCATTCTGCTTTAATGACCTCTAAGTGTGCTCTTTGGTTAAAGTAATGCATCAGATTGTCTGTTTATATTTCCCATCGCTCTCCTCGGCATTCCTTCTACTGAATTTGCCTCCTCTGTATCCATGGTGTCGCCCGTACCCTAGACTGAGATTAAAATAGATTAAGCAGGGATTAGGTCATAAGATAAGCGGAGGGAGGGATGTATTCAATGAGTGCCTGCATAGCCTGCTGCGTTACATTCTTCTTGTCAACAAAAACTGGTGTTGCCATTGTGTAAAGTTATTTAGGAGAAGCTGCACAAACTCTGTCCATTTCAGCGATCTTTCCATAAAAGCAGTGCAGATTCCATTGTCTGTGGGTCACTGTGCACCTGTGCAACTTGAAAAGGTGTGTCAGTGTGTGCTGCTGTGTGCGGCAGGCCCTGCTATGGTGAAGTGTGTCAGCGATGACGGATGTGGAGGCGACCTATGAGGACTTCATCACCTCTCGACGATCCGGCCGCAGGAATGCCATACATGATATTCCAGACACTCCTGGAGAACCGGGCACCACTGATCTGTCGGAGAGTCTGGCACAGCTCAACATCAACAAGTCAGGTGAGCAACATGATGAAGAACAAGAACATATTTTGATGGCGACATTAATTCATCAGGGTGGCAACACAAGGCCTCGTCTCTACTTGTGTTCAGTTGAATTCTCTGGATTTTCCAACAGTGGAGAGGAAAATCAAGACTTCATAGCTTAGTTCTGCAGCGTGTTTGGAAATTGTTAATAGAGCTCAAAATTACAGAGCCACTAATCTTTGGCTCTCTTCCAAAGTGTGTCTTTTGTCCTGTCTCCCTCCCAGATGGCTGCCCCTCCCTTGGTCTTGTTGTACCAGATGCTTCTTCCTGTTAAAGGGAAGTTTTTCCTTCCCACTGTCGCCAAGTACTTCCTCATAGGGGGTCATTTGATTGTTGGTGTTTTGTCTCCATTATTGTGGGGTCTTTACTGTACAAAATAAAATGTCTTAGGATGATTGTTGTTCTAATTTCACACTATAGAAATACAATTTAATTGAAGTTCTTCAGTTACATTTAACATATACAGTATGTCTTCCTTGGTGACTTAGTACCAAGGAAGCTGCATCACTGACTTCCCCTGTAGTTAAATGTGCATGAAACCGACTGTCCCACTGTCCTCTTTCTTCACTGTTTTCCAGGTGATGAGGGAGAAGATGCTGAGAAAAGCCAGAACTCTCCATCTAAAGAAGAGCAGACTCAAGCTGAGGGAAGCTAAGTGCCACCGGACATTTATGGACTCGAGCAGCCACTTCTTTTAGTCTATCTGCTCCCTGTATGCTAAGCTTCTGACTGGCCAGTTGCATCTAATTACTGTGAACAGCAAAATCCTCTATTGCCACTATCCTGCCATCAGGAAGTCATCACTATGGCAACCACAGCACAGTCTCTCTCTCGCTTGTAATTGGGTGTGTTCCATTTTCCTTAAAAACCTTCCTTCCTTTGCTGCCTTTTGTCCAAGGCTGCTGATATCAGATTGGATGTAATTTAAGGTGAACTAAACATGATGTCAACAACCAAAACCAGCCCACTTTTGACTGTGAGTGGTTTTGAGTGGAAATTGGAGGGAGGAACGGAGGCTAGTAAAAGGTTTTTAGAGCAGCCACAGAATTAAAAATTTGTCTTCCCCTCTCCTCGTCTCCTTCAATTAATCACCGCTGATGCGACTGAAACACAGACGGCAGCTGGACATCCACTCATCTTGCCTCGACGCCTGAACACGTGCTCCCTTCATAAGTACTCGCTATTGACCGTTTCCTATTTCCGTGGATTTGGATCCATCTGTGTATTGGATTGATGGACGTTATCCAGCAACTGCACTCAGTAGCTCAAAGGCCCTGGTGTACTTTGTTGCATGTATCCATATCAGGTGTAATATCTAAATGGGTATTTTTTTCTTTATCATTTCAGACATCCCATTTTAAGTATTACATTGATGGTCAAACAGGGTCCAGTTCTTTAAAAAAAAGTAAGAGTCAGATCACAAGATATAAAGCTTTTTTTGTCCAAGTTAGGAACAGCAACATGTGCTGCTCGATCTGTCACAGGCAAAATGAGCGTCTGTTTCGTTTTGGTGGCTGGCTTCACTGCACCTTGCTTTACTCTTGCACACTGACCCATAACTTTGAGTTCACTATAACTATTCACTAAAATTGTGTTGTTTGCACTGCCAGGCCTCACAAATGAAGCCAGGGAGTACAAATGTGTTTCCCCCCAAAATTGTGGGTTTTTTTAAACCATTTTTCTGCCAAGGCAATATTGTCTTTTGCTTTGCTAATTCGGGACCTGGACTACTTGCCATAATTGATGGAACCACGAATTCAACTCTTTACAAGAAAATACAGAAAGAGAACATCTGCCCATCGATTTGTGGTCCAAACTTCAAGCACACTTGGGTTATTGAGTTGGACAGTGTTTCAAAACACACCAGCAAGTCCACCTCTGAATAGCTTGAAGCAACAAAATGAAGGTTTGGGACTCCTATTGAGATGTTTTTCATGACCTTAAAAGCACTGTTCATGCTCATAAAACCCTCCAATGTGGCTGAATCAAAACAATTCTGCAGAAAAGAGTCACTCAATGTGAATAACTCTTTGCCAATACTTGCAAAACCTCTTGCCTGCAGTTCTTATTACCAAGGCTAGCACAACCATTTATTAGGCTTAGGGGTCATGTACTGTTTCACACAGGGCCAGGTAGGTTTGGATAGCTTTTTTCAATTAATAAAAGAAATCATCATTTTTTAAAAAAGGCCCTTTTTTTTGCACTCGGGTTATCTTTAGGAAAATACTTTTTAATGACGCCGTAAACAATGAAATTGATTGGTTGGAAAGTAGGATTTCACCCTTACTGTACATCTTATACTTTAATAATTGTAATCAAAACTGGCCTCTCACTGTCTGCAAATGTGTCCAGTCTAACTTGTGATGGCCTTGAACGCAGGAGTTCTCTCCTTACATGCAGGGTATCTACACACATTAAGTGGTTATCCCACAGTTTAACATTGCACTGCCATATATTATACCCAAGTTTGTAATTTGGTTGTGGTGGACATCAAGGAAAAACATTTATTTGCTACTTAAGATTTGGAAATTGCACTACTGATAGCACTGGAGTGTGGTTTATTAGCGTGTGCTGTATGTGTAAATTTTCGTAGATAAGACGACTGTTAGAATAAATATTATGTACTGGCACACTGCCTGTCAGTTTTGCAATTCCCTTTTGTAATCCGTTTTCATAGTTTCCTTTTAACACCATTACTGTACTCTGTCCAATTTAGATCTACTAATGAAATATGTGGGTATGCATTCTAAAAATGTTTTATTTCTTTGTTATATCTGACCAGCTGATCATTTTGTTTCTTTGTTTAGTTACCTTCACAAAGGAGGTTATCTTTTTTGCTACTGTTTCTAGTTATTTGTCAACAGGATTATGTATCTGCAACTACCTGGATGATTTTCAGGAAACTTGGAGGTAACGTGGAGTATGGGCATATAGGAAGAAGCTGTAAAAATTGGGCGGGTGGACGGTGGGTGTAGTAAACCTTTAGTTTTAACCTGTTAAAGGGGATTAGTGCCATTTTATAGTGCATCATAGGACTAAGATAACTTGTACTTTGAGTCCAGTGTAATGTGATGACCGGTACTGTTGCAGTTTAGGTGAGCTAAAGAACTCAAGCTGTTGTTCCATTTCCCACTGTTATTTTCAGTATTTTATAAAATTCTCGATTTAGTCACGTTATTGTGTTACTATGTAATATACTCATTTTTGACTTTGTCGATTTGGTTTGTTTTGATGTGCAATTAAATTTTACCAGTGAATTAATCGAAAGTGTCAAGACAAATGAATGCATCCTCAGCAGAGAGGGCTCAATAAGCAAAGTCTTTGTCTCCCCCTGGTGGTCAACCTAAGCTATTCTATTCAACAACGGAAAGGCCCAATCACTGAGCGCTTCTGTTTTGTAATCGATATCAGACGATGTAGAACGATGCAATAGATAATGCAAGCATTCACAAGTCAGTGAGGTCATGTGCCGTTAGTTAAGGTCAGCTTGATAGAAAGATACTATGATGGCTAGCTCACGTGAAGGAATTGGTACTCTCCTATAATAGACCCACGCACTGTAAAACGAAAAAGGAAAAAGTGATGACTATGTTTCTCTTCCTGATTAGATTCTGATTAGTCAAGTGCTAGGCAGTAAACACGGTGGTTATAGACACGCAATGATGGTGGTAAATAAATTGCATTCACTTGACTCAAACCGACATGACCTTCTGCACACAGTGTAACAAAATTGAGCTGTATCATGTGGTAATCAGAACAGTGAGGACTCATTTCACTGATACCAGAGTTGTTAATGTTGAAGATAAATGGTACATGCTGTAATAATGCAACAGAGCTGTATCTGTAATGACAGAGCAGCTGAGTGATTATTGTTGTTATAAGCCTTTGAAATGCAACAAGGCAACTTATGGGTGGAGCATTTTCTTCAGTTTTTCTCGATTACTTTCATTCAGTCTTTCTTCCTTGTTCTGATGCTCGGTTTGAACTTCAGCATGCTGTCTTGACCATCTCTACATATCTAAATGTTTTGAGTTGCCGCTGATGTGAAAGGTTGATTAGATATTTGCATTACTGTGATTATTAGGTACGCCTGCTCCACTGCTAAAGTAGTTGCTAAATGTATTTAGAATGACTTATGTATACATTTCCTTATTTTTTTTTCTGATCCATTTAGTTTAATGAGTATTATTTTTGCTTTTCTGCATTTCATCACTTTTGTAAAGTTAAAAAAAAAAAACCTTCACAATTCATTTGTTTCAGAAAATATTTTCTTCTATATTAGGCCTATTTTGCTGATTTTTTTTTCAAAAGTAAGCAAGGTTATGAGAAAAAAAACTAAATTTTTTGATGTTTAAGTCTTCAAAGGCTTGTGAAAGTTGTTTATTCGTTCATCACACAGTTAAAGTGACTGACTGTTAATGTGTTGGCAAATGTGAAAAATCCCTTAATTTTTTTGAGAAATACGAGACTAGTGAGAGTGTCTTTCCTGCTGTGAGAATGGCACCAGATTGATTGAGAAACAGTATGATGTATGAAAAGATAAATAATGGATGTTGTAAGGTTTTTATCGTGATGATGTTGGAAAAAGTGTCGGCCTAAATTAAAAGTGAAGAATTTCTTTGAAACTTTAGAAAACTGCTGAAATCGAGAAATGCTAAATGATATACGTGAAAGTATAAGCATTAGAAAACAGGAAATGAAAATATATACTATGAGAGAACATTCAGCAACCACTTTTGCATCTGCTCAGCTGCTTGTTAATGCAATTATCTAATGAGCCAATCACATTTCAGTAATCCAAAACATTAAGTCATGTAGACGTGATAAAGACATCCTGCTGAAGTTCAAGCTGAATGAATGAGGACGAAAGGTGAGTGAATATGTCTGAGTATGTCCAAAACTACTGATCTACTGGGGTTTTCCCACAAAACGATCTCTATGGAGGGATGATTATACAGAGAATGCTCCGAAAAAGAAAAAAAAACCTTCTTGCATCTCTGAACGCACAATCTAGCTGACTGTGCTGCACATGGTCTGCAGCAGCAGAAGATCACACTAGGCTCCACTCCTGTCATGTAAGAACAACAAACTGAGATTACATCTCGCACTGACTCATCAAAATTGGACAATAAAAGGTTGAAAAAAATCTCATAATAATATAATAATAATGCAGCGTGCACAAAAACAAGTGGGTGGGAAGTGTTAAGAGTAGTGAGACTGATAATTCTGATGTGAGAATTGCACCAGAGCGATTGAGAAACGCTGTACCTTGAAACACAACAATCATATTTCACATGGGAACAATTTGACATAAATTGTTTACCTAAATCTATAACCCTATGTCTAACTGAATGGACTTTACTCCTTTGATAACTTATCTGACATTTCTGTATCTTCAGAAACAAGTAACACTGTGTCATGAAGGCTGTATTTGCTCAGAGACCTTGACCTTGTGTAAAACCACACTGTGTTAACATAACTCTTCTCCATGACACCACAAATATGGAGCATTGGTTGGATTTATTCTTGTAATATCAGTAACATTGTAACATTACAGTACGTGTTTTGTTTAAATGACAAGGTTAACTTTATATCATATACCAGTGATAATACAATGAAATCACTTACGATACATGCTTGTGCCACATGTACTACTGTGGCACAGTTCCCTTTCTTTATTTTAAACTTTTATTTTCAATGTGGGATGAAAAATCCATGCATGTCCTTGTTCAGCTCAGTATTCACATAGGCTCGTGCTACTTCCTTGAACGTTTTCCCATCGAGAATCAGGATGAAGCTCGACTGGCCTGGATTGGAATTGATGACTGATGTTAGGACCACACCTGCGAATGGAGAAGGAGGTTATTGTATCACAACTTTGTCAACACAGATTACAGGCACAGATAAGTGGGGGGAGATCTGGTCTAATCTTTGTAGACCTTCTTATTGACTTGAACTTCAGCGTGTCAATAGAAGCAAATACAGAATAAATGTCACGTCTTTGCACACCACATTCACTTGTATTCATACCATCATCTTCCGACTCTCCGTTTGGTCTGGGGATGAACACCGGCTCTGACGGCAAGCACTTGTCTTCACCCCAGTACACCATCTTCTTGGTTTCCGTGTCAAACTTTGCAACCTACAGTGAGTGAACAGATGAAACACACTCAACAAAGATGTCCATGCAGGTCAGAAGTTATTTACAGGCACAGAAATACCAATACACAACACAGCACAACCGGCTTATCAGCCCGTGAAGTACTTTGTTCTGTATGCAAATATTAGAAAGAGCAGTAAAATTCTCATATCACATGAGACTGCCGGACAATATGATGAGCAGCTGATGTGCTCATGGATGCACTTTGTACTTGATGCGTGAATCAAGTCCTTTTAATGAGCACAGGTACCAGAAAATATTTAGTAAATCCGATGTAGGCCTATTAACCGTTTACTGTTATTAACTAAAACGAATGGGTGACAAATAAAAGGAAAAAAACTGAATGTTTAACCCCTGCAGTGGTGGAGTCAGTTCTGTTATGCTGAGGTTGGCATTTTTGCTGGTATGGCTTTGAGGCGTGTCTCCTATCAGGGGGAAACTTATATGGTAATTGAGGGATCACCTTTATTCTGTTGTGAGATATTTTGTCATCCTCCTTTTTTCTTTTTTTTTAGGGAGGGAATGTCCTCATTTATAGGACAAAATGATGAAAATCTCCTCCATCATATGCTTTGGCTTCAACAGCCACTAAACCTGACCCAATTTAACCCCCCACAGAAGATAGTGGAGCACTGAAGAATCATTGCAGAGGTACATTCAACCTGTTCTGCCAGCACATGGGGGTTAGACACCTGATTATGACACTTAACATGTTTTTTTTTGTCTTTTGTCACCTCTTTATATATGATACAGGATTTTTCATGTCACATCTTGTTTACATCCCTCTTTTTTAACCTGCTATGCAGCATATTCCACTTTATTAACCACGTGTTTATAAAAAGGATATTCAAAATTACTCATAGTTCAAGCAGAAGCCAGCGCTCTCTTCCTGTTTGTTTTTAGAATTGATTGTCTAGTGAGGATTAATAAAAAAATACATAATTGTCTATTAGAAAATATTTCCTTTTATGCCTTCCTGACTTTATGCCTCTTGTTGGAGGGCTGAGCTTTGAAGTCTTCTTTCCATTGTTTCTGATATCTTGATGTGCACGCGTACCCAAAAGTGCCATGAAGGGGATTGTTGTTTTATGGCGCAATGTGTAATTCACACTTAAACAAAAGTTTTACTGCTACATTTTGCTTCAATGATTATTCTCAGTACTGTAGTTTTTCACCCTAGTTTTGTAAAACAATACGTCCAGGAACAGCCTGCTTCCCCAAAATTTAAATGTCTGTTCTGGAAGTTAAAGGTCTCCATAGGCAAATTATATTTATAAAAATGTAAGAAATCTGAAATGTCGGATGTTCCCACCACTTCTGCAGAATCCCCCACGTAGTTCCCATAGACAAACTGGTGCCTCTTCCCATTGATGTCATAATTGATTCTGGGCAATTCCAAGCCTGATGGAAATAAAACCACAGTTTTTGCTCCTATCTGGATTAACTTTAAATGACAAACAGCAATTTGAAAAACAAAAACAAACAAACTTCATTTGCCTTAAACCACTCAAACAGACACGTTTGAGTGGCGTTGGTTTTACCTTCACAGAGCACCTCTGCTTGGCACATGAATTTGCCTTCTTTCTCCTTCACAGTGCTGGCTGTCGTGTACTTGAGTTTCACCATGTTCCCTCCAACTGGAATGCTCTGTGAAATCCAGTCGACATGTGAAAGCCTTTAATGTGTGAGCCGTTCGATTGCAGGACCAAATGAATTACATGAAAACAACTCACTTTGTCAGCGTGGATGGGAAGGGCAAATCTCTTGTAAGCTGGCTTGGAAACCCTTTTTTCATCAAACTGAGATTTCTCCTTCAAGTTGCTCAAGTAGAACATGTCATAAAGGCTGTTGTCGGTGTAGGCAATGACATCAAAGACCACGTGGCCATCGTCCTCAAAAGCATTCACATGGTGGTAGAGGACCATCGCTCCTGTGTAGTACTTTGTCTCAACTTCTTTGCCGGTCTTTCTGTCTACCAAGTGGATCAGAGTCTGATGGAGAAACACAGATATAGATAAAAGAGTCAATCCCATTTTTTTCTGAAGTGTAGAACACTAGTACACCCTTGTCCCCGGTCTATTAATCCACATTCATTAGCCTACTAACTCCTTACGTTTTCTTCAGGGCAGAACTTCAGGCAGCTTGCCCAGCTGACTCCTCTCATATAGGCAGTAGCCATCTTGAGGATGTCCAGCTTGAAAGGCATCTCGACAAAGATGATGTAGTTATCTGTCATGCCAAAGCTGTGGTAGTAGCTCGGCATGAGAAGGGAGCGGCAGGGGACTGAGCAGATCACCTCTACATTTTTCAGTGCAGAGCCTTTCTTGCCTTTGTCTGAAAGGTGACAGTAGACAGCACAAATATGAAAACGCTGTAGGTGTTACTGTTGAGTTTAGAGGTTTAACATAAAACACATGAATCACTTATAGACCTTTGTCTGAGACAGCAGGAACTTTGAACAGTACGTATTTAGTTTTGCCCTTTGTCGCTATTGACGTTCCAATGTTGTAGGTATTGCCCTCCTTGTCATAGTGAGGATGGCATGAAGCTAAGTTTACAGGCAGGTACTTCAAGTAGTCCACCTGTGTGAGATATTTCAGAAACATATCAGGTCTGAAGCAAAGTCTTTCTTGGTTTTGAGTTCACACGTTTCAAGGTTAACCGGCAGCGTTACCTTTTCCAGGGTTTCCAGGGTCACGGGATCAATCTTGCTGATGTAGTTGGTTTCAGAAGTGGCATAATAGTCATTTCCATACTTGATGAAGTTGCTCGCGCCATTGTCGGTGAAGTCAGGCATTGTGTGGTTGAGAAAGGTGATTGCCCTGAAAAGTAAAAAGTTTGGGGGTTTTGAGTGTGATATTGATACAGGAAAGAGAGCGCCTCCATAGTGCACTAGTTAATGCATTTGCTTAACATGTAAAAGATCCCCAGTTTAAAAGCAGGAGGAGACACAAATCCTTGGGAGAGCTGTGCCAGGAAGCGCGTCCGGTGTTAAAAATCTGTGCCAACACAAATATGCGGATCCATCTCCTGTAGTTACCCCTTGTGAATAAGAGAACAGATTAGAAAGAAACTTGATTTCCTGTAAATGTTTGCCTTATGTGAATCTAAGTGAAAAATTCACAGCAGTAAGGGAAACAGCCCCGAGGTTGTTCCTACACAAAAATGATTATAACTGTGTCGCAGAGGCGTAGTCCAAGTGACTACCCAGATTTTACAAAAATGGCACTGCATGGTGTTATTTAATAGCTGCACTACCACAAAACTTATAAAAACAAACAAACAAACAAACATGTATAACTTCAAACATACAAGAAACCATAAACATGGATACCTTTGAGAAATATAATGGCACCATATATTTTCTACTTTGACCAAGTCAAAGAATCACAGGAATATACACAAAACATTTAAATTATTCACTCTGAAAAAGTTTTGGGAATAACCAGCCAGTGTTTATCTTCAGCGTAGTTGTCAAATAATAGAGAACAGCAGCATTTCTGTAGCACAAATCACTTAAAGGAAACTGAAGACGTGCAACCATAAAATAACAAATCGTCTATGGAGATTGCAATAGGAGTAGGGATGGGTATCGTTTAGGTTTTATCCGATACCAGTACCAAACCGGTACTTTTGAAACGGTGCCGGTGCTTAAACGGTGCTCGAACCGGTGCTTAAAGAATGGAGAACACAAAATTGGTCCAAAAACCTCTCATGTTCAGCTGTTTTTTTGTAAAAAGATAACAATGTTAGCCTTTTCTGCAGCTATAGGGGATTTATGGCATCACTCTTGGCTGGAAGCAGTGCTTAAACAATGGAAAAAACAAACTTTGTCCAAAGACCTCTCATGTTTAGCTGTTTTCCACTTTTTCTTTGCCTTTTTGGCCAGGGTGAAGGGAGCATCTGCCATCAAATAAGAAGACAGCCGCATGTAACTACGACTGTGTTTGCTAGTTCACCTTACATGCATTTATTTAATAACGTGGTTAGCCTACTCAACGTAAATTACACACGAACAACATTAAGCTACTCATGCAGAGAAGAACGGCTGCTGCTGCCATCATCATCCGTCATCATTTCTGCTACACTGGCAGGGCTAGGAGCCAGGACTCTCCTCTTCGGGTTTTTGGGGGATGTTGCTCCGGGTCAGATAACTGGCAACCCACCCGCAGTAGATGTGCACGGTGTGAGGTCTCGCAGCAAGCTATTAAATACGGCGCATTTCTCGGCTTTTAACAAAATGCTATACGTCGCCAGGTGTTTCATCAGATTCGAGGTGTTACCTCCTTTGCACAGTATCACAGTATCAGCTTAAAGCACTTGTTGCAGGCTGCTGAGTTTGCATCTTTTGCTGTGAAGTACAGCCAGACTTTGACCGCTTCGCTTTGGGCATTTTTAAGCTGTAGCTCTGCTCTAAAAGAACGTACGTACCTGGACCCGCCTACTACGCTCGCAAAGGTAAAATGATTGGCTGGAATCCAAAGCGTATGACATCTCAGGAAAAAAAGCACCGAAATGTGCGCTGCTTTTCGGTCTGGTTACTACCTTTTATGTCAGAACCGATACCGGTACCCATCCCTAAATAGGAGAACTAAATGGCCTGTATTTGTATAGCCCCAAAAGCGCTTTACACAACCAGTCATCCACCCATTCACACACTGGTGATGGCAAGCTGGGGCTCGAACCGGCAACCTTCCGATTACAAGGCAAACTCCCAACTCTTGAGCCACGATCACCCCCTAACTAAATAAAAGTAGACTGGCATCCAAACAGTTTGCAGTATTTACCTGTTAAGTTTATATTCTATAAAGCACAGTAACATAGGGTTTATCTTTACAGCAAAAATATTGCTGTACATTACAATAGACAGCAGAAAAAACAGACTCATGCTGGCAAATCTAGATGCCAGGGAAAGTTCTTACAGTATATAACGGCACTGTTTGCCAAATAAATACTGCAACTGTTGATAAAGAATTACAAACTAAGACTACTGCAGTTATTTCATGAAAAATATCAAATATGCTGAATTTGTCTGTAACAATAAAGAGTATGCTCACTTGAAGATGAAGTTCTTGCTTGGGTCTGGATAAGCCATCGTCCCCATTTCGGACACAACAATTCTATTTGCTTCCATGTTAGCTTTATAGGTGTCACTTCTGAGGAATCTGCTTCTGTGGATTATTTCACCTGCAAGGAAACAAATACTGCGTCTTTTATCTGTGCGCTTTACATTTTTTATTTTATTTATGTATTTTTGCAACAACTAACAGATTAGCAGCTGTGCACAGGTAAGAATTGCTGTACCAACCGTCTTTGAAGGTGAAGCTATTCATTAAGGCCATCCCATCAAACCAGTGGTTGTAGTTGGTGTCGCCCACAGTGAAGATGCCAGGGCCATTTCGGAGGAGCGTTCCTTGCAGCCAGCTGGGAATATTCCCTATTTGAAATGAAATCACAGTCTTCACAGCAGCACTTTAAATCTGAACATTTGTTGGCAATGCAATTGTATAAAACCGGACCCACCTTTAATTTCTGCCTTACAAGGCTCGGGCCTCTCTGTTGCGTTCTTAGAAAAGTCTACTGACATGTTCGCTGACGGACCAGTGAGTGCACCAGTGTCAGAGTAGGTTAAATACTGTGGGAGCACAAACCACTCCCATTTGTTTTACTGGGGTGTTATGAAAGGGCAATTTATCTTATCTGTCTGTACAGCAATCCCCTTCCTGTGTGGAGGTTTCACAGAAACATTGAAGCTCAGTACCTTCATCGCAGGAAACTTAATGACCCTATCTGCTGCTGTTCTGTCCCCTTTTCACCTTGATTTTTTATTATTTTTAACTAAAACAAAAAAGGTAACTCTTTTTCATCTAGTTCTCAGGCTTGCTCTTTAAGTATTTACGTGGCTATTCTGTGATCAGATTAAATAATTGGACCCCCCCCAGTCATGATATAGACATAATAAATCTCAAAAAGGATTAATTGTGATTAACCCTTTGGTGCATTGCTGCTTTTATTTGCTGTACGTTATTTCCCTTTTCTGGTGACCTAGATTGTACCTGAGAAGCATGTTGATTTTATAAACTCTGTATATAAGCATTGAATCAATTTATGTTCAACCAGGAGTTGGAACCTGTCCTAACTGACAGGACTGAACAAACTAACTGAAGCGATGTTTAAAAGAGAGTGGGTCAAGATTACTCCACCTTATGAGATATGAGAGGCCAATAAAGTCATACAGAAACAATATGTCCAGGTGCTTCAAGTTATTGCTGCTGAAAGTGGATCTATAAGCTACTGAATCATGTAGGTTTTTTCATACATTATTTATTTTAAATGTTAAAAACAAACAAACAAACAAACAAACAAACAAACAAACAAACAAACAATAAAATGGTTTAATGATGTCATGTGTTGTTTATCATCCCAGTAGGTATTTCAGTTATTTTAGAACCTGCTAAGGAACAGGTGATTTTTTTTTAAATTACATCCTGATACTTAAGATTGAAAGAGGGTGCACTTTTATTCCTATACTGGTGCAAAGACATGAAGCTGTGAACGCAGAGTTCATCACAATACGGAGCAAAGTAATTATCACCACGGTCATGATTGTGCAGACCTTGTCGGTGGCATACGATAATAAACGTGCATTATGTTGAATACGCTTTTCCATGGAAAGCACGTTTGACATATCTTTAACCTTATCTGGATTCACCGACCTAAGCAGCCACCTTAAGCAATCGGGCCACAAATTCACACCAAGGTTGTTTACCTGAATATCAGCGCAAGGTTTCCCGGTGTGGCGATCAGCGCACTCACACTAAAGGGGTGGTGTTGACAGCATGAGCAATCACAAACATCGATGGGTCTACGGGCAGCAGACTGTGTTTTTCAACCAAAGAGCAAAATTCTAACTACAAAAATAGGAGTAGATCAAACGCATATAGTAATAGAAGATGGAAGCAACACATTCTGCACTCACTGCACCATCATCAAGGCACTAGATCTGACTGTAATTATAGCCGTGTAACCCACAAATTAATGGGTTGCTTTGTGAGATAATGTCGGCCTTATTTTTGCATCTGCAAACCCGGTGGTATAAAACAGAGCTACAGTCAAGAGCAAAAATAAAAAGAGAATAAAACCCGCACAGAACTGTTTTTACTGGATGCTTACTTAAAAAGGGAAAACAGTGAACATTTATTATTAAGGCTTGTCAGATTAAAAAAAAAATCTCTAAAATCTACTGGGCCTCTTACTATTTGGGGCAATGACAGCACACACACCCCTGTAGTGAGACCACAGTGAGTAGTAATACAGTATAACACTCATCTCGTGGCTCATCTGACACATTAGCTCTCATGGCCAGAGTTTCTGGACTCTTGATCCTAATCAACCAAAAACAAAATAAGACAGATGTTCAATTTTTCCTGTTTTCACCAGCAGGGGGCAGAAATTACACAGTTGAGGCATAAGTATGTCATTCTATGCTAGACCTTTTGAAACAATACATATTTTGATATTATTATTATTATTATTATTATTATTATTATTATTATTATTATTATTATTTAGTATTTGTATTTATCAGGTTGCATATCTGCTTTATCCATATACGCTTTACCATCTTAAGATTTAATGGTATTGTAAGACATGCAGGTTCTTTAGAACCTAACAGGCATTTCTATTGTATCCAAAATAGTTTTCACTTGAAATGGCCACTTAGTGTGTAAGGCATGCATGCAAAAATCATGAAAAACTATGTCACTGAATATGCCAAGTCTCCATCAGACACTTAAAATGAGTTAATTTGGCATTTATTGTTGAGAAAGAATAATGTAAATGACAAATATTTCTAATCTCCAGCACATCCACAGAATGTCACCACACACTCCATCTACTCACATCTCCTCCAAACATTGAAAAGAAACGTCAACACATTTTAAAATAACTCGCAGCAGCACCAGGCTCTCTCGGTCACTGCAACGTCTCCTTCGTTCATATTAATAAAGTAAAGACAACTGTCCACATACAATTCATGATGCTCATAAGATTAATGTTTATTTGCACTGCCCAAACTGTGATAAACTGTGAGGATTAGTATTCAAGTATTCCCTTTCCGGCTATTTCTGTGCTGGATATTATCCTAAATATCTGGTTCTGTGAGTTACCTAATGTGGCACAGTACAAGAATAACATTTAAGTAAACATTATGTACATGTACTAACAAAAAAGAAAAAAAAACCAAAAACTTGCAAATGTATATTTGCTTACAGTGCAATCCCCATGCAATTCCACATGCAGTTATAGAAGATGCCTGAAGAAGACCTTATTGATCATGCATGAGCTTGTGGCCTGCCATCCAAATAATAATGTATTATTTCCATCCAATTTCAGTGAAACATCAAATGACAACCCCTCCTCATTTTAACGGTAGAGATATTCACCTGCAGAGAAGATGACGTCCGACAATAGTTTGCCAAAAAATATTAGCACATTAAAAGAATCTCATTCCATCACAACAGGACAAACCAAACCGGGCCTTGCCACTCTGCAACCAGCCACAGCATGCAGACATGGTAATGTAAATAGAATCAATCTGAACCATGGTTGCAAATTGGCACAACTGTATACAAAACATTGAGGGAAAATGGACAAATAAATATTGTAACCTCATGGTGAACGTATGCATTTACCATGGAGTAGCAATGGTTTAAGCACTGGCACAAATAGATCAACAAAAACAAACAAACAAACAAACAAAAAAAAAAAAAAGCACACAAACAACCAGCCTTAACAAACCTCTCAATCTGTCATTTGACACTATATAACAAATGCCAAAAAACAATCACATTAGACAGGCGTTGGTAAAGGAAAACACAAGTAAAAATCACTGAAAAGCAACATTTTTTTCCAGTGGTGTCAGCTGGGTGTAACAAAGTCTTCACTGTGCAATCATGTTATTTTAAAAAGGCAACAAAATCAAATGCCGAGCATAAAAAGGCAGACTTTAAAACTAACATTCCCTGTTTCTGTGACATAAAACATGACAGAAGTGTTTGATGTATAGCTCATGTAAAAGGTGCAACAAATATTCAAGTAGATACCACAAATCTTCAGTGAACTGCTATGACTTAAACTGAGCAGTTGACCTTTGCCAATTTACCGAAAGATTCCCAAGTTCTGTATTGTATGATTAACATAAACGTGTTTAAGTAGAATTATGTTAAAAACAAACAAAACACATTGTTCAAATCTTTCCATGTATGTCCACTTGAGTGAAAAATCCTTGTAGCGATCCAATAAACAGGACCTACAACACCATGTATGGGACCCTTAGGAGTGAATTGAAAGTCATACATGACACAAAAGCTATTACCATTAACACAAAAATTTAGCCACCTGAAATACCGATTGTCATTGACTTTACGTTAAACTACGGCGCTGTTTAAAAAAGAAAAGTTAAAAAAAGATCTTAAACGTCTCCTATATGTAAAGGATTTGTATCTTCCTGGGTGAATAAAATCTAAACAAAAATGCTGAAACTGAAAATTATTGTGTTATGCTGTTACAAGACTTTTGCTCTTCGTGTCTCAACTTTTGAAGTATTTCACTGCCATCAATTCAAGATTATTCAGTGTCTACTTTTGATGTTTTGTTTCAACGTGCCAGCTAAAATTGTACACTGCAGGATTGGCAACAGCTAGAAAAGTATAGAATTAAGTTTGCGGCAAAAACAAAAAAAGCCAACAAGTAACACTCGGAAGGGCAAACAAACATTAAATGTCAGGTCAACTAAAGCGTTAAAACATTTTCTGTGAAAATCTGGGTATTGTTGAATTTGTCATATTTGTCTATGGGCCCTGACTCAGTTGAGTTTCACCTCTCTACATTCATTTCATAATGCAAAACTAAGAAAATGTGGAATAAAACACTTCAGCAACACACTTTTTAAAAGCAAAGTGATCAGTTTGTATACATAACTTGGCTGGATTAACATCTGATGATGCGCTTGAATTTCTTATTGTACAGACACCACCAGTAACATTCACTTTCCCTTTTAGTATTTCTAAGGTACTCTGCACATCTCCTTTTAAATAATACCAGTTAATTAATATCCTATGTATCTTTAAAACCCTATGTACTTTGACTCAAGCAAGACAAAAGTAAGAAAATGCATATATGTACCGATTCGTCTTCAACCCTACGTTTAAAATGAACATATATGACTTCTGTTATTCTAATAGACTTTAAATGCTGGTTTGTATCTGCGCATTTTGGCACTCACAAAAGAACATCTCACTCTCTGGAATTTCACTTCCTGGTTAAATAAAGGTTAAAAAAATTAAATTACAAGGGGTTGAGTGATTAAAAAAAAAATAATTTAATAAAAAAAATAAAATAAAATCACAAATTCTTCTGAGACTGCACTTGATGGAATTTGATTATTTCTTAATCACATATCCCTCAAATGGCATCTAACAAGGATTTTATGACACTGACCATCAATGTGGATTCACAAAATGCTTTGGAGGTTTCCTCACATATTTACCTCACCAACACCTTCTATTTCATCATTTTCATTCTGCGACTCAGACAGCAGCATTAATACAAAAGTCTTTTGTTGATCACGAAGTTCGTAAAGAATGGTAAACTTTTTGACAATTTGTCGTTGGGCTAACAGCCGCTTTGTCCCAGGATGACCTCTTCTGGTAAATCGTTCACAAGAAAAATAATTGGCCATGCACACAGTATTGCTAAGAGGTCATTTCATGGCTTTGGGATGGCCATTTTAAATGGTCCATTGGTACATCTCGGTCACTGTGCCTGCTTTCAAGTTCCCTCACTGCGTGTGGTCTTGTAATCTCAAGTCCCAGGTAGGCTGCTAATGAAGCAGCCTTGCATGCCAGGGTCCAACTTGCTACGAGCCACTGCACATAGTGTTGTCAGTGTTTCTGCTGTGGCATGTTCTCACCAGTGACACCTGGTTTCCTTAATCCGTCTTGCCGTTTTCCTGAGGTGTGCCAGCTTTGCTCCTTTTGTGTGCTGATCGTAGGACCTTGTAACATCCACGGGCGATCTTATGCATCCACATTATGTTCATAATGTCCAAGCAGATGCTGGAGCAGATCCAGGCTACACGACCACCCCATGGCACCAGGTAGAAGGCCTCAGTGCCATAGACCGCATACATGCGACTGTAGTAGACTGGCATGACACCGATGCGGACGAGGAAAAACACCACTGCCATGGCAACGCCATTTGCCATGTTGGGCCGGGAGGACTTGGGATAACCCAACACCTCAAAGAACCAGCTGAAACAAAGCACATTTTTTCAGAAAACAATAACAGTATTCAATTTAATCTTAAAAGACAGTAAGTACCTTGCCACATTAAAGTAAATACAACTCAATCTCAAAGAACCATCTGAACACAAAACATGTAGACAGGAAATTACCATGAGTTCATTAAACTTTATAGTAGAAGACCTTATGACAGGCAATCCAGACTTAATTTATTTAAAAAAAATTAACTAACCCATTAAGTTTAAGAACCAGTAATAATCATTTGGTTTACCAAAGATCTTGGGTAAACCCAGAGATGTTTTATCCTGTGCTGTAGCACGATAAATATCTGACTTTAAAGAACTCGTCTTAAGTAACTTTTTGGAAATATTTAGCAATCAGTAAGTGTGTGCGTGGTAACTATACCTTGGCCAGCACGGTATCATTTCAATATTAGTCAAGTCTAAGCCATATGTGATCTTCTTTGTGCCAGAACTCAGGTTAAAAGGGCCTCAGTTACACGGGCCTACAGAATGGCCTACAGACTCCCCTCAGAATCTCCAGTCACTGGGGAAAAACCTTGTTGATTGTTGTGGGGGCCAGTGATTTGTCTAAAAGACACCAGCGCATCTGTGAACACTCACCATTTATTCTCCAAGCTGTAGTGTAGCTGTGAAACCTGCAACACAAACTGGAGCTCATTCACCTTCAGAGTAAAACTTTCAAATGTGCCAGTTACAGGGGTAAGGCACAACAGCTTATGTTGCTCTTTTTCAGTTCTCACTACAGCTTAGCAAGTAGTTTCCAAGTGTTTGCAGACAAGTAGGTGTCTACCATCCAAACTACTGGCAGCCACGGCAACCTGCTAGCAACTAAAGCAATCGAAAGGTGGTTTTCAGTGCAGCATCACACATCTCTTGGTGACCAATAACACTTTAGTGACTGCTAGAAACCTCCAGAAACCACTTGAGGAATCTGCATTTTTCTTTGACAACTGGTGGTTGACTTGCATGACTGGGGCCTTAAGCTGAGTTTTCTGTCAACAGGTGGAGATTTGAGCGCCTAAACACACACAGTCATCCATATGATAATCCTAAATATAGGCTGAAGGAAGACGCAAAAGTAGAAAAGGTAGGATATTCTTAACTGTGGCTGTCACCTGAGATGCATTCCACTTGCTAATGACCAAGGTAAATATATATAAAAAAAAGACCTAAAGATACCTGAAAAACAGGTCATAAGCAAGCTAGTACATACCGCTGGTTTACACACGGTGTAGAAAACTCAGCTAGCAGGCGGAAGTTAGCAAAATAAGGCAACATTCCTTGGCCCTGGAAAAACAAGATGAGGACAGGAAGACAACAAGACATGAGAGGAACAACAACAATTCCACTGAAGAATGATGGGCATGATGCTGGTACACCACCGGGTCAACACAAACACCATTTCTTACCAAGACTGAGACATCAGCAGTTATATGTATGAAAACAAAGATTTAAAGAAACCACAGCCTTAACCATGTGCAACTATGTTTAATATTGTCCTAAGTAGTTCAAGGTGTTGTCCCAACAAGACAGTCTTCTCCTTCAGAGCAGAAGGGTATTCCTTTATTTTTGCAGCCCAAAAATTACACTGTCACCTGAGTCCATTTCACAGAGGAGTCCTTGCTTATTGTGAAAAGAAACTCATCATAAAGAGATAATAAAGAATGATTATACAAAATAACAATCTTCTGTTATTTTGCAGTGCAAAAGGATTAAAGTTACAGTGGTCAATTATTTCTTTGGAATTAAAATTGAAAAAAAAAAAAAAAAAAAAGACTCCCTCAATCTGGGCAGTTACTCTGAGCAAAATCAGATTATATAGATCATCCACAAAAAATTTGTTTAGTTTCTGTTAAGACAAAAATATTTTAATTTGCAACAATATCTTTATTATCAGGTAATCCTTAAAACCCAAAACAATAGGCAATATATAGAAATGCCCACACAAAATGTAGCATTTTTGCATTGTCTGAGTCACCAACACAACAATCATTAAAAAACAAAACAAAAAAGCATTGTAGCATAAAAGGCCGTTCATCTAAATAACAACAACAATTAAAAAGAGCACATATCAGAAACAGGACTTGATATATATACACTGTACAACTATAAAAACATTCAGCCAGCCACTATTTCAAGGAGCAATCAGAAGCCATGCAGAGTATAAAGCAATACATTTGACTGCCAAACATGTCATTACAGGATTAGGTGCTGAATTCTACTATTTTGTGAAACGGATGATCTGCAGCAGGTTTCAACTGCTACAGTAGTTGAAACCTGCTGCATCAATATAATCATTGGGAAAGTTAGAGGCAATAATAAGGGAAAGATTCAAATAAATGTGATTCATGATTGAGAAAGTGTAATGATCTCAATCTCGATTTCTGCTGCAATAAGACTGTTTGACTCAGCAGTTTGAAAACTAATTTTTTTGTTCCCGACTGCTGTCTACAAACTCAGCACAGAACACAGCTCAAATTAAGGATGCAGAATTCAAAGTTATTTGGCCAGCAGCCTAACTTTTACAGAAAAGACTTACCGTCAGGGCTGTAACAAAAGTTGGTCAAAGAAACATACTTACTGTGTGATACAAACAGTTTACAATTACAAGAAAAGGTTTGTAAACCCTTAGGAATTCAACAATAATTACTCATAAAAATGTGGTTTGATCTTAATCCAAGTCACACAAGTCACAACAAAAACAGTTTGACTAAACTAATAACGCATCCTATAAACTTATTCTGAATAATAACTCCAGTCCAGTCCAAAAGTAACTAAATTTAGTGTCTCCTAGAACCTCCGTTGGCAGTAGCCATCTTTATCAAATGTTTCCTGTAGCATGATAATGAAGCTTTCTAATTGATTACCAATTTTCTTCCATTTATCCAATTTAGGGTCATGGGGCCTGGAGCCTATTCCAGGTGTCAAAAGGTGAGAGGGAGTACAACCTGTACAGGTTGCCAGTCTACCACAAGAATAAACAGAGAGAGGCAACCATTCACATCAATGACCAGTTGCCAATTAACCTAACAAGCATGTCTTAGGCCTGGGGAGAGGTCGGAATACCCAGAGAGAACTCAGGAAGGCACAGGGAGAACATGCAAACTCCAAACCGAAAGGTCTCTGCAGTACAGTGGTTATGAACCCAGCGCCGCCTTCCTGTTAAAAGTCAGTCTGACTTGGTCATTCCAAAGCTTGAACATAATGAACAATGACTGCAATGTCCAGTCACATGGTAAAGAAGCCACAACTCAAAACTAGAGCTTTCGGATAAGCACTTTTTTCACCATATCCTATGAGTTACTGTTCAATAAAGCTGTGAAAAGCATAGCTGTTTCTTTATTAGTTTAGTCATATTGTGTTTGCCTGCAATTGTGACTTGGATGAATATCACACCACATTTATGAGAAATCAATGTAAAATTCCTAGAAATCCTTCACAGATTCATAAACCTTTTCTTGTAACTGTATATTCCCATCTAGCATTAGCATGCTAGTACCTCTAGGAACTGGTAAGTCCATACTGTGACTGGGCATCATAGCTGCTCAGTACAACACAAGAGCAATAACAGCAGACAAGACAGGAATAAAAAAAAGTCCCCATCTAGATCAAGACCTGCTCTGGGTTTCTAAATGACAACTTTTTGGTAGTTTTTGCATGAACGGAGATGACACAACCCAACTTCATCTTGGTAGTTTTTGCATGTAAGGTTTGAAGAGGGGCCATTTATGTTAAAGTCAGCAAAGGACAGACAGACAGACAGACAGACAGATATATTAGAAGGAAACAAACAAACAAAAAAAATAAGATGCCACAACACAAAGCAAAGAAGAAGCAACACTTACAACACTGAGAAAAACGAAAGCATGCATCCAATATTTTTGAGAAGCTACACTTAACTTTTAAATAAGCACAAAAGGCTGCCACACAAAATAATTAAATTACTTGAGCAATATTTGTGATTGGCTACTTAATAGAAAAGCATAACAAAAAAAATTACATTTTGCATTTTTTTTGCTAATATTTCTCAATAGGAGTCAGTTTAGCTAGAGCTATGTGCCTTGTGTAATGTTTTTGTTTCATTGGAGTGCAATGGTTCTGAAAAATCTGCACAATCCACAACCTTGTTGGCCCATGATGCCCTATCCATTGCCCCCACTGTTGAACTTCATTATGTTACAAATGGAGACAGTGATAGGATATTTTAATAAAGTTAAGGTTCAAGTAGCAACAGAGAAAGTTAATGCAATGATATTATTAAGATTACGTGACA
Organism: Perissodus microlepis; assembly: GCF_051167445.1. Lineage (NCBI taxonomy): Eukaryota > Metazoa > Chordata > Actinopteri > Cichliformes > Cichlidae > Perissodus > Perissodus microlepis. The sequence continues at coordinate 12,365,217 of NC_140469.1, read as the reverse complement.
GCCATGGCAGATCTGAAGGCATTGTTACACTAGCTTCATCTAACTTTGGGGACATTTCGGGTGCGTTAGCAAAGCTTTGTGGTGAAATAACTTAACTGTAAAGCATTTTTAGAGTGCTTATTTAGTGTAAAATGCATATGTTTGAATGCAGGCTAAGAAATATAGGTTGAGAAAGAGTTTCGGTAATGTGTATGTGCAATGATATGCTAATTAGCCATGTGCTCATGTTGCATAAGCTAGTTAGCATGTGCAGCAGTTATCTCTCAGTCATCCTACAAAGTATGAACTGTGGAACAGTGGATTTAGAGTTTTGACATAAACAGTTCCACATAAACACATTCAACACATTTAACTAATAAGACTTTGACAACATATGACAAATCTGGGTGGGAACAAAACTAAATAAAATGAAAATGACATCAAAGGTTAGCCAACTTTTTGGGGTGATTACAACTAATTTATTACGGCTACATTCATGCTGCTGTTCCATGTGCATTTCAGATCTAGTCTGAGAAAAAAAAGTCATGAGTGTCCAGTAACAGTATGGCCTACTTCATCTCATTTACCGAACTGTTTTAGATACAGGCGCTCCGTTTCTACAGATACGACTAGATTTACAATCAGTGTTAAGTCAGAATTTTAAACCAACCATATAACACCATTTCACTGCCATTACTAACACAATTATTGTTCAGATACAGAAACACGGAAAGGTAATATTTCTCATTAGCAATGCTAAAAGATGGAAAAAGTAAATAAAATGTCTGTCAGATTAAAAAGAGAAAAGAATATCTGTAAATCCAGCCACGACTAAAATAGACAAGAGCAGGGAGTGAGACGTAAATATGTAGAGTAAGCTTTACACTACATCTATTAGTGCCAAGTAATTAAAAACATCTTTTTAGATTTAAAAAAAAAAAAAAAAAAGAAAAAAAAAAAAGCAGCTTGATTAATTGGGGGCTACTATCAGAGTGATGCAAATTCCATGCCTTTCTGCATTTTTGCTCAATATAGAGAACAGAGAGCATTTATTTACTGTAAAATAAAGTTCATGTAAGACTTTTTGGAGCACTAATTAATTTTTATCCCCCAGACTCCTAGAGTAGACCCTTGAGAATACATTCAGCATGGTATTTGAAAAACGGGCCTATTATGCAATGGACTTTATCATCTTGGCATGGAGTGTAAGAGAGGAGCCAGGACTAGGCTCTGGCACAAAAGACAGACAATCAGAAGCCAAGGTACTGTAGATAGGCAGGTAAGTAATTAAGAATGGTAAATACTTTTTGTTTTCATGCACAGTAACAGGACAGAAATCTCTGCCTGTGTAGAGCGCTTCAAAGCTACGAGCATGCACACAGTGGTTACAGTTGAGCATTCAGTTGTGCTAAGCTCAGAAAAGTTTAGCTTACACCAGAGTCACACAACATTTAAAGGGGGGTCAGTAAAACAAAAAGCACAGAAACTGTAAGGGCAAGGTGAGGGGGGAGGGGGGCAGGGAGAGGGTCATCAGCCAGTACCGTCACTGAGCATTCCATGCAAAAAATACCATAGTCATTCATTTCCCGTAATAATGCGACAGATCCTGGCAACCTAGAGGGTTTCAGATTGAACCAAGAGTGAACAGTGCCACCTACAAATGCTGGATAGAGTCACCATTGGCACACCAAAGTGTATGGCAGCAATGCAGCATACACAAGTTTTTATCTTTAATTGAATTTTTTTTTTTTTTATACAATGAGCACCACTGATACAAGATCCAGCTTGCACAACAAACAGCTGATTTATTGTTTTATAAAGTACATCATGGCCAAACGGAAACGTCAAACTGAACTAAATCCCATCAAGACTGACTGTTTTTCCTGCAATTTTCACAACACTATTCAAGGTGTTAATGTGCCAATCAGCCATTTTCAGGAAAGGCATCAACCACCAAAGAACAGTTATCTTATCACTCGCACACTTGAATACTGCCAAAACTGAATGTTCTGCTATGGAAAAATAAAGAAACTAATACTGCTACTTACTAACTGATAAGAATGCTTTACTTTCTCTAGCACTTTTTCCCTTTCACTAAAATAAATAAAGACAGAGCTGAAGCTTTAACTATCTGAGAACTTATCTGATGTGTTTGCATGGGATTGATGTATCTCTTACACAGACCACACTGGCTCTCCCTCGTACATATTAAGCTCACCTATGACTATCCATGGCTATGTATCACACCCAGCTGAAAAAGGACATAGCTGTTCACCCTTGGTTGTCTCTTTCCCATCTTGCCTGCACGTTCTGCTATTGGGCAATAGGGCACTCACCAGTACATAGTAGTAAGCATACAACGCTGCCAGATGATGAACTACAAAAAACTTGTCGCCTATTGCCTTCCAATAATAAAATATCAGCAGCAAATCTGGAAAACAGAAGAAGAGGGCAAAGAGGGACAGCATGTCATTGGTGTAATCAAGGCAATCTAAGTGCATACAGAACTATTTGGAAACAGCAGCTGGCACAGTACGGCTGAACCACAAATGTGTCATCAAGCATCAAAGTTTATCGCAAATTTATTATGCGCATGTTCTTTTTCACTCACTTTAACAAAATTATGCGGACAAACTGAAAGCTTTCTCTTACCTGATATGAGGTAGCCTGTTGTAATTGCGACGTTTGTCTTGACCAGTGTAGGATCTCCCCTATTGAAAAAAGAAGAAATTAATTTGTACTGTGTGTGACTTACGCTTGATAAAATAGATTCTGACACAAGATGCGCAAAAGAATGAGTCTACATTAAAGTGTGTGTGTGTGTACACATGTTGGGTGCAGTATTGTGAGGCAGAATTCACACTTTAGCCTCAGTCACATTGAAAAAAAGGAGAGAGGGGGAAAAAACAAACAAACAAAAAAAAACAAAACATGTCCAGAGGTTAAATGTACAACGCCTTCGAAACCACTGAGCAACAACACGTGATTGCAAGGCAACTGCACAGGTTGCATGATAGCAACCTGTCTCCAAATTTGGACTGAGGTTAGCTCTGGTTTAGGCTACTTGTCTAGCTGTTCATTTTAGCATAGCACATGTACATTGTAATACATAACGCTAATAATTCTTTGTAATTTTTTAAATGGTATAATTGACTTTACAAACACATGGAGATTCAGAATTTCTAACTAATTTATGGTATTAAAAAAAAGAGAACAAAAAAAGAACAAGTAGATGTTAGCAACTCAAGCTAGCTAGCAAGTTAATGCTACCTGTAACTTCTATAAAAACAAAAACTGCAAGGAGTTCCAGGTGAATGTACAGTTATAGTTACAAGTTATCTCAATATACTACAGCTACCAATGTTTCACTTTTACAAGGGAAAAGAAGACTGTCCTTTTACAAACCTAACACTAGCTTAAGCTTAAGCTATACACAGACTTGGCTTCCAACACTAAAGAGTAATTCCAGTCCAATAAAGAGCAGGGCAGGGTTACTAATAGTATAACTGATACAGATAAAGACTCAGATAAATAAGTTTTACACATTTAGCACAAAGACTGTAGTAGGTAGGTAATCGCCTGATTAGCCAAATATTGTAACCATTATAACTTAAAACAATTATGCTCACTATTTAATATTGACACAAACCAGAAGCTGTCTCCCTTGCACACCTCTTCAGTATTTGGAAATTAAATTTAAAGCCTGAAAGGCATCTTTAACTACGCAAAGGGGACATTAATGCAGAAAAACATAACCTTCATTATGAAATAAACCAAAACTTTTGAGAAAAAAAAAAAAAAAGGTTAAAAATATTAACTTCCAAGCCAAAACTCTTACCAAACTGGATCTTCATTGACAGCATCATCAAAAAACAGAATGTAAAGACAGAATATTCCCACCAACAACGCGTGAAACGTTGATACTGTCCTGAAATAAAAAGAGAGAAAAAAAACATACAGCCTTGATTATCTGCTCATCCCTGAAAAGGGCAGATGATGACACAGTAATGGATAATATACTTTCCATTCATTAAAAGTGCCTTGAAGCTGGTCTGTACTTCAGACAGAGGAATTTTTAGTACTCACCGTGGATCAACTGATTGCCTGTCACGACTGCACACAGATTCAGACCAATTAAACTAAGAGATTAAACACTGCTGAAGGGTCAGACAGAGCGGCGCACAGTCCCATTCAATCACTCAAACAGTGAGACAGTCCACGGCCCTCAGCAGTCACACAGACCCTGACAGCCCCACTGTATAAATACAATACTGTGAAGCCATGGACTTTAAGAGGGATCCCTGAATCCCAGCCTGTATCCCTTTCCAGTAATAATTCATTTTGATTTCCACTTTAAAATCACGTAGCCATTCTGCTTTCACAAGTGCTCTCACGGATAATGAACTCAGCAAAAACAGGACATGTAAGAGCAAGATTCATGGAAGCTGTTCCAGGCTAGTTTAGTCTGATCATTCGGAATACCAATCTAGTTAATCTCCCCCATGTTGCTGGAACCTTACACAATAGCTGTAGAGAAAATATCGCAATGAATCCTACATGTGAGTCTTCTCTGAGTGCCACTGCAAATATGTGGGTTTAATGTTAGTAGACATGTCTGAACCGAGCTAAAACAAATCATCCTCTGTTAAACATAGAACAGTGTCACTCTCCATGCAGCCCAGTGGAAGTAAATACTCATGACTAAGTGAGAGTAAGAGTTCGGTCACCTCGAGTTCCATTCCACCTTCTGCTTGTCGCTGAGGCCAAGGAAGCCAGGACTGATGCGTACAGACAACCAGGGGCTGACTCTGTGGAAGAGCCACTGGAAGGTGAAGAAGCTGGTCACCGAGATGACGAGAATAAGCTGGCTGAAAGGGTCCATGGCCACCCAACCTTACTGCAAGAGAGAGTGAAGGGTAATGGTTAGACAATATGAACAGTTAGCAAAGTTATTTTTTTAAACAACATTAACCTGAGAGAAAAAAAAAAAAAAAGAAGAGAGAGAATGCAATGAAATGTTGCACCAGTATTGACCATGTGAATACACCATCACTTGAAGCACCGAAAACATGCCTACCTGAAAATCCACAACTAAATACATCAAATCAAACCTGTCAGTAAGGCCCACGGGTCTTAAACAGAAAAGGTGTCTTAAACCTTGAGGAACAAGAGAGAAATGACCAAGTAGCCACGTTTTGACTCCATCTACTTACTAATTCTCAACTGCAAACCTCTTAAGTATAAGTAGTCATCAAATCCATTTCATCTACCTTTTCAAATCTTCAGAGCTTGCACTGAAATCGGAATGATTAATGTGAATTTCTGAATGGCAGCCCAATGTGTAACGACACAGGAACCGCTTCAGGCGGAAGCAGAAACTTTGGGTAGAAGGCAAAAATATAAAGACTTCCTGTGTGCACGCTGACATCAGACTCTGTGGTTTCAGCACATCCCGTATAAAGCCCAACACACTTTCTTTTCCCTCAAGTTCTACATTACAAATGTGTATCTGTTGTAAGGCTTTTAAAATAAGCAGTGACAGAGAATTGGAAATACACAATTTCATTTGCTTTTAACCGACCCCTGACTTAAATCGCCCATATGGAGGGCAGGGATAAGGAGTCATAAAAGCCATTTACATACTATCCAACTTTATGCTGCAATATAGATGACATGCAAAGTGCTATAACCGACACAATCCATTCCATCAAAATTCCCCTCATTATTTCTAGCATCTTTTTCTGCGAGCTGCACATTGCAAAGCAGTTACACTGAAGCATTTGCACAACTGAATGACATGCATGCATTTTCGTCTACACTACCTGCATTTGCTTTCATTTTTCACATTACAACGGATCAATCAAGTACCTGATATATTTGCAGAATCAACAACGCTGTTTGAATTAAAATCCTATCAGTAGTCGTTCCTAGCTAAGACGTTAGAACTTCCTTTTCTGGACCTGTTTGTCCAGTTTGAACTCTGTAGGTTGGATTGAAAATTATCCTTTGATGTTTTTTCTATTTTAATTTAACCCCCCAGCCTTGACAAATGTCTCTCCACCAGCATCCACAACAGTAGCACAATTTCTGCAACTGGATCTATGAACCCATTAAGGATTTCATAATAGAACATGTGGTAATGGCTGCAACAAAAGTATAACAGTGACTACAGATGGCCTGATGTGAAAGGGAAAGGACTGTGCGCACTGACGAAAAACAGACACAGCCCGTTGTTTATTCACAGATCAGCGAATAAATGACAAGCTTGAAATCAAGTATTCAAAACGCTCTGATAGATATAGTTGCTGCTGAATATTCTTTCCCTAAAGCTGGCCTCATTCTCCGGGAGATGAATCTGTGAATGTCACTGAATCACTCACACTCACATTATGAATAATCACCTCTACACAGGGAGGAAGCGGGACATGTCCAGAGGCAAGTGCTTTGTGTGGGATGTAGGTCTCAGAAGCACTTTCAAATACAGCATATTCATTCTCCAGCAATAACAGTACGTGGCTTAAACGTTACAGCTCTATGGAAGTGTTTCAACAAGCAATGAAATGTTGCACCATATACTTATGTAGCCAGAAAACTAGGATACTGATTGATAATATTTTTTGAAATTATAAAAGAGATTATCAGCATGCTCACAATTCATCCACAAGGGGACACTGTCGATGAAATATTTCTAAGCAATGTAAAGCCTAGCAGCTCACCAAGGTCAGTGTACCGGGCAGATTGAGTGTCATGCCACTGGATACGTGCAAACTTTGACCTGCTTGTAGGACTAAAGGGAAATTCAAAGAATGACCAATAAAATGTATCCATGAACTGTTCGAGCAAGAGTGACAACAACACATGATGCAAGTGATTCTATAGTTGTCAGACAATTATATCACCAGCACTTCACATCAATATAATTTCCCTGCGCTGTGCAGAAGAAAACTGTAAAGAAAGAAAACTGAAGGGTCACGCTCTAATTAAATCCTATGACACCCATATATATCCATGTTTAAAATACCTTCTGTTCTTTTTAAACACACAAATAAAACACAAGAAAACATTAAAATACTATATTTGGTTCCAAGACATTTCAAATCAGACTTAAAGCAAGGCCAAACTTGACAATAAGTCTTCGTTTCAGCAGCTCACTTATTCTACACTGACCATGGCACAGCTCTACAGCATATGATGCAATTTTCCTCACAGGATCACAGTGTGCTGCAACCTACCACTTTGCAAGTCCAACTGCTACTTCCCCACTTCAGCATACGCTTCAAGGCCCCTTCAGCTCACATAGGTAACTACCCAAGCAGCCAACTCTTACGCCCTCCACCAGCATGCTCTTGTGATCTTATCAAACCCCACACCGGCTCTGTGTATTCTGGCCATCTCTTTCTCCATGAAAACTGAAACCCACGTCAACATGTCTGCTTTCTTCAAAAACCTCTGACATCATGTCACCTGCTTTATGGGGCCAATCAGGAGGGCTTCCTGGAATTAATGCTACTTTGACCCACATAGTGCCAATGAAACATTACAACTCACCTACAACTTTTTAAAGGGGAAGTTTACTCCCTTATTTTGGAAGGGAGGTCAGGGAATTCAAAAACAAGAACTTCACAGAAAAATGAAATAAATGTCAGCGAGTCCAGACCACTGAACTGCTTTATGTTAGATTTAAGATATTTGCATAAGGCCTGTGCCAGTCGTTGGTAAGAAGCCAAGTCAGTTACATTTCAAAGGCATATTTACATCCCCCAAGCAACGAAACAGAGCATCTCCCAGTACAAGCACGCAAAACACATACCTCAGTCCCAGGAGCTCTGGCCTTGGTGATTACATACCTGCATTTGTTTCTGCATCACGTCAAAGAAATGTTTGAGGGCAAACGGTGTGCTTCACTAAAGCACTATAGTAAAAGTGGAAAAAAAAAAATCACAAGGGAACTTAAAGGCCAAAACCAGAATTCTCTCCTTTAGGTAGAAGGTAGAAAGACTTTTGTTGCTAAAGGGACGCTTGAAGAGCCAACATAGTGATGATGGCCCCAGAGATATTTTACTAAAGCTAATCCCTGCACTTCCTACAGGGAGTGAGGATTGTTTTTGGTATACACATGCATGTTTGTGCCCTACCCATGTCACACAGGGTCTTGCTGCCAAGGCAAACGGTTACACATATAAATGAGAGTGAAGCAAAAAGAATGCTGTGCAAATTAAGGACCGCACAAAGCACCAATAAAGCTACTATTTTTTAAGCAACAAATGTTTCCTTTGCAATTACAGCACAACAGAAACACTGGTGTATAGATTATGTCAACTTGAGGTGCATATTCATGTTCATCACAACCAGCCTTTTATTGCATTAGCTTAACCGACAAAAGCCCAGAGATAACAGGTACCACAGTAGCGCTTATCAACTTTCTCTGTTAAACCGGGTTTTCTGCTTCAGGCTCTGCACACTTAGAGAAGCGCCTCATTTGACTGATTCTTATGGGTTTAGCCAATCAAAAATTGTATCAGCTGATAATGATGATGGAAAAGCTACTTTTGGTTGTTCCCTTGCCACAAGGAGTCCCAAAAGGGGGTGCCTTTGTCTTGATATGGCATTTTTTTTACGCCGGCTGCCCTTTCTGAAGGAACCTGGAAGGTGATCTGTGTCTCCAGCTGGAACTGGCGATGCTGCCATTAATGTGCTGTTGATAAAAATGGTGATAAAAGATCTACACCAAGTGTTGAAAATATAACGGATATGCAACACTGTTGAAAATAAGATGAGAGATTAGTGCTGCAGAAATTCATTAATCTGGTGCTTTAGCCCACAGGGCGGTAAAATAAATATTTTAATTTGAGTTCATTATTTTAATGCCGAGTGCGCTCTCAGTGCTGCTGTGTATTTCTAACATGACTGATACACATTAAAGCTCTGAAACTTTAAACTGGATACATATAAACATTAAGTGTTACTGTCCCACAGCCTGACGGGAGACGTGGAGATGGCTTTAGTTTGTTGGGAAATCAAAAGTGAAAATGATTTTACTCAGTGAGATTCTTGGCATGTTTTCTGTTTTCTAGTAGCTGCAATCCCAGAAGAGTGAAAGAGACTCAGCAGCAAATTGGCAAAAAGTATAGACATTTATACACTTCCTGCACCACCAGATTAAAACACTGGATGTTTACGGATTGGTGGTTTCAGTTACACATACAAAATGCATTCCTCCAGCAGAGAATCTATAATACGCTTCAAAAAGAAGAAGCAGTGAAAACGTGGCGCTCCCGGCGGATTTTAAACAGATTAGTTACCATGGTGGTTATCATAAGTTACCATGGTGACTTAGCCAAGTAAAATGACAGCCACTTTTGTGACAGAGAAAACTCTGACTTTAAGCTCGACATAGCCCGATAACCCACTGATCTCGCTTCACTACGGGAACCTCTGGAAATGTGGCTTGAATCACTTAAGCAAATTAAGCCTTCTGCAGCTCCAGGGCTATTTATCCCTTATTTAATGTTCTGTGCTGTCAGCAGCTTGGACAGAAAACAACAAATCGGGGCCCGCCTTGAAACTGAGTCTTGCCTAGAATTTCTGGGAAATGAAAGACACAAAACCGGAACAGGTTTCTTCCTGGAACACAGCTATGACAGTCCATACGTTCATATAAGGACTGGCGTATGCGCTTGCGTAACACGGCTGAATCTCCTTTTTTTTAAAGAGGAAAAAAAAGAAAGCGACGAACCAATGGCACCACGAAAATAACCTGGGTAGTGCTGCATCGCCACAGGATCGTCTGCTAAACATACAGTGCATGATCAAATGCCCGAAGCAAAGATGCTTTTGACCAGATCTTCATTTCCTTTCAAACAAAGACGCGGGTATAAATAACATCACTCACAAGGCCAGTTTACGCCGCACTGACTGCATGCCTGCTTGCCTGGCCAGCTGCTGTAGCGTATGGAAAAGAAATGGCAGTGGCCTAGCCGTGTCATCGTATTGTAGCCTCGTATTTGACAGCAGACAAAATCATCCCAAACGGACCTACCTTATGACGTTCATTAAGATATCTGGCGTCTCCCCCTCTCTCAGCTCGTTATGGTTTCTGGACTCGCCTCCATAAGCGCTGAGCAAACGGCACAGCCGTGTCGAATCATTTTCTTGATAAACAGGACAGACCGCCTCCTGCTCCGCGCAGACACTAGCTATTTGTGGGGGATGCGAAGGGGCTGGAGCTCTGTGCCAGTATTTGCTATGTTTACCGAGAATTCCCACCGACACCAAACGCGCATAATGCAGAGGTGCAGATCGTGCAGCTCGACGCTCGATTACAGAAATGATGGAGGGGGCGGTGTTGGTGAGCGACTTCTCTAACCAGCTCCCTCTCCCCGTCTCTCTCGATATCTCTCCCTCGTTCCTATAGGGCTCAAATTGCAGCTGAATTCTTAAAGAAACACACATGCTCACTAACCACCACCACCACAGTAGTCTGTCCAGAAACACTCACTGGATCTATTTATAGCCCGAGTTCGTTGAACTGATACAGACAAGATAACCAGCAAAGCGAAACTGCAGGCATGGCCTGCTGGTCTTTACTGGCAGCAGAGCTTCCGTATCCAATAATCTGAGCGTGCCATGGGAGTATTTGTCACAAGTTACTGCAGATTATAATCACAGCAGATAATTAGATAAATCACAACGGCAATTCATCATCTTACTCAAGTCACTCGTGCTTGCAGATGCCAGTTATACGCCCATAAACAGAGGGGCAGATGACAGCTAAAATGGCCCGTGATTGCAAGGGTAAGCTGAACGAGGAAGTCTGGCTGTCTGCAGCCTAGAATCTAGATCGCTGCGATCTGATTTGCAGATCAAATGGTCTAAGGCAGAGATCTCGAGAGCTACTGTCCTGCAGATTTTAGATGCATCCCCAGTCCAACACAGCTGAATCAAGTGGTTGAATTATCTCTTCAGCGTGCCATCAAGTTTGGCAAAGGCCAGGTAACACGCCATTCATTTGATTCAGGTGTTTCGAAACAAGGATGCATCTAAAAGCTGCAGGACAGTAGCTCTCCTCTCGAGTACTGGAGTTGGAGACCCCTGGTCTAAGGTGTCACTGTTATATGCACTGCACCATTACACCAGATGAGAATTGGGCTTTCCACATTTCATCTATTTGAACATACACCTCTTAAACTCATCAGTCCTACCGAAAGGCATTTAAAAGCCGATTAAGCGAAGGTTCACAGAAGTTTCCGGTTACAGCACGTTTAACAGGATCGTCAAGCATCTGTGTGTGGGCAAAGAGTACAAATCCATCGCTAATGTAAAGGTATTTCTTGGCTCTTGTTTGTCAAGGGCTGCCATGTTGGATCTCCGGGCTATGATAAACCCCCATTTTAATAACCTGATCAGGAACAGTTATTAAAAGACACGTTGTACAATGATTAACCTGCCGAGTTTAGCTCATAAAAGTTTGGTCTGTACCGACAGCGGAAGCCTTGTCGAGAAGGAGCCGATGACCGGGCTTTGTGTGGTGCACCTGTGCGATGAGGACAGGTGGAACACCGCCTTCGGACCAAACACTCAAAGCTGCTCAGTCAGGAGGTATAAATAGGGCACTGTCTACAGCTACTGCTAGTTAAAAATATTTTTAAGATTTTAGTGCAGGACTCAAAGAAGTGTGAGATAGTCTGACACATTTTTACCATCTACAAAGTGACTCCTTTCACAGCCGCATTGGCTCACGGGTAGGCTGTGCAGTACACCTTAACCCTTAACCCTTTATTGACCGGCCCTTCAAATTTACCTGTAAAATGGGCCCGCCGGTGGGCCCATGGTCAATAAATAGATAAAAGTACACACGGCATCCAGATTTCATGGGCTGCCTGATCTGAAATCACAAAGATATGATGATAGTCTATATGTGTAACAGTTTTGCGATCAATAGATATTACAGGTTGTTGTTGCAATGAATGACATTTCAATAATGCAGTCTGGTAAGGCCTCGCCTCTTCCTGCAGGTGCACAGGGAAACGTTGTAGTTACGATTAGTTAAGGCAGGGGTCGGCAACCCTAGACAGGCGTGCCACAGTTGGCACGCGAAGGGTTAACTGATGGCACGACCATAGCTGGACTGGCCATCGGGCATACCGGGCATGTGACTTTTTTTTTTTTCCGTAACGGTATAAACAATGAAAGGTGGTGGATTGGCCAGATGCTGGTCGGTGTGTAAAAATAACTCAGTTGTTTGGTAATGGCTATGGCGGTGCTTCCTCAGATTCAGTAACATTAGCAAGTGGTGGAGGCCAGCAGGTGGCTGAGAGAAAGGGGAGGCAGGAGGAGAGGCCCGAGGCAGTCCGAGTGTCAGGTGAACTGAACTTCAGGTAAGAAGTTATGACCTGCAGTCTATCTGGGTCAGATAAAAACCAAGTTTAGGTGGAGTTTATTTTCATTGTGCTGACTTTTTACAGTCAGTTACAATAACTTGTACTGCGTACTAGCTAGCATGATGGAGTTTCTATACAGCTGGGTGGGTGCTATGATGTTACTGATAGTGAACTTTATTTTATTCATAAAGTTAGTTAGTAGAGTTGCCAACCGTCCCGTAAAAAGACGGAATCGTTCGGCATTCAGAGAAATTATTATGTGTTTCATGTTGAAGTGAAAAGGAACAGTTTGCCCCGGACTTCAGCTAGGATGGAAAAAGACACAAAGCTGGAGTTATTCTGTCGTTACGCTATATATATACATATATATATATATATATATATATATATATATATATATATATATATATGTATAACAAGACTGGCTGCAGATACCGACTACGGAACGGAGCAGTTGTCAGCCACCTCCTGTACATGGATGACATCAAGCTGTATGCCAAGAGTGAACGAGACATCGATTCACTGATCCACACTACCAGGATATACAGCAATGACATTGGAATGTTGTTCGGACTTGAGAAGTGTACTCGGATGGTAACAAAGAGAGGGAAGGTAGTCAGAACTGAGGGAATTGAACTACCAGAAGGCAACATTGCAGACATAGAGGACACCTGGGGATCCCGCAAGCGAATGGGAACCATGAAGAGGCCGCTAGAAAAGCTGCAACCACCAAGTACCTGCAGAGGGTCAGGCAAGTCCTGAGGAGTCAGCTGAACGGTAAGAACAAGATCCGGGCCATCAACACGTACGCCCTGCTTGTGATCAGGTACCCTGCTGGGGTAATAGGCTGGCCAAAGGAGGAGATAGAAGCCACTGACATAAAGACAAGAAAGCTTCTTACCATGCATGGAGGGTTTCACCCCAAGTCCAGCACCCTGAGGCTGTATGCTAAGCGGAAGGAAGGGGGCCGAGGACTGGTGAGTGTCAGCACCACAGTCCAGGATGAGACAACGAACATCCAAGAATACATTGGGAAGATGGCCCCAACTGACCGAGTGCTCAGTGAATACCTCAGGCAGCAGAAACCCAAGAAAGAGGAGGGAGACGAGGAACCATCATGTAAGGACAGGCCCCTGCACGGTATGTACCACCGGCAGATAGAGGAGGTGGCTGATATCCAGAAATCCTACCAGTGGCTGGACAAAGCTGGACTGAAAGACAGCACGGAAGCACTAATCATGGCAGCACAAGAACAAGCTCTGAGTACAAGATCCATAGAGGCTGGGGTCTATCACACCAGGCAAGACCCCAGGTGCAGGCTGTGTAAAGATGCCCCAGAGACAATCCAGCACATAACAGCACGGTGCAAGATGCTACCAGGCAAGGCATACATGGAACGCCATAACCAAGTGGCCGGCATAGTGTACAGGAACATCTGTGCCGAGTATAACCTGGAAGTCTCGAAGTACATCACATACCTCTATGAAAAGGCTGGTCAGTATCAACAGGGAAGGGGTGAGGATGGGGATAGGAGAATTGTACGCATACTGCGCAGGTTAGACTTAAGACACTCTTCATATTAGACTTTTCATACTGGGCTTTAGTGAGACACGGCGTGTTCCTCACTGTCGTCGGACCAACCAGTTTCTCTTCTGCGAGTCGCGGGTTATAAATAGGTCTCTGTCAACATGTCAGGTTGCATACCGGTGCTTGCGAACTAGCTTCCTCTGGATTTTTATATCAAACTCGAATAAGTTACATATCCCAATATTTAAAAGAACACTGTGTGAAACAACCTTACAAATATCACAATTTACCTGACGCATTTCAGAGCACGCACTGAATCATGGGTAAATATAATGACATTACACTGGCCGCTGCTGGTCACGCCACGCCCACCCTCAGGTGTGTGTAGGAAGGAGATCCCGCCACAGATGTACTTTCGACCTTTTCTTCTTTCTTTCTTTTATTTTTGTTATGCTGTCTGTAAAATGATACAGGTTTCTTTTTGATAAAGGTGATTTAAATTCCCATTTTCATAACAACATGTGAAATTAAATCAGCGACTGATCACCGATAGCTCGTTAACAAAAGATTCACAATGACAATGACAGTGTTGGTCACGGTACTTGTGCGCTTGGTAGCGCTGGACGAGCTGGTAAACATAACATGTTTTTGTTTTTTGTTTTTTTCTGTTTGTTTGTTTGGTTGTTTGGGGGGGGGGGGGGGGGGTACAAAACATAATCATCAGACGAAAAGTTAGTCAGGCTTATCCTGCTATAAAAGTTTGCCTACTTAGCCTAAAAATGTTTAAAAAGTCTTTCATAAATACCTGCACCCACCTAACCTTGAAACCAAATTAACCACCCGAATCCGATCACAAAGCCTTAACCGTACTCGTGATTGTTATTATTTTCCTATTCTGTAAGTCAGTTTTACACTCTTGAGTTGCAGTTGTTTGCCTATCAAGGTGAGTTGGGCCTAAACATCGGGGATAAAAGACTGATTTGCATCTTCGTTTTTAATGTTTGTAAAAATTTGGCAACAAACTGATATTTTGCAATAAATTTTTCCTCCATGTCGATTATGTTGTGATGTGTAACATCCCCGCCTCCAACACCTGCTTATGAGTTCACCTGGTCAAATGACTAAAACACAAAGCATCTAAGTGTGGCACAGTGACAGCTAAAGACAGCATTTGTTCTCTGAAACCAGCGAAGTCTAGTCTATTATTAAGAAAAGGCTGGTCTATACCAACAGCGTTGAACGTGAGTCAGACATACGCGAGCAAAGTTTCGTTCATTTCATTGTCAGGTACAGCAAAAAGAGCACTGCGTGAAACAGTTTTACAAATATCACAATTTGCCTGACGCATTTCAGGACCCGCACTGAATCATGGGTACATAGAGCTGTTGCACTGGCCGCTGCTATAGGACGATAAACCAAGGAAGCTGCGATGCTGGTCAGGTCAAACCACGCCTACCTAGTACAGGTGTGCAGGAAGGAAATTCAGGAGACTTGTTACCGGTGGTCTAGCGGGTGAACAAAGAAATCTTTTATTTTTGGTTTATGTGCATCAAACAGAATCGGATCAACTATTTGTTGTGCTGTGCCAGGTGAACCTCTGTAGTCTTTGTTACTTAATGATACAATGCACAGCTACCACCTCTGGTATCTTTGTACCAAAGTAAACAGCGTGCTAAACTGACCTACAAATTTTGCTGACTTATTTTATATCCACATTGAATCACATGGAATGGGAAAGCTGCATAAAGCATTGAACCTAATATATAAGAAGAAAACCTGGATTACATAATCTGACATTACAAATGAAGTACCATATATATAGTAGTCAAAGGAGCTTGCAAAGAAAAGCGTCTGGACTTCTTTAAGTGTACTTGAAGACGTTTCACCTCTCATCCGAGAAGCTTCTTCAGTTCAAGTGTCGTTTTTAATGTTTGTAAAAATTTGGCAACAAACTGATATTTTGCAATAAATTTTTCCTCCATGTCGATTATGTTGTGATGTGTAACATCCCCGCCTCCAACACCTGCTTATGAGTTCACCTGGTCAAATGACTAAAACACAAAGCATCTAAGTGTGGCACAGTGACAGCTAAAGACAGCATTTGTTCTCTGAAACCAGCGAAGTCTAGTCTATTATTAAGAAAAGGCTGGTCTATACCAACAGCGTTGAACGTGAGTCAGACATACGCGAGCAAAGTTTCGTTCATTTCATTGTCAGGTACAGCAAAAAGAGCACTGCGTGAAACAGTTTTACAAATATCACAATTTGCCTGACGCATTTCAGGACCCGCACTGAATCATGGGTACATAGAGCTGTTGCACTGGCCGCTGCTATAGGACGATAAACCAAGGAAGCTGCGATGCTGGTCAGGTCAAACCACGCCTACCTAGTACAGGTGTGCAGGAAGGAAATTCAGGAGACTTGTTACCGGTGGTCTAGCGGGTGAACAAAGAAATCTTTTATTTTTGGTTTATGTGCATCAAACAGAATCGGATCAACTATTTGTTGTGCTGTGCCAGGTGAACCTCTGTAGTCTTTGTTACTTAATGATACAATGCACAGCTACCACCTCTGGTATCTTTGTACCAAAGTAAACAGCGTGCTAAACTGACCTACAAATTTTGCTGACTTATTTTATATCCACATTGAATCACATGGAATGGGAAAGCTGCATAAAGCATTGAACCTAATATATAAGAAGAAAACCTGGATTACATAATCTGACATTACAAATGAAGTACCATATATATAGTAGATTGTCTACTATACACTTGGTAGTGATGAGCTGTCAGGTGAACAAGTCTTCTGTTATTTCTGGTTAATGTCCATCAGATGAAATGTTGGGGAGGTTTGTTGGACTGTGTCAGGTGAAACTCTTAAATACCTGCTTTCTAAATTCAACAGCACTGCTCCCTCTAGTGGTGGCAGGTTTTCCCAACTAGATCATACAGTATGACTTTCACATAATTCATGCAAATAGGACCATCGAGCACGAGCAACATACAAAAAAGT
Organism: Perissodus microlepis; assembly: GCF_051167445.1. Lineage (NCBI taxonomy): Eukaryota > Metazoa > Chordata > Actinopteri > Cichliformes > Cichlidae > Perissodus > Perissodus microlepis. The sequence continues at coordinate 12,348,319 of NC_140469.1, read as the reverse complement.
TTCTATAAGTTTATGTCGCTAAATGTTTACAGCTTTGAATTTTTAAAGCAAATAAAAATTCTTAGGCGTCAATTGGTGATATAATGATACATTATTGTCATGTTCAGAGAAGCTGTTGTATTGCTACTGTTAATACAATAGAAAAAGTTAGTCAATACCGAAAGTAAGGTAAGGGTAAGTTAAGAAGTCTTGGAAGTGTTCCTCACTTTCATCGGATGAACCATTTTGACCAGTAGCGCAGACCTGTTATATCGCGCCTCTTCGACGTATAAATCTATATACCGGTAGTTAATTTTTCGTCCATGCTGTTTCTAGCTGTTAAAGCTAGACTCGAACACTTCCCATATACTAACATGAAAAATAATAATGTATGAATCAAAGTTTACAGTTACTTATGGTAATTTTACACCCGCAATGGCTCATGGAAAACCTGACACCGTCCTGTCTATGACACGGAAGTCAACCTCAATGCGCAATTATTAAATAAAACTCTGAGAAAGAATTGTGAACTGAACTTGTTTTTATCTTTACAGCAACATTTGATTGACAGACCATGATTGACGTTTTTACACTCTTTTAAAGTCTGTCCATATGGGTTCACACATTATATCGTTGGAAACTTCCAATGAACGAAGGGGTTAATTGTGTGACCTGACATATATATATATATATATCTATAAATACGTAAACAAAAGCTGGTCAATATCTGACGGTATTGGCCGAAACCAATGACTGCACACAACTGCACAGCCACCAATTTTGGTGAAGAGAAGTTTTGTTTGATTGCTTTGTACCGCCTTCGGACCAACCACACACACTCCGCCAGTAAAGAGTATAAATACGTCGCATGCCACATACCTGGTTACATGATGGTGTTCAAACACAAGTCTTCTTTGACTTTTAAATCTACAGTTAAGTGATTTGGGTAGCGTGATATCGATGACACCATTGGGTTAAAAAGTTTCACAAACCTTGCAATTTCTGAGAGCCATTTCTCACTCGCAATGAACTAAGGGTAATCTATGCAGAATAGACGCTCTTGATAGGCTGTGACGATCACATGCATCACTTACACTGGCAGGTCTGAGCCAGTGTAAGTGTCGTCTCGGTTTTGTATAAATTCTACCACCCTCACCCCCAACCCCCCGTTTAAAATATCGTTCCTGTGGACTATATAACTCATAGGTCTTTTTCGTTTGGTTTTACTAAGATAGAAAAGCAATCTTGATGGGTATATCAACTCAAACTGCAGATATACGGACAGTTTAATAAATAATCCACCAGATTAGCCGCCTTGTTTTAGATTTGAACAGTACTACATATAGGCAGACTGTGTAACAGTACAGATGGCTGCCACGTGGCGGCACTCGAACTCCTTGCTCCTAAACCCGGAACGTTTGGGGATTCAAATCAGCTTGAAGTCACTTACAGTGAGTCAGTGAAGGTAAACTGAAAGCTGACTACAATAAAATAAAGTTGCCTTAGTAGAAAAAAAATTGTTAAATTTGCAAGACAAATTTTTTAACTGTAGCTGTCATGTCATAAACGTAACTGTTCACTGGCCGGTATATTATCATTTTAGCCTGTCACCAGTAAAAGGCTGATCAATACTGACAGTGGCGAGACAAACAGGGAGCACAGCCATCAGTCGCTGTAGGGCACTGTCTACAGCTACTGCTAGTTAAAAATATTTTTAAGATTTTAGTGCAGGACTCAAAGAAGTGTGAGATAGTCTGACACATTTTTACCATCTACAAAGTGACTCCTTTCACAGCCGCATTGGCTCACGGGTAGGCTGTGCAGTACACCTTAACCCTTAACCCTTTATTGACCGGCCCTTCAAATTTACCTGTAAAATGGGCCCGCCGGTGGGCCCATGGTCAATAAATAGATAAAAGTACACACGGCATCCAGATTTCATGGGCTGCCTGATCTGAAATCACAAAGATATGATGATAGTCTATATGTGTAACAGTTTTGCGATCAATAGATATTACAGGTTGTTGTTGCAATGAATGACATTTCAATAATGCAGTCTGGTAAGGCCTCGCCTCTTCCTGCAGGTGCACAGGGAAACGTTGTAGTTACGATTAGTTAAGGCAGGGGTCGGCAACCCTAGGCACGCGTGCCACAGTTGGCACGCGAAGGGTTAACCGATGGCACGACCATAGCTGGACTGGACATCGGGCATACCGAGCATTTGACTTTTTTTTTTTTTTTTTGTAACGGTATAAACAATGAAAGGTGGTGGATTGGCCAGATGCTGGTCGGTGTGTAAAAATAACTCAGTTGTTTGGTGATGGCTGTGGCGGTGCTTCCTCAGATTCAGTAACATTAGCAAGTGGTGGAGGCCAGCAGGTGGCTGAGAGAAAGGGGAGGCAGGAGGAGAGCCCCGAGGCAGCCGCCGGCCCGAGTGTCAGGTGAACTGAACTTCAGGTAAGAAGTTATGACTGCAGTCTATCTGGGTCAGATATAAACCAAGTTTAGGTGGAGTTTATTTTCGTTGTGCTGACTTTTTACAGTCAGTTACAATAACTTGTACTGCGTACTAGCTAGCATGATGGAGTTTCTATACAGCTGGGTGGGTGCTATGATGTTACTGATAGTGAATTTTATTTAATTCACAAGGTTAGTTAGTAGAGTTGCCAACCGTCCCGTAAAAAGACGGAATCGTCCCGCATTCAGAGAAAATATTATGCGTTTCGTGTTGAAGTTAAACGAAACAGTTTGTCCCGTACTTCAGCTAGAATGGAAAAAGACACAAAGCTGGAGTTATTCTGTTGTTACGCTGCACAGCTGCCTCTTCTCCTCTCATTCTCTCCCCCTCCCTCTCCTGTTGCTTCTTCAATCATGAAACTGATCAATGATCAGCTGATTGGCTTTTCTCTCTTGTTTGTTTATCGCCCACTTTGTGCCAGAAAGAGGAAACCAGCGGATGTCGCGCTAAACAACAGCAGCACTTTTAAGCTTGATCAGCCGTTGTTAGAATTTATTTAATATTACTTTCTAGTAGCTGAGGTTTGCTGGAGCTACAGCTGTAAAAACTGCTGGTCATGATATCGGTTTGTATATCTGGTGAGAGGGAAACATGAAGATGAAACCAGGAGATGTCTTTACTGAATCATCAGAGCTGAACAGGTGATGGAGAAACAGGTTTACCTTTTAGGTGACATGAATGAGTTGAAGGGAAGTTACAGCTGGCTGACAACCTTAACACTTTCTACTGCAGATTTGAAAGACAACCATTCACACCTCTCATCCGCTCACCCACATAAAAAGACTACCTGCAGCCATCACCCCTTCCCTCTGACCTGGGACAAATTCCAGGACACTGTTTGTCAACTTCAGCTTGCCCTTCAATGCCGTAATTATTACAGCATTGATTATGGCTTACTGTGCCCACCTCCACCTTTGAGTGGAAGCTTCCTGATGGACAAGCAGCAGCAGGAGCATCACAGCCCACACACCAATGACAGGAGAGTTATTTGAGAAACTCCCAAAGTTTACAGATGACACCACCATTATTCGTTGGTCCTGAACAATGACGAGTCCGCATACAGACAAGAGGCGGACCAGCTGGTCCACTGCTGCAGTCAGAGCAACCTAGAGCTGAACCTAATCAAGACTGTGGAGATGATGGTGGATTTTGGGCAGAAAACACCTCTGCTGATGCCACACATGCTGGATATAAACTGTTTAAACGGCTGCAAACCACTGTTTACTAAAACCAGCTGCCACAGAGACAGTTTCTTTCCACAGGCTGTCACTCTGATGAACACTGGGAAATAACCCACTGTCACATCAGCCATATATCCATATGCAGATATGGATATTACACTCAATTTAGCATTTATAGTTTGTATACACACACACACACACACACACACACACACATATACATATATATATATATATACATATATATATATATATATATATATATATATATATGTATATGTGTGTGTGTGTGTGTGTGTATGTTGTAGAGTTTATCAAGACTTTCTGTAACTTGCTTTTTCTTAAGAAAAAACTTGCAAAGTCAGATTCTTTGTTTGTCTGCACAAATAAAAATTATTCACATCCTGATTATTCTATAAAGTTTCTGCAATCATGTGCACAAAATTTTGTTTTTTTGTTTGTTTTTGTTATTGTCTTTTCCCCCTGTGTTGTTAAAAAAAGAAAGAAAAAAGGCTGGTCAATACCGAATGTGAACATAGACAGAAAGTGATCCGTCAAGTTTGTGGCTGGGGCTTTCAGTCTACTAACGTTCACTTTCCTCGGACCAGCCTTGCTCTTAACTGTGTAACACGATTTATAAAAATTGCCCTGCTGACATCTAAGTTTATATGCTGGTGTTTAATAATGACATTTATTTGGCTTTTAATACCGGATTCAAGCCACTTGCACAAACTGCCATCAGAGAGAACATTGTGTAAAACAGTCTTACATCATTTTCTGTTTCTCTGACTCATTTTATAGCCGCATTGAATCATGGGTAAGCTATGCAAAACAGCTAGAACCTTAATGGATCGATAGGCTGGTTAACCATTCCATCCATTTCCTCTCGCTTATCCTGCTTATCCCGCTTATGGGAGTGGGGCTGTAGCACACACAACCACAGACAAAGACACAAACATTTGTAGGCTACACGTTCATTGAAATATGCAATATGTGTAGTGGAACTGCCAGAGTGAGGCACACCTCCTAATACAGGTCATGTCATGTGTGCCAGATAAACCGAAAGTAACTCTTTTCCCTCTTTTGTCTTATCTTATTGGAGGATTAAGGGAAAGGTGCTTTTGTGTCTATATTGTGTCAATATTGCCAATTACAGATGAAACATATATCTTGAGGTTGGTTCAGGCTGGTGGAGTAACGCAGGTGGACACTTCACTGATGGCTTTGGGTCCCCCCACCCCCCTTTTAAAGACCGCCATGCCACACACACACACACACACACACACACACACACACACACACAAAATCCCTAACTCATTTACACTTTTGCGCTGGGGGAAAAAGTTCAATTGCTAGAAAGTAAAAGTCTTTGCTTATCAAGATGAGTTCAGTTTTAAACATAGGGGAACAAAGAGAACAAATTGTGTTTTATCATTTCATGTCTGTATAATTTGTGAACAAACCTGAATTTTCTTAAGTTTTGTTGTTGTAATGCTGGTTTTAAAGTTTAAAATATAAACATCTTAGCATTTGGCCTGTGACAGATAAAGACATCACATACCTCTGACTATGAAAAGGTGGGTCAGCATCAACAGGGAAGGGGTGAGGATGGGGATAAAGGCGAATTCAATGCATACTAGTACATCAGATTTCAGAGATTTTCTTTATTAGACTTTTCATCCTGGGATTAGTGAGATACGTCGTGTTCCTCACTGTCGTCGGAACAACCAGTTGACCAGTATCGAGTCGCGGGTTATAAATAGGTCTCTGTCAACATGTCAGGTTACATACCGGTGCTTGCGAACTAATTTCCTCTGGATTTTCATATGTAACTCGAATAAGTTACACATCCCAACCTGAAAAAGAACACTGTGTGAAACAACGTTACAAAAATCACAATTTACCTGACGCATTTCAGAGTTCGCACCGAATCATGGGTGAATATAATGACGGTACACTGGCCGCCACTGTGGGACTATAAACCAAGGAAGCTGCCATGCTGGTCACACCACGCCCACCTTATTCAGGTGTGTAGGCAGGAGATTCAGGCACAGATATATTTTCGACCTTTTCTTCTTTCTTTTATTTATTTTGTTCTTGCTGTAAAATTATACACGTCTTTTTAATAAAGGTGATTTAATTTCCGATTTTCACAACAACGTGAAATTAAAAGTATCACCGATAGCTTGGTAACAAGAGGTTCACAATGACTATTACAGTTGGCCACGGTAATTTGTAATGGCGGACCAGCAGGTAAACAGAAGATGTTGGATTTTTGTTTTAGTTTTAGTTTTTTGCTTTTATGTGGATCAAACAGAAACATCAGACCAAAGGTTTGGTAGTTTTTTCAGAGTGTGTCAGGTGAACCTCTGTAACCTTAGTTATAAAATTATACAATGCACTCCTACACTGATACCTTTAAACCAAAGTCCCCTCACCCCCATTTTCACATTTTTTCACCTTAATAAACGTCATCCATTTTCATAGAATCGTCTATCAAATCGTAGTGCAAATTACTATAAAGTTTTACTGACTTTGCCTGAAAGTGTTTAAAAACTTTCAGGCAAAAATATAGGCACAGTGTAAGGAGTAGTGCAGTATAAGGTGCGATGTGATCAGTGGATTGCACATTGAGTAAAGGGTTAGGAATACTATACTGTACTGTTATATAAATAGAGGTAGTGGCTTTCCACTGAAGTCTGCCAGTATAAATGTTTCTGAGGAGAATTAGTGAAGTGCCAATTGCCCAAACTGCCGCACTCACCACCCGCTGCAGTTTTCTTTTGTCCTCCACAGTACAGCAGTTAAACCATAGTGTACAGCAGTAGGTTAAAAGGCTCTCAATGGTGGCACGGTAGAAGTTAATCAGCGGGCTTTGGGGTATTTGAACTTGACACAGCTTCCTGAGGAAGTACATCCTTTGTTTTGCTTTTCCTACCTGGTGGGAAATGTTTGTGGACCAGGTAAGGTCAGTCGAGATGTTCAAATTCAAATCCAAATCACTTTTATTGTCACATCACATGTGCAGGTACACTGGTACAGTACATGTGAGTGAAATTCTTGTGTGCGAGCTTCACAAGCAACAGAGGTGTGCAAAAATACAATAACATAAGAACAAGCAAAATATAAGAATGGCAAAATCTGAGAATTATATGAATAAATATATGTACAATATAAGAGTGTATGCATATTACTGAATGTGTATACCAGCGGTCCCCAACCCCCGGGCCTCGGACCGGTACCGGTCCGTGAGTCGTTTGGTACCGGGCCGCGAGAGTTGAGGCTCAGGTCTGAAATGTATGGTTTTCAGGGTTTTTATCAGTTTTCAGCGTTATTTTGTTATCGTTTTTATAGTTTTTTCCTGGGTCTTTTCACGTGTGTTATGAATAAATCTTCTTTTTTTCGGTACCGGTACTAGTTTTATTTTGTTGTATTTATCTGCGACACCTTAAAGGCCGGTCCGTGAAAATATTGTCGGGCATAAACCGGTCCGTGGCGCAAAAAAGGTTGGGGACCTCTGGTGTATACTAAATATGTATATCTACGTGTCTGTATGTGTGTGTGTGTGTGTGTGTGTGTGTATACATATTTTACAAATTAAATAGAGTAAACAATGAAATAAAATATATAAAATATACAGAGGTTGGTAGTTGGATATTGTGCAAAACAAGTGGCATTAATGTACAGTATGGAGTGCATAATGTTGAATGATGTGGACCCTAAGGAACTTAAACCTTTCTATCCTTTCTACTTCCTCTCCATCAATGTAGAGGGTGGAGTGCTCCGATTGCTTTGTTCTCCTGGAGTCGATTACCATCTCCTTGGTCTTGGCTGTGTTCAGGTGCAGGTTGTTGTTGTCGTCACACCATTGCTTCATATGCTGAACCTCCTTTCTGTAGGCTGAATATTGTTGTTGTCAATCAGTCCTATGATGGTGGTGTCATCACCAAATTTTATAACGGTGTTACTGGTGTGAATTGGAGAACAGTCATGGGTGAAACGTGAGTATAAGAGGGGACTGAGGACACACCCCTGTGGGACGCCTATGTTCAGAATGAGGGTGGAGAAGGTGTGCTCTCCCATCCTGACGTTGTGGGGTCTATCGCTCAGGAAGTCCAATATCCAGGTGCACAGTGAGCTGCTGAGTCCTAAGTTGCTTAGTTTTTTAACCAGTTTATGGGGTTGAAGTGTTGAAGGCAGAGCTGAAGTCCACAAACAGCATTCTCACATAAGTGTTACTGCTGAAGTGGCGCAGGGGACGGAGTTTGTTTGTCCGTCCCCTGCGCCACTTTAGCAGTTGTATGGTGAAGTTGGAGTCCGTGTTCCTTCGGATCTCAGGGGGGATAGAAGCGCAGTCATTACAGGCAAAAGTGTGCTGCAGGTTTATGTGGTTTAGAACCGTGAGCACTTCAGTTTTACTGTACTGCACATGTGCTCTTGCTAATCGGAGGAGAAATTAAAAATACACAAAATAAAAAAGAAAGCCGCTAACTTGTGGAGAGCGCCGTCACACGGGCCGCTGCGACTGCTCGCGCCACCATCTTAATTAAAATGACTAAAAATGACTTAAACAAAAAGCATGTAAGTGTGGCTTAGTGAGAGCTAAAGACATCATTTGAAACCAGCGAAGTCTAGTCTATTATTAAGAAAAGTACAGTGGCCACTAGAGACAAAGCACGTACAAACTCCAAAACACTTGCAAACTCCAAAACACATGCAAACTCCAAAACACTTGCAAACTCCAAAACACATGCAAACTCCAAAACACTTGCAAACTCCAAAACACATGCAAACTCCAAAACACTTGCAAACTCCAAAACACTTGCAAACCCCAAAACACATGCAAATTCCAAAACACAACGGAAGTGCTCCAGGACGCTAGGGGCAGTGTTGAGCTTTTGTTACCTAGTAACTACACAAGCCAGGAAGTACCAATGAACGGATTTGGGCTGTATCCCAATTCAGGGTCTGCAGCCTTAAAGGCCGCATTTTAAGGCCGATTACTTCACAGCGACACGAGGAAGGCTGTCCCGATTCAAAGGCTGCTCGAAATGCGGCCCTCAAATGCGTCCTTAATTTCCCTGAACTTTAAGGATGGGTCGGTGTAGCCTTCATGGCCCAACATATCCCAGATTTCATAGCACAGCGGTGGTGTGGATAATTTTGCTGAAAAAAACGGCGGAAGCGGAGCCGCAGAAGAGTAAACTTTCAGAAGTAAGTACTGAATATTATGTCATTTATTTATGCGCAAATGTTTTTATAATGAAGAACATTAAAACATTACTGTTGGCCACATGTCGGGAAAGTTATGTGACATTAGCGATGTTTGTACTAACTTGGTTTTAAAGCCTTTACTTCAAAATATACGCCGTTCAATAGTTGACTTTAATCTTACAGAGAATGTGATGATTTTATGGATAATTAAAGTCAGTCATATATCCACAAACACAACAGGCTGAAAGTCAGTGATGCTGCTCGGTTTGCAGTCCTGAATATCACGGCACAAGCAGGATTCACTGCACTGTTAATGTTAGCTATGTTATATTGCTGCCTCTGTTCGGTGGTGTCGAGCCAAACGGACTTTAACGTGTGTTTGAACGAGCTGACGGTTCAATCGTTAAGCTGAAAGAAAGATGCTTTAATCACAGGAGTCACACATGTGTCCACTGTACCATCTGGGAACTCTTCTTGTTTCGTAATAACACAATCCTCCTTCTTTTGTGCTGTTTTGTAGCAGTGTGTACACCTGAGACTGTCACCTGTCTGTCTGTCCTGCACTCTCTCTCTTTTTCTTTCTCTCTGATTGTGTAATAAAAGTATGAACATGTATTTATAAGTTACACTTGTGTTTGAATCCTGCAGCTTATCACACATTTGATTTCCATGTGTGACAACTGCAAGTGTCCAGAGTGAGGACAGACTGAGGGACCCACTGCTGCACATCATCTGTGAGGCTTTGCACCCCTGATGATCCACCAGGACAAACTCAGCAGTGTGTGAGGAAGAGGAGGAGGAAGAGCCAGCAGCAGCTGACAGATGGAGAGAATAGACAGACTGTTCCCTGTTTGTGAAGGACTGCTAGGAAAGTTTAAATAACTAATTGTCTGTCCTGAATCAGTCTTATTAGGTAATGTTCAAATAATTTTATCATTCCAGTGTTTTCAGTGTGGGAGAAAGTACTCAAGGCCTTCACGTTACACACTATGAAAGGCAGCAACAAGTTTAACATTCAGAAACCTAAAGTATGTATCAGCAGCAGAATGGACCTAAAAATAAATGTTTGTTTCAGTTCTATGAAGCTTTGAGTATTTTGGATTAGTAGCACTGCTGTGTTTGTTGCATCATATTGCTGTAATTGTTTATATGCTTTATATATTCTGAGGTAAGTTGATCTATAGTGTTACATCATATTCTATAAGGATGTTATGTGTTTGTATACTTTCTGCCCAGTTTGACCCATTTAGCAGAAGTCAGCCTGTTTAAGGCTCTGATATCTTTTCTGTATGACTTAAAGCAGTTATGACATGGTCTGATTTTCTCACCCAATAAAGGAATATTCAATATATCAGTCTACTCTTCATTTTATCAGAAACAGTTATCATAGCTCGTACATTTTCTTTTTATAAATATATGTAAGCAATGAGCCAAATTTAGTAATGCCAACATACTGAAGGAACAACATTTGTCTCTTATATATGATACACCTATATATGCACTGTCAAAGATACTTGTCTTTGAGTGAAGATTTAAGGTGATAAGACATATAAATAACTGCAACTTGAATCTGTACTGAGGCTCAGTATTTGACACACAATTCATGTTCACTGCTGTAATAGCTAATAATGATTAATATAATAACTATAATATTGGCCATATTATATTTACATTACCAAAGTGATATGACTTTAGTCTCATGAACAACATTAGCTAATTGTTATTTACTAACTAATCTTAAATGACTGTTCAGTACAGAAATGAAGCCCAAAAATCATGTTTTACTGTCCTGTGGTCTCAGCCTCAGATACTTATCAAATCACACAAAGCTCTTGTAGAAACAAACAAACAAAGGAACAAAATATGTTCTCCTTCATTTCTGTCAAACAAAGTTGTATGACACGTTTCCAGCGGTTAGTATCATGGTTGCTAGGCAACCTGGGAAGCGCGACGGAGACTAGACCACAAACTTGCAGTTTATTTTGCAAATCGAGCTCAACACTGCCCCTAGCGTCCTGGAGCACTTCCGTTGTGTTTTGGGGTTTGCAAGTGTTTTGGATTTTGCATGTGTTTTCTCTAGGGGCCACCGTAGAAAAGGCTGGTCAATACCAACAGCGTTGAACGTGAGTCAGATACACAAGTTAAGTTTCGTTTAGTTCATTTCATGGTCAGATGTCTGTGAAGGTTCTCAGTCATCCAGGTCATAGGTCAGAGTTTCAGAGGTAACGGCTGTGTGACTGAACACGTTTCAACGACGATATTCAAGCTGCATTCAACGTGAGACACGACGTGTTCGTCACTGTATTCGGACCAACCTAAAAACACTGCCGATCACGGGTTATTAATAAGTCTCTGTAAACATTTCAGGTTACATACGGGTGTTCACGAACTAGAGTTCCCTGGGTTTTTATATTAAACTCGAATAAGTTACATGCCGCAACATCAAAAAGAACACTGTGTGAAACAGTCTTACAAAAATCCCAATTTACCTGACGAATTTCAGAGCACGCACTGAATCATGGGTAAATATGCACTCCATAGAGCCAATCAAATTGCACTGGCTGCTGCTATAGGACGATAAACCAAGGAAGCTGCGACACTGGTCAGGTCAAGACACGCCTATAATACAGGGGTGTAGGCAGGAGATTCAGACTACAGACTACTATGCACTTGGTAGTGGTGATCAGTCAGGTGAACAAGTCTTCTGTTATTTCTGGTTAATGTCCATCAGATGAAATGTTGGGCAGGTTTGTTGAACTGTGTCAGGTGAAACTCTTAAGTACCTGCTTTTTAAATTCCACCGCACTGCTCCCCCTAGTGGTGGCAGGTTTTCCCAACTAGATCATGACTTTCACACAATTTATGCATGGAGCAACATACAAAAAAAAAATTCTATAAGTTAATGTCGCTAAATGTTTACAGTTAAAGCAAATCTAAAATTATTAGGGGTCAATTGGTGCTATAAAGATAACGTTCAGAGAAGCTGTTGTATTACTACTGTTAGAAAAAGTTGGTTAATACCGAAAATGAGGGTAAGTTTAGAAGTTTCTGCCGGTTTGTCGAGTCCCCACTTTCATCGGACCAACCATCTTAAATACTGACGCAGACCTGTTATGTAGCGCCTCTTCGACGTATAAATCTATATATCGGTAGTTATTTTTTTTTTCCATGCTGTTTCTGGCTGTTAATGCTATACTGAAACACTTCTCATATACTAACATGAAAAATAATAATGTATGAAACAAAGTTTACAGTTTACTTGTAGTAATTTACACTCGCAATGACTCATGGGAAACTGGACTGTGCACTGTCCTGTCTGTGACACGGAAATAAACCTCAATACGTCATTATTAAATAAAACTCAGAGAAAGAGTTGTGAATTGAACTTGTTTTTATCTTTATAGCAACAATTGATTGACAAAACACTGGTGAAGTTTTTACTTCACCACTTCACCACTGGTGAAACTTCACCAGTGTTTCAAAGTCTGTCCGCTTGGGTTCACACATTATATCGTTGGAAACGCGGTATAAAACTTCCAATGCACGAAAAGGTTAATCTTGTGACCTGATTAAAAAAAAGCTGATCAATATCTGGCGGTATTGGCCGAAACCAATGACTGCATGTACAGCCACTAATTTCTTGAAGCTTTCTTTCTTTGTTTGTTTGTCTCTCTGTTTATTTGTTTGTTTGTCATAGTACCACCTTCGGACCAGCCGTTCACAGAGAGCCTGTTACCAGTATATATACGTCAAGTGCCACATACCCGCTTACATGATGGTGTTCAAACGCAAGTCTTGTTACCCTCATTTCTTTATGGTTTGCTTGGAAAATAGGAAATAGTTGGAAAAATCTATTGAAACATGTGCAAACATCACTGGAAATACAGAATATAATGCAAACATTGTACAGCTGAACATAACAGTCAATATTGAGTGTGATGACCTTTAGGAATACTTCTCCAGGTTTCTTGAAAAAGGACATTCAAAGCTCTTCTGTGGATGTTGGCTGCCTTTCCTTCTGTTTTCTGTCAAGATGACCCCACGCTGCTTTGAATAATGTTGAGGTCTGGGCTCTGGGGAGGTTCCATTGTGTGTGTGTGTGTTCTTTTTTTTTTATCCAGCTATCCTTTTACTGCATTGGCAGTGTATTTGGGATTATCATAATTCTAAAAAATGAAGGTGTTACTAATCACATGCTTCCCAGATTGAAAGTACTTTTATGTGTTCATAATTCCATCAATTTTGTGAAAGGTCCCCAACACCACTGACTGAGACACAGCCCCAGTCTATTGATATTCAATTGTGTAATCTGGCTTGAGCTTTCTCTCTCTTTTTCCCTTCCTTAAGAATGGCTTATTGACAGCCAGCCTTCATGAAAACTGATTTCTGATGAGACGTTAGGGAATAGTAGGGGTATCAGCTGCATGGTCAGATGCATCTCGCTGTTCCATGTCAGGAATTTGGTAGGTTTTTCCTATTTTTTTTTGAAGGCTGTGACTCTCAGATATTGACATTTAAGCCTGCTACTTCTTCCTTCGTATTTATTACTTCTCCATTTATCCATCCATTCACACCATGACAAGATATGTCAAGATTTTGGATAACAGCTCTTTTGGAATCACCTTAGTGCAAAAATACAATTTTAAGTGTTATCTTTGGCACTTTTTCATAGATTCAGCTTTAGAATTGGAAGCAAATGTGCTTTTTAAAACATGCTGCAAATAACCAAGTACCTAAAGATGTCATTTAAATTGATTCTTTTCTAAGTTTATTATTTCTGTTATGCATGAACGATTTATAGGTCAGTGTTAAGTGGCTTAACAAATAAAAAGTATTCCTCCGAAAATGGTCAGGAACAAGATCTGGACTTAAAATGAATGACAAGCACGAGGAAAAAACCCAACCAAACAAACTTTGAAAGCCCTTTACAAAGTCTGGAGAGATATTGCTCCAGACTACTTTAAAAAATAATAAGAAATTCTGGCTCCTTGAAATATTAGCGGGGAGGGAGGCGCTCAAAACTTTTGCACGGTACTGTAATGTGCAACGGATGAGTACAGTTAAGCAACAAAGAAACATAAGAGCCAATAAGTGGAACAAAAGAGGAGAAGGGAAGTAATGATGGTTGCAGGGGATAAACGGTAAACAAAAGAGGAACCTTCTTTAGAGATATTCCTGAGCTCTCGTTTCTCTGTCTGCTGCACAAAAGTCTCAGTGATGTGTAGGTTACAGTTTCTTGATCGCAATTAAAAGTGTGTGCTTTTTTTGGTGTATGTTTCCAGGTTAGCATTGCCAGTAAAACGCTGATCAATACCGGCAGTGACGGAAAGGCAAGGAGCCCAGACACCGTTTACTCCATGACCCACAACGTGGCACCTTGTGTGAATTACAAGTATTCTCTCATAGTTGTGTTTCATACTTGGCGCCATATTGTGAGACATGGAGCGAACGGTAGCTGATTATCTTGCGAGTCTCAGGAGCTTTTGCCAAAGTCCACTGCCTTCGGACCAACAAGTCGATCGCTACAATAGGACCTATAAATAGGGCGCTGTTGTCACATACAGTTACATACGGGTGTGTGCAAAAAGCGAGGGCAGAGGAGTTTAAATATAGAGGTTGAATAAATCATGTATACTGTATCACAGAGAACTTTCTGCAAAGCACTTTAACAAACCTTGCTATCTGTCTGACTCGTTTCATGTCCGCATTGAATCATGGGTAACCTATCCAAATCAGCTACAGCCTTTCCTCCACTTATATTTCTGTGCCGAGACTACCTGGATGCGCTAACGTGAAAGCACAAACATGTGAGCACAGTGTGTGTGTAATAGTTTGTAGGCCACAGATATTTTATACACGTTGGACGGTGTAGTGTAATATGGCTCAGTGAGGAGCTGAGGTGGAGCCACGCCCCCTTCAGCCAGATATGTAGGCAGGTATATCCACAAATTTTCTTTGTTTTTAAGCAGTTTGGTTTGTTACAAATCTCAGACACGTCTTTCTGCTGCATGATACTTGACTATTTTTGTGTCATTATATCAAAATATTTATTATTAATACTGTGTCAGGCGGATTAGGGGAGTGTGCTTTACTTAGTAAGGCCTTGTATCTATGAACTGGAACAGATGTCCTGAGCTTAATTTAGGCTGGTGGAGGAAGGTAGGTGCATCCCTGATTCTGGGCTGGCTGTGTGGATTTCACCTGTCTGTACTGTAACTGTAACATAGGACAAATGAGAGTGCAGACACATATGATGTTTATTCCAGGAGTTTCACACAGGTAATAATACATTTTAGCTGATCTTTAAAATTAAAGACTTCTTGTCTTTACTCTCTGTGATTTTTTTATCCCAGTGATCTGTGGCAGGTTGCACTACAGCACAGTTGGAAATACTGCTGGTGGAAACCCGTAAAATGCTCCAGCTCCACTGTTCTCATAGAAAGGAATTCCTCAAGACAAAAACAACACAAATGATTATATTTATTATATATTCTTTTTTATTATTCATATGAAAATCAAAAGTAGTTAAAAATGGCCAATAATACCCTGGACCCCAGAGGGTTAAACATATTCTGTTTTTAAAGTAACGCAATAGTTACTTTTCAAGTAATTAATTACTTTTAGAATCTTGTAACTCAGTTACTAACTCTCTTACTTTTTGAAGAAGTAACTAGTAACTACAATTAATTACTTTTTCAAAGTAACTTGCCCAACACTGCTGATAATTTTGTCTTCAAAACCTACAAAGGACTGCAGCATTAAAAAAACATGAGGCCCGTACATCTGCTTCACTACACCATGAACTGAGTGTATCCCTCAGCACCTGTGACGATCACATCCATCCAGATCCTCATGGCCTCGGGAGAGGGAGCAACCACGTAGTAGACCCTATCGTGAGTCTTCACGCTGAAGGTCAGGGAGGGGTTTGGGCTCTGAAGGAGGGAGAGAGAATGAATTGTGAATGAAGAAGAAAGAGTTATGATGCACTTTTTGTATCAGCGTTGGAGAATGCATACCTTGTGTGCATTCTTCAAGTGATCGTAGTATACTTCTTCAATAGCTTGGAAGTAAATGACTCCTTTCAACTTGACTTCGTGCTTGTCTGGAGAGAACATACGAGTACATGGCAAATTAGAAGAAATACACAACTTTAACATTTATGTGTGTGATTCTATCTACACAGAGAGTTTTTTAAATTGTTTTTAATCAGACTTTGCTGTGTGTGGTTGCAAGTGTGCGCTGTCCTTACCTGCGTAGTAGGATAGTGTGCGTCTGTTGCGATCAAAGACGAACCAGCGTTTCTTCCACGTTTTGATTTTGATTTTAAAGCAATTATAAGCAAATCTAAAAAGTTGGTCAATACCAAAAGTGAGGGTAAGTTAAGAAGTCTTGGGAGTTTTCCTCACTTTCATCGGACCAACCATCTTGAACAATGGCACAGACCTGTTAAAAATAGCGCCTCTTCGACATATAAATCTATATACCGTTTGTTTGTTTGTTTGTTTTGTTGCTTTTATGTGGATCAAACAGAATCACCAGACCAAAAGTTTGTCAGGTTTGTCAAAGTGTGTCAGGTGAACCTTGGTTATAAAATGATACAGTGCACTGCTACCTTAAAACCAAGGTCCTGCTATAAAAGTTTGTTTACTTAGCCTGAACATTTTTAAAAACTCGTTTAAACATTTCCAGACTAAATTAACTAAAAACCAGTTAATTTTTTGTCAATGCTGTTTTTGGCTGTCAATGTTTTTTGGCTGAAACACTTCTCATATACTATCATGAAAAATAAAAATGTATGAAACAGTTTACAGTTTACTTGAAGTAATTTTACACCCACAATGACTCATGGGAAACCTGACTGTGCACTGTCTTGTCTTTGACACGGAAATCAACCTCAATACGTCATTACTAAATAAAACTGTGAGAAAGAATTGTGAACTGAATTTTTGTTTTTATCTTTATAGCAACATTTGTTTGACAAAACACTGGTGAAGTTATTACACTCTTTGTCTGACCATCTGGGTTCACACATTATGTCGTTAGAAACGCGGTATAAAACGTTCAATGCACGAAATTGTTAATCGTGTGACCTGAGAAAAAAAAGCTGGTCAATATCTGGCGGTATTAACTGAACTGAAGAGCTTTGTGTGAAAGGATTTGTTTGTTATATTGTACCACCTTCGGACCAGCCATGCATCCACCGGCTGTAAACAGTATAAATAGCTCACGTTGCACATACCTGGATACATGATGGTTTTATAAACGTAACTCTTCTTTGACTTTTAAACCTATCGTTAAGTGATTTGCGTAGCGTGGTATCGATGAGACCATTGGGTCAAACAGTTACACAAACTTTAGAGTTTCCGAGAGCCATTTCCCACTCGCAATGAACCACGGGTAATCTATGCAGAATAGACGCTCTTGATAGGCTGTGACGATCACATGCGTAACTTACACCGGCAGGTCAGAGCCAGTGTAAACTGTCCACCAAATATGTGTCGTCTCGGTTTTCTATAAGTTATATCCCCCCATGTTTAAAATTTGGATCCCGTGGACGACATAACTCACGGTTTTTTTTCCATTTGATTTTACTAAGATAGAAAAGCAATCTTGATGAGTATATCAGGATTCAAGAAATTCAAGATCCTTTATTTGTCACATGCATAGTTATAAGAGTACAACACGCAGTGAAATGTGTCCTGCTATAAAAGTTTGTTTACTTAGCCTGAACATTTTTAAAAACTCGTTTAAACATTTCCAGGCTAAATTAACTAAAAACCAGTTAATTTTTCGTCAATGCTGTTTTTGGCTGTTAATGCTAGACTGAAAGACTTCTCATATACTATCATGAAAAATGAAAATGTATGAAACAGTTTACACCCGCAATGACTCATGGGAAACCCGAGTCCTCTCTTTTGACTCTGCAAAAAGAGAGGACACTACATTAAGTGAATTATACAAAAGACCACATTATATGGAGTAATATGCAGTAAGTAGCATTATATGCAGAAAGTAAGTGAATTATGTACATTAAGTGAATGTTAAATTAAAAAAAAATCTGGGAAGTTTTAACTTGAAAATCTAAAAATGTGCGAGTGGGTGTTAAAGTGTCCAGTGCTGTAGTGAAGCCGAGAAGAATCAGGCTGGAATGTGTTAAGAATAAATCCTGTCTCAGCCATTTATGGATGCGGGAGGTGGCGGGGCATGATCTGGTTTAGGACCAGGGTGGCCTGGGGTAGAAGCTCCTCTTGAGTCTCTCTGTTCTTGCCCGAATGATGCGGAACCTTCTGCCTGATTGTAGAAGTTGGACTGTTTGTTGCCGGACAACACCGGGAAGGGAGGGGTCCTTCAGTATCTGAGCTGCTCTAGACCAACATCTCCTGGTGTAGATGTCCTGTAGGGAGGGGAGAGCAGTCCTGCAGCAGCGTTCTGCCGTACGGATCAGTCTCTGAAGAGCTTTTTGATCCTTAACGCAGCTGTTCCCATACCAGGATACTTTCCACAGCGCCTGCATAGAAAGTCCTGAGGATCACTTCCTCAATTGTCCGGGGTGGTACAGGCAACTCAAACTGCAGATACATGGACAGTTTAATAAATAATCCACCTAGATTAGCCGCCGTGTTTTAGATTTGACCATGCCAGTACTGCATCTCGGCAGACTGTGTGACAGTACCGATGGCTGCCACATGGCGGCACTCAAACTCCATGCCCCTAAACCTGGATCCATTTGGGAATTCAAATCAGCTTAAAGTCACATGCAGTTGGGCAGTGAAGGTAAACTGACAGCTGACTACAATAAAATAAAGTTACCTTAGTAGAAAATATTGTTACATTTGTGAGACAATTTTTTTTCATTGTAGCTGTCATGTAATAAACGTAACTGTTCACTGTCCGGTAATATTATCATTTTAGCATAGACTAAAAGGCTGATCAATACTGACAGTGGAGAGGACCACAAGGAGCACAGGCATCAGCCGCTCCGTGAAGCACAAGGTGACCCAGATGTGAGTCGCAAACACGTTGACGTGGTTAAGCTTCACCTTCTGAACATCATAGAAATCCACAGGGAGAACCTCAAACGCGTAAACAAGATCGCGATTCATATTTGGCGCCACATGGTGATCCACGGAGCGAATGATGACTGTGCTCTTCGGGGGCTTCGGGCGGAAGTGCCACATCCCACTGTCTTCGGACCAACCACGTTCGTGATGAGAGTCAGACTTATAAATAGGGAGCTGTTGTCACATACAGTTACATACGGGTGTGTGAAAAAAAGTGAGGGCAGAGGAGTTGCATTTTAATACGGAAGTTGAATAAATCACGGATACTAAAATCACAGAGAACTTTCCGCCAAGCACTTATACAAACCTTGCTATCTGTCTGACTCATGTAATGTCCGCATTGAATCATGGGTAAACGATCCAAATCGACTAGACCCTTTCCTCTACTTATATTTCTGTGCCGAGAGTACCTGGACGAGCTAATGTGAAAGCCAAACATGTGAGCACAGTGTGTGTGTAATAGTTTGTAGGCCACAGATATTTTATACACATTGTAATATGGCTCAGTGAGGAGCTGAGGTGGAGCCACGCCCCCTTCAGCCAGATATGTAGGCAGGTGTATCCACAAAAAAAAATGTCATTTTTAAGTAGTTTCTTACAAATCTCAGACACGTCTTTCTGCTGCATGATACTTGACTATATTTTTTGTGTCATTATATCAAAATATTTATTATTAATACTGTGTCAGGCGGATTAGGGGAGTGTGCTTTACTTAGTAAGGCCTTGTATCTATGAACTGGAACAGATGTCCTGAGCTTAGTTTAGGCTGGTGGAGGAAGGTAGGTGCATCCCTGATTCTGGGCTGGCTGTGTGGATTTCACCTGTCTGTACTGTAACTGTAACATAGGACAAATGAGAGTGCAGACACATATGATGTTTATTCCAGGAGTTTCACACAGGTAATAATACATTTCAGCTGAACTTAAATAAAGACTTATTGTCTTTACTCTCTGTGATTCTTTATCCCAGTGATCTGTGGCAGGTTGCACTACAGCACAGTTTGAAATACTGCTGGTGGAAACCTGTAAAATGCTCCAGCTCCACTGTTCTCATAGAAAGGAATTCCTCAAGACATAAACAACACAAACGATTATATTTATTATATATTCTTTTTTATTATTCATATGAAAATACAAAATTAAGATACATGCAATGGTACTGGCATAAATACAGTAAAATCAACATAAAAATCAATTATATAAAAATACTGGATGAATTAAAACACATGAAAGCTTCCTCTGTGACAACTCCATTAGTTTGGTAGAAATATGCTCGGCACGTCATGTCGAAACAGACAATATTCCATTTAAAAGATATTTCAAAGCAAAGAAACCAAATATACATTGTATCACATATGTGTAAAGTTTGGTCAACACACAAAAACACAGGAGGCAAGATTATAAATGCAGTTATCAGCGGACAGAAATATGCCAATGCAGTGTGGAGTATAATGCACAAAGCAGCATTAGTGATCATAGTGGAATAGTCATTAAAAAAATAAAACACATTAAATTAGTGGTAATAAATGCAATGTAATGAGCAGCAGCACAGTAATCAGCCACTTTAGGACAAATAAATGTATGTACCATAGATTTCGTCTGCTTGACATCTAACAATAAAACTTCATCCTGCTGAAGTTCTTCCTTAAAAAAACCATCCAGGACCGCAATTCCACACTAGCGTACTTTCTCACAACTTTGGCATTTTGTATGTAGATGCATGTAGTGCTAAAAAAATGTAGATAAAATGTGATTAAGAGGCACAAACAAACATCTTTAGTTGATAATGGACCATACATGTCATAACCTTTAAGAAATTAGCAGGCAAAATGTACAAATATGTTGGCGTTTTATTAACACGTTACCTATGCTGACACTGTTGTAAACTCGGCATCTCGATCTATTCAGAGAAGGGCTGATTAGTTTGGTTTGTGCGAGTGTGGTTTGGAATATTAGTGTCATTTACCGTGTAAGTACAGCACCTTGGAGCTACACGAAAAGCCCATAGTAAATAGGCAATGTGCACAGAGTGCGTGCGCACACACACAGAGCAGGCAATTTATCACATGTGTATATATTCACACATGATCATATGATGCATGCATGCACATCCACGCACAGATTTAAGACCTGAGAATGCCCCATTAATCATACATGAAATGAATTCATTTAAAAAATATACCTTTACTAGATTATGAGGCATTTCATAATGTACAAATGCTTTTAAATGCCTTTTCTCTGTTTCTTTGGAAATATTGCAAATATGTATACAGTTTGTATAAGATGTTGAACACTGTAGGGCATAATATAGAGGCCAAAGTCAGCTCTGATTTAACTAATGCTTCTAACTTACATAAAAAAATCAGAACAAAAAAACTTTATTCTTCTCTGAAGACAGTTAAACTGTTAAACTGTCTGATATCTGCCCGCAATTTCACATGAGAGCTCTGTAACACAACATGAAGTGTTATCTGTGTAATACAAATGCACATAATCTTCATCCAGGAGAAAAATAAGGAGCTGATACTTTTGTCTTCAAAACCCACAAAGGACTGCAGCATTAAAAAAACATGAGGCCCGTACATCTGCTTCACTACACCATGAACTGAGTGTATCCCTCAGCACCTGTGACGATCACATCCATCCAGATCCTCATGGCCTCGGGAGAGGGAGCAACCATGTAGTAGACCCTATCGTGAGTCTTCACGCTGAAGGTCAGGGAGGGGTTTGGGCTCTGAAGGAGGGAGAGAGAATGAATTGTGAATGAAGAAGAAAGAGTTATGATGCACTTTTTGTATCAGCGTTGGAGAATGCATACCTTGTGTGCATTCTTCAAGTGATCGTAGTATACTTCTTCAATAGCTTGGAAGTAAATGACTCCTTTCAACTTGACTTCGTGTTTGTCTGGAGAGAACATAATAGTACATGGCAAATTCTAAGAAATACAAAACTTTAACACATATGTGTCTGTGATTCTATCTACACACACAGGTTTTTTAATTGTTTTAAATCAGACTTTGCTGAGTGTGGTTGCAAAGTGTGCGCTGTCCTTACCTGCGTAGTAGGATAGTGTGCGTCTGTTGCGGTCAAAGACAAACCAGCGTTTCTTCCACGTTTTGATTTTGCCTCCCATCTTGACCAAGTAGCCTCGGCAGGTCTTTTCAGAGATGGACAGGTGGAAGCACGTGTCTAGGCTGTGGCCCGCCGACTCAATGTGAGCCCGCAAGTCAAAATCGTCCTTCCTCACAGGCAGATACCGAGTAAGAGGCCGGGACTTGAGGGAGAGGAATCATTTGAGAATGTAATGACAAAGATGTATTTATAATTTCTTATGAATTCTTTTGTTTTTACCAAATTCCTATAAAACACAAAGATTTACAGAAAGTCATACATTAGGAAACATCAGAGTATGGGACTCTTTGTTCTGCTGCCAACATTTGATGGTCCGGGAAAAAGAACTAAAGATGATAAATGAAGCTTACTATGAGAACTGTCAACACAGACATGATTAAAACCATGCAGAAGGAGGTGCTGTAAGTATGTCTGAAATAGGGCTGGGCGATATATCGAGTTTTTTAAAAATATCAATATATCTTCATACGAGATATAAGATGTGACAATATCGTTTATATCGATATGTTACGTTATAATTATACTTGTGGAGCCGCAAGTTTGCCTCTCTTTCGTCCACTTTTGTCTCTACGCAACCTCACTCGGCCTCGCCTCTCCTTCACTGAACACAACTCCCCCTCCCCCATAGCTTCACCTGCAGGCAACGACAAGATGAACACGGCAAATCTCCGTTAACGAGTTACCGCGGATCGCCCCGTGCGTGGGGCTGGACGGCGTCAACGTGTTAGCGAGCTAACTGCGCTAACAACATGCAGCCCACAGGAGCTGCATGGCCTAAAATCTGACCGCGAACTGATTTTATGTGGTACACGGTGCTCAGCAATCTGTCAAAAAATGTTTTAGTACGACTTTGGTAAGCTACGAAGCTGCACTGCTTGATGGATTGTCGGAGCATTACAGCTACCGTAGTCTGGAGCCTCGCGGAGTGATACGTACTGTGCTTCAACGTAATATTACCGTATTGTGTGTGTATAAGCACCATAAATGGCACCTGTTAAGAGACATGGTTACAAAGAGGATTTCAAACTCCAGGCTGTCAGTCACGCAGTAGAACTTGGGAACAGAGCAGCTGTGAAATCTGTCTATCTTTGTTATTATGCTCATCGTCTGTTAGTTTACATTTTGACTGCACAATTTTGAGCTTTTGTTATGCACAAAAACAACATTGTTTTCTTTTATTTATGGAGCATTATTATTTAATAAATGCTGATAATTTATTTTTGAGTAATTTCTTCATGTACATATACGCTGTATGTTAATAAAAGTGCCTGTGTGACATCTGGGACTTTGACTAAGAACTCTCTTTTTGTTCTTACCTTATGGCTTTAAAAAAAAATATATCGAGATATATATATCATATATCGCCATCCAGCTAAAAAATATCGAGATATGAATTTTGGGTCATATCGCCCAGCCCTAGTCTGAAATGTATAAAAGTAAGCTACAGAAACAAGACAGAGTGCACTGTCAAAAGAAGGCAAAAGGTTAGTTCCCTTGAAGTTCATAAGTATGTTTTGGATAAAGAACCTCTATTATCCACAGCTCTTCCCAGAGCTCTTACCTGCACCCTCTGCTTTTCTCGAAGCTTCACCTCGCGGTCGATCAGTTTCTGGCGTCTGTTGGTCTCCTCTTGTAACCTTTTCTCCAGATCCTCCCGTCTCCTCCTCTCCTCTTCCAAGGCCTGCTTTCGAATTTCCATTTCCCGCTCCTTAAGAACGATTCAGATGCAGTCACAGGTTATTTAATGACACACACATAAAAAACACAACAATTTTGCAGTTTGGGCAAATGAAGTAGCACCTCTATCTTTAAGGTTTGGAATTATTACAAAGATACTCGACTGATCTGCATATTGGCTTTAACGCTACATATCTCTCTAACATTAAATAAAATGTGAAAATATGAATAAATCAAACATTGACCTTGTGTTCGAGGAGGCGGTTCTTCTCGGCCTGCGCCTCTCGCAGCAGGCGCTCCATCTCCTCCAGCTTGGCTACATTTGACGTACTGGCACTACAGCGCAAAAAGCACATACAGCAACCATTAAAGGAAATAATGTATCCTTTGCTTTACATCAAACACTTGACACTTATAGAAAAACAAACAAAAAACCCACTTTGGGATTTTCCAAAAATGCAAGGGAGCAGCTCGCGAGTTAATAAAAAAAAACAGTGGGTACACCAACACGCGACATGAGAAAATCAATGAACTTGGACTTTTCTTTGAAATTGTTTGATGAATGTCGGCATTACTATAATCCAATATAGGGCTTCAGCTATCAATATTGTTTTAGTACTCGAGTTAATCAAGTAATCGGATTAGAAATACTTATGTCTTATCACTGAGCAATAGTAAATATTCAGTCAGTGAAGAGAAGCCAGCATGTCAGCATAAAAGTGACATTCTTATTGGTATAACTGTTAATAATTAATAATAACAATTAATGCTAGTAATGATTCAGTGTGCAATTTAGCAGTTTTATTTTTTATATTTTTAAATATTATATACAATACCATTTAATAAATAAAACACTTTAATTAATATAAATCTGCAAAATCATGCTACTAAAGTCTTCAAATAAATATGGCCTAGTACACCCCGTGCCCCCCTTTAGACTCACCCCTGCAGTTAACATTGTGATAAAAAGTGGGACGGCTTTAGTAAGCTGCCTAATTTAAACAGTTCATCTACATCTTCTATTGCAGCTGTATTTGTAATCTCTAGTGTGGGTGAAACGCTCACATAGTCATGGTGACAACTGAGCCCTAAAGAGTTGCGGATTAAAAAAAAACATCAAAGTGAAAAACTTGCATCGAGGATTTTTTCATAATGGAGTTTTTCGAGTTGGTCGATGAATGGCTGCAGTGTGTGTACATACATGCATACAACACATGTAGATCTACAGCCAAAAAGAAGAACTCTGTTTAACATTCCAAAGTAAACGCTAAACTGTCCTGAGAATACTGATTATTCACTGCTTCTGTGTGTGTGTGTGTGTGTGTGTGTGTGTGTGTGTGTGTGTGTGTGAGTGTGCGTGCGCGCTAAATCAAAGAGGAAATCCATTAAGAAAAGAGGCCGCGTTGCCAAGGCAAACCATCTATATTATCTCTTTAGGTCTTTGAGGCCTTGTCTGATTTAGGGTCTCCCAAACTGCATATGGTCTACACATGACACTCACTCCTGACATCACAGCAAAAGGATCTATGTATGTATTTCTCTGTCACATCAAGCAGTAATTCTTTTTCTCACACTAATTTTCTTGCCAAGTCTATTTACTCTCACAAATGCACTTCTGGTACTACCACCGTGCTGACTTACATTCATTTTATGAAACCTTACCCAAGCCCTGAACATAACCTGCTTTACCCTAACCTTAAACCAAGTCTGAGCACTACATTTTAAATATTTCTGTTATTGGAATTTGCCTTTTTATACTCAGGGGAAGGCCAATTCCCAAAATATGACCGTGTAACCAGATTTAAGCAACATAAACAATGTACACACACACACACACAGCTTCTTATCTGGATCCAGGAGGAAATGAATACCCGGTGTTGATGTCACAACAGTGCTAAGAAGAATGGTGCACATCAGACTGAAATATAAACAAATCAGGAAGCGAGACAGGGTGGAGAAATGTGGAGCAGCCCGAGTGCAGAGAGGACAAAAAAGGAACGGGAGGGAGGGAGGGCATGAAAAAAACCCAACAAAAAAACTAGAACATTTGCAAAAGGGAAAAAACCCCCTCTTTTTTTCCCACTCTCTGCTATTTTTTCATTGTCTTTTTCATCAGTTTCCAGATGCTTTTTCTCAACAAAACACCAGCAAAGAATCCAAAAACAGTAACAAGTCAAATCATTTTGAAAGAAATTAGAGCGCTTGTTACTATTCAATGAAAAAGTACTTAATTATGAATGAATATCAACATATCACCAAAGTCAAATATGAATTAAACAGTACCACCGATGGCATTTTTCTTACCTCAATCGACGAGAGGTAACTGCACTCATTGTCAATACACACCCGTGCAGTTCCAAATGTATTTATTTGAGTTCTGGACTACTTGGGAAAAAAATTGTTCTAACACTTCTATCTCCCGAAACAGGACTCATCACTGCAAATTAACAAAACAAATCCAGCTCTGTCATAAAACTGATCCACATTCCCCAACGTGACTTCCAGTGCAATATAACCTCATGCAGCCTAATCTGAGCCAAAGCACACTGAGAATAAAAACGCGCAAAACAGAGATGTAACTCTGCAAATGGTTTCAAATCTGCTGGAACGAGACCATACCATTCAGAGAAACAAGAGGAGGGGAGACAAAAGATGTAAAAAGGATTGAGGGAAAGCAGGCACACATGGTTTTACTCCAGTCGGGGGGCTGAACCCCTAAATGGACCTCCACACTCATGCTGGTTTGCTCAGTTAATCTGAACCTGAGGGGGCTGACTGGAAAGGCACCCGCGCACACACCCCTTTATGTTTTCTGTCTTCCGTAAGCTGATCCCTACAACTCTAATCAACAGAGTCCTCCCCCCCTTAACTCATGCTACACGCTCAGTTCTACACATCCTATTCTCCAAGGAGGGAACTTGAAAGGCAGGAAACTCTTTTTTTATTTAATTTTTTGCTAGCAAGCCCTCCCCACTTCATCCAACTTTCTGTCCTATTTCAACTTATTCTAAAGACGTCTTTAACAGTTATTTTCATCTGCGCATACACACTGATGACAGGCCTTTGTGTCACTTACCTGGAGACGTTGTCAGGTGAGCAAGCAGAGATGCTGGTTTCAATAGAGTCACTACTATCCACACTCATTGTGTCAAAGGCCTGGTTTTCACGGTACCCAAAGGCATCGAGGTAGACGTTGGTCTGAGAAGCAGCTCGGGAGCTCGGCTGACCTGGATACACACAAACGCAATGAAGACGAAAAAGGATGAATTCTCCAGTAGCAACCAAGGTTACTTACTCCTCCTGCCCACACATCAACCCAAGTCTTCTACCTGTCGGTGTAACTTCTTCTGGGACAGACTGCCCAGACGGGTTTAAATTTTGATTACAATGCCCCGCCACCGTTACACTGTGTACTCACACGTCCCAGGAAAAAATATATCCAGGCCTTAATGCTACGATTAGGTGAAACTGCGGCCTAACAGTAAGACACTCAAGCACACAAAATAAATGGAAAAGAAAGAGGAAAAATATTTTCTGTAAAACAAGCACAGAAACAGGTTTTGAGATTTAAAAATGAATAAAAACAGCAGCCTGAAGCTGTCCAGAGACTTTTGGAAAGACAAAAAGATATTCTCATGAAGCTGACGGATGAATGATGATAGATCTACAGTGCAGACACTTTAAAGAGACTAACTAAACCTCCTGGTACAGGAAGAAACACACACACACACAAAAACTGATACCATCAGCTCTGTTTACTAGACCCACCCATCAGATGAGCCAAATCAGGGGACTAAAGGGGCCAAGGCATCAGATACACGTGCCAGTTCCCAGAAAACAACGACAGTACTCTTACAACATGAGACACACAGTACTTCAAAATGATCCCCCAAAATACTGATTTGTTGTCTGAAGGGCAATGAAAAATTTATTTTATGAAAGACTAAACTACTTATTCTTATGTCTAAGTAGGTGCAAATCTAAATTGAATTTATAATAGCGATGCCTATGCAAAAGGTTGCTATGGAGAGGAGGCATGGTGTCCTTCAGGTGGCATCCTGTATCTTTCTGGGCCAAACAGCAAACATCCACACAGAGTGCAAACGCTTTACACTCTTGTGTGTCATATTTTCTTAACAGTGAAGACGTTACAACAGCTCGTGTAAATCCCCACGAAGTGACGGAACGCTCACATTCCTCCACTATCTCCACTGACAGATAAGCAAATGTGGAATTTATCAAAACACAATGAGGTGCACACCCACAAACAAAGCCTCTTGCTGGGATATTGTCTCCATATAAGGTGCATTTTCAAATCCCAGCTCAGCGATGAGTGTGGTTTTGTGTGTTTGTGCGATACACGAGAGAAAAAAAAAAGAGTAAGATCAAGTGAAGTTAAGTGTATTTGTGTGTGTGTTTTACCTTTATGCAGACGTCGAGATTCACTTTCCTTATTGGATAAACTGAGGATTCTTGGAAGAATACTCCCACAACTTGTACTCTGTACCAGAGGCTGATGGGACTATAAAGAATCAAGAAGACGGAGAAGAAATGGGTGCTTCATATTCTATTTATAATAAACACTATAACTCAAAGACCAAGTGGTGAAGCTGAAAAGTGATACACAGACCAAGTCTGACATTTAGTGGTAAATTTGTAAACCAATCATTTCCACCATAGTTTTCGTAAAAAAAACGTTGTTTTCTGATGAGATCAAGACGATAACTAAACAAAAACTAATGCACAAGGACAAAAACTATGATGAAACATACTGTCACATTGGTCAATGAATAAAATGAGATCCAATCAGAACTAATTAAGCTGCGCAGAAAGGCGGGACGAGTTTGGAAGTGATCCAGTCACTTGTGCGGTGAGGTTAGACATGCACATCACGAATAGCTCAAATGCTCCCTATTTCTCATGAAAACGTGACAAAATGTCAGCGCTTTGGAGGAATAGAAGAGCAGACATATGAACACATCTCACATTTGATGTCAAGGAAAATAAGATGCTCTGTGAACTCCCATCTGTAAAAACACCACAAACTTTCACACTAAATCAACTTTAGATTTAATCTAATCTAATCTAATCATATTTAGTCGGAAGTTGCTGTCAATTTTCTTTTTTTTACATACACAATCATCTCTGTTTGTACCTTTGTGGGGAAGCTGCGCCCGAGTGTTGCACACATAAACTGGGGGTTCATGGCGGTCGCGGTTTTCTTCCTAGGTAATGTATCACTTAGATGTGAGCCACTTTCTTTCTCACACCTCTTCCTCTCCTCCAGCAGACGGAAATGCTGATGAGACACACACACACAGAAAACATGAACACAATTACCAAAAATTAAAATTATTCATTTCACTTTCAGTCATATATCAATGTCCCCATACTTTAAGTGTAATGTAAAGTCTTGGTGTGCAGGATTTAAAATGTCTTACTCTGGCGCCATCTGCTGGAGGATCAATAAGTCACAGTGGCAGAAATGCATTCTCCCTTTCTTAACCCACATTCAATAATTTTACTCTTTAGACAGACGGATCTAGTTTCAATGTAATATGCTTGTGATATAAAAATAAACACACAGTTGTTTACACACCAACACACACACACACACACAGTCGTGTTTTCATGTTTGTGGGGACATCTAATTGACATTATGTTTTCCCTTGCCGCTTACCCTAACCTTAACCATCAAAAATGAATGCCTAACCTTAACTCTTACCCTGAACTGAAACATAACCTAATTGTAACCTTGACACTAAAAACACATTTTGAGTGAGGACAGGCATTTTGTCCCCATAATGGCTGGGAGTCCCCACAAGTATAGGAGCATGCCAATTTTTGGTCCCCACAAAGATATGTAAATATGGTATACACACACACACACACACACACACACATTACCTGCCTGTGTTGCTGATGGCGCTTTTTGATAGGAAGGGGAGGTGGGGGGGAGTCTGGGAGAGGGGAAGGGTCTCGATATGTCACCATGTTCTCTGGCCAGTGCACAGAGGGTGTTTTTGGGAGGGGGCGGGGATTTAGACGGGAGGAAGAAGAAGGAGAGGAGGAAGAGGAGTGACAGTCGGCAGGTGAGGAAGAACGACAGAGCTTCGGAAAAAGAAAGGAACATTGTCAGAAAGCTGGAATGAGCGCAGAAACAGGAAGACAAGCTGGGGGAGAGAACCAGGCGGATGGTGCACACTTTGCACCATCTGCCTCGGCGTACTTATCTACACACGATAAACCCGTCACACCACTACACACACCTCATCCTCCGGTGGGTTGGGGGTGTCCTCATCAGGGGAAAGGGTTGCCTCGGGCTCAGGAGAGGCTTTGGTCAGAGTGGGGGCAGGAGCAGGTTTAGGGTCTTGCCCAAGCTGTGAGTAAAGCTCATTGATTTCACTGACTGTGACATAGCCCTGCAAGGTGTCATGTGGAGAGAGAAGGGGTGAGGCATAGCGGGAAGTGAGTTAGCCGTGGAAATTAGTTGTTAGAACAATGCAAAAATTTAGTGGCAATTTCAGAAATAAGTTATTTACACACAACACTGTTAACATGAGACAAAGGACACACTAACAAGATTATGTCAGCATTAATATACAGTACATGGACGTAAAAAAATCAGCTTCATCTCAAATTTCTGGAACTTCTAGTAGTGCGTTACAAGAGCTAGCAGTTAGAACAAGAGGCTACAATGGCAAAACAAAGAAGACTGGGAATAAAGAGAAAAAATGGAAACCAAAAATGAAGTGGAACACAAAAGGGGAAATATTAGCTCAGAAAGGCAAAGTACCTCTGTGTTCTTGAGAAAAATAGAAGAAAGGAGGGAGCGACACACATCAGCCAAAGAGGCTGAATCCTAGCAAGCGGAAAAGGAAATCATAGCCATTAAAATCAGGATATCGCCCGTTCCAGGACTCGTAAGTAACCACAGCAGCCGCCAATCACACCTACCTCTCTCAGGGTGAAACTCCGTCCACCGGTGAGGCCGGCGTATTTTCTTTCCAGCACAGCCAGGCTTTCTTTCTCCTGGCAGACAGATACAGACACAAAACTGTACTTTTCCCATCATTAATACAGAGCACAGCACGCACATGCGAACATAAAATCTGCCATACTCTCTGCAGCATGGACTCAAGGTTGCTCCTCTCCTTCAAGAAGCTCTCCTTCTCTCGTTGAACCTGCTGCGTAATCTGCGCCGACTGCTTCTTCAGAGCTAACAGACGCTCCTGCGAGAGGGAGAGCGGAACAAACTTATCAAGCGCCTCTAGCCTGCTTAGAAAGTATGAATCAAACATTCCTGTTAACCCTGCAAATCTAAACAAATTGACATTTAAAGAGCAAATTCAGCTTCAAACGGCAGATTAAACAGCTGGATTTTTAAATCAAGAACAACCGAGAAGAGAGCTGATACCTTGCGGGTGACGGTGCTGCGTTGGTAGTCTGCGATCTCCCAGAGAAGCTGCTGGGTGTGGGTCTCCTTCTCCTCGTCCTGCCTGCTTTCTCTCTCGAGCTGCTGAAACTCCAGGTCCTCAAAACGCTTTGTCTCTGCCTCAAGCACTTCGCAGTCCTGATACACACAATGAAATAGACAATACAAGTGTACACTACTGCTCACAAATTTTTCAGTTGTCACTGGGAGTAACTGTATGATTTCTGAAGTCAAAGCAGCACAGTACCCTGTGCAGTACAGCTTAAACCTGCTTGATACAGACCGCTGTGGCGGGCTTTAATTATCTGAAGATCTAGGGCTGGTACCCTAGGATCACATGACCAAGCAGTCAGTCTTCCTTTGCTACTGATGTTTTTATTCTTTTTTATTTATTTTTTGAGTACAGCAATGTACTGTAGCACATCCTGCAGTCTGGCATTGCCCTAATAATGACCTGAAAGTAACACAGGCATAATAGGTGGCAATCTGCATAAATGTAGGAATATGGGTTGTCTTTCATGGCTAAACTTACTTCCAAAGCTGATGCTAAGCTCTCCTAAACTTAAACAAAACCCCTTTCACTAAACTTGAACTTCATAACTCCACTATCCCAAAACTTTGCATGCTTTTGTAGCCCCCACATTAGAGAAAGAACATCAAGTATACGTGCAAGTGTCCATAAAAGAAACCTTCTCACATAAAAATCTGCATCTACTAATATTAGCAAAAAAATGCCAACATATTCAAATACGACAAATAATCGTTTATCAAATACGTCTCATTCCATAACATACGTAGATACGGGTGCAAACCAGACTGTGAAATCTCTAATGTGTGTGTCATCAACACTAAACATGCAACAACACATCACTACCGTTTGGCTAAACATGCAGCCTTTCACACACCATAAGCATTCGCCCCAAAGAGAAGATGATTTAAATGTGCCGCCTCTTTGATAAGTCGTTTCAAAGAACAGTCGCTCATCAAACACAAAAGGTGAAGCCTTTAGACATTACACCCAACTGTCAGAGTGAGTCTGTAAGAACCAAACAGGTACCAAAGCCTGACACTTTAGAGATGATATAAGAGGGAATGATTGAGAATGAACGTTAGCTCTGAAAGTGTTCCATGCTCACATGCAAGTAAGCAAACATTATATAAACGAGTCTGTCATGTGAACAAATGTTTAGAGTCAGTGCTAGTATTTGCCGATACAGCTGTCACATTTATGTTGAATACTTTCTCGAATATGCATGATTTCCATTGGCTCTTCCACTATATTTTTCTAAATATATGTATGTGCGTGTATTTGTGTGCATATGTGTGTGTGTTTGTGTGTACTGACCCTGGCTAGCTGCTCCTGCAGGGGCTCCTTGGTGGCTTCAGGACAGCTGTCCAGCTGGGAGCGCTGCTCACACACAATCTGAGCCAACCTTTCTACTCTGCCCTTTTCTGCCTGCAGCAGCTTGCACGCCTGGCAGGCAAACGTACGTACACACAGATGCACACACGCATTCCCACACGAGGACATACACCATGTACACGTTTGTTTATGTGTACATATAGACACAAAAAGACGAACACACACACATACACACACACACACACACACAAAGGACAGAGAGGATGGCAGAGTTAGTGGGGATTGGGGAGCAACAGTTAGTTACTACAGCGACCAGGTCAGTACGGATAGCCTAGTGGGTGGGGAGGGAGGGAAAGCTGGAGGGAGCGCAATGGAAAACTGATTAATGATGTTATGAGACTTCACTTCTGCCGTTTTATTCCTTTTTTTATGAATGCAAATGATTGAAATGATTAAGTAAGAAGAGAGAACGGCATGTATGGAATGGCGCAGCAGAGGTTAACGATCACACTGATGGCCCTTTCTATAAAATACACAAAACACACATTCACCTAGAATCTGTGCAAGCACTCAACTTCATCTGCTCTTCAACCAGTTTTTAACACCCGGGGCTACACGCATCTACCCGATCGCTCGCTTTTCTTTCCCTAACTTCTTCCGCTGGCAGATGCCAGTGCATGGAAATTTCAGAGTGAGTCCAGGACTCAGTCGAACACAGGCCAAACCAAAGCACGCGCGCACACACGGATACACACCAGAAATACCGTCCATTTATCCGCTTACACCTCCCACTCTGTCAATAATATCATATGTTGTTATAAATGTAGAAAAAATATAGGCACACTTGCTTCCCTACACTTGCCAAACAGGATCACTTGATGACTGCTACTCCCCGGACAGTCTTAGCAGATATATATTTGGACCAGAGAGAGCATGAGAGGGATTAACACCTACCGCCCAGGTCTCTCAGTTGCCTATGTATTTTTAATGTCATTCAATGCATGTTGCTAGTAAAAATATAGGCTGTATGAGTGAATGGAGATGGCTTTTCAAACACCTAAAAGAATTTTTCCATATGTTAATGTGTATTTCTCCCCCCTTTTGATGACCATATGTATTCAAAGGCAAAGGTAAGCATATTCAAAGGGACCTCTAACTAACTTTTAACCCAGCTGGGTTAAAGATGATAAAGAGGTCTGTAAGCATCCCATTCTGAGTGTATCAGCTTGAATACCTTTTCTTTTTCCTGCTGGGATTGGGTCTCTAGGTCAGCCATCTTGTTGTGAAGCGCTTCTAAAGCATCTTTTTCGTGTTGAAGAGCTGCTATCTCGGACTCCTGCTCAGCTTCAACTAGAGCTCGCTCAACCTCGACCTTTAAAAAAAAAACAAAAACACGCGCACACACCATACTCAGTTTTAAACCACTACTTTATATCTGTGCTTTTATCAAAACATTCTCATTCATCTTCTGTTAATCTTGACAATAAATCAATCAATAAATAAAGTAAATATCATCATCGTCTACATACCTCTCGGGCAGATTCCTCAATTTGATTGTCCAGCTCTTTGATCTTTTGTTCAAGCTCCTCCATGTTGTTCAGGACCTGGATTCTCTCCTCTTCCACGCGCCTCACTTCCTCCTCTGAAGGGATCGTGTCCTGTCCACGATGGCGAGCTGCATCCTCTAGAGCCTGGTAACATCATCATCAATGTAGTCGCTGATTTAACTCCTGCTAACATGCACTTACATTGACATATCTGCGAGACCTGTAATAATAATCACTGATGCCACAAATGGAAAGGAAAGCGTATGGGCTCCATACATACACACAAATGCCTGCTGTCAGTTCCAAATGCTAACACTTAGCCTGCTCTAATCTAATAAATGGACTGTAAATATCTCCCATCTGTGCTTGAGTAGGATGTTTGTGTCAATACTTTCTAAGTATTAGGAGGAGGGATCCTTGTCACTGTTATGTTTTCCAGCATGAATGGGGGGCTAAACACTTCCTGCATAAATCTTGATTAATATTTTAGTAAGATGACCAAGGTCAAAGGTGCACGGAGAAGAAAAAACATACATCTATCATTTTACCAAATCAACAGAGACTAATGTTACAGAATATTCTCTTGCATGAAGTCTTCAGAGTGACTAAAGTCTGTAGACCATCAAGGCATTGCATATTTCACTGTATTTATTTTATACTACCGGAATATTTTTTTTTTAATTTATGTTTTCTCCTACTTTTTTGATTGAGGGTCAAAAGTTATATGATATGACTGAACAAACACGTTTCTGTAGACTAGTTCATCTTATACACCAAATAACATTTTGATAACTCTTGATAACACCTCAGTGATACTGCACTCACACATGGAGGGCATTTCTGTGTTAGCATAAAGTTCTAACAGTCACAAAATAAGTGTCCTGTGTCTTATACCTCATTTGTCCTATGTGCACGTGGTGAAGGTGTGGGGGCAAAGCTTCGCAGACTGATGGCAGGTGATTCGGCCCTGTTGTCTCGGTGACCGCTGCTACGCCTCCGTCGTACCTGCAGGTCATCATCATAGTAACCGTTCTCCGATCCAGGGGAGGTCGTGTGCCCGTTTCCGACTATTCCACTAACAGCTGAAGAGTCGGAAAAGACAGAAGGCGTGTCATCATCTTCGTCGTTCAGCTGCAGCTTCTCAAGCTCCTGGTTGATCTTCTGCAGGTCTGCAACAGCTGAAGTGGAGCTGGTGGCTGCGGCGCCTCCGTCCCTTTCAGCTCGGCCCAGCTCAGAGCAAAGAGACAAGATGGTCTCGAGCCGCTGTCGCTCCTGAGATGATGGCAAACATAAAGGCACACACGTGTATGGGTTATGTGCATGCAGTGGCAAATACTATTTAAGATCACGTTTTTAATGTTGACATGTTGCTGACGTTTTACACAAATACAATGCAACCCTATAGTATTGAGCTTAGTCAAGTTTTAAATAATAGTATTACCTCGGGAAGCATCACAGAAGTCAGTCCTTCTAAAACTTTTCCGTTTAGTCCAAAATAAAGAAAAGTAGCGTTTACTTAGTATTCAGCATGACCCTTTCCTGTATGTGGATCTAATTTGGTCAAATATTTGCAGATTTTAGAAGAAACATTTCTTCTCACTGGGAATCCCTGGAGTGAGCACTTCTCCCTGCCAGTGCATAGCTATATGTGGGGCACTACGGAGGCTGCAGAGAGTCAAAAATGCCCCTTGCAGGTTCAGCAGTTACTTCTCTCAAGGGTTACGTATATGAGCCACACAGCAAGCCTGTGTTAGTAATATTAGATACAGAGAGGGAGGGGAAATGGACAGAGGCGTGTGTGTGTGAGTGATAGAGAGAAAGAGTGAGCTAATGAGAAGGTGGTCAGCTGTCAACCATGGTCATAAGTGTGCACAAGAACCGGCTATGACTCCAAAGTAGGAATGTGTCTATGAATGTCACCGTGGAAACAAGATGCTTTCCAGGGAATTCTTCACAAGGAGAGAATCGGATCCAGGTGACATTTGGATTGTGAAAATCATGAAATAGTTAACTGTGTGTTTAGGAAAAGCATGAAACACTCACTTTATAGTGCTTCTTAGTTAAACAGTTATGTCAGAAGCAACATATAACAAAGCATCGAACACATTTTACCATAGATAATTAGAGTAAGACTTGTTCAGGGACAGAATCTTTACACAAGCACACATACAAACCCCAATTATAACACGTAACATGAACCAGGAGCTGGCACAAAACGTGTCCGTGTCAGTTTGTCACCTTGCGCTATTCTAATGGGCATAAGCTTCTGTGGAGCCTCTATAGTAATCAGCTGTCAACTAGAGCAAGAGACAGAAAGAAGAAGAGAGGACAAAGACACGGACAGATGAGAGGAAAGCTGGAGAAAGCACGAAAATGAAAGACGGTGAAAGAAGCGAAAGACAGGAAACGAGCTGGGAAATTTTTGGACAACACGCCTTGCTTTAAATTCATTTTTAAAAAGTTTGTGTGCCTTTAATTAACACAGACATTAATTTCAGCTTTCTTTTTTAGCAGTCTCTTGTTTCAGTTCTGCTCCTTTGTTTATCCCGGAAGCTCCAAAGTTATTTACATGCATTACAGAAGCTACTCTGCTAAGTGCAGATACATAGGCATATGTAGTCTCTACACTTGGTTTAAACCTTACTTGTGTTTTCACATTTGTTGCTTATAATTAAGATATATTTACTATATTTAATCAACCAAATTAATTTTCAGGAAATATAGAATTCTATTTTCTAAAGATACCACTAGGGGGCGGACAAATACAAGACAATAAGGCTAGACTGAAATGCTACAATTGCTGCTACATCTCTCCTTTAGTCATCTGATTAAAGTAGAGATGCACGTGATTATAACTCCCTGTATAATGTGGATCATCGATGATATTTAACACCAGGGCACGCACTAAAACAGGCAGTCGAAATAGTTTCAACCCAATTAAGTGCAACACTGCAACACAATTCATTCCCCCATCTTCATACCGGCAAAAGAGAAAATCTTCACATCATGAAAGCTCAAAACCACGCTCATAAGAATTTGGAGGCTTGTCAAAAGCCACCGTCAAAACTGTTCTTTAAATCAGAGATACTGAGACACTTTAATTGTGAGAACATGGCTGAGAGAAACAGAGAAATAGAAAGAGAGGGATCACGAGATCGGTTGTCATTATATGTTGATAATATGTGTTTATCCACCTGCTACACTATAACTCTGTAATCTTCTTGGTTTCTCTTACCCACATCTGACTGATGTGTTCTGTGGCTCCTTAGCACAGCAAACCACACTGGGTGGACCTCCAGATGACTGACATAAACATGAACCTCATATGAACACATATACACACACACACAATCCAAGTACGGGGTTAAGAATAGTGCTGTTAGTATGGGCTAACTGCCATGAGCACCTGTCAAGTGGTGAACCTCACTGTGCGCCTGTGTTAAGCTCCCTGGGAGAGTATGTTTGAGAGCGCAAGGAGCAGGGAAGCATTCCTACACTCGTTCCATGTTTGGTGTCTTTGTATGCGTGCACAAAATAACATTAAACCTTAAACACCCTGCTCTCCTGCCTATATTCAGTCTATCTGAATAAGCTTAGCTGTAGGATGCACTCTATGATGAGAAGTCAAAGAAAAAGCAAATACTAGATGGCACAGTAAAAACAACAGCTACAGTGGTTTAAATACAGAAGCTAAAAGCAATTAAACTCACCAGTCTCTCCACCTCCTGCTCACGGAGTCTCTCCTCTTTTTGGCGTTGGTGGTAGTCTGTCAGTTCTTCCTTCCCACTTAGGGAGCTGATACTCCCCCTTCTTTCCCTGAACCCCCCTGGCGGGGTCACTCCTGCTTTGCCAAATGACTGCCTCCTCTCCCCCAGACCAATTCCAGTTTCCAGGCCGGCCTTCCCAAATGAAGAACTCCTCTCTCTAAGTCCTAGTCCCGGTGCAACGGTGAGTTCAAGGCCCACACCTGGTTTTTCTTGCTCCGCCACAGACATTTCTGCTCCTGAGGAGGCGTCATTGCTGCTTAGCCGTTCTTGTTCTGGAGGGCTCGAAGCTATAGAGCTGATGGAGCCTATTGAGCTGGTGGAGGTCAGGCTGAGTTTTTTGGCAACACGAGGAGAAGAGGAGCCCCCTGCCCTGGATGGGATTGTTACATCTGGTGGAGTGGATGTGGATGTGGAAGAGATGGAGTGGGAGGTGGAGCAGGAGGAGGTTCTAGGGGAAGAGAGGGAGATCGACACGACACCTTCACCTTGAGCTGTGGTCTGGCCTTTAATCCTGTTTGCAGCTTGCTGACTGGAGTGACTAGACTTGTGGTTGAGGTCAGCGTTTTGGCCGTTGCTGTAATGCTCTTTGCTAAATTTGTAATCCCCAGCAGTATCAGACCGCCGTGGAGGCAGTGTTGACAAAGTTAGCACTCCATTATTATTGTCCCGGGGGGACGGGGAGGGACAGAGGCGTGGCAGTGAGCGGCTGTGCCCTACCGCTGTCATCCCACTCAGCGAACCTGCTGAGTATTTCCTGGTTCGACTAGTGGGCGTCGGCTCCTGGTTCCCCTGGTTCCCATAGGTGCGGCGTCCTAGACGGGGGCTAGAGGGCATGCTGGCAGCGCCCCCAGAAGATGGAGTGCGGGATGAGGAAGAAGATGGAGGAAGAGAGAGGAGATAGTTCTCACTACTGGCAACAGAAGTGGAAGATCCCCCACCATTCCAGGTGGAGAGTAAAGGAGAGGAGCTCTGACTGTGCAGTCGTCGGCTATCGCTGGTGCTAAAATTGTCCTGACTGCGGCCAACTGAAGAGCGCGAGGCCAAAGAAGAAGAAGGGTCGGAACGTCGCCCGGGGGAAAGAGGGGGAGCAGATTTTAAAGACAAAGAAGGACGATCGGAGCTATAGAAACGCCTTGCCTGTTCCTGATAGGCTGATGAAATTGTGGCAGGACTGGAGACAGGTGTGGTGGGGGGAGACTGGGAGACAGAAAAGAAAAAAATTTATGATTAGAAATATATAAGAATTCAGTTCTCCTGTGGAAGCTATAGACAGAAACAAATGAAGAAATGGAAATACACAAATATGAACATTTTGAGGCTTTATTAAATTCAAGTGTTTACAGTGTAATATAAATTACAAAAACACTGATATTGATGTATGTGTTGACGAATATGTGCAGCATTGTGTTTGGAGAACACAATGCAGAATGCAACAATGTAACAACTGGTTCGTGTAATGAGTGAATATCAGTTAGAATCATTCACAACCCCTGTTAAAGTGCCCTGAGAGGTAATGTTGGAGCTAAAGGATGACCGACCTGTGTCACACTGAAGTAGGAGGGGTTGGCATTCCCGTTGGCTCTCAGGCTGTTTTCCAGGGCAATTTTCTTACGCTGCAGGGTGTCCATCAAGTCCCGAAGCTCAGATGCTGATCGCATGCCCCTAGCACTACTGGTGCCACCCACAACTGCATGGCTATAGTCACTGCTAAACTTCAGGTAGTCTGGACGGGGAGAGAGATTAAATGGAAAAGAAAATGAATCTATAACATGGGAAAGCTAGGTTAAACATAAACATAAGCTATCGAATGACTAGATAGAAAAGTAGATACAGAAAGGGGAAAGAGAAACAGGGAGAACAAATATGGAAATTATGTGTGAAGAGCCAGGTGAAGACAGAGGAAGGAAAGAGGGAGTGGTGAATGAAAATAAAGAGCGAGAGCGAGAGAGAGGGAGAGATTTATGTATAGTTAAACCTGCAGCTATTCATAAATGGGACCCTTGGCAGAACAAACTCAAACCAAACAATCCACAACTAACCCTATCCCTGAGAATAGGAAACAATCCTGTCCCACACACACAAACTGCATGCAAATACACATTCACACAAAACCATCCATTAGATCCAAGACAAACAGTTTAACTCGAGTTCAGTTCCTCAGTATAGGATTTTGTAGATGAGATAAACCACAAAATATTCTGGAATACCCTCATGAGGCTCCCCCCGCCCTTCCTTAAGTCTTTTATTTAAAGTAGCTTCAGCAGTGAGGGGGTCTTTTTTTCTCAAAACCTCAGCTGAGTCAATTTTTACTTCCTTCCTGCTGGATTTACAAATAAACTATCATTTGCTTTCAATAGCATAGCTAAGA
The DNA here is from genome assembly GCF_051167445.1 of Perissodus microlepis. NCBI lineage: Eukaryota > Metazoa > Chordata > Actinopteri > Cichliformes > Cichlidae > Perissodus > Perissodus microlepis. The sequence goes on along the minus strand of NC_140469.1, from coordinate 12,308,078 downwards.
TTGGCAGCAATGCTAAGTATAAGTGTGTCTGCCTGATAGCTCCGGTACTATTTTGGTGCAAAATTCCAAAAAGAAAACAGTAAATATCTTCTGAAAAAGGCCAAGCAGGTGAAAACACTTAGGGTAAAGCAATGTGCTCAAACCTTGCCCAGTTTTCAAAATTATCTGTGGCTTTATGTGGAAAAGGAGCTATTACAATGTTCAAGCTTAGACCACCCAGTGTTTAACAACCACATACACCCACACACACATATATACACTTTCCTGCAACTGTGGCTCCGCCTGTATGTTCCATGTGTAAAAGAAAGCGAGAACCTGGAGCACCTAAAAGTGCATAGACAGATTATAGATGAATATAAGCCTGTGTGAGAAAATGTCAAACCCTTACATGGTGGAGTGAACTGAGGCAGAAGGTGAAAGACATCATAAGATCTAGAAACATGCAGGCATGCTCTCACACACACACACACACACACACACACACACACACACACACACACACACGGTGTTTGTGTCCATACATGGGCAGATTTACACCGGAGGGCTGGTGTGCATCAACTCTCTCCTTTCACGATTGTTCTGCTCCAACATATTCAGTTGTGTTTGTGTGGGAGCCTTGTCTTTAGTTGGACGTCTTTAAAATAAGGGTTGGTGACGGTGAACAATATCTCTGCCCATAATAATAATCTTTCCTAACACACGTGCGTGAAGCTGTGGAAGAAATGAGCACCTTCTGCCTGTTTAAAGAGCGGGATTTCCACTGAATACAGCAGCCTCGAGCACTCGATAAATCGCCTAAGAGACAGCAGAGTCCAGATGTATCGCCGTGGCAATGGACAGACACCATACAACCAAAACATTCCAATATGCTTTGAATTTTAGGTTTTGGAATGTGCGTGAAAGTGCATTTGGGAAAGACATATGAGAAGACTGAGAGAAACACCTGCCCCCACCCTAACACTGACTCTTTCCTCCCACCACTTTCAGGCAGCAGCCATGGTTAATGTGATCAGAAAAGTTGAGCTCACATGCATTCTCCGCTTTTTTCCCCCTGCCAGTCAGTTAGATGACATCCAATATTTGAAATCTGAATTTATTTACATTCTTTATGGTTTAACCAGGTCGTTAAATTGGGTCAATGTGGTCCTCCAATTGGATGTAACCCGTCTGGAGTGTGACTATCTGTAACTCCATACTGACATAACAGTGAAGTGACTAGTGAGAAGAGCAGCAGATGTTACATCAGCAGCTGGATCTAATGGAGCACTGAAGATGGCAAAGAAGTGAAAAGGCAGTAAAGTAATAATCAAAAAGGCCTACATGTATATTCTGGAATGGCAAAATTAAGACACAGAGGAGACAAACCAAAGAGGGATCAAGCACAGCTCAGGGTCAGCCCCTTGTGTGATGTACCTGTGTTGTAGGCTAAAGCTGATACAGGACTCTTTTGGGGAAGCATGCTCTTCATTCTGCTGGCTTCCTCAGGATGGTTGAACCGGAACAAATAGGATTTTCCCAGACACAAAGAATAACCTGAAAGGGAAAACACAAACACACGTCTCAAATTACTGAGACAAATGATGCAAAATCTACAGGTAACCAGGTAACATGTGAAGCTAGTGTGATACAGAATACACCATTACAACATCCACATTACAGCGCATATGTGAAGAGGTAAGTCTTAAGTAGATTCATGTGAGCCTGGGTGTTTATTCACAGCTAGACACACTTGCGCACGCGCAGCAGACGACTGTGTTTGCCCTGGCCATCAATTAGCCTGAGAGGGCCGGGTATTAAACAAGATCTCAGGGTCACAACCTCTGTAATACACACAGGCAGCCACAGCTGTCCAAATACTTGAGATGGCAACAGAGAGGAAGAGCGGCGCTGACACAGATACAGGAGGTCTTGTGTGGGAAAAACAGAGGAAAAAGAATAAAAGAATAAAAACACTGAACTGATGCACTTTTTGAGCCAAGGAGGAAAGAAATGCTGAGGGCCAGCTTTCTTAAATCAACAGGTCAATGCGGGTCTTTCTTCTACTTCCATTGTCGAAAAGCCCTGTTACAGTAAAACTCCCGTAACGTTATGTGTAAGAGGCTAAAAAAGCACCTCCTTAATAGCTCCATTTCAGTTACATCAGATTCTTTGGACCTGAAGTCAGACGTAACCACTGAGGCAAGAGGAGGGGGGTGTGGAAAAAGACTGAATGGAAAAAATCCAGATTGTTTTCATCCTCTCTTTTTCTCTCGTTCTCATTTCATTTTTTGTTGCCTTTTCTTTCTCACACTTATGTCAAGTCTCATAAACATCTCAGGCAGAAAAGCTGCATTAATAGCCGAATTGAGCATTACAGTTGAAATGAAAGAGGTCGAGCCAGTCTAGATATTACCTTAGAGCATTTCACAAGCAGTCCCCCCCTCAATACACCCAGTTCTCAGCATAGTGGGGAGATCCGATTGCGACTGTGATGTGAAGTGGGCAACACAGGCACACACACACATGAAAAAAATGTAAGAAATGTTTAGTCTGCACAGCTGGACTGTGAAGCTCTCAAATCCATACTTATATAAACATGAGCTTGCAGGTTTGGCCACAACCTGTGAGGAAGTGGGATCATGACCGATAAAAGATGTAGGGCCTCCGTGAAGAGACTGAGAGCAACACACACACACACACACACACACGCACACACGCACACACACACACGCACGCACACACACACACACACACACACACACGCACACACGCACACACACACACACACGCACGCACACACACACACACACACACACACACGCACACGCACACGCACACACACACACACACACACACACACTCAGACAAACGTCACTGTGTCAGCGAGTATGAGTAAGAGCTAATAATAAGCGCTTCTCCTTGCCAGACGTGAGTAAAGGTGTAAATCTTCAAAACGTCTATCTATCTGTGTGTGTTGGAACGTGCCTTGTAACAGGGTCTGCCTAATGAATCCCAGTACCTCTCAGTATTTAGCGTAAAGGCAAACACAGACATGGGCTCACAAACAAACACACACACAGCAGTCAGTGCTTGTAAAAATCTAATTTCCTACCCTCAATAGCCACTTTTAAAGTGTATGGTAACGTGTGACGTCTTGATTTGTTAACAGGCCCCGACCCTCCTGTCTTTCTAATTTCCTCTCATGTCCTTAGCTAGCAAGTAACTCTTAATTATTCTCTCCTCATTTTGACCCCCAGCATAAACAAATAGCTATGAAGATATGAGTCTACGCAACAAGGGCAAACAAACTCCATGTGAAAAAAAATTAACATCTAAATTTATCTGTGATTCAAGTCTGCTGTCTTTAATAACTTCGGTGGGGGGGGGGGGGGGGGGTGCACTATCGACAGAGACACCATCCACAACAAAAACTGCTCTAATCTCATTCATGTGTTCACTTGTTTACCAGCAAATTCAGTTTGCCCCCCCTCCCCCCAATGCATGCACTCTTCCCCACGCACACACATATGAGCAGACCCTTTCCAACAACAACAAAAGCTGAAATTAGCCTGTATATACATTTATGGGATAATTTAAAGTTTGCAATCTACAAAGTCAGACCTCAGAGTCTTTGAGGACGCAGATGGAGCCTGAGCTGTACGCCTGGAGCCAATTTCTGTCCCCATGTAGATCTGCGCTCTCTCGCCACAATGTTATGGGAGGAGAAACTTAAATCTGCTTCTCTGTTTGGTTAACATCAGAGGCGGAATTGCCAATTTGAGACCATTAGGCTACAAGGAAAAATAAACCAATTTCAAAGGTGCAAACACATGCCCGGATGAAACCCAGCTACCTGCTACTTGATCAGGTGTGACATCCATGGCAATCATACCCAACAATGGTGATGCAAGGTCAACTAAAACTATCCCCAAATTTGACAGATATTAGAAAAATGCTATCTTGGTTATGATCCCTAGAATATGCACGGTGTTGACATTAAATCTCAGACTGAATGTATTCACTCATGAAATGAATACACACACAAACAGGTCCCAGTGGGAGAGGAAATTGTCCTCATAACCACAAATTAACCCTCTGCCAGGCACAAGGGCATAGTGGTAACACCATGAAAAGACAGACTGGTGTTTCTCAGGAGAGTCAGAGCAGATTAGTCATTCTGTCTCTCACATGTTCACACTCACAGGCCTAATTTGTCTCCTCACAAACTCAGGATTGCCTTCTGTCTGCTCTATCTCAAATCTTATTAACAAATAATCAACTTCCCTCAAGCAAAGAATGCAGACCTGTGAATAACCTCTTAACAGCCCTCTAATTAACTGTATTTCTCACCAAGTATTTAAAGAAAAGAATAAAGCGAACAAAAAAAGATACATTTCATCCATTTTACGGTGTAAAACTGGAAAAAGCAAAATCCAAATGTTCTGGGGGTGGGCAGGCAGAAAGATTTGTGAGGATAATAACATCCGTGACAAAGAGGGAGGTTTTATTTTCAGGTGTCAAGTATCCTGACCACTGAGTCTGCCTTTCTATCCATGAACTACATTACATCTGCACTGGCACCAGCTAACTTATAACCACGAGACAGGCACACAAAGTTCATTTACATTAAAAAGGTGCAGACAAAACGCTGTGATGGAACACTGCCAGAATCTGGCTAAAAATAAGAAAACGAACCACCAAGTGAGCAACACGGGTGAATCACACCTCTAACCTGCTGTAATAATGATGCACGTGATTTACTGACCCGTGCAATAATTACAGTGTTTTGCCATTTCCATCAAGCAACAAGCAAAGATCAGCACATCAGGTAACAGTTCAGTAACAGTGTGAATACTATTGACCTTTAGACTAAAAAAATCAAATTGAATTGAATCATTTTAACCAATCAGAAGGACTTTTTACCTTTATATCAGCTGCTGAGCAAATGCTGTTTACCCTGGCTGGCACAAGTGCTCACTAGTGTGCTTTCTGTAAATAAGCCAGTACACAGATCGATTGATAACTTTAACGCCGGGATCACTGGTCATTCAGTCCAAAGAGCATGCTGCATATGCTTCAGAGTAAACAGGTATTTCCCTTAGTACATACATAAACAAACAGATGCCCAAGCAGTATTATGATATTATAAGTGAAAGTGGAATATAAGCTATGAATTGCGTTTCTCATCCTCACATTAAATAGGCTAGATATACAGAGAAACAGCCTACGTCATAGTTTAAAGCTCGACGTGTGTTTTTCATTCTAAAATATTTCCCAACTCTTACGACAGTTTCTGAAACATTGTGTAACACAAAGTACTTCAGATGGATAAAGTTCAGTAAAGCAGAGGTTTGCTAACACAAAGGCTGAGTAAATTACAACGTTACTTTACTTCTAAAGCAAATAAAATCCGTTACAAACCTTTTCGAGCTATTTGTTTTCCTTCAGCGTCTTATCATGACAAGAACTACAAGAACTTCTCCCTCACGGGCAAAACAGATACAGACAGATTATATATCAGCACCACTGTCCGCCTCTGTGCTGCCTCCCTCCTCCGTGATGTTCCGCCTCCTCTTGACTCCGTGTGGAAGAAAGTTGGTTCACTGATTTACCATCCACGAGAACCCGGGACTGTACCAAATGTCGGTAAAAAAAGGGGGAGGAGGAGGAGGACAGGTCAATAAATAACCACAGGGGATAAGTTATAACACGGTAAATATAACGAGTGATGGTTTCTTACACCGAAGTGACACTGTAAAGAGCAAACTGATGAGTGCACGTGACTAAAGACCAGCTTAATGTAACAGCATTACCCGCCACGACCCCTGTGTGTAGTCGGTTAGTTCAAAGACAGTTCGGCAATGAGGTCTTTAGTAGACACCCCCCTCCGCCCCCACCTCTAAAGCTTTCTTTGTCTACCTACCTCTTCAACAGCTCTTTGCTATGAAAATCACTCCGCTGGTTTATCCTTAAAGCAGGTATACTGTGTAGAGTCGGACTTACTGAGTCTAAAATGAAGAAGTGACTGCTTAGACTTTATGATAAAACAGCATAGAAACGGTATGCAGTATGCAAGTGGAAGGTATTGACTGAGAAAGATAACGTCAAAAAGTAAATAAGAAAAAAATAAAATAAGAGGGAGGACTGTGCCTTCCTGTCTGGGTTAAAGGTTGTTAGTCTGTTTTGCTTAGATGCTTCATTTGCAAGCATTTCTACCATGACACGAACCCGTGGACAGCTACTTTGCCCTTTATCCTGCGATCATCCTGTGCACACAGTAAAATAAGATAAAACAAGAGAGCAGATATTAGAACATCCTGTGTTTTGTGCAGCAGCATAGATGTGCCATAGATTTGCATCTGCTCCCTTCCAGTGTAAATGTTGAGAGACTTAGTTTTATGACTACAAATCCACTGAAATGTGAACTGAAAAACTAACAACGTGGAAATCTTGGACAAATGGAAAATAAAAAAACACGGAGCAGATCTAAAGCAGTAATGTTCCAGTTAACAGATCTTATGAATAAACTAACAATGTACTTGTGGAGTTTGTTTGTTAGCGGCTTTCTTGCTCAACAATGATTTCCTTTGTCGTTTCCACCTCTGTTGAATAAACATATTGCTACTCTACAAGTGTCCTCCAGCTGATGTGATTCCAGATCAAGCTCTGAATTCCAAAATACAGAACAGATCATTTCCTAAACACAGCTAATCATCTCCAGACTCGTGTGCATGAGTGTCTGTGTATGTGGTTCGACCAACTGAGGCCAGTGGATAAAAGATGCTCTCAATCTGTTTCCTTTTTTACTATCGTTTTCCTACGCATACTCTTCTGACTTTTTAACCCTGTCTTGTGTTTTTTTTAGTCTCTTTTCCCCACCCCTGCTATTTTGCTGTGCTTCAGCCTTGTGTGTGGACCCACCAAGATGATGTCAATATTTGAGTCAGCCAGGCACAGCAGGAAGTTAAATAGGCCTGTCAATGTTTAACTTAAACCGTCCAGGCCTTTTCCAGGGCACAAGAAAAAGGAGAAAACTGTAAACAGAAAGGACAGACAAGTGAGTGTGCTGCTTGTCATTTTAAGTAGGACAGGGAAAGGTGAAAGAAGGACAAAGCTGTGGAGAAAATGGGAGAGCATACTGTGACTGAATAAATGACGGAGCAATTCAGAGAAGTGAAAAGAATAGAGGGAAGAAAGGCCAGAGATAGACAGATTAAGATACTCGCAGACAAAATATAGACACGTCTACGTAGGCAGACATGAAGAGCAAGATAAGAAGAGAGATCCATTTAACTTTGGGTGACTACACTTTCTTTTTTTCTTTTTTTTTTTGAGAACATTCTGCAGTCTCCAATAACAATCCAAAGAGTTTGCATGCTCTGCAGTTGCTGGAAGCTGTGACTCATTGTAGGAGCTAGCTGTTCCAAACCACTACGAATTACCCAAAGATACACACACAGACACACACACACACACAAACATACCGAAATGCATCAATACACTCACATGACTACATGTGTGTAGATGTACATGGACACAAACATATTGCACACCCTGTTGATTGCATGAAGAAACTTAACTGTGCCCATATGAGTCACACAGATAGACTGGAATATGAGTTAACCAATCCAAAAAAGAAAAAAACCATCCCCCCCCAGAAAACTAACACACCAGTTATGAAATGCTAAGTATCTACAGTCAGCAATGAAGTCAACTTTCAATTAACTCCAGTACTACTAAGGACCAGTAGATGGCAATATCTCAAAGTGTGTGTTTGTGAAAAGGCCTGTATCCTGATACAGGCCTTTTCACATACCAATGTGCAGTATACAGGCTTTTTCTGAGAGCAGGCTGACCTACACTGTGCGCATGTGTGCATGTAGAGTTTACCCTGAGTAAGTGGTGTTGGTACAGTGACCTGGACTCCATCAAGACTGCAGAGGTGGCCACAGGGGTCCAGGGTCACCACCCCTCCTGTTGATAATGAGGAGATAGTCAGGGGAAATGAGTAACAGTGAACTACCATTCACTACAACATTACACTCCAACATGAGATAACTGCTTTAATCATCCCGCTCCTACACGGCATCCTCTGAAAGCATGCAATATCCCATGTTAATAAAAGGTACTCACTATTCAGATTTACTGTAATTAAAACAAAGCTTCACACAAGAACAAAAACAACAGCGTAATTAATCATCCAGTTCCTCCCTTCTCCTCACAGCTATGCTATCAAAAGCCCAACAGGTATCCAGCTCGATGGCTTTCTCAGTCTTATATTCATTTTGAAACAGTATATTTCTTTTCTTACATTATTAGAATTTTAGGCTTTAGAGGATTGAGAAAGTTTATTATTCTTCCGCTGCTGTTTTGTCAGAATAATCTTCTAAAAACAAAATAACAATGATTGCACTTGGGATGGTATTGAGCAGATCTTCTAAATGCCAAATATAATCACAGATTTGATTTCAGTGGATTTTACTCGAAGTAATATTTTAGGATTCAAAAACAAAGATTAAAAGCTTGCTAATGAAAGGAGGAGTCATTTTCCCTTTCCCGCGACATGATGTAAAGATGTAAGCACTCTTGCCAGTGTGGAAAAGACAATAGAGCTGTGTTTATTCTGGGGCCTGCCAAAATTATGACGTCATTTCAGAGAAAGTGAACCAACACAGACCTTCATTGATGATTAGACAATGCTCTGCCTCGATGCCAGGTCCTTGAATGGTAATATCCTGAGGAATTGGAGCATCTTCTGTGCCTATGCGCGTTACCCCTGAAACATAAAGAAACACATTTTTTTGCAGAATATATAAATATAGGGGATAGAATTAGACTTATCATGTCTATATAGGTGGTGTGAGTCATAATTAAAGGGTCTTATATCTAATGCTGTTATCATGCAGACACATTGTGGAGTACAAACTCAGTTTTCCTAAAAGGTCTTATTCACATTCTTAGCATTCTTCAAAGTGTGTGTCAAAGCAGTGGGCAGCGATGATGAAGTGGAAATGTCACAAAGCTGATTCTGACGTCAAGGTCTGCCCTTGTACTGTTTGTAAGTTTATTTCTGCATTAACCCAGACTAAGGGTTAAGTGTCAAATCCATTCATATAAAATGCAGTGTGCACTGTTCTCATTGCAAAGAGAAGACAAGACAAGTAAAAAGACTTCTCTGGCTCACTGGGGTATAATCAGAGCCTTGTGATCTATGCAAGACGCATGAAAACTACAAGTTTATGAATGAGAGTTATCACTGTAATACTCCACCCTTACAGTACAGGAACTAATATAATGTGTTTTATTAATTGTAGTCAGTTGTTTGTTATGAAAAAAAACTGTATACTGGCCTGATATAAATAGCAGTGAACATTCCAAATAAAATCTCTGGATTTAATAAAGCAAGTGCGCTCGCTCTGCTGCATGAAACAGAGTCATGAAACCACGCGATGTGTGTCATTTGTGTTACTGTTGTTTGGGTTGTACTCTGTTGCCAAAGCATTCTCTTCATTTTTTCATGGCTAACTGTGGGTTCAGGCTGTGCCTTAACCAACACATGACAATGAATGAATGTTAATAAGCAACAGTAACCATGGAATTGGATTGAATAACTTGTATAAATATGCACTGGCTCAATGTTTGACACAGTATCACTTTTCCACAGCATCACCCCCCAACTCACTTCTGCAGTAACCACAGAAATGAAGTGACTTGTCCTGGGAAAAGGGCCAATATTTGGGAGAAAAAGAGTGGGAAAAGGTGGGCAAAGGTAGGGATAGACCTGTACTGACCTGGTTTCATTTCAGGTAACAATTTAAAGTAACTAGTGAGAAATAAGCAAGAGTGCTGACAGGGACTAGAAAAAGAGGGCATATTTCTCCCATAGCGGCTTCTCTTCATTAGCTCTCTGCTAAATTCAGAATCAAATTCAAAATCCTTTCTCTCACAAGCAGGGTCTTGAATAATCACGACCCATCTCATCTTAAAGATCTGATAGTGCCATATTGACCCTCATAACAGAGCACTTTGCTCTCAGACTGCAGGTTTACATGCTGTTCCTAGAAGGGAGGCAGACCCTTCAGCTTCCAAATATAGCGCTTTTCTACTCTCCCAGAGTGCTCAAAGTGCTCTATACAACATGCCACATTCACCCAGTCACACAAGCCCTTTCTCTATACTTTGTGCTGTCTAACTACATTCACACTGCAATGGATGCATCAGAGAGCAACTTGGGGTTAGTATCTTGCCCAAGGATACTTGACATGCAGACTGGAAAAAACAGGGCTACAGCAACCCGAACAGGCCCCTCTTCGATGGGACCAGGTCCCAGTTTGGATTAAGGAGAGAGACACCCGGTCTACTTTTAAGATTAGGCTTAAAACTTTTCTTTGTAAAGCTTAGCATCTAGGCTGGATCAGGTGATCCCAAACCTCTCCTTAGAGCTGCAATAGGTCTAAGCTGCTAGGGGCTTCCCATAATTGTACTGAGTGTTTCTTCTTCACTCACCTTTTTTTAAACTCTCTTTTACTTCTCTAATGTGTGCCTTTCTCTTATTTTTGTATATATTTCTCTTGGTTTGTATATATCCCTCTTGATTGTATATAATTCTTTTTGCTATTGATTCCTGCTGTCTACTACTTATATTTTATTCTGGCACAGTTGATGTGGAGCACCCACAATTTTGTTGTACATGTATAATGACAATAAAGGGCTTTCCATTTTATTCTTGTACGTAATCATTAGACAATATTAATCTCTGGCTCTCTTCCACAGTGTGTCCTTGTGTGTCCTTTGTCCTGTCTCCATGCCCTCATCCTCAACCGGTCATGACAGACAGACAGCCCTCCCTGAACGTGGTTCTGCTGGAGGTTTCTTCCTGTTAAAAGGGATTTTTTCTTTCCCACTGTCCACCATGTGCTTGCTTATAGGGACATCTGATACAAAACACCTTGAGATATCTGTTGCTTTGATTCAAAGCTATATAAATAAAATTAAGTTGAATTAACATTTGAAGCTGTGAGGATGTGCTACATTAGGAATGAATGTGAAAAATTGTGGCTACTGACTTAATAACCTGCCCATGCTGAGTTTGTGTATTTACTGTAAATTGTGTCTGGGGTTTTTTGTGTGCGTTACCCTCTTTCAGCGGCAGAACAGTAATAGCCACACTCAGTCTCCCACTGCCCAGGCTAACCAGATGAGGAGTTGCTGTCTGGACTTTTAGTCCTTTCCCTGTGTCGATCAGGTCCAGGGGCGGAGACTACAAGCAAGAGTCAGTGCAAAGGTCATTTTAAAAACACACTTTATAGTCATAAGACTAAAATGAATGTGCCATTGTGCGACAGTGTTCGTGCTGGATTTGTTCAAAAACCACATAAAACTTGTGAATGTGTGCATATGTGTTTTCCTGTGTCTGTGTGTATTCTGACCTTAGGTTCACCTGGAGAGATCTGATCGGACTCTGGTTGAAACATCATCTCCGATTCCTGTGTTCACATTCAGGCAGACACATAAATGTAAACACAAACAATGCAGACATGTAGCAGTGTACACAATTATGACAAAACTTGGGAATGACCTGCGTGGAATGACCAAACATGGAAACACTCAAATAAAGAAACCACACAAAAAAAGAAAAGAAAAAAATGAAAAGAAGGGGAAAAAACTGCCCACAGCTTACCCAGCTGCCACGTGAAATGAACTCTGATTCTGAAAATGTTTCAAGTAGAAAATGAGAGGAAAATAGTTTTTTTTTTTCGCAGTGGGGAGAAATGAGAGAAATGTTTCATGAAAGCAGACTTCCCACAAACTGTTAAAGTCTGCCATCACTCTGCTGCAATGAATGTGTCTGGATAAAGAGAGATACAGAGTAACTAATAAGGTAACTGAGTTTCTGTGTGCATGCTATGAGCAGTATACTACTTAAAGTAAATACACAGCAAAGCTCGTGCTTGTGCACGGCCATGGCGGTGACAAAGCAAATGCACATCATTTACCCAGGTTGCATGACTTTAAATCCTGATCATGACTTGGGTGGATATTCATGGTGGCCAGTGAATAATTCTTCTTAATTTTATGCCACCTGAAATTTTTATTGTCACCAAAAAATGTTAACATGCAAATAAGCATGCTGATGAGAAATATTCAGATACTCCATTAAAATATAATATATACGTAATTGAAGCTGCAATGTTTTCCTGCACACAAAACCCACTTCTTACCATTTTCTAAGTCCTGTTCAGCATTTATCAAACAGTATGGCACAGTTCAAATTATGTCATAAGCAAGGCATCTCCTAATCTAACAGGCAGATTGAGCTCAGCTATGCTCCCAGGGTGATAAACTTTGTATTTGGGCATATTTCCTCAAGCATCTATCTCACAGCAAAACTGCAGTGACTGTGAGAGTGGTTTAATTTTGACTGTTCTTATTTTGTATGGACTCAATGTTGAAGTCCAAGCATTCCCTAATGGTGGGAATATGTGTGATGCAATGGGGGAAAAAACGAGGTAAAGTACAAAAAAATAAAGGAACGCTATGACAAACTGTGAAGTGGAGATAAAAGAAAACTAAATCAAAAAATGCCCAAAATATGTGAATGTGTATGTTTGAGGAAACACACTCAGATCGTGTGCCAAAAACAGCCCATGGAGTACTCTGTAATTTAACAGAGAAGAAGAAGAAAAAAACAGTCTTGCTACTACTGTATTTGTGTCCACACACACAATCAAAAACACAAACATGCACGCACGCACACACCAGTGGATGACTTAAGTGCTTCTCACCATGCAGAGATGATTACAGCATATAAGAAACTATCACAACCACATGTCATTTTCCTGCTCCTGTCATTTCCTTTTCTCCCTTCCTCTTTCAAATCCTAATGTGTCATTGCTTTAATGATTTCAGTGATTCCTTCCTTTCTCTCGAGTCCCCTTTTGCATTTAATCTGTTTTCCATACTAGGCGGTCTTCTTGGCTTCTCCTCTTCCTGCCTGTCCTTCTTCTTTCCTCCTGTCTTTTCGCCTTTTCCTCCAATCACCATGAAGGGAAACACAAATCAAAGTCAGCTCTGCACTTCCTCTAATTCAGCGCTAAGTTTCCGCCCTGAGATCACTTCCTTTACTGCTTGGACACCCTCATTGGTCCCACACACACACATACATTCTAGCAGTTCAGCCACCCTTACATCCCCTATCCACACACAAAAATCTACAAATAAAGTCACACACCAGCTCTTTTTGCTATCACACCAAGGTATCGGCCCACATTCTACCGATTTTTGTCCTTGCTGTAGACAAAGCAAATACTCAGTGTGTGATGGCAACATCAGCTGAATAAAGGTCACAGAAGCTTGCTGAAAATTAGGCAGAAGTGCATTTCAAAGGCCCTTTTATGTATGAAGGCCTCAGTACCTTGCATTCCTACACACGCTCCTTGAAGTCTATTCCCACCTCCTTGACTCTCCCTTGACTTGTTCTTTCAGAAATGGCTCACTCTATCCCATCATTCCTCTTCTTTGTCTTTCTGTGGTTCTTTTTGTTTTCAAAGCCCCCTTCTGCCTTCACCTTCTTTTACCAGGTGAGCTCTGGCTTAGGCGGGTCAAGACATGTCTGTGGCCCTGTTTACTCTAGTTAAAGCAGAGCAGTGAAGTGTGTCAACCCCCATTCTGAGTATCCAGACTCCAGCGCTTTCATCTTCAAGGTGTTTGATTCCAACAGCAGTCACCTTTGCTATCAGGGAATTAAGATGTGAAAGCTAAAGTATGGGATTACTGAATGATATACGTATATGTACAGAGACAGAGTCCCGTAAATACTGAGCATGGAGGATGAAAACTAATGCCGTGCAAAAAAAAGCCTGATGGTTCTTTATCCTTAATTAAACAATCTTAACCAACATTTCCCAAACTGTTCTCAAACAAAACAAGCACTCAGTGTTTAAGTGTCCTCGTTTGTTTCCTAATTCTTTGTTGCATGCATGTCTCTGCTCCTAGATTGTCTTAACAGTACATCACATTTTCACCCATATTTGTATAATGTTTGGTGTCAAGGCAAAGACTTGTTCATTTCAAATATAACTTAAAAAATATATATATAAATGTTTATCATGTTTATCAAACTACAAAAAAAGTCATGTAAGGATGGATATAAAGTTCTCTACTCAGCCATGGGATGTGCTGTGCTTGAAACCAGATTCATTTTCCAACTTAAAGGACAAATTATCTGGTGTTTCCAGGAGGTCTTCTGCCAGAATCCAATGTGGGAAATACAGAAATACATACCAAGCTGACTCAAAGAAAGTCTAATACAGTAAATGTATAAGTCGAAGATTTCTACACAATGATATGAAACACTGAGAAAATATTGCCCATAGGAAAACATTCCAAGCACACATCCTCCCACTTACTTTTTAATAAAAATTTTAATCCCAGATTTAAAATAAACCTTCTATTGGAAAGTGACTGAGCTGACCTCACAAATGCACAATATAGCGTGCACAAAATGGAAGAAAAGCACAAGCACACACAATTTGTCTTTGATCCCATCTGTAAAACAGCTGAGTCTCCCCGAAATGCTTTGTTTGCCCTGCATCTGGAAACAGAAAAGGAGATGAGAGGGTAGTGTGGGGTAATGAAAAAGAAGATAGCAGTGGAAGGTAGAAGAGAGAGAGGACTCATAAAACCAAGAGGAAAGACCCAGCATTCTCAGACTGTTTCAGCTGGGTCATTTTTATTTTCTCCATCCCATCCTTGCTTTCCTCCGTCAACTTCTTCCTCTTTTTGTATTTGCTTTAAACGGTTTTTGCATTTCCTTCTCTTTCAGTTACTTTCCTCATCACAGCTGCTGTATGTTACTGCAGACAGCATTCTCAAACCCACATTCACAGGAAAGGTCCTGCTCTTAAAAATGTTCCCATGTTAGAACAACTCTTTAGTGCACTAGTTGGAAAAGCTAGTGCACAATATGTCTGTTTGAAAAGGTCAAATCAAATGTTATGGTTTTCATAGTATTGTGAGCATATTGCCATCATGAACTGGCTTGGGCAATTTAGATAGGGAGAACCATAACATTACATTTTTTCTCAGGTCCTTTGGCTCAGTTGATGAATGGCATTTGGAATATTAAAAAAAATATTATTATTTGCATCTATGAATAAGCAGTTTGGGGTAATTTACAGGCTTTTGCTTTCTAGCTGAAAACTTCAAAAATGGTGGGAGAAGTGTGCCATCAGGATGGTTCTTTCATCATTTTAATGCATATATTTGTTTTTGCCATCTTTTTCTTCTGTGTATAATTTTTTGAAGTGGTAGTGTTGGCCTTAAAGATAGGCAGCTTGTGATGGCTACAATCTGTGGTACAAACTTGACCAAAAAGTGGAGCTGAGGGTGGTCTCAGTCTTACACAAGTTAACATCAGCTATGTTGTATTTGTCTAAAAATGCTGTCTTTCAGTGCTTTGCCTAGTTATATTTCTCTCTTCTGTCTTTCTCCATCCCCTCCCCTTACATTCCAGCATGACCCTCTCCTCCTCCCACCTGACAAAGCCAGCATTGTATCACAGATGCTATTTAATATGGAGTCCCTCTCTCAGTGTCCTTCATATGGGGCAATTCAGGGTTATCTTCCTCCCTTGTCCTTGGTAAACAGTATGTTTGCAGTAATGTCTTCAATAACATTTTAAATCAGATTAAAATGTCCCTCATGCATTCATATATACATGGCTTTTCAAAATACTGTATGCTTAATAATGTGCATCCCTTGTCCTTAGTCGTGCATTGCTGTTGTGTGTTTGCATTTGTTTTGGTTAAAACCGCTGAAAGCCGATTAAAACGTGTCTGTGAACCGCTTGTTAAACAGCACAAATATCTGTCACGCTCAAACTCTCTCACATCCTTACTGGCAGTTTTGCAGTCTTTTAGCAAAGTGCTAGATGACAGGAAAAAAGTCCATTGTTTTTGCAGCTGACTCAAAGCTGGAGGAAATGTAAGTTGAATTTCTAGTGAGGGTGTGTGTGTCTGTGGAAAAGCCCAGATTACTTTAACTGCCACATGCAGGGGATCAACTCATGTTTGGTTTCCACAGGGCCGGATATGACAGCGAGACAAGGGGAGACAGTAGACAGTGAGCTGGTGGACGGGTTTACTAAAGCACACATATCTTCTTGTATGGTGAAGTGAGCTGTGACTGCTGGAAAAGGAAAGAAAAGAGGAGATGGAGTTCGAGATAACAAAAGAAACAAACTATGTGTGTGTGTCTGTGTGTGTGCTTGTGTATTGGGGTATGGGGGGGGGGGGGCAGGTAGACACAGATTAAAATGCAGACTAAAGAATTCAGATATGAGGAAAAAAGATTAATGGTGAAAAATCCCCAAGTTGCACCAGTGGCCTCCAAACATAATATGAGCCTATACAGCACATATAATTCAAGCAGTTACCTTCATAAATCAGCATTACATACTGTTTCCAAAAATCTTTGTTTTTCTTAAGCTATTGGCCACTTCTATGCTCTCCACACTGACTTCTGCTTTTCCTTTTTCCACCTGGCAGATACCCAGTGAAATAAAAAGCAATCATATAAAATATGTTTTCAGTGTTACGGTTGGCAACAGTATGTCAGAAAAATTGTATCCACCAGTTTTTTTGCATCACGATAGATAGATAGATAGATAGATAGATAGATAGATAGATAGATAGATAGATAGATAGATAGATTTGTGGCCTTGCCATTATGTAGCCATAGGGCTTCGGAGTCCGTGTTGGGCTTCAATATCACTGCGTACTCTGCGGACTGATATTTGCAAAAAATCTTACAAAACGATATCTTATCATTTCAAATTTCTACAATGTTCCAGTTAGAGCTGCCATCAGCAGCAGCGTTGGATCGTCGGTGGAATCACGAAAAGTACACCTACATTTTCACGTTGTACCTGCCTGCTAACAAACAAAAAGGTAATCTGCGTTTGATTTTGCCGAACAAAATCCTCAACTGAAGTCAGATAACGTTACAGCTTACTTTGAAAGTATTACAGCGCTGTGAAGCAAAGCAAAAATAAACCTAATTTACAAGAACACATTTTGATAATTAACATACATTATTCCACTTTTTAAATTACAAATTACAATACAAAAACTCACTCACCATTACTGAGGCGGGAATGGCCACTTCTGTCATTGTGCAGGAAAGGACGCAATTGCGAAACTGATCCAAGATCGAGAGGTATGCTGTTTGCGCAAAACTCCCCCAAATAGAGTTTTTAGCCAATTTCTGCCTTTGCTGTAGCCGCAGCTTCTGTCTTGACGGGAGATAAATTCCATGCACAGCACAGGCAACGTGCAGATCTCTAGGAAAGACTTTTGATCCCGGTTGTCACAATCACAAACACAAGCACACACTCCAAACACACACACACGCGTAAAAAAGGCCGACGGCTTTCCGACGGGCATAGGAATGCAGCAACAGCTGGAAGCAGAAGTGGATAAGGAACAAGGGGAGGGAGTCTCTCTCTCTCTCGCTCTCTCTCTCATTCACTCACACAAGCTGAGTTTAATGTGCAGGTGTTAACAGACTACAGAAAAGTACACTTGACCTTTCATCAAATGGTTCAAGCCTCTGACAAAGAGAGGGGAGTGAAGGATAAAAAGAAAAAGAGAGAGCGCATTATTTCAGCCTTGGCAGCTGATAAGGATATCTAATGATTTTACAACATGCATGCATGCAGTCTCATTTCACTCCTAGTACTGAGAGTTTGTCTCTATGAAGAAAAGACAAACTTGGGGGGATGTTAAACGTGGTAAATGGTTCATATATATAAAAAAAACATTTAGGCCGAACAATAAAGGAATATAATGGTATTTAGTGAATAACAAGCTTATTATATAAAGTCATATAGATATAGGGATTTATGTTATGGTTGACCATGAATACCTGTCACTCATATAGCGTGACACTGTAAATATCCACACTCAAATCCACTACACAAGCAGATCCATCTTGCATAGAAAAGTGATAAAGAACACTGAAGGTTTTCTGGAGGTTAAATTCCTGTTGAGGCATATTTCTCAGCGAAGTAAAGCTATTGTGGCTTTTATTTCCATCATTAATTGCAACAATATAGTTGCATAACCATAAAAAAACCCATGGCATACCTCATGGATGCAGGTGTAGTAAAGAAAGAAATGTGAACGCCTCTTGTGTGCGCTTAATGGCAAAGAGTCCTTGTTTCCTCTCTGACAAAATAAATATCTCTGTGTAAATCCACTTCTAGATAATCTTTTATTATTTGATCTACACATCTGGAACTGCAAATGTCTTATAGGCTGCTGTTTGCAAAAGCTGTGTGCACCACTTGAAAACTTCAGCTACATGTCCAGTCATGCAGCTCTCTGAAGACATCACGAGGCACAAGAAGATGCCATCAGTTCTCGATCACACAAAAACAGTTTTACTTGGCAGGATTCTCTGCATTCGTTACAGTTCAATACAATGATTGCATGAAGCAACAACAGGAATGATCCAGAGCCATAATAAAACCTAAGTCATGCACGAGGTATTCTTTTGGTTAGAAAACGATAAATATAGAAGTGAAAATGGTCCTCTGGTTTAGACTAAGGTCAAGGAAAGTTTGCTGACACACACACGCACGCACACACAAAAAATCCATGCTGACATAGGATATTCATGGATTCTAGATTATCTTATCTCTCAGGCACTGAGTGGACCCCTTAATGGATAAACAGGAAGAGAACTTGTGCACCCAGCGTGCTCCACTTTCTCCACTGCTTCCTAGCATTCCACAACACCTGGTATGTATGACACTCTAACTGGCCAAAAGCACACTAAAGAATCTAAAATATCAGGTTTACTTTACATTAAATTAAGTTCATGGACTTTTTAAAACTTTTGTTGGTACCAGCTAATGCATCCATCAGTCCTGAATGAGAAAGAATTTAAAAAGGGAACAGCTAAGACATTATCTGGGTAATACTGCCTGAAAATTGCTATTCCTTTTAGCTTTCTTTCTTCTCAAGTATTTCCAGAAGCTCTTAAGTGATTATGTTTGCATGGTTGCCTAGAAGCAATGAAAGCTTCTAAGCTTTCCCAGTGATATCATCCCAGAGCATGTGGGTTTCAGAAGGCCACCAAATGTTAGACGGCATTCCCGAATGGATTCCACAATTCTCATGTGACCCCAGGAGGTGTAGCAGGAGCACTGGAGCTCTTTGGAAAGTGATCACACTCTCCAAATTTTGACAAAACCTGAATCTGACTTTTGTTGAAAAGTCCGAGCTGTCAGCTGTCATTCAACCCGAACTTCTATAGGCATTAGATACAGTGTCAGATGCATTTTATGTGTGTTTTAGCACTCTAGTCCAGGGGTGTCCAGAGGCCTGAATCCACCTGGCAAAGACTCTGATCCGGCTTACTGGATGTCTTTGGAAAACGCAAAAGAGGGCATAAACTTTTGGATTTGTAACTGTATATTTAGGAGTAACACCAAAGTAACAGATAAGCAATTAAATGACAGAAAATTACCAGGTTTTTCACCATTTACTATAGAAATGTCAGTTTTTTAACAGTGGTTTCACAATTTAAAAAAAAAAATACCTGTGAATTAATAAGAACTTTCTTTGTTATAATTACAGGACAGGATGGGCAATGAAATACCAGGATTTCTTTGGTAATATTTCTCATTTATTTCTCACAGTTAAGCCCAAAGAGTGATGCTGACAGATTTCTTTATCTTTATCATGTAAAAAAAAACTGAGACATGCTGTCTTAATTGAAGCAATTTATGTTATATTAAGATATGTCAGAGATTAAATTTGTAGTTGAACCTCTGTGCACTGACAGAAAGGGGGTGTTTCACTGGTCTGGCCCACTGGAGATCAAATTAGTTTGACATCCCTGCACTAGTCATAGCTGTTTTAAGGAGAAAATTAGCAAACAGGAGTGTATAAGGCTGGTTTTGGTTAAAACACTTCACACCACAGATGTACCAGAGATTTAATGAATGGAAACCCTGATTACTCATATGTGAAACCACTGCCTTGCACCAGTTTAACACACGTGCCTTGTAACCACAGAAAATATTTCGGCAACTGAGGTAGATGAAGGAAGTTCTGAACCTGGTAAGAGAGAAATGACATGAGAACATGTGAAGTGGCAGAAATACCACAGCTTAAAGTGGCACAGTTGTAGAACTATTTCAGCTATGGTGCCCAACAGGAGCCCAACCAGTTTAGGAGAGCTCTGTGTCAGTATTGTCACCATACTGGGTAGAGAGCAGCTTCAGAACAGCAGTCTTTATAAACGGCTGGACAGAAAAAGTTAATACTGCAGGATTTTATTAACATCTGAGTGATTACGCTTAGATCGTCTTCTCCTTTGAAACCTGGGAAGCCAACAGGGATACAGTTAAGTGAGAGACTAAGGGGAGAGCAAAAGACAGAACCAATCTAAACAACAGAGGAATGTTGTCAGCTCGAGCTGCTGCTCGAACTGCTGCTCCCTGCTCTCCCACTTGCCTACAATGGTATGTGTAATTACTCCACAATTAAAGTGCCTTTGCTTGTCTGTGTGTGGACCTCGCAGTGCCTGGTGACCACACTCAACCTTGTCAACAATGTGGCCTGGACACACCAGGCTATTTGACATAAGTGAGTCGGTGAGTGACAAAATGAGGACAGGGTTAAAAAGTAAAACAACATTTCCCTTTTAGATGATGATGCCGCTGCAGGAAAAGGCAGCTGTTCTGATCGCTCTCAGGTCCACCTGCTACAATTTTACAACTTCAGCTCTATTTTAACTAAATTCTTCCCTTTTGTTTCAGATCTTTCATGTCATCTACCTTCATTTAAAAGTCTATTTTTGTTACTCCTTCCTTTCTCTTTATATGACATTTCCTGTGCTGTCTCATTTTCTTCTCTTACTCTAGTCTGACCACAAGAATGCAGGGTGACTGTCGCTGCTCTACTGTCCACGCATGCATAGTAATCACTGGCCCTGACAGGCACACACACAGACTGTAAATCACACTGATGCACATGCACACTATCAAACAAGCAAAAACATTTAAGACCTCAACAGTTGGCATTTGGTTTCATTTTAAGCATAGCAGTTTTTAAATGAACCCTCATCCACATGTTTGCATATACTGTACACAACCATATACTCTTCACTTCCTTTCCAACATACATTTATTGGGAGACTAGTTCTATTTCTGCACATTTAAGCACTGTAAGAGGAAACAGACCAAGGGGGAAAAATACGATAAACATAAAGATATATATAGCTATTTGTGTGTATCTGTATGTGTTTTGTGGGAAATGCGGCACAATTTCCACCCATACTGGGCTTTTTCTATGCAGTCCTCCTAAAGGTGCCATAATCCGCATTGCTTGTTAAATTCAGTAAGTAATGAGAGAACAGCTGGCTTCTCTTTCATTAAAAAAATGGCATTGCTTAACATATAAATAAAAATACCAAGAAAAAATTTAAGTATGTGTTCTTTTCCCTCAAGTTCATTTAATTACTGGAAAAAGACCAAGTCTACATTTAACAAGCCAACCCTAACTCACTGGTCCAGTTTCAACAATCATTAGTATGTTGGAAATACAAATGAGTTCCATTGAAATCATATCAAGAATTTCTTTTCACACAGAGTTTATCTTGTAAACAAACAAAGAAGCTATCCTAATCCCTTGTGTGCTGTTCATACAATAGTGGCTAAAATGCCTACAGGCAGCATTTTAACATGCAATTCTGTCTCTTATCTTAACTTACAAAGTCAGTAATTTCATAAGACCATTTAAAAATACAAATAAATCAAATTCACATCTGTAATATTGATAAACCATCCAAATAAACTTCCACATAAGCACCTGAGAGGTTAAAAGTCATATAATCATGCAAGGGAAAATGTACAGCAGCTACCAATCTGGTGACCTGCCTGGCAGTCCCATTTAGTAGCAAATATGAGATGTATTTTTAGCTTTCCCTCAAAAGGGAAAGCAGAAAAAGGAATCTGCAGATGTAGCCAGAACTCCAGCATGACACGACTCAGTCTGCCTTATGAAGATTGTAAAAAAATGCAGCTGGGCATGCCTGGTTTTCTCTCATCTGAGCTCTCACTTCTTTCCCTCTTTTGGACTGTCTTCATAGAACTGAGGCGAAGAAAGTCATCTACAACCAAAAATCAGACTGAAAGTTAGCTGACGAGCTCCTTAAAAATCGAAAGGCTTTATTTTAGAGGACCCAAGCTCATACAGAGTCCATCCCTGCACATCTTAATGCTGAGTGTCCTTAAGCAAATACACTGAAGCTCTACCAGCAGCACCAGAGCCGTTTGTGAACAATATAAAAAGAGAGGCAGGGAAAATCTGCCACTAGACTCAAAGCCACCATGTCAGTCTTCCTGGTATGAAAACATGTGTCATCTTGGTTTGCGGTTCTGTTCAGACAACAGCAGGTTATTTAGCTTGATTACAATGTTGGCAAAATCAGTGAGGTCCACAAAGTCCGAGGTGATGATGTTGACTCCGTCCACCCCTGGCCTCTGAGCCTCAACCCAGGACATGATGGTTGGCAGGTTTCTAGAGCCAAAAAAGAAGAAAGTCTGTATCAGCAAGGAAAGCATTACGGCAATTATTGTTGCACCCAACATCCTGCTATTTAAATTTGAATCAAAACCAAATTCATGACCTTGCAAATACACACCAAAAATATCCACTGCCAAGGTTTTGTCTTTTAGTTTTATAGTTATGTCTACAACACTGTCAAAAATCTAATCAGTAGTTCCTTACTTAACTGTTTCTCTTTCTGCCAGATTTCATTAAGAGCTGTTGACTGACTTTTGAGATATGTCACAATGTGGGAGAAAGTGGACATATTGGGGAAAGAAAATTAAAGGGACAGACATTTTTGTCCATCTGTCAGGGAGACAGTGCTTTGCCCCCATTCAGAATCATTGCTTTCCATATTTTAGTTCCTGGCATAGACACAAACACAGCGACGCTGTAGCCGTATCACTTCTAACACCCTCTGATTCTTCACTATGTTTCAGTCACCAGCAGAACAAAACCAGGAAGTCACATTGTTTATCCAGCAGTGATAAACAATCCCATTTCCTCGGAAGTGCAAAATTAGGCTACCTCCTGTCTCGCCGTAGTGTCTGTTCAGAAGTTTTATACCCTGATATTGGTGCCCGGTGGCAGATGTAAGGGCATAGAGAGTATAATACCCTTACATCAAGACTTCCACTGACGATAAAAAAATGACAGATGACAGCAAAAAAAATGTGAAAATCATATGCCTTTGCTTACGAAGAATACAATCTCTTAAGAGTTATGAAATGTTTTGATTTATGTTTTGTGCACTGTTTTTCCCCCCATTCAGTCAATATAATGATAGATGCAAAACATGTTCTTATAACTTACTGTGTTACAGGATGTGCTCTAAGATCTGTAGTGTTTCTTGCAATGTAGTTTTTCAATATTTTTAGAATTTCTTCTTTTTCTGGCCTTTTAAGGCATGCGCAAAGCCAGCGCATGCGCAAAGCCAGCGCTTGACTTTGTTCCATGCATTTCATTAGCACCATTAACTCTACTGACCTCTACTGGCCACAAACTATAATAAATGAATGAAGATGAGCAGTAGAGGAAGCAGTTATTCTTAAGATTTTTTTCAGAGTTGTTATGTTAAAACTGTCATACAAATATGATCCATGATTCCCTCTACACCATCCAATCGCAGTCACGGACCTCTCCACCAGGTAGCTGCGTAGGCCCCAGAGCAACCCCTTAGCCACAGTGTTGACAGTGGGAGTGAGGATGGCCTGGGATACATGGAAGGAACCCTGCTTGTCTCTTTCTTTCAGCGTAGTTTCCAGGAACTAGAAGGCAGAAATTTGAATGAATAAATCTCATGTGAATAGAATGCATTTAAATATCTTTAGTTAGAAAAAGAACAAAATGGAGACTGCAAGAGATAAAACACGATTACAGTATTATTTTCTAACCTCTATGAGCTTGATGGGCTCAGTGGTGTTTGCCCAGGGAGCAGGGATCTTGTTGCCAGGCCACATGACAGGAACGCTTTGGGCTGAAGGATGATGGTAGAACACAATCACCTGTCAAGAGAAAAAAAATAAAAGTTGGTGATCAGATGTCTGCAGACAAAAAGACTTTAGGCGAGTTCTGTGATCCATTTTGCAGTGCAAAACATAAAGTACCCAAAAATATACATACCCCCCCCCCCAAACCAATGACCCTAGCATGGTGAAACACCTGACCTCAAAGTTAGTGAATGATTACAGATAACTGAGCATTCATGGTGGTATCTGCATGTTTCACCCTTACTGGAGATTTAATATTCAGCAGGAAATCTATGTTGTAGCTACGTCATAACCACAAACCCCTCTGAAGCCCTATGCCATGGCCTACGAGGTAACCTCTGCACCTCCCTAGAAATATAAGTACACGTTGGGTCGACACAGTCCACAACTACGACCACAACAATGAGCTGGGACTGAGCAGGTAAAAAAGTCCCAGCATTTTGGGGGTTTTGTTTCTATCAGCCGTATTCAAAACACTGGGACGGGACCACAAGGTAACACAATTCACCAAACACAAGCACAAACACAAGCACAAACACCAGCAACGATGTGCGCCACTGAGTCCTCGCAGAAGTCTAAATCTGGGCTTATGTGTAACTGGAAAAATATCTGACCAGAACAGTCTTCATCCACAGTGACAGAAGAAAAGTCAGAAAAAGTTTGAGTTGTGGGTTTCTCATAATGCCAAAAAAGAGTGAGGAGGAAAGCTGCCCTTTTCACCTACAAACTGTGCACTTTGTGCTCTACTCTCACTGTCTGCCCTGCACTTCATCTCCTTGTTCTTTGCCAACTAAGCCAGTTACAGATTAGGGTCATGGGAACAGGAATGATAGTATCTGAACATAAACATGCACTGACTGTAGTAATGTAATGCAGACGCAGAAGTACTCACACCTTAGCTGGAGGTAAGAATATGAAAGAGTAATATCGGAGACACCAAAAGACAAAGAAAAATTGAAAAGTTTTTAGCTACAAAAATCTGAAAGGATAAATGTAGGTTAGTTTATGAAACAAGTGCTAATAGGATGATACTTGCCACTAATTCTTGCCCTGGAAAATCACAGTTGGAAGGGATTACCTGTGCACAGAGGTCACGCTAACACACCGCTACACGAACACCTGTCTACTCCTTTTACTTGTAGGTGTACACCACATTTCAAAGGTTTGTGGAAGTCACTTAATATGTGCTTTTTATAAATATCAAACTGATTAGAGATAGGGCACCCTGGTGGTTAGCACTGTTGCCTCACACCAAGAAGCTCCTGTTCAAATCTAGCATCTGGTCACAAACTTTGGAGTTTTTATGTTCTCACCATGTCTGAGTGGGTTCTCTCCAGTTAGTGGGTTTAGGTTAATTGGTAACTCTAAATTACCCATACCCATTTCTCTGTGATAGTTATGCAACAGTTCCAACCAGGGTGTACCCCTGCTTCTTACCCCTATGGCAGCTGTAATAGGCTTCCCTACAGTGTACGGATTTACATGTTCACCTAAAAAGGAAAATATCTCCAGTTCGATCCCGGGAGGAGACACATACATGCTGTGACCCCTTGTGGCTTTTCTCGAATATCTACTTTGCCACACAGAGGCACATTTTAGCAGCATCACTCCAGATAGAGGAAGTGCAACCCAGACAAAACTGAATCATAAGAGTAATTTTATTGTTCCAAGTATGGTCAATAGATGGTTAGTAGATGGCAAAATATCACAGTGTAGTGCTGTGGAGAGGGAGTCAGAACAACATGTGTGCTTATTACTTGGAGCATCTCACCATGAGTCCAAGTTTTGAGGAAATGGATCAAAAAGATGAAAATCTGTGAAATGTGGTAAAAGTGAAGGTGCTGGAGGACTGCTTGGAGTCACGTGACTTAAGGAGATCATGAAAAAAGAAAAACTATCACTCCATTTTGCAATGCCTTGCCATAGCCTGTGACACCATGTACTTGGAACCACTTTCCTCCTCCAAAAGGCCAATGACCCAGACATAACTCCAAATTGCAAGAACTATTTAAGGAATAAGTCAGCTGACTGTCTGCACAGTGAATGAATCTCATCCCTGCTGAGCTGTCATGGGTGCAGCTTAACACTATAGCCAAAAGAAAAGTACATCAAACCAGTCCAACTAGTGGCAGCGCCCTAATAAGGTGTAGGCTGAAATGTTCCCAGATGACTTCTGTGAAGGCCAAAAGCCTGCAAGGCTGTGATTTCTAAAGATGGGAGATTATTGGAAAAAGCAATGCTCAGTTTTTTTTTTTTAATTGTTGTGACTTATTCCTGTTCACTCTGCCACTCATATAATGAATACAAGTATGATATTTCATGAAAACATTTGACAGATACATTTACCTGTTGCTACATACAACAAGCACACAAACATTTTTGCAATAAAGGCCGTCAGTACTGATGCAGTCTGATCGCACCTGGTATTTCTTCTCCCAGAGATAGTCCAGAGTGACGTTCTCCACCGCACAGTTATTGCACAGTTTGCTGCCAAATACTTCTTGGAGCATACTGATGAGGTAAACGTGGTGCTCTGCCTCCATTGCATAGTAATGGTTAAAGTCCAGGAACACCACCTACATAAATTAAACATCAAACATAATCAGTTAGTAGTGTAAATGTAGCTCATTTATTTACATGTTTTATGTTTCGAAATTTTTAAAATGTGCTTCTCACCTCTTTCCTGTGTCTGCCCAGGAAGGAGCTGATTTCTAACAGGCCATCCCTCACCTTTGTGAGAAAACAGGGTGAAGAGCCAGAGATCAGGATACAATTTTACAAATCTTAAAGTCTCTCAGTCATGAACTGATGCAGAAAGGCTACTGCTTTTTTAAAGTCAGCATATTAGAACGCCAAAGAGCAGCTTAAATATTTTAGTGAGTGCAGCACTGCAAAACTCCACCAAAATATTTCACAAAATAAAGGTTAATAGAGTCAAATATCAACTGTATACAGTTACAGCTGCTAATGCCACTGACATCAGAAAATCTTGAATATGCATTTCTTTATTAAATATTTTTCAGTCACATGGTCAAGTTATGACAGAATCTTTGTAATCAAAGAGTTCCTCGTGTAGGGAAAAGAATCACCCATCTTTATAGCTAAACGCTACCCTCTGATCCTTGCTTAAGGTCATCTCTGCCCACTATTAGCAACATCAACTGCAACACAGTACTAGAAGAAAACAGTTACTGTTCATACTGGGAGAAAATGAAAGCTTGGAGCTGTATTCAAATGTCAATTTAGCATTCTAGGACTGGAGCTGGCACAAAAGCATTCAGCACAGAAGGAAAATATCAGATTGTGACAGATTAAAATGAAAAATGTAACACATAAAAGTAAATGAGGGAGACCAGCTCAACAGTCACAATAACAACCCAAAACGGCAGTAAAAGTTTACTCCTCCGCTCACCTTGTGTCCAAAGAGGCCATGAATGAAGTAGATTTCATTTCCAGGCTCGCCTGGTTTTGCAGACACCCTGAGGTCAAAGTAGCGAATTCCTGCATCCAGCTGCTCCTTAAAAGTCAGGTTCTGGCGACACAGACCACATCACATTATACATAATAAGAAGCTGAGAAACACAGACACTAGACTGTAAAACACAGATCTCAAAAATGTATCATTTAGGCTATTTTGTGTGTGTGTGTGTGTGTGCGTGCGTGTGTGTGTGTTGCAGTGATTTTGAGTCCAGTACCTGTGTCATGGACCACCTCACCATGACTTTCTTGGCTAAGACACTGAACATGGTAGCCAGATACTTAACATAAACCTTTTGATCGGGGCCCACGGGAGCATGCACATCCACCCAAAAAGTGAAAGAGTCGTGAGAGCCTGGAAAAAAGAGGGAGAGCTGCTGCTGGTGATGGAAAATTAAAAATTGAAATCGAAATCAAACAGGAAATCAAGGTAAAAAAAGAGAAGATTCCGTCTGCATCAGTAGGTGATGAAGGAATCAGCAGTGTTTTCCCCCTGTTATGCTGGGCGTGAGGGTGGGGTTAGGTCTATTTTTAGCCAACATTACCACAGTATATTTTCCTTCTTCCGTTGACTAAATATCTTTACGCTTTGTGGACTCACCTGGCACCGCTAGATGTTTGAGGGGCATGGCACTGAGCTTGGAGGGGAGCGAACCCATCCAGTCGGCATGGACATTGCCGATCCCCGCGGGTCTGGTCTTCATATCGGGAGCCGCCTGTCAGCAATAACTCCCTCAAGAGACTGCTCTCTGGTACTGAGCGCTCCCACCATGTGAAATCTACCATAGGTCATCTTGGACTGTCACGATTGATTTTGCGCTGCTACGATATGCATAATTTCAAGTCCAGCCGGTTTCGTTGCCGAGTTTCTGGGAGGAAAACTGTACCTCGTTGTTGTCCGTTGGACTCCAACCGGCAAACCGGCATGCCTTGACAAAGCCAGCGGGCAGCTAACGATCGCCGCAATCCTCTTAGGGTGAAATCCCTCCTCCCCTCCCGGCAGGTTAAACACACTACCGCACTAGGCAAACCATGACATTTAGGACGGGTAGAATGCCACTAAGGCACTAATTAGCTCACTGATCACGTGACTGACCAGGTGACAAATGACATAAGTAACACTTGTAGTCTACTTCAATATTAAAAACCATTTTATTCATTTTTTTTGTACGGATGACAGTGATATATTTTGTGTTTAACTTGTTAGTTATGTAATTTTTTTTTTATTATTAGAATATTATTCCCTACACAATAAACACTGAATAAACATTTTTAAACAACCGGTGACATTTTTGTTCCGCTAATGTGAGCTGTAGGCTATGTACATGCCATACGAAGTAGATTTGTACTATCTATGTACACTATGTATCTATGTCACTCTACAATCATACAGCGTCATCTACTGGTGCAGTCCTCGAATTGCGACCAAGTCGGGTTTTTTTTCTCCTTATTCGAAAGAACATTCGTGTTTTGAAAAAGTTGAATAAAATAAACAAATAAATAATAAAAATCGTGCGTATAGCTCTCACTTTAGTTATCTATTTGTAATTCAAAATATTTTACATTAAAAAGAGTCCACATTGAACAGGCATCCCTAAGTTACGCTAGAAATGTTAGCCTATTTGAATACAGGCTATTAACGCCATACCACTCAAAGGACAACAAAGCCCATAAAGCATTGCGGGCGCCGTCTCCACGCTTGTCACTTGGCAGCTACAAGAAGCGTCGCGGTTGTGTGTACGTTTCCATGGGGAGAAATCACGCTCACACGCGCGCGCTCACCTTGTAAGAGCTACGTTCGTTTTATCTGAAGCTATCAGCAGGACAGCAGCCGAGGAAGGGACTAACGACCCTACATGGTGAGTTTAAAAGTGAGGGAAAAAAAAGAAGAAGGGACACACAAGAAAGAGTCTGCACAAAATGGTCGAGGAACTGTACTGTTAAGTCTGATATGTCAGCAACAAATGCCAACTCACCTTCTTTTCCCGATAAAATAGCCTGCTTAATATTTTTACATTAAGCAGTCTTAGCTTATAGCTTTAGCTTTAGAGTAAAGGTAGTTTATTCGTTTCATGGAAAGACTGCTTGGGTTGAATGCGTGTGATAGCTGTTAGTTAACCAAAAGTTAAGAATTATCTGAGTAGAAGTATTGGTTTCTTTAACACTGCCTGTAGACGTGAGTTTTTAATATCGTCGACCTTGATTAGCTTTCTAATGTCACGTGGCCTGGATACATCTTAATTCCCTTTAAATCCCTTCACAACAGATCGCCATATGCGACTGCCCCCTCCCCTTGTTTTGTTGCTTATTTTTACTCAGTGACAAAATGTGACATTGCAGTGTCACATTTTGAAGGTCTTAGTTGTATCATATATTAATATTTTTTGTAATGATTAATATGTTACAGTGGTTGCATAATGACTCCTTGAGGAAAAGTCAAATGGCCAGAGCAATTGTTTTCCAGTGTAATTAATTAGGGAGTCCCTATCGCACTAGCTATATAAAACTCTGTGTGCTTATCTCACAGCTTATTTTAAACATTCAAGCCACATTCGACAGAAAACATGTGTGATTATGATCCAGTTGCACAAACTTGCAACCTACAAAAGAAGATAGCTGTGCGTTATTTCCGAGAAGAACACGCAGTTTGTTAGTTTCATTAAAGTACACTGCTTAGCACACCTATTAGACCACCACCTGCTAATTACTAAAATAGTTTTTTATGTTTCTATAATGGTTAATCCACTATTGCAGAAACATCATTAAAGCACACACGCTTTAATTAAAATGATAATTTTAATTCTAAATTATAATGATTGTCATTATTCATTCATTTTCAATTTACTGTTTTACAGAAAAACAGGGTGAAATAGCAAAGCACATTATTATTTTTTGAGTAAGATGCCATTTACAATTACAGTTATTTACTTGCATTCATGAAGAGAAAAATTTGTTTTTAGCTTTTGTGTTATGTATGATTAATCTCTGACTTCTCAGAGAAGTCCAGTATGCCAGCTAAAATATGTTATATGTTATTTGCCTAATAAATAACAATTTTATTTTTAGGTTTTGGACAGATTTCTAAAATATTTTTGTGTTTACTTTGTTTTCTTGATGAAATGACAGGTGGTCTAATAAATTTGTTAGGCACTGTATATTAGTTGTAATTGTAAGTTTTTTGGGAGGTCTGTATGGCTGAATGTACATCAGGCCAGTGATTACGATGGCCTGTGGCGTCATTCAAATCCTCTTGCCAGGCAGGGTGCTTGGGCAAGGTAGTGGATACCGGTAAGCATGATGGTGATGTAACATCCTATTTACATCCCTGTTGGCCTAATCTGACTAGGGTTGGCTTTGTCATCTCCCTTGGGTGGTCATGTTGAAGCCTCTTGTGTGACACACACCTAATCCTACCACTGAGGGAAAAACAAGAAGTGGTCTTAGCATGTCTTTGTTTTCGCACTGTTTAAAAATCCTGGTCGACAGAGTTTTTTGGCAGGCTATTGGATTTATGTGATCTTTTGTGTTTGCGGTTGTATTTATTGCTGACAAATTTTCACGTTTTTCTGTCTCTTGGCTGTTAGTTCAACTGCGTGACCGAGATCCCTACCTTTTTACATGGATCAGTTACTGCAAAATGAGCTTTAAACTCCCAGGACTGGCTGACAAAGACAAACATTGGCCAAACTACGATCTTTTCTTTTGGGAAAAAAGAAGTGAATTCTGGCTGATGAAACAAAGACTGAACAATACTTGAAGGAAGAAGAAGGATATTTGATTGATGAATCGGCTGTGTTTTTCTACAGCCCATCTCACACAATAATAAAGTTAGCTGATAAAGAGGCTGATGAAACTGTTTTGAGTAATGATGAATCGCTACACCACCCTGAAGCAGCTGGGTGATGGCACCTATGGCAGTGTGATGATGGGAAGAAGTAATGAGTCTGGAGAGCTTGTAGCCATCAAAAGGTGAGGATGTTGCTCATTCTTTAATTTTTTGGTTGTCTCTCCCTATTCAGCCTTTATAACATATTAATATTATGAGATGTATTGTTGTGGTGTCATGCAGCCCTATATTATGTGCATATTTGATCAGCAATGAGTCTTAATAATGTCAAAATAAAATCACAATCTTGTTTGCACTATAGTAGATATATAACTAATGCTAACGTAGATCCCCTATTGCTACCAAAGAGCCCACAAAACATAGTGAAAAATCACATTTATATCAAGTGTTTGTGTATCTGTTAAAGTTTTTACATGTAGATGTTGATTTTTTATTACTTTTTTTTTTTCAAATTTGTGATGCAGAAAGAAATTGTTCCCTTTTCCATGAAATCAAAATATGACTGTTTTCATTTTACGTCACAGCCTTTTTCTTTGTTGTTCTCTTTAATGTTTGTTGTGACACTATGAAACAGATGTGCTGTAAAGCTAGAAACCCCTGACCTGCCATCACCAGGGCAAACAAACTACATTGCTTTGTTTCAGCAACATAGCAGCAGTGTTCAATAATAGATGCGAAACTGGGGACGTGCGTCCACTGGTTGATCATTTGGTTACCATGCAAGACAATACATGTGGTGACGGTGAAAGAGAGTGAAAGTAGAGGGGTGTGTTGGGTTGCTGACATTGTGGATAGATATCGGCTCATTCTGTAACTCTTATGTAATTCCAGAAGAAAGGACAAGTAATGTTGATCAGAGAACCCAAGCGTATAACAGCAGGTGTGTTGTTTTAAACAAACACACATTGGATAACAGTGAAAAAGCTGAGTAGGTCATCAGAATCAGAATATGTTTTCATTTTAATTTAAGTACAGAAAAATCATGATTAGAATATTTATCACATTTCAGTCATCACTTTTCTAAGTTACTGATGGAGATGCACAGAGGAGTCTTGTAAATGCTGTAATAAGTAATAATAATGTTTATTAATAGATATAGCCTGAAAGGATTATATATGTGATGATCTGATAATAAGATGTATACATTCCTTAATGGTCTTCCATAGAATGAAGAGGAAGTTTTATTCATGGGAGGAATGTATGAACCTAAGAGAAGTAAAGGTAAGCATGGTAATATTAATACACCTGTTTGAAGCACCTTATAACAGCATTACTCGCAGACCACTGTTACATAGATTGACCAATAGATAGATATGTTCACGCAAATGTAAATTGTCAAAATGTATAAAAGTACAATGGAAAATTAAAAGGTGGCATTCCACTACTACATTGGTAATGCATTAAGAAAATCATTGATTGAATGCACTCACTGGCCACTTGAGGTATAGTGCCTTCAAAAAAGTGCTAGAAGCATTCCTCAGAGATTTTGGTCCATATTGACATGATAGTGTCACAGATCATGCAGTCTGGCTTTTCACCTATGACCAATAATGCCCAGAGAACTGCCAAATATTTCCTCTTTCTGACCTTTCTCTGTAAACTCTGTAGATGGCTATATGGGAAACCCCCCGGAGATGAACACTTTCTGAAATACTTTCTTCCCACATTCTGATGCTCAGTCTGAACTTCAGCATTGAGTTCCTGCTATGGGACTGGCTGATTAGGTATTTGTGTTAACTATAGGCTGAACAAGTTTACCTAATAAAGTGAGCTGTGTTGAGTATAAATCAACATCTAATAGAAGCCAGGCTTACACACTTAAACGAAGCCAAGGAAGATCAATTCTTGTTATAACCATGCACCAGTGGAAGTTGCTACACTTCATCAATTAGTACAATAACTATTTTGATATCTGTATTAAAAGTGTTCTTGTTATATACGAAAATTTTCGCATTACATGAGACAGTTTTTCTTATCTTTCCAAACATGCGTCACCCCAGTCACTGAAGAAGCTGAACCACGCAAACGTGGTGAAACTAAAAGAGGTTATTAGAGAGAATGACCATCTCTACTTTGTCTTTGAGTACATGAAGGAGAACCTGTACCAGCTTATGAAGGACAGGTAAGAAAAGAAAAATCATGTTTCACAATACAAATGTTTGAAGAATTTGTTTAACACAGTTGTGTAGTGTCATTGCCAATTGGCCCACACACTGATTAACACCAGATTGATCTGATAGGCTCTAATGGTTGTTATTTAAGTCTGTCAATATCATCCTCTAAAAGATTTGTAAGTCCTCTATATCAGCGGTCCCCAACCTTTTTTGCGCCACGGACCGGTTTATGCCCCACAATATTTTCACGGACCGGCCTTTAAGGTGTCGCGGATAAATACAACAAAATAAAACTAGTACCGATACCGAAAAAAAGAAAATTTATTTATAACACACGTGAAAAGACCCAGGAAAACCGAGTTAACAATAAAAACGATAACAAAATAACACTGAAAACCGTTAAAAACCCTGAAAACCATACATATCACACCTGAGCCTCAACTCTCGCGGCCCGGTACCAAACGACTCACGGACCGGTACCGGTCTGAGGCCCAGGGGTTGGGGACCGCTGCTCTATATCAGGCTCTCTCTTGCAAACAGCTGCCACCTTCTCTGGGAGATGCCCTGATGTTTTTGCTAGTGTGAAAACCTCCTACAGTGCAAACTTTTTATTTGCAAAAGCAAATAAGTCAAAAAGACAGTTAATGTTTTAAAGCTGCTCAGATTTGTGGTCAAATATATTTATTTTACCGATTACTGTATAATGTAAGAAAGAATGGTGTTAATGTTATGTTGCTTTCATTAACTGGCTCATGGGAGGTATATCGATTTTATGTTTACAGAAAAAAATTGTTCCCTGAGTCAGTGATAAGAAACATAAGCTTTCAGATTTTGCAAGGCCTGTCGTTTATTCACAAACATGGTAGGTGTACTGTGTTTTCTTCATGACCTGAAAGCGTAAGAGAGTGTGGGTTCATACTGCAAGATTCACTGACCATTTCAACTGTCAAAGGCATGTCAATATTTAAGAATCTCACAAGCAAACAAGGTCATCATACATTAAATTATTTCAATCAACGATCAAAAACTCTTGTAGTATGTGAACCCTCCATAAATGCCTTGCTTCAACACTTGTTTTACTTACTGGTCTGTATCACTGCTGTGTAAAGAATGGATGTATGGATGACTTATATCTATGCATGCACACTAAAAAGCACTCTAAACATTTGACTCTGATTTTTTTTTAATCAGGCATGGTGTGATCAGCTAAACAAAAGAAAAAGACCCTGGTCATACAAACCTTTGCATGTTTTAATGTGCACATGTGCTTCCATATATCCAAAATGCAGACTTTTCCACTTTTCTTTCTCTTAACACTTTGATTTCTCTTCTCTTTCCTTCCTTTTCTATCTGTTTGCTGTTAGAGAGAATAAAATGTTCTCAGAGAATGAAATTAGAAACATCATGTTTCAAGTGCTGTCTGGGTTGGCTTTTGTACATAAACATGGTAAGAAGCTTTCCTTGGTCATCCTTTTACTCATTCAACAGTAGATTAACCTGTAGTTTGTGAGTTTGGGTGTATGTGATATTTAAAAACTCTTGTGACCCTTGGGTAGACCAAAAGTATTATATTGCACATGCATGTGTGTGTGCTATGTTCTCTATTGCTAAAAGGTATGTCTTTGTATTTTCTTAGTTGTTTTCTGTAGCAGCGCAGTCCAAAATGTATTTTATTATGACATCAAACTTTATAACTCCTTCAGCTATACTCGATTAATCGAGTCATTTGGTTTTGTTTTACTTAAATGGGTGTCAGTGTAAATCACATTTGGATTATATGCCATTGTTGCTACTGCATTTAAAATCTTCAATCATAGGAAAATATTTTGCATCAGCAGAGTACATTTTTAGTAACGTGACATGGACTGCCTTTTTTTCAACATTTGCACGAGTAATTTTAATATTTAATCTTACTCCAAATTACACTGTTATTGTGTGACAGCTGCAGTACTGAAGCACTGTAGCCCTGGTACTTGTATATTTAAAATGATGATGTTGAAATACATTGAGCTCTGAATACAAATGCCTGTTAATGTTACAGGTGAGGCAAACATTCACCCATTCACAAGTAGTTCTGTCTGAATTATGAATAACATTTTTATGTATTAGATTTAGAATACCAGGAAATAGTGCCAGTCTGTTGTCATGATTTGAGTGGAGTCTATTAATGTAGCTAAAAGTTTGATATAAACCTTTGTACAGGTTTCTTCCATCGAGACATGAAGCCAGAGAATTTGTTGTGCATGGGTCCAGAACTGGTCAAAATAGCAGATTTTGGACTGGCCAGAGAGATCCGCTCCAAACCTCCCTACACAGACTATGTATCAACGAGATGGTGAGAGGAATTTCCACACAGTAGTACACTTTTAAGATAGAAAAGAAAGCACTGGTTAGAGTGAGCTAAGCTAAAGTTAACATTATGGTTTTTATGCTTTCTTCATTGGACCATATGGCCATGTATTTTTACACTGACTTTTACAAGCTGTTTATCTAACTGCTCTTGACTGTCTGTCAAGGTACCGAGCTCCAGAGGTCCTGCTCAGGTCATCTACCTACAGCTCTCCCATTGACTTGTGGGCTGTGGGCTGCATCATGGCCGAATTGTACACACTCAGACCTCTTTTCCCTGGAAACAGTGAAGTAGACGAGATATTTAAGATCTGCCAAGTCCTGGGCACCGTCAAAAAGGTAAGACCAAGGTGAAAGGAGAGAGGTGAGAATGCTTGAGCTCAGTCGGTGAGCTTATTTCATGTGTTCAATCATTAATACTCTAAACTTATCAAGTGCTGAATTTAACTGAAACATTATTCCTAAAGATGAAAATCTATATTTAGTGTAGTTAAATCACAATAGTCTGTGACATCAGCCACAATTCACAATACAGTTCAGTTTTATTTACGTGGTGTTGGCTCATAACAGCCGCCACCTCAAAGTATCTGACGAGGTAAAAACCTTGCCTCAGACTTTTGCTATTTTAAACTATTAACATTTTTAAAAAAGACAAAATAAAAATGTCCAGAACAACCTTTACACAGCTGAATAATGATAATATGTAATCAACTGATTGTGTCCTCCATTAGACCGACTGGCCAGAAGGTCACCAGCTAGCAACTGCCATGAACTTTCGATTTCCTCAATGTGTGCCGACCCACCTGAAGACCCTTATTCCAAATGCCAGCAATGAGGCTATTACCCTGATGAAGGACCTGCTGCACTGGGACCCCAAAAAAAGGCCCACTGCTGCACAGGTAGGCATGTAAAGTCTTACTCCAGGCTTAATTTGCCAAAGTTCTCTTTAACAAAGACCCTTTTTAGCCTGTTGTTTAAAATTAATCTGTAACCTGTTCTCAAAAAAGCAGTTTCCATTGCAGTGCAACACTCATCACTTCATGCAGATTATCTGTATTTCCACTGCAGGGATTGCATTGTTAATCCTAAACATTTTAAATAGTCTCTAAGCCATACTTCATTCTCAGTTCTGCTGCAAAACATTTTTCCTCTCTGCATATGTGCATACACATTATGAACATTATATGCCCATCATATTGTTGACTGTAATTTACACTCCAGAGAGAAAGTTAGGCCTAACACTGTTAGAGGGAGTGACAAAGCTTTTCCATTTCTACCTAAACAGCTCCCAGGTGGGTGGTTCTGTTCAGATGCACAGATGCACATCTAATTTTAGCTCATTCAGCTCTCGTCTGATTCAGATGGTGGAAAACTGTAATTGCTGAATAAAATACACCCTATGGTACACAGGGGTGTTTCTAAAATGCCCTGGGATTTAGGTTTGGTGTGCATGTTTGCTGTCTTGTGCATGAAAACCATCCCTGCAAGTTTAAATTCTCAAGACTCAAGTTACACAATGATGTGCTTTATTTTGCTGTTTTTTTAAGTACAGACTGTGTATTATTCTTGTTTCTAGGGATATTCTTTCAGTGTAATTGAATATCCTCAGATTATTCAGAATAATAATCTGTGTTCCTTCCTCTCCTTTGCTAGGCCTTGCGTTATCCTTACTTCCAGGTGGGTCAGGTCTTGGGGCCACGCCCTCAGAGCCAGGAGGTCAAGAAAGTCCAGAACAGGCCGCTTGCTCAAAAACAGGCCTCTGAGTACAAAGTTGAACTGCAGCAGTCTTCCTCTGAGTCTAAAGCCTCCACAACCTCCTCCAGAAACCATCAACAGCCTCTGCAGCAGATCCCCTTACCCCAGGCTGAGAGTAAACCTGGAGGCCTC
Source organism: Perissodus microlepis (assembly GCF_051167445.1). NCBI lineage: Eukaryota > Metazoa > Chordata > Actinopteri > Cichliformes > Cichlidae > Perissodus > Perissodus microlepis. The sequence goes on along the minus strand of NC_140469.1, from coordinate 12,270,313 downwards.
AGCCATGCAGTGAGTAGCTTTATTAAGTCAGATTAAATAGTTGCAAAAAAAGTTTTTAAAATAAAGTAGTCATTTTGGATTAAGTGAGTACTCTGAAAGAGCAGAAGTTCTGGTGCAGATGCAGTGGTTGAAAGTAGAACTTAATTCAGCAAGACTCATTGCCCAAACGTGACATTACTATGTTGTGCAGAAGGCGCTGGGCAGTGAGAACAATGCTGGTGGCGTCGGGACGGGTGTGCTGAAGAGCGGTCGCCGTCGCTGGGGCCAGACAGTGGCCAAGACCTCAGACAGCTGGGAGGAATCTGATCGTTCAGAAACATCCGCCTCCAACTCCAAGAAACCCAGCCTGGTGAATACAGAGGAGGAGAAGAGCCCCAAGGACCAATGTCCACAGTAAGCTTGCTATGTGCTGCTATACTATGTGCTTCAGTTTATAAATTACAGTATATATGTAAATAAATATGCAATATTGAATACATTTCATATTTATCATACATTCCACAACATCCACAGTTATATTCAGAACTTACTGTAATGCCTTGTTTTCAGACACCAGGAGCAGAAACCTCTATACTCCTTCAGTACCGTTACCAAGCTACCAAACAATGTAAAGACTGGCCAAATGGACTCTAATCTTCCAGGATCTGCGGCCCGCCAACACTATCTCAGCCAGTCTAGATACTTGCCTGGTAAGACTAATAGGTAGTCTTATCTGTATTGTTTAAAATAGGTCATTGCTTCCCTGGTTACAAATAAATAAATAAAAGTTTAAATTTTTTTTTTTATCATGGTTTGAATTATTATTATAAAATCCAATTGCTTGCATTTTAATCAGTTTTGTGAAAATAGCACTTTCTGAGGGCTAAATTTTTAATCTTGTAATTTTGTTGGCTTTAAGGCTTGATCAGCAAGAATCAGACCTCTGGAGAAAAGGAGCTGACTGGCATGACACTGCGGGACCTGTGGGAGAACTCCTCAAACACTGTAAATAAACCACTTGGTCCTATTGGGGGAGGATTATCTGTCACCAGAGCCAATGCAGGTAAAGACTGATGATGTCTAATGCAGCAGTGTTAAGAGGTTTGGCATAGTGCACAGTGGAGGGGACTCAAGTTTCCAGATTTCAGTAACACATTGAAGCAGCCCGACAGCGTGTAGATTTTTTTGTAATGTACGAAGGCAGAAAAATACAAAGCACATACAAAAAATATAATATTCAAGCATTGGGTTTGACAACAGACAACAAACCTGCTCACTCAGTAGATTAAATAATGACTACACCATGACTTGCTCTGGAAACCTGGCGGCTGTCAAATTCACCTTGTGTTACATAATACGACGGTGTCCTCTTTCTTATACTAAGGCTCTAAGTGCTGCTGATGAAGCTAATATCACCTGGTCATTAGTTATGATAAAGAGTTGGTGAGCCTAGGCATGTGCGATTTTGGAGACCTAGGACACCATAAATCAATTGTCATGTAGGCAGGCACACAGTATGCGTCCCTCGTCTTCTCTCTCTGCTGCTGTCTCTTCCTGTTACCTCGTCTCTACCTCTCCATTGCTTATTCATGAGATTAAGACTGTAGGTATAAGATCAAGTGTTCCCTAAATGGCCTGCAGCTGTAGCCCCCTCCCCCATCCATTCTCCCAGCACTGTTTGTTTTAATGCTGCTCGCCTGTTCTGCATGAAAATGTCTTATTTAGCATGAAAAGTTTTTTTTTCTTTTGAAAAAGCAAAAATACTTTCGGTTTCCCTTCTTCGCCTTTACTTTATTGTTTGTCTTTTCTCCTTTCTCTCTGATCCCATGCATCTCCTCCAACTCTACTTTTTTTGGGCCATGTGATTAGAAGATACTGCTGCAAAGTGTTTGGATAGCCCACCAGACAAAACTGTGGTCAAAGAACGAATACTGCAGAAAATTGATCTCTCCAAAGGTATTTAAGTGAGACTGGGTTTTTTTGTTGTTGTTTTGTTTTGTTTTGATTTTTTTTTTTTTTTTGCTGTATTTCGCAGCCTTGTTAGTTATTTGGAGTGCAACCTTTCTGAAGGCGGTATATAGAATAGCTTGAGGATAAAATCAAATAAACCAACAACCAGGGTGGTGGCTGATGCTGTAGCACGTTTTGGGTATTCAAACAGCCACTTTGCATGTGAAAGAAAGTGGCCTCTTAAAGCTCTGCGTGAAACTAGGGTGTAAACATGCAGGTTAACATGAGAACGAAAAACTCCAGTTGCTTAACAGAAGATAAATGATACTACAACCACAACATCTTAAGGGAACAATGAAGCTTTTGAGTAATTATGGAGATAAAAATCTCTGACTGGTGGTGGAGAGACTCGATGGTGTTCTTTGAAATGTTGAATGACAATCAATCGACCCTATTCCTCCGCTTGTGCCCCTCGTGGGTATGCGGTGGTTCCAGTATGTCACACGTGTTCACACATATAATTAGTAGTCGTAAAGCCACGTGTGAGAAGATCTGTGTTTTCAAGATCATTTTTTTGTGTTTTTTAAAAATGTTGCATTTTAGCAAATAAATCCATAAACTCAATTGCTGGTTGGACATCTGGGGTGTGCAATAATAAGATACGCAGAAATTTCAGACCTTTGGTTGAATTCTGTATTTATTTTCTTAAAGGGAACTTTGTGAGCACCAAGTACAACCTCTCTGGTGGTTACATCTCTTCATTTCAAAAGAAAGAGGTTGGCTCAGTGGGACAGAGAATCCAGCTTGCCCCCTTGGCTGGCCAGCATGCAAGTAAATAACTCTTTTTTTTTTCTATATAAACCCAACAAAATAACCTGTGAGACTTTTAGCCAGGCACTTTTAATCATTTATGTAGCTCCGAGAGAACAAAAAAATCAATCTTTCCCACATGTCTGAGAGGTTGCTCTGTTTCTCTAATCATAAACATTAATTCTGATATTATAGTTGAACTATTCTGTTGTATGATCGTCCTGTACTCTTTTCTAATTTCCTCTGTTTAAACCTGCATCACATTTACTGGGAGTATGTTTCCTTTCTTTTTCCCTTTTCTTTACTTTTAGTAAATCTTTCTTCTTCTCCTGATAATAAAAAAGACAACCCAAAATCTGCAAAACTCAAGCCCATATCCAACTCATCATTAAAAGAAACTGGTGAAGGTATTGCCATTTTCAAATAGTTGCTGTGTTTTTTTGTTTTTTTTTAAAGCATCACCTATAAAGACGCTGGTGATTAAGAGAGACATTTGTTTTCTCTAGAATATGAAGCCTGGAAGAGGAGGACAGACAGCTCTCAGATGAAGGGCAGCAGCTATTCATCAGCACTGGGAAAAAACTCCGGAAACCTCCTGACCAGAGCTCCTGCTGTGCAGCCCGTCCATGGGAGGGTCGACTGGACATCCAAATATGGCGGAAACCGGTAGTTTGGGGGAGCACATGCTACAACTACTACCGCTTGTTAGTCTTTGGCGAGCAATTGAATCCTGAGCAGGCTGCTTAATTATGCTTAGGCTCAGATATCAAGGTCGACATCCCACGTTCTTTGTTATGTTTATACAAGTAGCACCAAACTGTATGTGCATTGAATCTCTGTGTTCTGGAGATGATGGTTGCCATGATGCTTAACCAGGACCGGTATTGTCCTCAAGACAATCCCACTGCATCCTTCAGATACAGTGGGAGCCAATTTCATTGTCATTGTTTGGATTTTTTCTTCTTTTTTTTAAAGTAGGACTCCAGCACAGCAATTCAACTTTTATTTTTTAACTTTAGATTTTTTTTTTTTAAATTAATTTTCTCTAGTTTCATATAACAAAATGTCTTTAATGAATGGTTCCTGTAATGTTATGTCCTCTCTGCTTTTATTCAGCATGTAGTAGGTGACACAAAAAATCCCGAGTGTCATAAAAATACAGCAGACTCTGAAAACTGTAAGGGAACTGCAAACCTCTTTGTAATATATCAATGAGTAAGCTGAATTTTTTAAACTTTTTTTTTAAACAAATAAACAAGTTCCAAAGGTGCATTCACTGAAAAAAGACAACTATTTACTATATAAACAAGAGGGTACATTTATTTCATAAATCTACACTTTTTTTAAACAAAAGGACATAAATGGCAAATGCTGAGAGGGTGCTTCTGAAAAGAGCCACAGGAGCTGATGGGAACTGATATTTCTTCCATGATTTCAACATATTAACTTCATCAGGACTGTACAGGTTTCTGGAGCAACGCCAAGCTAAGCTTCCCCACCATCAGAGCACTGAAACAAAAGGATTACATTAGACTTCATTCAAAGAGCCAAAGTATACAGTAAAAAAAATACAGATTACTGGAAGTGTGTGTGTGTGTGTGGGGGGGGGGATAAAATCCTCTGTAAAATGTGGCTTTCTTGGCTACAATGTAGTATATAAATAGAAATGAGGACAAAATTATTAGTGCCTCGATGATATTAAACGTTTTTGTCATAATCATTTTTTTGTAAATGGAGCAAGGGATTTATTAACATAGCATTTCTAAATATACTAGCCTTCTTTAGAAACCATAAATTATTTCTATTAGCACACAATAACAGAATTATTTCAGAAAAAAATAAAAGTTACCAGGGTCAATATTAATGCTCCCCCTGACAACTGACATGTGCAATGACATGCTTTAACTCTGTAATGCTCAAAGACTGGAAGAATATCAAGTTAAAACTGAAGGTTGTCTTTTTATTTACACAGTATAAAAACTTCAACGGTTTGAGCTGTCACTTGAGAGAGCATCGTACCAAAAACAAAAGAAATCAGTTTAAACTTGCAAAAAAAAAAAAAAAGAAAAGAAAAAAAGTTGTTAATGCTCAAAAAGTAGGCGACGGATACACAAAGTTAACAAATGTCAAGAACTGGCATGAGAAATCTCATCAAGAAATTCAGAAAGAGCCACACAAGGCAGAACAAGCCTGGCAGAGGTAGGAAGCGAACGATTTCAAAGACTCTGGGAAGAAAACTAGCAAGCTGTATCTAAAGACCCCCAGAACAACTGCTGAGACACAAGTGAATGACTCAAACAAGTCTGAAATTATAGTCTTGAAGAGGACAATCGGTAGAACCCTGGTTTTGGACTAAGAAATATTTATAATAATCAAAATATTATAAATAATAATATAAAAATAGAAATAATCATTTGGCCATGGTAGTTTTTGTTTTTTGTGAAATAATTTTGTTTCTGTGTGCAAAGTAAGTAAAATAATATTCCAAAATCAAACTAAGATATTTGGAATAATACCGTCCTCATTTGTGGTACTTGATAACAAGTAATGGCTGATTGGACTTATACCAGACCTTGCTACAGCCATCAGACCAGCTGGCATGAACTTCCTCGATCCATAAAACCGCTTCCCCATGATACCAGTCAGTGCTCCTGATGCAGCTGGCAGACAGCAGGAGACGGAAAAGGTTAGTGAAGGCACTTGCAATGAAGACATTAGTTATTCAGAAACTGTTTACTTACATGCAGAACATACAGCTGCTGTATGCAGTTTAGTATGTGGGTCCACATACTAAACATTTTGAGTGTATTTTTTTTGTTCATAAGGCATAATAGAGTTATTCAATTAACATTCAAGACTGTGGCTTAAATGACACAGCAGTGTTCAAACTTTACAGCTTTTTCTGACATGATGTTTTTCATAAGCTGAGGAAAGAGGAAAGGAAAAAAAAAAAGTTTACTAACCTAGTGACACCCAAACATTTTTAGGATCATTTGAGACCTGGTAAGCTCCAAAACCTGCAAAGCCCCCAAACAGAAGCCCAGCAGCTAGGGAGGGAACACTGCCTGACAGAACAAACATACAGGAGGTCAGAACCTAGGAAAATATAAACCAACGAGACAACAGCACCAATAGTAACACTTGCTGTTACAGAAATGTGATTATTTAACTTAACTATTTTAGGTAACACATACCTGCTTTCACGTAACCAATGACTCCTCCAGATGCTACAAGCGTGGCGTATCCATATCCTACCCAATCCACAGTCATGTTGGACACCTGTCAGGGCCACAGCGTGAAGTTATGCGAGTCAACAAACACATTATTGGCGTTGCACATAGATTATTCAATTAAAACCTCCTCCTGATGTGAATCTAATTTGACCTACTGGTGTAAAAATACTTAAGGAGCTGTCCGAGTCCTGCAACACAAAGCTGTTACTGAGCATTAACGGAACCAACAGAAAAAGTGAAAACATTGTAGGAATGTTCCCGCTGTCACACACCGCAGCCGTAGTTTGTCAGCTTTTGATCAGAAGTCGTTAAAGAAAAAAGGGGCGTGTGTGTGTCTGGCTTAGTAGATAAGCCAGACTGCTTTACTGAGCCTTAGCATAAACTAGCATCACTGCTGCACCACACACTCAGAAGTTACACAATATTGCCGAAACCACTGTTAACAGTCACCCCGTAAACTTCGAAAGTAGATTAAATCTTAAGCCGCACTCTAAAACACTGACACTGTCGACTATGGAAGCTGAATTAAAATAACAATCCGACTTACAACCTTAGTCCTTAGTCGTTCAGTTTGTCCTGTCTGTCACTGACATAAACAGTGTGGTCCCTACCAACTGCAGCTTGTTCTCCACCGAGCACAATTTATTGCTGCACTGTACGTTATGCGCTCGCGGATGCCGCATGCGTAGGCTTACAGTTCTGAGCAGATCTCTTTATGTTCTGAAACACATACGGCTGCGCTTAATAATAATAATAATAATAATAATGTTTTTTTTTTATCGTTTATGTTGGTGCAAACAAACACGACCGATGACACTTAAAAGCTATTAAACTATTTTCTCTGCGGAATCACTACTGACGATTTATTGTCCTGTACTCTCCATAATAAACCGAGTCCTGCTTACTTAACGTCGTCGTATCATGTCAACCACTGAATGCACTCAATTGAGTAACCCCAACGCCACTCGGAGCTGTTTTATGATAATTGACGCCCACTAGATGGCGCCACAGGATTATATTAGGTTGTGTTTCAAGTTCAAACTGAACCCCTCACACTAAGAGCTTTTTTTCAAATAGGCATGTACTTTGATTTGCATGCATCCGAAAAAAATGGTGTCTTCTGTTGGGTGACTAAAATGATCAAGTTTAAGCTTGACAGACTGATTAAGGTTAATGAAGAAACACAGGTGAACACAAGCACTCAGCGTATTGCTCGTTAGAAATGCATTTGTAATATTTGCAAACGTTTGTATTCCTGGCAATTCGTGCAATTTCATGTAGCCTTTCCTTTAAAGCACCTGTGTTTCTGACTGGCATCGGCTCTGCAGATTTACTTCCTGGAATGCTCCCTGCTCACACATTCTCATTTGGTTTCAATTACCTGCGATATTGACTTCAATCCACCAGCCGCGCTTCCTCGCTCTTATCCAAAAGCAAGGTGGCGCTATAACACAAGTTATCTTCTTCAGAGAGCAGCGTTTCTAACGTTGGGCCCGAAACCGTCTCAATTGAAAAATATAAATAGATAAATAAATCACGAATTTTTATGAATATAACCAAGCTTGGAGATCTTCGCCAGTAGGACACATCCAGCAGGAACTAGAGCGTGGCTGTGGGAAAAGAATATTTGTTGCAAACTCAGCATTTCTACGAAATGATTTACCAACTTCATAACTTCATAACGTTTGGGGGATAGGAAAAAGTGCTCCTGTCTTTGATCGACCTTTTTTAAAGAAGAAGAAGACGTAGAAGAAGGAGGAGGAAGTCTTTCTGCCATTTCTAGCAATGAGAGAAGGACGCGTAAAATACGCACCAAGATCTGTCTGTGTATTTAGGTACACTTGATAATAACAATAATGATTATAGCAATACCACGACTACTACCACTACAACAACTAATAATAATAGTAATAATAATAATGATAATAATAAAATGTACAAGATGCCTGAGGCGCAGTCGTGGCTATCGCCTTTTAAACACAGCTGGCGGTTGGGGAACATTGCCGGAGGCCCGGTGCTGTGTGCTGCTGGTTGAAACTAAGCCCTAGACCGGCTAGATATTCAAAAGGGACCCCGCTGCAGAACAAGAGTAACCTACTCTCAGACAGCTCTGCTTTAAAACTTCACTCCTCCCTTGCGCAGAGCCCCAAACAATATTTCTGATTCCCCCTCCCCACCTTCCTCTCCTTTGTCCAGGCCTGGTAAGGTCTATATAGCTGCAGGTATTGTGTGTGCAGTTAAAATGTGTTCGCCTTTGAAGTCAAACATGAAGGCTCGTTTAAAATATTAACGCCACAAAAATCTATAGTCTCCGTGTAGAATTTTGCAATTTAGAAAAATACAAAAAACAAAACACAAAAATCGGGTTAAAGCAAAATTAACTGTATTTTTTCTTCCCCCGTTAAAAGTTTGTCCACCAGCACCAGTGTTACACTTAACGCTTATAACACGCTGTCTTTATGTGTGTGATATGATATAGTGAAAGGTAGATCAATGACGCTATCTGCCAGGGAAGTGCACCCGCGACTACGTCCATAGCAGCCAGTTTGCCTACGTGTGTGTGATGCGTATTACTTCAAAGAGGAGAAAGGGGTTTTGGACAAAAGATTTGGCCATTGTCACCCACGTCAGCGCACGTGTTGCTCTGCTTTCTGTGTGCGTGTTTCTCATGTGTGCGTGTGTACCACGGGGAGGGGGGATTGGGGGGGGTGGGGGGGTGTTGCTCATTCGCTCTTGGCCCGAGGGGTCTACATAAGTATGTATTAGAAATAAACAGTGGATAAATAAATAATGACTCTCACAATAGTATGGTAGCTTTCTGTGTAATGATGTTGGCAGTTAACCTTCAAGTTTTTTAACTTGACACAGTTTCATTTGCACTGACAATTCATGTTTTCTACCAAGCAAGACAAATCAGAGAAGAAAAGGAACGGAAAGGTTAACAAATATGTCCTTTTTAGTTTTATGCCAGGTGAAGACAAATATAACCTTTATAATTATATATATATTTATATTCGCTTTGTCCCAAGCAGTTTCCCGTATTTTCTCATATGGAACCTTTATTACTATTATTATTTTAAAAAGCACATCTTAGTTAATCACACTGTTTGTACGCACAGTAAACCAAATTATTATTTGATGAAAAATCATATAAAATCCTATTTTTTTTTTTTGTCAAAACATGAAATGGACATTTTTATTCAAAACTGATCTTTTAAAAATATATTATTACAGATGTATGTATATTGTTGGGGTGTGTTGTGTCTGCATCAATCACGTTAAATAGCCTAAATAATATCCATACTTTCAGCTCGTCACTTGTGAACGCTGTTGTTTTAAAAACTAATTAACTGTGACAGCTCAGACCTATTCAACACACAGACACAGACAAGCTGTTTCTTTTTTCTTCCCAGGTGCTCGCCACTCTCCGGTCCACACCCGGAGCAGTGCGCATGCGTCGCCAGGTGGCTCCACATATGGCCAGGTGAAGCGATTCCGGCCCAGGTAAAGGTTTACTTTTGCGAACGAAGGCTTAATGAAATAGACGCGCCGTCGGATCGGACCAAAACAAACCGCCAAAGGAAGCAGAGGATAAAGAATGTCAATTATGGGCAAAATGATGGAATGGCAGGTATGTATTGTTTACCTTAAGAAAAAGAAAACGGCTGCAAAAAGGGTGGGAAAAATACATAAAAACAGTCAAAGTATCGACTTGTTGGATGAGGCTGCATGGACGCTATGAAATCCTGTAGTAAAGAGAGGCGGCACAGTTCTGTAGAGGCTCCTGGATTTGATCACACTGGAGATATTTTGGAGTCTTTTGCGGGGAGCTATAGCCTGAAATGTGGAATTAACCATATTTTTTTTGTTGTTGTTGTTTTTATTCTGAATGTCTGAAGGTATGGATCGTTTGTTGCAAGGACATAGTGCGCGTTTCAGACACACTGTGAAATCCACATTTGTTTCATCATAAGTTAGACATGTATGGAAACAGACTTGATGTGCTTTGTTAGAGGTGGAGCGATTAGAAAACACAGCCCGTGCTCGAACCATGTAGTTAGGCTTTAAAGTAGAAAAAACAAAAACAAAGAATAACAATGATAAACTTTTCATGTGCTTTGCAGCTGTTCCAATTTTGCATGGCGTGAGCATGTCACAGTGGACTTTCTGTACAGTCTCATTTTTAAAAAACGATCTGGGCTTGACTCAAAAGTATGGCCTCGGCTTGTGGATGCGTTGGGGATTTAAGAGAAGACCTGAGATGTTTGGTTAAAGAGAAACACTCCAGTTTCAGGCGAGCAGGCCAGGTCTCTTTGCACGGATGCATTGCTGTCGTTGACAGCGGCTCCACGTTCATTAATAACAACTGTTTGTTACAAAAAAAAAAGTTGGGGGGGGGGGTCTCCGTCCCACCAAAAATACCAAACAGGCTTTTAAAAGGGGGACAACGCCTTAAAGCGCCGTGGACCTGTCTGCTGACCCACGACCTGGTGAGGTGAAGGCTCGACCGGCGACAGGACAGAGCCAGGCTCCCCCAGCCGCTCATTCAAATGAAACAAGGCCACGTTGTTGTGTTAATTATTGACACCAACCCCACCTCCCTCCCCCCTCCTCAACTCCCTCACAAGCCCTGCCAACCTTACAGGTAGCCAGTGGACCTGTAGAGCAGCTTTGAATAACGCACCCTTTTTAACATCACACTGAAAGAATGGCCTCTCGAGGTCTCAATAGGATTAAAATAACACTTTGGGAGGTTTTTTTTTTTGGTTTAGTTTTTTTTGCAGACAAAAAGAATCAGGGTTGGCCCCACGGTGTGTGTGATGGGCTGTTTTTACATCAAATTTAAAGTTATCAAGAGGTGGATAGAAGGGAGTTCAGTTTAGACAAAAAAAGTCACAGAAAAATATATTTGACAATTTGTTAAAAATATACAATTTCTGGGGGATTCTTTAGGATGTGCACTTTTCCATCCTCCCAAATATGAAATCAAAATGATTGTAGAAAGTGTCCCAGGTGCAAGCAGGTCCCCATGCATGACCGTACCCTCCCTTCCTCTCAATAAAAAAAAAAAAAACACACACACACACACACACACACCTCATTGAACAGTAAAAATAATAACCGTGTGTAGCATCTTGTTGCTTTTTCAGTCTTTACCTGTAATGCTGTCCATTGGTGTTGTGTGAGCAGATGGGGGGAATCAAACGGCTGTTGATATGCTAATGAGGCCCGGTGCCAGTGTTATTACAGAGCTGATCCAGCCCTTCACTTCCACCATTAGAGGGAGACCTCAGAGCGCAAGACAGACAACCAACCCACAGCTTCAATAAAAGTAGTTTTTCTGAGCGGGGAGCACAATTCACTGAGTGAAAACAAGACTAAGGCGATACCTATACTCAATATCCACCTCAACAACCCATGAAAATGCTCTGGAAATTAACTGATAACATTAAATATGAAGACTGCGAGGTAAGAGGCTCGTTTTTAATTTACTAAATTTGTTGTTGTTATATTATTATTATTTTTAAACATTCAGTAATTATTTTATGGCTGCTTTTTAAAATTGTTTTGATCCAGCTGTGACATTCTTTTGACAGATGTTAGAGAACATATTTAACTGCAAGATGAATAGACTGCATCTTATGGCTTTTGTTAAGTAATGTAATAATAATAATAATAATAATAATAATAATAATAATAATAATAATAATAGAAAGCTGTTTTAATATCGTCTGGCTGCATAAAAATCACAGCATTTTCCAATTTAAAACTTACATTAAAAATAAAATAAATATGACTAAAAAATTCTATTGCACGTGAAAACATTAAAGCATTAATATACACTTACCATCCATTAAATTAAAAAATAATATTTTAAAGCAGTGTGAGTGCTGGCACTGTCTGGTTCATTTTGCGCCTCAGTTACAAGCTCTTGGACTCTTCAGGTTTTTCTATCACTGCAGAAGCCGTTAAATTCTGCGTGTGCGTGTATGTGTGAAGTGCATACACTGAGTGATTGTTGTTGTTGTGGACACAGACGAAGTTTGGCAGTAATACCGGTGGCTTGTTTAAGGGGTGGAGAAGCCAGTCGGACGTGTTTTCGCCCGCGTCCTGTGAGGATAGAGAAGGACGGGAGCAAGAAAGCAAAAAAACAGAAAGAAAGAAAGAAAGAAAGAAAGAAAGAAAGCGGCACCTCCGCGGTCGTGTTAAATGGATTCTTTTAATTTACAGACAAACGGTTCGTTTCCTCCGCTGGTATCGAGGCAACAAGAAATACATAAACAGATAAATAACATTTGCAGTCGCGGTCCAGCCGAGGCCCCAGTAAGTGCTGTTTCGTAATTTTAAAGTGCATGATTAGGCAGGAAGGGGAGTGGAGCTATTTCAAGCCGCGCGCAAAAGTTACAGAGCGCAGGATCCAGCGGCCCTGTCTCACACTGTGGGAATTTTATTTTGCTCCATCTTTCCGGGTCAACGTTAAAGTTAAAGTCGGCGTGACTCTGGGTTTTTTGGAGTCGAGGACGAATCGGTGGATTAATTCGGCGGAGACGGGAGAGGCAGAGAGAGAGAGAGAGTGAGAGAGAACCATGGAGGACAGCTCGCTGTCGGAGTCTGAGGTGGAAAACAAAGGGACAAGCGGTAGAAATGAGCCGGCTGGAATGCCCATAGCGTCGTCTGCTGGATTTTCACCCAGTTCAGAGGTGCACATTGTTTCCTTCCCTGGCTTCTTCATTCCTGTCTGTGGTCCACCTCCCTTCCCATTCCTGTCTTTCTTTCACTTTTGCGCTTTGGCCTGGGACTCTTTTAAAATGCCCCCCTCCTCCTCCTCCCTCTCTCTCTGATTCGTCAGACGAGGTGAATGTCCCTCTTTTTGTGTGTGCCTCTCTCCGCACACTCTCTCACTCCCTCTTTCTCTCTCACTCCCCCTCTCTCTCTCCCCATCTCTGATTAGATATACTGATTCCTCCTTTCAATGGACGTCATTTAAGCGCAGACTCCTGCCTTGAGTTGCGTCCTCCGCTTCACGCCAGATTTCCGTCTATTCTTTCCTTGTTATTAAGTATTCCTGTGGTATTAATTGTAATGAATGCGTTCTGGTAGGAGTCCGAGAGGGAGACGAAGAAGCGGCTCTTTTTTTGGGGCTAATATGAGCTCGAGCGAAGGGACGGTAGCACTGTGATAGAAGCCCGGAGAACAGGGGGGAAAAGAGGGTTTACCAAGAGAAACTTTTCAACCTCGATCGGCCAGCACCGCCGAATATCTGCATTGTTAGAAGCAAATGAAGGGCAGCTGGGATCTAACCATTTATTTCTGATGGATTATCGTCCTGCTACCGAGGCACATATCTGATCGCCGGGGCCATCGTGATCTTTGCAGGAGAGAAGAGTTTTTTCGGGGGCCTTGTTCTTTTTTTTTCTTTTTTCTTTTTTGGGTTTTGCTGGTTAATTCCTTTTGCTCTTTCCCCCGCCCCCCCAAAGACTCCGTGTTTTTGTGAACTGATTACTATAATAATCATTTTTTATTATTATTGAGTCCCACCAAAAATCCTTACAGATGTTAGTGCACAGTTTTTCCCCGATGGTAAGTTGCTGGAGTCTCCCACTATCAGATACTTTCTTTCTTTGCTTGTTTGCCTACGAGATTTTTTTCTTTTCTTTTTTTTTATACTTTAAGTTTTTTTTCCAAAGCGTGCATGCTTGAAAAATCAGCTGAGCGTCCTGCAAATAACAATTTAAAAAAAATGTCAGGACTTTCCTATTTAATGCCGTTTCATTTTCTGTATTTTTTAAAAATTATTATTTATTTTGCTCATGTGCTGTCAGGTTATTTTCAATTCCCAAAACTTTGCGGATGTGTTGTGGGTGTTGTTGTTTTTTTGTTGTTTAAAAAATCCCTTTCCCTCAATTAACTGGAGTAATTCAACACAGATTCCACACTTGAGCTAATCGTGTCATCCACTCAGGGGCATATTTGATAATGCCCGCAGAGCATTCACATGTAAAAATATAGACGGACGTTTCGCTAATTTACGACCGCGTCCTTTCTTTTTATTTTTATTTTGAACGTATTCAGGCTAAAACGCACTTTTCCTTCTTTCCTTACCTGCCAGGATCGTCACGACGGCACCAGCAATGGGACAGCCAGGCTACCTCAGCTGGGCAGCGTGGGCCAGAGTCCCTACACGAGCGCCCCTCCGCTCTCCCACACACCGAACTCGGACTTCCAGCCCCCGTACTTTCCCCCACCCTACCAGCCCATCTACCCGCAGTCTCAGGACCCTTACTCGCACGTCAACGACCCATACTCCCTCAACTCCCTGCACGCCCAACCGCAGCCACAGCACCCGGGCTGGCCGGGCCAGAGGCAGGGTCAGGAGAGCGGCCTGCTGCATCAGCACCGCAGCCTGCCCCACCAGTTGTGCCGGGAGTATCGCAGGGAAGTGCTCCTGCCATCCGGCCACGGCATCGATACGGGACTGTCGGACTCTATCCCTATCCATGGAATACACCAATCTTTAGAAGACGTGCAGGTGAGGCAGCGTTTACCTGGCTTTCTCTTTCTGTGGAATTACTCCATTTAAGAAATGAAAATAGAAAGAAAAAAATGAAAGAAAGAAAAGGAATAATGCTGTCATTAAGAGTTCGAGCACCACGGGTGCCAACCCGCTATTATCCGTAAGAGTGAGGGTGTGTGTGTGTTTTTTATTTAAATAAATAATGAAATTTGTTCTGTCACCCCGCCTTTAAGAAATCAGGTACTAGTCATAGCGGTGCTGTAACTGTATCATGTTTATCGTATTAATATTAGCTGATACAAAACACGACTGACACGCAGTAAATTAGGTTCGGGGAGCTCATTGTAGCTCTTAAAATAGCAAATATACAAAACAAATAAATGCGTGGATCTTTTTTTCCAGTATCGTCAAGGTGGTTTAAGACAAAGCAGCACTGATTTGCAATTTATTTCTGTCATGAAATATATTTTAAGAAACATTTATAATGCTGTTCGTCGACACATGGCTTTTGTTCGACAAGTAAAAAGGCATGAAATACATGAAAATAATTGATATCTTTATTTTCACTAGTAATTTTTTTTTGTGTCGTTTGATTTTTATTTAATTTCTCTGTTTAAAATAAAATAAAATAATGAAGCCGACGCTTATTTGAGAACAATAACATGAGAGTGTACTGCATGCACATTAACAAGAGAATTTTACTTTGCTGCACGGAGCTCAGGCAGACGTTTTACTGAAGGTCTGTGATGAACGAGCTTTTAAATTTATCAGTAAACTCCATTTATAATAAGAACATTACACAAAAAAATCAGAAACAAACGCCAATAATTCGCTAATTAGTTCATAGGCCTTTAATAGGCAGCGCCGCCGTAATTACTATCCAATCTAGATTAGAAGTTTCCTTGTGAGTACACCCAATCTGAGGGCGAAATTAGGTCAGGATTATGGGGCGACACAGCTTCGTTATTTAAGTCTGCGTTTGTCATCTAATCAGTGTAACCGGTCGAAAACACACATGGACAATAATAACAGGTATGGGGCCTCGGGAGCCTCCATGTTGGGTGATTCTGGCTGCTAATTGTGTCAGGCTTTGTTCCTGCACCGCATCCTGAGGTGCGTTTACGTACGCAGGACCGAGGCTGACGTTATTAGGTTTTTCCTTCTCTGTCCTGCCTTTGTGCTTAAACGTATATTTTTTTTTTTTTTGCATTTGTGTCATAGCCTGTTGAGGATCAAGGAATTCACATCCCCGACCAGACTGTAATTAAAAAAGGTAAGCAATTTCCTCCGAGATACAGTACCATGCATGTTTCTTCAAGCTGCACACCACTAAGCAACACACACACACTCGCATACACGCACACGCACAAACGCCATTCACTATTCTGCTCGAGAGAGCTCGATGCAATGCGGTAATGCCTGACTGATCCTAATACGCAGTAGCCTATTTTTCATTACATGGTTTCCAAGTGCGTCAAACTGGCTGCACCTTTTTTTCCCCCTCGCTGATGGAATTTACTGTCAGCGTTTCAGCGCAGCGGGGAGATGAGTAGAGCTGGTGGGCTTTGTAGGCCCGCGTGCTATTGATGGTCAAAGATACAGGCCTCATAGACGATCCTGGCACTTCAGGAAGCCAATAGCTGCAATCACGTAGCGTGGTCAAATCTAAAATGGGAGTTGGTACCGCTGGATGGAGCACAGGCCTGCTGTGTGTAGGATGATAGTCTGTCATTCAGTGAGGGGAATCAAAACTAGGCTTGGGAAAAAAATAAAATCACTTGGCTGGATGTTTAATATGTTGAAATGTAATTGTTTAAATATATATTTAGGCTACTTTGGTGAAGGTTGTTGGATTGTGCTGCTGCTGCTTCAGTCCGTCGTGTTTATTTGCTGTTAAAATTCAGTGAATTGTATTACTTGACACAACGCGAGGAAGTCCCATTCTTTTCGTGGCCATGTTTAAAAAACGTTTTGTCAGGTCAAATTAGAACTCGCTGGATAAGATATGGAGTGATTTTGCTTCCCCATGTCTTCCCTTCCTTTTTTCGTTTTTTACTTCTTTCTTTCTTTCTTTTTTATCTTTTTAAACATTCTTTCTTTTTTAGTCTGTCTATCTGCACATCAACATGATAATTGGCTTCTTATATTAGTAATCTCAAGAGTTCGTTTAACTCCTATTGTCTCTATTAGGCTCCCTTGAGCCATTAATGTCACAAGTGATCTATCCAAAGGCGCACAGTCCCCTTTGTCTCCGGTTACTGCACACCAAAACGGTGTAAAGCCCAGCACTGCTGAGCCCCCCCGCCACATACACATACACACACACACACCCCTAACCCACTATCCCCCCCACCCAGTGTGAAATCACACACGGGGTACGGTGTTTTGCTGGATACCCAGGATATGTCAAAATAGGTAGACTTTACAGAATCTCTCGGTTGGTATGATTGCTTTGTGCGGAGATGCTGTTTAGGGCGCACACATCCTTTTATTTCTCATTGTCTGCTGCATAGTTGTCTACATAATGTCATTGAGTGGTGTTTTTTTTAAAGTAATAATAATAATAAAAATAATAAAAAAACAAAAGAGCACAGACGAGCGGAAGTATTCTGGCTTTCAGGCAGGTATATTTGAACGGAAATCAGGTCTCATAGTGCTGATTTTACTGATTCTGCAATATATTATTATTATTATTATTATTATTATTATTATTATTATTATTATTATCATTTGCCAGTCTTACCGAACATGTACACATGTTGTGCTAAACTCCAATTCCGGGGCCTAACCTCCACCCCCCTTCTCATTTAGTTAAGGCTCTGCATTGCATGAAATTCACTGAGCACGGTCTCTCTCTCTCTCACCCCGCAATCCCTCCCTCCTTCCTTCTCTCCATCCCGCCATCCCTCTCTCTCTCCCTCTCTTCCTCCCTGGCTATAGGTCCAGTGTCTTTATCCAAGAACAACAACGTCTCCGCAATCCCAGTAAATAAGGACGGTCTTTTCGGAGGGGTGGTTAACCCCAACGAGGTGTTCTGCTCAGTTCCGGGTCGCCTGTCCCTTCTCAGCTCCACATCAAAGTACAAGGTCACGGTGGCAGAGGTGCAGAGACGCCTCTCGCCGCCCGAGTGCCTCAACGCCTCTCTGCTGGGCGGGGTGCTGAGGAGGTGAGTTTGACTGGGAGGCTGAAAAAAAAAATCTCCTCTCTCTACTCCCTCTTTACCTGTGGGTTTGTGCGCGTGCGTATGAAACTCGCTCTACTCCAATCATTTCTTTCAGCGAGCCTGCATCTCTCCCTTTCGCTCTTGCTTTCCCATTCTCTCTCTCTCTCTCCTCTGTACCAAGAATAATTAAAATCGACCAACCATGACACCTAGCTCCTGCATTTAAAGCAGGGGGGTCTGTTAAATTCCATATCAACTTCCCAAGCGTACTGGGTATCTCTCTCTCTTTCTCTCTCTCTTTCTCTCTCTCCCAAATTAATGTAGGCCTAGTCTGTTTCAAGCTCCGCTCTATAGGCCCACTGAAGGCATTACACATGAAAACATTGGTCTCCAGTGAACTGTCTACAGAAGTGCTGCAGACACACAGCCAGTAATAGCGCTGCCTATTAAGTAGGACTTTATTTATTCAGTTTGTACAGTATTTGCTGGTAGAAAAAAGGCGGAGGGGGCTCCTTTAGTATTATTTATTGTTTGTAGCTATCAGATATGTGGAGGAGGGTGAAGTTCACGTCCGACTTTAAATCACACCCACTGTTAAATTAGCCAAAACATATATACAGTTAATCATTAATAGTTATGCATTAATCATTACCTTTATATATTCAAAGAAAATATTCTTGCTCATATACTAGCCTCCCTTATACAAATTCCTCCACATGAGCAACACTACAATGAGTTTCTGCTTTGTGTTACTGTCACAGGGCCAAGTCTAAGAACGGAGGAAGAAGCTTAAGGGAGAAGCTGGATAAAATCGGTTTGAATCTACCTGCGGGCAGACGCAAGGCAGCCAACGTAACCTTGTTGACGTCACTAGTCGAAGGTAAGTCGGATACCGTAAATCACGTTCCCACTCTTGTTGCTCCCGCGATACCAGGTGCTTGCAAACTAGGTTTTTTCTCTCCTCTCTCTTTCTTTCTTTCTCTGTGTTGGAAATCAGCATATGCGCTCATCCGTGTAATGTGGACCGACTTTGCCTCGCAAGTAATAAAGCATGAAGGATGTGTGTGTGTATGTCTGCGAGTGTGTGTGAGAAGAGAAACACACACGCACACACACACACACACACACATATATGTATATATATAGTGAGAATGGTGCTGGTAATTCTAGTGGCTTTGCAGCGTTGGCCTTCGCTTTCAGGAGCACACTTGCAGGTCCACGGCTGGCCTAGTTTATACACTGGATTAATTTGTGTTGAAGTCCAGTTAATTATTGAGTGCTGCTTGTTTATTGGGCACCGCTGAGCTGTTTCACCTCATGGATGAGAAGTCGATTGATTTATTAACCCTGCATTGTTTCAAACGTTAATATAGTCTGGATATAACAGTACAGAGCTGATTTTTAATGGTGACTTAATTCTTTCGTTAATAGCTTGCCATGCTTTGGCTTTCGGTGGAATTTTTATTGCATGCAAATGGCGTGGCGCTGACCTATTGGGAGCTATATGTTTTGGGCCTATTACAAAATAAATTAGTCAATTATTGTGCGCAGAAAAGATGCCTTTTGCGCGACTGGATAAATCCATTCTGCTAGCAGAGTTGAACCTTATTATTCAGTGCAGTGGTATTTGGTGTGCTGCTGGTTTCCAAAGGTGAAAGCCTGCGATGCTTCATTGGTCCCCGTTAATCATTATTGCAGAGGAGCACCGAATGCAATATTCATTGTGTTTCGTAGAAATTTGGTGCTGTATTGTAATGAGCCTGGAGAAATGTTTGATTGTGGGTAATAAGAGGGTGGTGGCACGTGGGGGGTTGGGGTGGTGGATGACAGAGAAGGGTGGGGGGGTGGGGGGGGGGGGGGGGACTGAGACAGCCGGTTATTTATTGAAGGGACAGTGGGTTTTCTGTGCTGTCATTGTTTACGATCCGCTCCATTTTATGGAAAATAGCTTACCGGACTTGAGCTTTGATGCTAATTGGCGCATGCGTTCTTCCGGAGCAGAGGCTTATGGGCAGGAAGCCCCGCAGTAAAAACTCAACTGCTTCAGGAAATTAAAACCAAAGACTTGGAAAGAAAAAAAAAAATCCACCAACAAGAGAGGCGAGCTTGGGACGGAATTAAAGCAGAAAGTCTCATAAGTGAAGTTTGCAAAGGCAAAGTGAGATTTAGGTGTAGCCTTTTAAAATTGCTGTGATGTGCTGGACTTTCAATAATGCGCAGGCATTGGTAATCAATGACATGGTGTCGAGCATGACGCTCCGTCTATACTTCACCTCCACTTAAAGGTTCTCCTCCATCTCTTAAGTGTTCCCACGGTGTGACGGAAAGACGGGGTGCACTGACAGCTCGCAGGGCCAGCTTCATTATTATTATTATTATTATTATTATTATTATTATTATTATTATTATTATTATGTCGTCATCAGCAGCAGCATCATCACTGACGCTGTTGGGAACGCACAGGTGCCTTAACCCTGCCGTCTGAACGCACAGACTGGACGCTGTGTTCGGGCAGGGAGTGTGAACTTGTCTATGCTTGATGTAACCATGCTTTATGGGCAAACACATTCAACCTCATTTCTTTTCGTTCTCAGGCGAAGCGGTGCATCTTGCCAGGGATTTCGGTTATGTATGCGAGACCGAGTTTCCAGCCAAGGCAGTAGCTGAATATGTAAACCGTCAGCATTCCGACCCAAACGAACAAGTCCAAAGAAAAAACATGCTATTGGCCACGAAGTAAGTGCTATTATCACATTTCACCATGTCACACCAAATGCATGCCGCTCTGTGCCAGCACAGAATTTGATCAAAGTGCTGCTTTTTTACGCAGTTTTCACAGGCTGAATATTTTATTTTGCATTATTTTATTTTCTATTTTTTAATTAGACTACGCTACGTCAGACACGTGACCATGATAAACAAAAAATAAATAAATAAACAACGCGTTTGCCTCATACATATCGGGCTAGTGTTACCGAGTGACAATTAATTAATATTTAATTAATTAATAAACTTTTTCTTTTTTTTTTTATCCCCACGCTTCTCACCTGTTTTAATTATAGACTTAATTCACTTCCTTGTTTTCCTTTATTATTATTATTTAGGCAGGTGCCTCTATATGATATCATAAATTATAATTACAAGGCTTGCTAAATATACCGCTGTTCAATATGGGCCTTTCGCCTCATCCACTCGCGCAGCAGCATTTTGTTTACTGTGAGATTTCAGTGACACTGACACATAGCTGGTTTTCATCCAGCACACTGTTGGTGTTTATGCATTAACTAAAACATGGGAAGTCCTTACAGGGCAAAGAAAAGCAGAGGCAGCATTTAATATTGATGATAGGCTGCTATAATCAAACAGCTGTTAGCCATAACTGCTTATTATAGGCTTTTTTTTAATGTTAATATACAAGTGGCATGATATGGTGAGTGTTTCTGTGTTAATCCACCCTTAATGCTGGAGCCCCCCTAAAAGAAATATATGTATTTAATAATTTAATGTCACATATTACTAAATCGTTGGTTTTAAATGATGAAAATAAAAGGATGAAAGCAGGAATTTCTTTTTTTTTTCATTTCTTTGTCTTTCCTGTTTGATAATCAGCGACTAAAGTTCAGAGTTGACGCTGCAAAAAAAGAAAAAAGAAGAAGAAGAAGTTCATTATATTAGCAGATCTTTCCTTGTGTAGTTGGCTCGTGTATTATGATTTTTAAAAATGATTATTTATATTTTAAAGTAAAATATTGCAGCTAAGAGATTAACTGTCACCTGTTTGTAGCTCCAGGACATTTTCTTTCCCCAAATGTTATTTTTGGAAACGAAGCGAAGGAAACACGGGCTCACACAACAAATTTTTCCACGCAGATATGAGAATGTGATGAAATAAGTTTCTCTTTTAAGCTCCAGCCGGATACTTTTGACTCGCTTTAAGCAAGTTTAGGATTTACAACCCAGCACTCCCGCGGGGGCATTTCGTTTTGCAGTGTGTCCATTTGAATTTAGCCTCTTTTTCTTGTATTATTGGAACATTAAATTTGCATGCAGGGATTTTCTGTCTCGGTCATTAACTCCTCCTGTCTCTCTGATTTTAGGCAAGTCTGCAAAGAGTTCACAGACCTGCTGTCCCAGGACCGCTCGCCGTTGGGAAACTCGCGGCCACAGCCCATTCTTGAACCGGGAATTCAAAGCTGTTTGACCCACTTCAGTCTAATTTCGCACGGTTTCGGAACCCCTGCACTGTGCGCGGCCATCACGGCCCTGCAGAACTATTTGACCGAGGCTATCAAAGCCATGGACAAAATGTACCTCAACAACAACCCCAACAGTCACTCAGATAACGGCACTAAAGGCGGAGACAAAGACGAGAAGCACAGAAAGTGATCTTTTTTTCTCTCTCTCTCCATCCCATCTTCACCGAGGGCCAAACCGGCCCCCCCACGCAGGGGCCCTTCTTCTGCACCGACCCCACACCCTTCCGCCCCGGCGCCCCTCTGCCCCCAACCATCCAATATAAATATTATAAATACCTTATAAATATTATTGATAAAGTTAAACGTGCCACTTCCTGATCTTGCGCGGTTTTACATGTTTTTTGTTTTTGTTTTGTTTTGTTTTTACATCCCACTTTGGATTCAGGAGCAGGGGGAGGGAAAAAAAAGAAAAGTCGCAAGAATCTTCTTCCATCACCTGAACCATATGAAATGTTATTTAAAAAATAAAAAAAAGAAAGAAAAGAGGAGAAAAAAGCTGCAGAGGAACAGCTCCAGGGCGAGGAAAAGCTGTATTGCCTCACCCAGAGGACTTTTTATGTACTCCCCTTATTTTTTATGAGCTGCAACGGATGGACTGAAATCCAGCGACCCCTCTATATCTCAATTTTACGATTGTGACAAAGAAAAAAAGAAGAAGAAGCTAAAAGAGGACGAATTCTTATCAGTATTGTGAATAGTAAACTTGAAAAACAGCGAGAAATCCCACAGATCTCCATGCCATGACTTCAGTTGTAGACTCTGTCTCTCTCTCACTCTCTCTCTCTCTCTCTGTCCAAGCGACCAACTTGAACTTTTTTGAATTTCAACACGATTCACGGTTATATAAGGGAATCAGTGTTCATGTATGTATATATTTATTTATGTGTAATTTAATGGGAATTGTAAATATGGTGCGTCTGTTGAAACTTCTTTTTTTTTATTTATCTGGTGCCTCCTGTTTTAGTGGGTTTGAATATTCGGTTAGTTCTTCATGTGATTTTATGGTTCTTAGAAAAACAGAAGTTTGGGGTAATTTTTCATTTCTCTGGGATATTTCAACTCAGCCCTCTTGTAGCATGTTGAGGCGACATTGAAGCAAGTGAACAAATTTAATAGAAATAAACTTCCAATTTTCTCTCTATATATCATCCTTATTCAGTTTTTTTCTTTAAATTTTATTTCAGACAGAGCATAAGTGAGCCCCCCCACCCCCCCCACCCCCGAGGAGAAATGTTCTTGTGTGTGTGTGTGCGTGTGTGTTTCTATTTTTCGTTTTTATACGAGCTTTTATGTGTTGTGCCAATCAGAAATACGTTCCCACCTCTTGTTCTCTCCTTGAAGCAGCATAAAAGCAATAAATGGAATATTGTCTTTTTTTCAATGTTCGAAGACATTCAAAAACATTTTTTTGGGGACCACCTGATATCTTGTTATGTCCGATAATGTCCGAAAATTGGAGGCGGTTTTAGCTGTATTGTATAGACCTGTGCTGGCAATAGTTCCTATGCCTGTCAATGTATTATAGTCCTTTGTTGCCCAGAAAAAAATAAATATTTGATACGCTTCATCTCGATTTTATTAATATCTTTTAATTTTTTATTCACTGCTTGATATACCCGGGTGTTTTTTTCTTCTTCACGATTTTTTTGTCTTGGTATTTTCCCCCCTATTCTGAACGGCTACAGTAATTGAGTTTAAGTCTCCCCTGACGATTGCTCCTTGCAATAAGCAGCTGAACTCACTGTTTCCCTCAAGTATAATAAAAAAAAAATCTTACTTTAAACTCCCTAGTTCAGAGCACAGGATCTTATGCAGGCCAAATGGCTCACAACAATGGATATATTCGCGTTTGAAGTGTGCAGCGCCACCCCTCCAGCTAAAACCCTCTGAGATGTATATAGGCCTGGTGTGAAATGTTTTGTTGTTATAGGCTATATTTGGCTCTTCTTCGTTGATTCTGTGCCGGATCTTTATTCAAAGACACGCATCAAATATTTGTTATGTTGTTTCGCCTCTCAGTGTAATCAATGAACAATCAGAGAGCTCTGTGGTGGATTTTTATTTATTTATTTTCACATGTGTCTATTCCGTGGCATAACCGTAACACTTTTTTTTTCACTTTTTAACAACGAGTCTCCAGCTCTAAACTACAATTTCGCCTGATTTTGTGGCTGTGGTTCTGAAAATGTGGCCATTTTTAAATTTGTATTTATTTATTTATGTATTTATTTTCGTACTTTGTGATGGCAAATCTGGCGCTAGGCTTTTTCCCCCTTTTCTTTCTTTTTTTTGTGTTGTTGTTGCATGAGCTGCGCAGAGCGGCCCATTGCATAACATTTAAGCTGCGTTTGATTGTGTGCTGATGGCCTGGCACCTATAGTTCCGAATCAATCTCGTCTGCGGCGTGAATCAGTCTGGTGATATATGCATTCTCGTATTGTTTCTTGCTTTTCCCCATTTCACTGTCTGGTAACCATGCAGTTTAAAATATTGTAACACTGGGAGATATGGCACCCCACACCCCACCCTTCTCCCACTCCACCCCACCCTTCCCCTCTTTCTCTTCTCCCCGGTCTCCTCGGCAGTCGTATTTATTATCTGCATGATTTTCGGGCCTCAGTTTAATTCTGAGGCAGTTGTTTTGCAGGAGGGTGAATGAAGCCTAACTGTACATGTCCTTGGCATAATTGCGATGCACAGTGCTGGAGCAGGTGAAGCGAGGCATTGTCTGTCAGGCCCTGTTTTTGTTGGCTCAGTCCTCAGATTGTGTGTGGGATCCTGTCCTCAGGCACAATAGCTCACTCATAAAGGAGAGAGACTACCCGGCTGCTCCTGCTATGGTGGATGTGAGGTGGTGGTGGTGAGGAGGGGGACTAGCATAAATAGTCACTTTAAGGGGAAAACAATCGTATTAAAACGGCATTCATTGGCATTAGCGAAAAGGAAGCCCCTCGCGTGTGTCATTAATGCTAATGTTATTTAATAAATTTATCGGGGCCGGGCTGAATGAAAACAGGTTTTTTGACGGTGAGACAAACGCATTAGAAATAGTCATATCGGTGACAATGGTGGAAATTTGTGCTCGTTATTAGCAGGAGATGAGGAGGATCGAAAGGCCCGTAATTAGAGCGTGTTTTAAATAGAATCGGGGTGTTAAAGAAACTCGAAATCCCATTGTTTGCCTTTGTTTACACCGATACCGGGCCTGCAATTTGCATGGATACCTTAAAAATACAAAATTGGAATTTTACCCTAATTTGATCTTGAACAGGTAGAACTACTTTCTCAAATGCCTCACAGCAAAAGTAATTTACAACACACACACACACACACACGCACAAAAGGGGGGGGGGGTGAAATTTGAAGAGCCAGTCAGCAGCTGAATTTGGATAATTCAATCCCTAACTGCTGGTTGTCTCAACTAAACCAATTACAGCTGATTCCCGTATAGTAATTAATAAGTGTGAGGCCTGTTGTTATCAAATATATTCTGGGAGAATATGTGAAACAAAATATATTCCAGGGGTTACACTGATAAATTTGTGCGCCCCTGAGCGTGATGGCACTCAGGGGCGAGAAACAACAACAAAAAAAATCATACAGTATGTGTCTATGTGGCTCAGTGCAGGGCTGGTATTTATAGTTTGCAGCAGAGATGTAATGAAGGACAAACACAGACAGAGCCAGTCAAACCGCCTCTGTGTGCGCGCGCGCGCGCACTGTAGCCACTCAAATCTAAGTTTAAAGGCAAAGCAGCAAAATTTAAACAAATGACACTTATACGGAGGTTTCATTTAGAGGAGAAATTAATGCTTGTGCGCTGATACTCCAAACATATTTATTTTTTCCACGCTAGTCGCCTTCGATTGATCGCCGTCTTTCGGTGTTATAACTTTTCATCTCCAACCAGCTGCACATCACTGCTGCGCTCATCACTCCTGTATAAATGTGTCCCATCCACTCTGCACTCTGGGAGCATTCTTTATTATTATTATTATTATTGTTATTATTTTGTGGTCAGAAAGTATTTAGTTGATACTGCTGAGATCATTGCTGGATGAAGGGACTGTCTAGATGGCCTAATTACCCCGTAGCGGCATCACTACAGCAGTCTGCACTGTAACGCTTGGAGGCAATGCTTTGGAGCTTGCTTGCCTGCATGGGAAGATATAGGGCAACAGTCTATGAGGCCCAGATTTTCTCTCTGCACTGACAGAAATATTATATTGGTATGACTGGAATTTGATTCAAGTCCAGCTGTGTTCCTGACATTTAAACAGGGGGATCTGAGTATTGATGGAGATGGAATACATAGTTTAATGTTTTTATTAATTCATTTATTTATTATTTCGCACTACTTATATATATATATATATATATATATATATATATATATATATATATATATATATATATATATATATATATATATATATATATATAAAAAACGGGTCCTCCTCACCCAAAATTCTTTTAGTACCCACACAATGCGGGAAAGTTTTTGTTGATTGATGGAGCAGAGGTGTTTTGATAAAGGCTTTTGATGGACTAAACATGTTGATGTTTTAGAAGTAGTAAGAGAGGGCAAAGTCTCAAATAATAGCAAACAGATGGTCATTTTATCCACTGGAGTCTGCTATGTAGAACGACTTGTATCTTATTTTTACTATCGGCGCATTTCAAACTGCCGACTTAATAATAAGTAGAGCGGACAAGGCGCAAAAGGTTCCCCTAAAAGACATTTGATACGGCTATTGGCGCAATTGAATTATGTGATTTTCGAAGTTTGCAATGAAGCGCAAAATGGCTAATTGTCGTCAACTCTGACATCAGCCGTCATTTGCAGCTTATCCCCCCCACCGCCTGGCTCTGACCCCCTTTGGGCCCCCTTGCCCATTCAGCAAGCCAGGGCTCAGAAGCCAAGAAAGGTCAATGACTTCACCAAATCGCCCTTGATTACTTGAGACATTAGGTAATCGATTAGAAAACATTAAGTGACTTTGAATAAACAGAGGTACTCCTGATAGGCATTAGAGCTCAATAGATCCACCTCAATATGGCTCATTCACAAAAATGAAAATGAGAGGTGTGTGAACATAAACAGCGCCCACAGGTTTTTCTGGAATATATATATATATATATATATATATGTATGTAGTCTTCTTCTATCAAACATTGAGATGAAACCCAGCTTGTATATCTCCAAATATATGGAAGATGAGCGGATTAAAATTGTGTTAATATTTCCCCATTCGGTTAACGCAGTTTATTTTCTAGTTTTAGTCATTCTCCTTCTCTCCCTCTGCCTCTCTTCGTGTCTCTCCCTGAATCCTCTGCAGTCAGCCGGGGGGGAGTGTCGCCCCGGGCCAAACATATGCTTCTTTCCATTGCACTAATCCAAATGCAGCGTGGAGGAATAATTGCTCGAGTGGCCGTGGCTTCGCAGGGGCTTTGTCCCTCACTGGCTCCCGTCAGCCAGGCACACGCCATTTCAATCAACTCTCTCTCTCCCTCTCTCTCTTTCCCTCTCCCTTTCTCTCTCTCGCTCTCTCTCTCTCTGCATCAACCTCCAGATCTTTTATCAAACCAGACCCTCACGCTTCTCAAGCACAGAGCCACATCCTTTAAAACGCCTTGTTGCCTTGCCTTCATGTTGTTGTTGCTGTCAGGTCATCATATTTGGAGCATCGTCTTCATTAATATTGACAGTGCACCCCGTTGGCAGGCTTTATTGGCAAAAACGGTCGCATGACTACAAATGACGTTTTGGTGAATTCTGTCAGCATCTCAGATGATTTTAGTCATTTATTATAATTATTATTATTTTTTACAGTTTCTAAGCAACAAGCATTATCCAGTCAACTAGAGGAAATCATCTCGGCCTTTCAACCAGAAAGTTGACAAGGCTGATTATAAGTTAATGTGATTTGTGGATGACTGAAACCAATAAAAAAAAAGCTTAGAAAAAGCGTAGAAATAATAATAATAATAATAATAATAATAATAATAATAATAATAATAATAATTTGATATTATTTCAAAATAAATCTAAAAATACTATCCAGGGCAGCAGCAAACCATCCCAGTGTGCCAAGTTTTTCGTTCTGACTTTATTGTGGGATTAACAGCAAAATATGATTCGATAAGGACACTGAAATTCATTATTTCCTGTGCTGAAATCACAGACATGCACTTTTTTTTTTTTTACCCCTGTGAGTGGAGAAAGTAAATCAAAATGCACACGGACCTCTGTTATGCCTTGTATACAAACACGCAGAGTTTAAACACCCCATGTCATCGTTTGCCTTTTCTGTTTTCCCCCCAGTGAATCGACGATGAAAAATCACTCTAGTAAAATGGAACATTTGCTAGGAAATCACATATTTCCACGGATAAGAAATGAAATAAGACCGAGGGAGAGGTGGGGTGGGATGGGTAGCGACGGAGAGCCGTGGATGTCTGACTGAATTAATAGACATGATAATTTCACACTATTTCATAGTGAGCTATCTGTTCCATCACAGCAAAATAAAAGGGTCACTGCGCAGCTGTGGCAAACCCCAAGCGTTATTATGAAGTTTGATGATAGACTCCCCCCCTCCCTCCCCTCTTTTTTCTTTTTTTCGCTCTCTCTCTTTTTTCCTTCTCCCTGGTACTTCGCTTCAGGCCAGCAATAGCTCGAGGCCACGCCGGTGCCTCCCCATGATAAAGGACTTATACTGTGTCTGAGCGCAAAGAAAGCTGCAGCAGCTTCTCTCTCTCCCGAACCTAATCAACTCACTGGCTTGGCCCTTTAACGATTGGTATACCCCCCCCCCCCCCGCCCCCACACACCCTCAATCTCTCTTTTTCCCATTTTCTCTCTGTTTCCTTCTGTGTGTTCTGCACGTATTCATGAACATGTATCAACTGCATTTAGCTAATAATAATAATAATAATAATAATAATAATAATAATAATAATAATAATAATAATAATAATAATAATACAGTTATATGCTCTATAAGATAAAGCCAAAGTAGATTTCTTTTATAGTTTTTATATAATTTGTTTACACCTGTTCAACAACCACACAGTTTGCTTCTGAAATTTGCCTGAACCCGTTACATGAATGAGGCATAATATAGTTTCCTTTCTTTGAATGGTACTGACTTAAAAGTAGGTGATGCTAGGTAAATGGGTCTATTTTCCTCAAATGGGGTTGCAAACAAACAAATAAATTCTGATGCACTGACTACAGTATTTCTTGATATGAGAAAGCGTGGGAGAAACTCAAATAATGCTACTATTATTATTTTGTATTTTTGGTGTTGTTTGGTTACCTCAACCACCAACATCATCATCATTTTAATTTTTTTTGTGTGTGTTTTAATCACTGATACATTAACAAAAGTATCAAGGGGAAGGAATAAAGAGATGGAGAAAAAAAAATGTCTGTGACACGTGACAAAGGTCATGAGCCAGTTCCAAGCCAAGACTCCTTCCAGCAGTGAGATGTGGGAGTTTGAATGTCTCACGAGAGTCTTGTGGGTGTTTTCTATAGCGTTATTTATTTTTATGACAAGAAGTAGCAAATATTTTTGAACCAGGCTTAAATATGCTTAAATTATTACTCTTGCCCTAATAGAATAGCCACTATCTGTAAAAGGCAGTATAAAGGAGAATAAGAAGAAAAAAAGCCACTTTGAGGTAGCCAGTTTTTTCATTTTGATAATTTTTCTGCTCATTGCCCTTATTAAACATGACTTAATACCGCAAAGTTTCACTGTTTAGTTCAGAATACCACACATAGCTGAGAACGACCGGGCATAATAGAACATGTTAGAGTAAAAGTGTGAAACTACTGCCTTGACAGCATCTTAAGGCATGCTGGTCCTTGTGGGTATACAGTATTTAGTCTCAGAGGACACCATTTAAATTATTTACAACAAATTAGGATTTAAAGAAAATCAAATGAATTCACACAGATGTGATGAGGCTATGCTTTATAGAGCTCTGTTACAGTGTATTCTTTGTTTGAGTATTCGTTAAAATCACAGTTGTTTTGTAGGGGAAAAGATTTTTGATGTAGCATCTAACAAAATATAATTCCTTACTAAAACACTACACTTCAAGTCATCTCAGGGAATTTGTGATCATTTATCATCACTGTGTGAGTAGCTTTTCATGCAGTTACAGTTTCATTTTGTTTTGATTTTCATAGACGACACCGGGAAGTGAACATTAAATACTCTGAAATTTAGATGCGACTGTATTTTTAACAATCTTTAAAAACTTGTGCGCAAAAAATTTGTTTGCTGACTTACTTTACAATCTCCTCCTTTCTAATGTTTTTGAAGGACAAATGCTTTTTATTTCTCGCACTGAGTTCATCTTCGCTGATTGTCTCAATGTTAGTGATCTCATGGAC
The DNA here is from genome assembly GCF_051167445.1 of Perissodus microlepis. NCBI lineage: Eukaryota > Metazoa > Chordata > Actinopteri > Cichliformes > Cichlidae > Perissodus > Perissodus microlepis. The sequence continues at coordinate 12,239,997 of NC_140469.1, read as the reverse complement.
ACAAAAATAGATTTACATAAAAATAGCACGTGGCATGTCAGAAGCGCAATTACATTTCTCTGTCATTTTCAGTAGAGCAGCTGATAGTAATGTAATAACTTAGAGATAAACAGCCACGTTATTAGCTTAAAGGAGAGCCTTGTGTGGCTGTGAGAGTAAGAGAGCTTGGTCTGGCCTCTCAGAGCCTGTGAAGAAATGGTTTTGATCTCACCACAGGCTAAACACTGCCAACAGGACTTGACATTGCAGAACAATTTCCCAATTACCTTTTGACATGCATATTGACACAAACGCACAAAACTGTAATTTTCTCTCTGAATTTGTTAGCTTGAGGGGCTCACTTTCATGCCAGTGGATTGTCAGATGTGCTGCTCTCTCTCCCTTTCTCCCACTAAGTATCTCTCTCTCTCGCTCTCTCTCCCCTACTCTCCTCCATTATGCTTATATGTCAGTGTCCAGAAAAAGGATTCCCCCCTGACAGCTGTTAAATGTACGAACCAAATGAAAGAAGCATATAAATAAAATATGGTTGAAAAAATGTTTTTTTTTAAAGTTATTTTTCAAGTTTTTTTTATCTTTACAGATTTACAGATTTAAATGTGAACTGATAGTTTGCTTTCACAAACAAGTTTTATGTAATACTGTTGAACACTTGTGTGCCAAAAACCTCAACCTTTCCCAATAAACTTTGCAAAGCTCACAAACATGTTGTCTCCACACTGTCAATCTCAAGGTTCTGGCCAAACTCAACATGCCAGTTGACACTGAAATGCCATAATCACTGGGATGTTTTCGTGCTTTTGAGATGTCCAGGCAGCAAAGGAGAGGAGAGTGGACGATGGCCGTGTCATCGTGAGCTTGTCATCGTGGTCGGCTTGATTGGCACATGCTAGGCCAGATTACAGGAGCTGGTGCTGATGGAGGGTTACCCTGAGACTCCCGGTCGCCTGCTATCAGGAACCCCTGAAAACTGGGTCATTCTTGGGCTTGGCTCTGCCTCGAGCCCCTTTGCCCCAACGCCGGTCCCAATGAAAGAGTGGAAGAGAAGGATCAAGCCCCAGGCCTCGGATGAAGGCCAAAGCTCAAGCCCTCTCCCAACATAGATTTAAAATCAGAATCATTCTTTCTTCTTATTTGTAACTAAAAATACATTTATATATTTATGCTTAAATGATCACTAAAAACACTTTGTTTTTGTCATGTCCAGCACGGACCGACTTCACATCTTTCTTCGGCCTTTTCAAAGATATATATTTTTAAGCGTTTATCCTTTTTTTCTAACAAGCAGACTAAGAAGCCTTTATGTTTATTGGTTTGACAGCCATGGCTCCAATCTGGTGACAGAACACAAATTAAATTGATTGCGAATGGTAAATATAAAAGCAAAAGAGACAGAAATAATAACAGATGTTCAACTGCTTTGAACCCAATATTCATACATAGTGCAACATATTAAGGCCTCATGGTAACTCGTTTTTGACCTGCCAGAGTGTTATTAGACAGCACATGTAAAGCAGAAAGGACTAAAAACATATTTTAATGCTTTAGGATAAACAAATGCTTCAAATACAGAATACAGAGACCAGTTTGTTTGGTGAAGAAATCACATGACATGTATAAAGTTCACACTGGTCTTACTGGCAAACCACTTTAATGACTGTGGTGACAGCTGGTGGAGTTTGACATTAGAGTGACATTCAACCACAAGTCATTTAAAACACTGGGGCTCCGCTGCGGTGGCTCAACAGATTAAAATGTGCATATAGTTAAAAGTCAATTCGGAGGTACTTTTACTTCCTTTGATAAAAAAAAAAGTTTAGTTAAGTGTAGATTAGTCCTAACCTCTTAGATGCAACCTGAATAAATGAATCATTTCCTAAAGAAGTGGCAAATCGGATGCAAATGAGAAAATGTTAAAGCAGACTATGTGAACTCACTGTGGGCATCCCCCTTTATCTCCCCTCCATGGCTCTGCCGCACGCTTTCAGTGAGCGTGTAACCCAAATGAGCTCTGTCTTCTTTCACCTAAATTAAAGCAGCCACAACTAAGGGGGCTGGTGCTGAGCGCCAAAGCTTTGCAGTGGCAGCACCGTGTTTAACACAAGTTCCATTAAAAAGAGCCCATTACTACTACTGAAGGAAACGGTGCCCGGGGCCGCTCTAAAGTGTTGCGAAAACCTCATTGATAATTAAATGTTGGTTACCCCTGGTATGCATCGCTCCCGCACTTTGCTTACCAATCAAATCTCCGCCCACCACTGCTGCCATTTGCTCTCTCCCTCCTCTGTTTATCAAGAAATCATACAGCCCTCTAATAGGTGCCAATTAGAACCAATGGGGGCTCTGGGGTTAATTATTCCCAACACATTATTTGATTGAGCATATTTAGAGCACAACACAGTGGTGGGAAGAACGGGGACAGTGGTGGCGGTGGATAGCACCTTAGTCTTTATTGATGAGCACTCCACAGTCACAGGAAGAGAGTGACAGACACGTGCATGCCGATGTGCACACACATACACACAAAGAGATGCAGACACAGCACTGTTTTCATGCATTGGCTTTCCTAGAGACTTACCCTAACCCATTTAACCCGGATCTTCATCTAGACCTAGACGTAGCCTTAGCTAATGAAATTTATAAGACAGCATTCTTAATTTTAATCTGTCAAAGCTTCCTTGTTTCCTAACTTTTGGCCAGTTGATTTGATTGAGGTCCAAACATCATATAGTAAAAGTCCTTGCTTTGAATACTCACTCACAACTACATTTGTTGATCTCTCAAGGTAATGTGAGAATATTGAGAGTCCCTGATAAAAGCAGCGGCTTGTTAATAATTTCTATTGTTGAATAATCCCGCTCGCACAAAATCAGAAATGCCCCCAAAGTATTAGACGGAGCTCGGTGCCGAAGCAAACAAACAACAACAAAAAACAAAACAAGAGAAAGTGAAAAATCGTTATCTCTTTCGCAGGTTCTTTCAAGCGCAACGTGGAGCGTTTCGCCATCAATAATACAATAATATAAGAAGAGGGAGAAACAAATGTGGATTCAAGCAGCTCTCCTTGAACAGCAAACACTGGCATGAGAAGAAAGTAAAGAAACAGAGAGACAAGAAGAAAAAAGAAAAACATATATACAATGAGCAGTAGGTATCTGATTTATGCCGGGCCGATAATAATCATCACGCCCAAATAGCGCCTCTCCTCAGTCACACAGCAAAAGAAGCAAAGACATAAAAGTAAGTTGAGAATGAAGCCTTTGACAGGTTGCTAATGGATCGCTTTAGGCCCATCTGTTTCACACCAAATAGAGAAATGGTGGGGTTTTGATTTTGCTGTTGAAACTGTTACCACTGTCACTGTAAACAATAATTGTCAAACATATTTACCCCACAATCGCTTTAGCAGATGTTCCGCTTTTTGTTTCAAGCAGCTTTTCTGTGTGTTGTATCTCCCCTTTGCAGACACACCACATGCCCCACCACCACCACCGCCGCCGCCGCCGCTGCACCCCCAACTAGAATATTGAGCAGGTATTTGCAAAAAGGTGCTCCAGGGCACAGAGTGCAAGGGATTGGGTGGGGTGGCTGGGAGAGGGGAGGTGAAGTGAGAGGGAAGGGTGGAGGGAAAGGGATAGAAGGAGGGAGGAGGAGATTATCTGGGCCCTTCATCAGTGGTTCAGCCTCCCTCCTCCTCCACCTCCCCCTCACGGTCCTGCCCATGGTGGAGCCCTGAGGGCCCGGGGAGGCGGCCCCCTTGCCTCACAGCCATGCAACCTCTTTATCACTCTAATCTGTTAATTGTAGGCGCTCAATTGGCACATGGTGGCTTTTTATTAGAGCCTCCCAACATTAACTAGACAGAGAATGTAGAAAAGCTGGTGTAACCCTTATCTTTTTTTTAACTCCTTCTATTTACAACAAGAGCACACAGGCTTCCATACTTAGAATTCCACATTTCGAAAGACTTATAGTGCACTTAAACTCTTTAAAATAACAATCTGTAATCACTAAAATTAACATTTAAATTAAGTTGAAGCTGTTCATGGAAAACAGAAACTTCTGCAGTTTAGAACTGGCAACAATGTAGTAAAAAAACCAAACATAATTCATGTTTTAAATGAGTGAAACAGCGTATCCTTGTCTCATATCAGAGACTTGGCTCTTTAAAGGAGGAATGTTGAGATGACTCTTTAATGCAGTCAAGTGATCAGCAGATCTGATCTCAGGTGTTCAGCCCTCCTCCCTCTGCTCTTCCTGCTGTCTTTGTGCAGCTTGTTACAGTGAGCTGATCCCTTACTCTGAGGCGACTCTGAGGGACGGCTGGTAGAAGGCCAGAGGTCAACCTCCTGTCCCGCACAGACTTGTCTGCAGCAACTGCTCTTTTTTTTTTTTTTGGTTCCCCTCCCCAAGAGCAATTTCTCTGCCTCCTTTTTTCTTTTTCTTTTCCTTTTCTTTCCTTTTTTTGTCTGGCAGCTCTATTTTAGAAAAGAGGGCTGTCCAGGTGACGTAAGCGCAGACATGAATGGAATTTTCATACAACTTCAATGTTTTCTGTGGTCCAAACAGCTTGTGTTTGTTGTCAAAAGACCGATTAGGAAAAAGACCCCTCTCAGCTGGCTCTCCCGAGCCCTCCTGAAAAGGTCAACAGCAGCTAAATTATGATAAATTAGTGTGTTTTTCTGCAAACATTAATCTTAATATCAGCATCCCACCAAAAAGCGTCTGCTAAAGGGCCGCGACTAATTTACAATGTAGTTAAATCATATGCCACAAAAGGAGACGTTCATTTTTTATTCAAATTTGTGAAATGTTTTTTACGCAGATTATTAGAAGGGAGCTGAGTGACTTGGAGAGAAGTCGAAATTCAAAGGGCAGTTTGCGCCACGGTGCACATTTACGGCTCAGAAGTTCATTTTCCAGTTTCACAGGTTCACAAGGAGTGCCTGGCGATTGATGCTTTAAATGTTTGATGCCATAGCAGAGAAGGAGGTGGGCGGCGGCCGGTGTTGCGCTCTCAACAAAGTTTTACCTCATGAATCCCGCTGAGAAATCCAGGCCTGCGAGTTGGTGACAGAACAATGGAGTGAGCGATTTATGGCCAGCTATTAACAACTTCTGCTTTCAGGCCCCATACTGCAAACAGGTGTTTTACGAATCCGCCCCCCACGCTGACACCGCTGTTTATTTCGACCAACTTCCAGGGTTTCCATTTCTACCCTCGGCTAAGGGTTAAAAAAATGAAACCACGCAGTAGATGACAGCATCGAATCACATCGTTTATACTTTATTTTCCTGTTTGGTTTTATATTTGCCTGTGTTCCAGAAAAAGCAAGTCCTGAGGAGAAACACTGGGCCCTTGGCAGTTAATTGGTGAACATTTTCTGTATTATGACCAGCTAAGCCTCTTTTTAGTGGTTTCTTTCCATGGCAAGGAGAGAACCTAAGAATTAGCCTGCAAGAGCAGCAGTGGAGGTTTAACACTGACTCACTTGTAACACTGCAAACTGATTTATGTGTAAACATGTCAGGGTAAGAATGATCAGTTCCCCAGTTTCACCAGCAACAAAGCCGACCAATGTCCAAGAGGGCTTTTTCTGTTATCTTATCATTTGTGTTGGAGAAAGAAATAAATGCATCGTAATAACAAATTGAATCTGGACAAACTGAAATTCAATTTGTTTAACGTGCTTCATTTTTTTATAGGCAGGAGAGACATGTTGCTGTTGGTTCAATGGAGTCTTTGTGCAGGGACAGCGGTCAAAGAAGAGCTTTTGGGGTAATAGACTTTTAGCTAAGCATGAGCAAGCATTTGTCTTCTTTTTTCCTGGCATGCATTTGCTTTGAGTCTGTGTTCATAAATGCATTAATACAGCATTTAACAGTTGCTTTATAGATATTTAAAGTATCTATACTGAAACATCTGCCTCACAAAGTGCAAGCTTTTGTCTTTCAGTCATAAAGGTTGTTTTTTTTTTTTTTTTAAATCTTGATTCTGTGGCTTGGTCACAAGGACTGCATGAGGCAGACAACACTGGGTGTGATACAGAACTAAATACGCCGTGAATCTGTCTATTTTGGGGCAATAGCTCCACAGAGTGCAGCTGCAGAAATGTTTTCAAGATTTATATCTTATCCAGTGACCGAATGAAGCAGAGGATGAGAAGAACAAATGTAAGTTTATAGAAAATACGCTAGTAATATCCCAGCATCCTGAACTTATGTACTATTAGGTGTAGAAGCTTTGGTAAAGTATCTATTTTTTTAATTCTGTGGGAAAGAAGGAGGGAGGATGTGAAGCATTTCCTGAATGGATACATTTTCACATTATGGCGCAAGACAGAGAGCAACTCTGCCATCCTGCATGAAGTGAAACTAATCTAATTCACTTTGAGGAATGTACGTGGGCCAATGCATACAAGGTGTGAGGCAGCAGCCTGTAAACAAAACTCTTGAAGGCTTTAATTAGAAACTGACACGCAGACAATATAGCTTTTGAAGGCCTAAATATAACCTAAAATTGGTACTTCTGTGACTTTAGCAAATTGCTGAGGTTTTATTGTAATGTCTGTGTAGACAGGTTTTAAGAAGACAATATATCCCCAAATCCCAAACAAGTCCCCTTAAATGCGCTGTGTTAAATTGCTTCAGAAATGTCTGTACTTGTATGTAGTCGTGAGGGTTTACAATGTGGAGAAGGACAAAAGCTGGCTTGAGAGTAGCACCCTGTGTTAGTAGGAAGAAAAAAAAAACCTTTGAAACTTTGAAAAGAAAAAAACTCAACCCTGATTGCAAACAGTTTAGGCATATGTGATTTTCTTTGGGGATTTCTTGTTTATCCGTGTTTGCAGAGGACAAACAGTGTTGTATGTAACTTTATGAAAGTGTAAAGTGGGACTTAACCAGTGTCTATATGTGTGCGACTTGAGCTGTGGCTTAAACTAATTGTCTGTGTAGTGAAGCATTAGCTGTTTCCTGTTCTGCTGACAGCTTTGTCATTGGCGGTCAAACTTTGCAGTGGGCTAAACATGCCACGCTCCAGACCGCACTCCAGTTAAATAGCTTTTATTGGGTGACTTTTCGCCAGGCTAAATGGGGATACATTTTATTCGCGGTGTTTGGGGAGAGCCCGAGGTGTGTACGGCCAACATAAGTGGAAAGGCTTTGCAACTTAAAGGAGCCCTTACCTTCCGGCACTTTTTTATTACAACTACTGTTTACATCTCCCAATACATCCTAAGTATTTCCATTATTAAGTTTGGACAAATCATTTGCCTGGGGTTCAAGGTAGTATGCCATTGAAACATGATCCTACTGTTGATCTTATTACTGCCAAACCAAACAAGCAGAAATCAATTTCAGCAGGAAAGGTAAAGGAAGAAGGAAAAAAAAAGAGAGGAAATTAGATCAAAACGATTGGGGCCGGTGGTTGCAGCTGTGGATTGTAGGAGAGAGGTGGGGCCAGGAGGTATATATGCCAAGAGTGTTTGCTCATTGCCCAAAAAAGTCGACAAACAGCGAGCGGTAATTTTTTTTAAAGCATTCAAATATGAGGCCTTTTTTACAAAGCTGCCCCCCTCCCAACACACACACACACACACGCACACACACACACACACACACACACACACACACACACCTCTGCCCTGAAGGTGAAATCAGACACCTCGGATTACTTTTTTTTTTTCATACTTGTCACATACTGTGCATGGCTTTAAAGACTCACTTCGCGCAGTGAGAAAGTATGTTCCAGCTGCTTTGGCACTAATAAGGCTTCAAGTTTGATTGTTTGACAGTTCAAACAATTTTGTACACCATGTTTAAAAAATCTCATAACGTGGATTAAGATTAATAGAGTGTTAGTGAAAATATAGATCCTGTTGATCATTGGACTGGGCATCCTGTATTCATTATTAACTGTTGGGAAGAAGTTAATGAAAGCATAAATAATAATAATAATTAATAACAGACTCTAAATACATACTGCACACTGGGTTTTTTTTGTTGTTTGTTTTTTTGGAAATACGGTACAGAAGTGTCCCAACTAAAGCCAAAGACAATATGCACATTTGAAGAAGAAAGAGTAAGAAATGGGTGTGACAAATTAGTAGTACAAGGAAACAAAACGCAGGGGTTCTGGCAGGAGGCCTCTTGGAGCTCCTATAAAATACTAACTCATAGTATATCTGATATCTCAAAGAGAAAAGGAAAGTGGGATAGTGGGAATACTATTAACAGCAGATGAGTGATGTCGTGGAAAAGGTACCACGTTTGGCAACTTTTATGTCTTCACATGCTACGCCTTCTTGAGAAGGTGACAAATACACCTTTTAACTGTGTGTTTGTGTGCAGCTACAAGCATGCGTGTACATATGCAAATACACGCAAGGACCCATATACATGCTAACTGTTAGGTTTTTTCCCTTAAATTAAGTCTTCTAGTTTAACCAACCTCTCTTTCTGAAAGTACTCACATTGTTCATAAACTAAGAAATCTCATTGTTTGTGTGTGTTTGTGTGTGCGTGCGTGTGTTTGCGCATGTGCATGCAGATTTTGGCAGGATGTTGTTCTGGATATAATTTGCCTGCGGTGACAACAAAAAGATAGGTCGGGGTGAGAATTGCATTGCAAACTTATTTCTAAGGTCATTATGCCCCGTATTACAAAACAAACAGGGTCATTGTACTTTCCCATTGGTTAGACCCTCATTTGCATAGTCTGCTAAAATGAAAGATCACACACGTTTCGAATGTGTTAATGTACCAACAGAATATATGTAGTGTGGTGTAACTGCAAAGTTGCTTAAATTATCATTTGTAAAACAGCTTGTTGCATTTAAACAAAAAGTAAAGGAAGAAAAATGGTTCCTCTCCAGCTGCATTAGCATTGTGTTAGGCACCACAGTGTTTCTGGTACCGGTTGCGCAGGCTGTGCAGAATTCTACAGACTTTCCCCTTTTACAGCTTGCAACAGTGACAGCAATCAGTCATCAGGTTGGCCTTTCTCTCTGTGTGTAAATCTTTGGGAATGTGCGGAGGCCCTTTGGTAACACACAGTTGATTTTCTGGCTTTGCTGCTTTATATAGCTTTGCGAGTTTGGCAAGAACCACTAGCAAGCTGCAGAACATGCACATACAGTTCGCAAGCCAGAGTGCATATGCACACAATAAGAGTTACGAGAGACCACGGAAACTGTGGTATTGGGTCGGAGTTACGTAAAGTTTTAGCAGAAGGTATTTGGACATTAGAAAGGAAAGATATATCAAGTAACACACTAATGACTTGAATGGTATTTCAATAACTCCAGGCTGTTCTAGACTAACTTTGACTTTAATTGTGTCAATTAAAAGCATATACTGAGTTAAGCCAGTCTTAAATCCACCTTTGATTACATGTTATGTTATGTTCTAGTCTAACTAATAGTACAAGGAATCACGTGCATATTTCTTTTCCATTTTTTTCCCCTCTATACTTTAGCGCTTTGGCTAACATTTGCATGTAGACTTAAACACATCCAATCAGGGCAACTCAGTGTTCAGTGTCTTTCCCAATGATACTAGAGTAGCTGAGGAGTCAGTCCACCAGTCTTCCAAATGGTACGCAGCCCTTTCTACCTTCTTAGCCACCGCCATAATGTGTGCTCTGCTAACAAGTTTTCAATCAAGCTGTCTGCTAGGATCCATTTTTCTTGTTTAGCATTAAAGATAAAGATACCTTCATATTTATGTATGCTAAACAAGGGAAACAACAAGAAAGTTATCTCACATCCACCTTTCATTTCCGACAGCACACAACTTTCAGGCACAAAAACAGCTTATTACAGGAAAAGCTAAATAAAACATAGCAACAACTTGTCAAGCTAATCTATCTCTCTACACTCAAGTCAAAATATATTTATCTTAAAACTTTAAAGAACAGCTGCATTTCATCAAACAGGAGCTTGGCCTTAAAGCAGTGTTCTTACCACTCCTTTTACGACTCACAAATCTAAGAGAAGACAGCGTTTTCTTTTGATGCCAGACAACCCAAGCAGCAAACATAATACTGTCTGCAAAGTGTGAATATTGTATCGTTTTTTTTCTTTCTCTACTCTTTTTTTTCCCCTGCCTGCCCTGCTGTCTGCCTGTGTTGTTTTGAAGCGGTGAATAGATTTAAAAGATGCAGGATGACAAGACAAAGAGCCGGGGAATAGCCCCCGGGCACTTGTGCTTTAAGTCATGCCATTTCCTTGCATGGCAGGCAGCCCTAAATAAGTTACTTATAAGCATTTATTGATGCACAAGTGTGGCATCTGTTCCTAGGCTGTGGTTCTGGGTGTAATTAGCTCAGAACCTTACGCACTTCAATCAAGCGACACATTTAGAGACCCCCACCCCCACTACCTCCCTCCTTCAGTGTTGTTTCCTCATTCCCTCTTTCAATCTCGCTCGCTTGGGTGTTTTACTCATTCACACTGTGTAGAATCCTCTGTGCACAGTAATTACTCCACGATAACCTCCATCATCATTATCGTTATCCTCTTCAGCATTCAGCCAACATTGCTTAACTGTAAAGCCGGCGAGGTGCTGCTGTGGTGCGGGGCCATTCTGATGACATCAGCGCCGATAAAGAAATGCCAAACAATCAAATGGACACATGAAACCAGTCGCTGGATCAGGCGCGAGCTATTTCACAGAGCCAGATTTGAAACGACCCCTGAAATTCTTTTAATAGGGTTTGTTTCCCTGTGTGCGGGTCGCATTGTTGCCTCGCGAGTGCACGCACACAGACACGCCGTGGTGTGTGTTTCTCTCTGCGTGTCCATGTGCATGTACTTAGGCTCAGCGCAAAGAGGAATTAAATTTGATTAATTTCAGACGGATTTTGAAAATATAAACTATTCATTTTGTTATGTAGAACACAAGAGAAGGTTTAAATCTAGCCCAAGGGTAGAGCCTTTGTGTTGAGTCTTCTTTGATATTACTGAGGGCTTTTTTATTGAGCGCTTGACATGATAGATAAACCATACAGTGGATTGAATGGCCTTCTTCTGCAGAACCCAGTAAATGCCATTTGCCATTAACAATGCTGCACTGGGGTACATAAACCATTAATATAACCTTTATGACCATGCGGTCTAACTGAGCATGTCTACTATACACAGCTCTTCTTCTGATGGACGTGCTAGCTGAGGCCTCCTTGCAATACCACTAAAAGAAGAATTTAATTGCACCAAACAGATGAGATGACAGACATTAGCTTTTTAAAGGCTGTCGTAAAATGGAGACGGGATGAAAATCATAAGAACTGGTACACCTATCTCCTGCAATCTCCAAACCAATAAAAACTGTACTTCAACGTGGAGGGGAAAAAACCCCCCAAAAAAACAATGTTAGCTGCTGTTTCAGGTTGACAAAGCTAGCAACCAGTAGCAAGGAGTCTGTGACCTGCTGTGTGGGTTTAATTGAGGAGACAAGATGAGTGCCTCTTGCAGTCCAGGGGTGTGGAGAGGGTGGAGAGTGACAGGCAATCACTCTCAAGATGAGTGGGCCCAGGACGGAGACCTGTGGGGTGCCGCAGACCCTCGGCCACTCCAGCAGGGCCCAGCCATTGATCATTACTAGCTGACTATCGAGGAAGGATTGTGACTAAAGCAGGCATGCATGGAACAATGGTCCATAGTTTAGTCAACGTGCTTAAGCAGCTGGGTGTCAGTGCCTTTAATAGAAGGGGTAGACTCCCTCTATATGGTCCACAAAGCATTGTCTGTTTCCCCCTCTGACAGAAAAGGTGGTTTTCTGTGAGGGGCCATACCCACAATCATGTGGTGGCTCAACCCCCTACCCCATCACCCACCGCCCGCCCCACCCACAGACAACCGTCTCCGTCAGCTGAATGGACTTTGTGGGTGACATGGTCTATATGTTTGTGTGTGGATGGAAGAGGTGCGGGGGGGGGGAATCTCCAGAGGAAGAAAGCAACCCATTGACTCACATAGCAAGGGGGGGGAGGACACACACAGCATATCACAAGGGAGCATCTGGTAGGAGGAATGTGTACATGATGTCAAATGATAGTCCAAAGATAGGCCTCTCTTCATAAAAAACAGAGCGGGTGATAAAGGGCGTCCCTGACAAGAAGAGTCAAGAGGAGAAGGATCTTGTTTGTGTTGCCTTTTAGGAGAGTTTTCTTAAAGGGGTTCGTTTGCAATGCAGAACAAGATGTTAGGAGGTCTCGCGGTCTCGTGACACATGAGTCAGAATGTTTCCAGAACCGAGTAAACTGTCTGACTCAAACTGTGTGGTTAGCTAGAAGAACAGACAACACAATAGTGTCCTCCCCTCCCACATCCTGAAAAGACTACATCAAACATGCAGTTCTGGAGAGAAAAGAAAAAGAGTTTTGAACAGCATGCGTGTAAATCCACCTTGATCCATCCTCTGAATGCACACTTACTGTAAGTGTAGGCCAAGGCATGTTCAGACACATGAGGAGCTATTAAGAATCCTGCAAACACCTGCTGTAATACTCTACAGGTTTAGTGTGGCTATAAATTCACCACCTTCCCATGCACAGGTATTAAGGATGATAAGCCTTATTTCATTAATGTATTTAGGTGTGCTAAGACTGCATTGTGCATACCTGTTAGAAAGCAGGATATCCATTGACAGGCCTTTAGATTCAACGACTAAAATCACAGGGCTTTCTCCAGCACATCTAGTCAAGTGTCACAATACAAAAGTTACATCACTGATGCAGTTTTGATGCACTGATGTGCAGTTCTGCTTTTTTATACTCTGCGCCTCTGAATCAGTTTTGGGGCAACATCTTGGATTTGCTGTGGCGCAGTGCCAAAGCAGGGTTTTTCTAATGCTCAGTTTATAGCATAACAGAGTTGGGGTGGGATGTGTTTGATGGTCTGCAGCACATAATTGAGTTTTAATTTGTTACTACTCTCACCACCTATACTCCGAATCAACTGTTTTAGTTCAGCAACATAGTGTATTTGGAGTAATCAAAATCTTTCTTTAATCATGAACATATTATACTATACTACATGCATGTGTCATAAACACAGACATATTGTATACATTTTCTGAAACACTGACAGTTGGTGGCTAAGAGTGTTGTGTCTCCCAAAACTGGAAAAAATCCTTGGCTAAGTTAATGAAATCTAACTCTACAACCTAATTTTGGGTTAACACAAACCCCAAACAGAAGTAACTACAGAGATTTAACTAGATTGTGCTGTTGTGCTGTCTTAATGTTAGCTGTTAAAAGTTTTCATGGGTCTAAACTCTTTCAGCAACTGGCTGCGATCGTCATTAGGACAAATTGGAAGGATAAAGCTGCAATTTGTCACTAACTTCTCAAATTTTGACCTTTTTACCGCAGCCCTAGGATTCCCATTCATGCACCCACATTGCATCCAGAATAATTCTGAACCATCAGTGTGTTTATGGATTGACACACACACAGCCTGAGGACAGCCATGCCAAACTGAATAGTGGTTGTAGGCAAGTCATGGGCCAACACTGAAACCCCTTGCTGGTTGACCTATCCACCTACCTCTGAGCCTCTGTCTCTCTTTCTCTCGCTCCCTTGGGGTCTGGTGGACTGGGATCTTCCCAAGGGGGCTCTCTTTTCAGCCACCTGACTATTACCTGTGGACTGAGCTGTCACAGTTAGCTACCTGCATAGGAGAGATACAGCACATGCACACACTTTAACAAACTCACACTCAGTCAACATGCACACTGGTGTTTGACACCCTGAGGGATCTTTGTGGTGGGGGAGAGTGAGACAACCCAGAGACCTGGCAGCTCTGGGGAACGAGAGCATGCCATCAGTCAAGAGTTGGCCATGTGCTGGCTGTGACATGAGCAAAGCTGCTGTATGGGCAGCAAACAAACAAAGTCTAAAGGTGATACACGGGGCGATGCTTTGCCAGGAATGGGAATGAATATGAGCCACAAGAGAATCGAACAATAAGCAAAAGAGTATTTAGGAATCATGAAACAAAAGTAATTTAGCAAAGTGCAAGAAAAAGCTAAGTCCTTATGGCTTTTATTCAGATAATCTTAAGTCACCGATTTCCGTGACACCTGAATGACATCTGTTTCCAGTTACACTTTTGTGTAGATAAGATTGTTCATCTTAACTAAACTCACAGCAAAAGATGAGAAAAATAAATAAATAAAAGGAAGCATGTGTGGGTGTTTTCATCATCATCACCAATCACCATTAGTGCATCACATATCACTTATTTGTCTTACTTTGTCCTGGAGCCACTGCTTAGTGGCTATTTTTTTTTAAATGCTAAGTATTTGAATAGGCAACCTTGCTTTTTTTTTCTCTTTTCTTTTTAGTACAGGAGGATTTTAGGGTCACAGAAAAGCCCAAGTGAATCATTAGCTTGGTTTGGTGCCAGCCAGGACTAACTCATTAGCCATGTCAGTGATCTGCCCTCCAGACAGACTCTCCTTTATTTTAAATACATCAGAAATGTGTCATGTTGGTAGGATTTTGAATGATAATTGCATTTCATGGCTTGGTTCAACCTCACTAGGTAGTTTTGTTCTGCTCAGTCTTGCTGCTCTGACTCTGGCAAAGTGGAGGTGGAGGTCTTTTGTCCCAGCTTGTTAAACCCCTAATGTGCTGGCTTTTGCTGCCCAGTGAAGGCAGATGTCTTAGGGCCACTGTAACTTTATTAAGCACAATGCCAACTCTATGAATCGCCCAAGACAGGGCAGGCGGGAGGTGACGTGGACAAAGCAGACCATTGTGGGTGAGACTAGAGGACAAGTGTGGAGAACCACATGTTTCTTTCCCACACTTATCAGTTAGAGGCCAAAATCTGAAAATAACAGCTGATGGCTAATAACAGCAAGATCCCGTCAATTAACGGTTGTGATAAAAATGGATAGTTATTACTCAGTAATCTGCTGTTATTATATTTATATAAGATCAGAGCAAATACTGGCTATTAAATTAGTGTTTTAAGATACAAAAAACGTAATAGACAGTTTGATGCAAACACAAAAAAATATTCATGGAGCCAATGGGGAGAGCTCTGATGATTTTTATATATATGTATATATATATATATATTTTTACATTGTGAAGTACATTTGCACAAAGTGATTTTCTACTGCAAGTGAACAGTGCCTTCTCCCTGAACCGAAAGGTTGTACCTTGATGCAAAGCATCGAGCAGCAGGGTCTCTAGACAGTGGAGGAGAGAGACACAGAAAACAATCTTCTTCTTGTTTCTGCCTTACCTCTTCTGACATGGCCTGACCCCTCCATCGATCTCTGCTCCACACAATAGGCTTTCTCCCGAAGAGCAGACTATGTGTGTGTGGATGTGTATATGTGTGCTGTGTGTCCTCTTTCCTGACATGGTATTTAGTTGTTACCAACATGCCCACAACTCTCCAGGACTAATCTCCAAGGTGTTTTTCCAGAACAGCAGATTCTGATGTTGATACAATGTGGCTACAGAGTGGAAGTCATACTTGCATGCTGATGTATTTTGCAAAAAAAAAAGACTTATTGGGATTTTCACTAGCATTTACCCATTTTACCAGCAGAGAGAGCAGGTCTGTATTTATGCATGCCAACCTCAATGACAGAAAGCAAGTTGAATCATTTTACAGCAGACGCACACACATGGGCTTGTACGCACACAAACACTGCCCACTCGTCTTATCTTACACAGCAACACTGCTTGCAAGAAGTAAATACAGTACAGTAAATAAACCAGGAACCCTGCCAAAAATGAAAAGAAAAAAAAAATGAAATGAAAATGAAATACAAAGAGAGAGAGAGGGAGGGCGAGGAGAAGGGGATGGAGATGGAACTGTTCGGGTTTAGAAAGTGACTTGAGATAAAATAACTAGTCATACGACACACACAACAGATCTGGGCGCTGCTTCTCTTGCCCTGGGGCTCAGCCTACCCAGCCACCACTATGAGAGAGAGAGGGAAGAGAAGAGAAAGACAGAGCAGGGTAAAGTACAGGTGAGATGAAGAGATGAGGGCAAAAATTAGAAATAGTTTAGAGATTTGGATATGTGAAGGACTGCATGCAAGTGAAGAAGGGCGAAGGTGGCAGTAAGGGACAAAAGTGTGTAAGGCTAACAGAGGGAGGTGAAAGGTAAAATGTGCAGGCGTGATTGTAAGTGCATGGGCATGAAGAAAGAAAGCAAGAAAGAAAGAAAGAGAAAGAGAAGTTATGTTTGTGTAAACGCTTTCTCGCTATTGTACGTCCTCTTAAATATGCTTCAGGGAAACCAAGAGTCTTTTGTGATTAACTGGAAACAAAAACATTATGAAGTAACAGAAACAAAAGAAAGAAAGAAAGAAAGAAAGAAAGAAAACCCATCAGTATAAAACAGGAAACATATACAAAAAGGTGGAATTTGCTCTTATCTGGTGTTTGCTGGCATTAGGCCCTCAGCATGTGTGCAAGAAACCCAAACTGACCAAATAAAAACAACTGCGTGTAAACCGTGTGACAACTGTTGTAATATTGTTATAATATTTTTCCAACCCAATATATACTTTAAAACATCCAAACAAGAGGAGCTTCACTCTCATGTCATTATTACTAAGATACTGAGAACTCCCTACTACATCTACCAATGTCAGTAAGAATCTGAAAACCTCACAATGTTCTTCCAAATTGAAAGTATCCAGCAGAATGTTTTTGGTATTTGAATCAACCCTTTAAATCAAAGCAATTCTTGTCCAAATAAACACTGTGATATCTTTATCTCTCTAGCACAGCTTCTGGCAGGTGTCCTTGGGAAAAAATGTTCTGCTACTGATGTAAATCTTGTGAATCTAGACATCGGTAGGTGCAGCCTGTGTTGTCAGCTTCCCTCCCACACAGCTAACCTGATGAATAGTCCAAACACCTCCATTACTCGTGGGGATCTTGTTTTAAAGTCCATGGCTAACAAACAGCTGCGGCGTCTCCAGTCCCGCCTCTGCAACAGCGTAAAAAAACTTTTATTTTTCAGTCAATGTACAACTGACTGACAACAGTGTGTTTCTATCCTGGCACCATATGCCGTCCATGCTGCTTAACAACCTCGTCAGTGGAGTCCGCAAAGGACCATAAAAAATAGGCGATCACGGATAACGCCTGATGGCCATTCTTGGCATCAGGAGGGGGGCTAATTAACCGACAGGCTCATCTAATGATACCCCTATCTCTCTCTTTCTTTCTATCCCTCTCTCTCTCAGCTTGCCCCCCCCAACACTTCTCCTTGCACGCTGACATTGTTTTCTATTATTACTCAGGCACTGATGCCTCGGTAAGTAGTAAAAAGCCTGTTGACCATTCAGTGGCCACTGGAGAAGAGAGCTGGGGGTGTGGATAATTAAAAGTTCCCCAGGTCTCAGGCCCTCAGGGGTTAACAGGAGGGGAGGAGCTGAGGACTGACTGAGTGAAATAGGCGCTCTCAGTAGTAGTGATGTACTAGCCACTCTTTTGGGTGACTGCACCAGCATAACAGATAGAACAATCAATGAAGTGCAATTAAGTTGTGTCCCAATTAAGTCTGACCTTTAGAAAAAAGCAGATTAAAAAAGGAGAAGATATGTAGGTTCTTATGCTTTATAAGTACATATATTACAAGTCTGTCTTGATTCACTGGTTATTTTGAATGGCTGGTGTTTGTGAAGTCATCACAGAGGGAAAAATACACCCACACACACATAGACGCACACACACATGGACACACAAATTCAAGAATCAGCAACCGATTTTTTTTTTACATGTCGGCCTATAGAGACTCCAACCAAAAATTCATAATGAGAGACGCACTGAAACAAAACAGTTATTTTCATATCGGAGACTTGCCCAAATACAAATAAATACTAAATTTAAATTTAAAAATAAAATGCACAGTATTGTAAAACTTAGGGTAGTCATTTACCTGAAACCCTCTGGTTCAGGTTTGATGTAAAGGCTAGTCTGCCTTTTACTTCCACCCTGCTATGTTAATCCAGCTCTGGCTTTAATATGAAAATATTGTGTTTTTTTCACTTTATTTTTCTTTCTCTTTTTGTGCACTGCAATCCATGTTGATTGTATTTATTTAATGATGTCTCAAACACATAATTCATCCTACCTGGTGCACCACACATTACAGCAAAGTCACAGTGAAGCGAGGACTGTAGCCACGGAGACCCTCTTCTCCGATCGATCAGCTGATTAACCCTCATTACTGATTGGCTCTGAGCTGATTGGATCCCATCATCAAGAATTCACCTCTAGCCCCGAGGCGTGTGTGTATTTTGTGTTTATGTGCTCGTGTTTGGGTGAGTATATATGATGGGGGCTGTCACAGTTCACTTGATTACTGGGAGGTGAGAAAGGAAATGGAGGGGGGGGGGAGAGGGCTCAACCATTGCAACACACAAAGACGCACACACAGAAATGTACACACCAGGGGCAGAGAGGTCAAAGCAGAAGGCCAAAAATTTCATTGCATGTCTTTTTTTTTTTTTCGTTTTTTTTTTTTGTTGCAAGAATCTATATTGGCTGGCCGTTCTCATATACCCTTCCTCCCTCTCTTTTTCCTCCTGCCTTCTTCCCCTCCTCCTTTTTTTTGGTGGCAGATTTAAGCTGGGTCAAGCATAAACGCTAGCCCAGTTTCCGCTGCTATGGCCGATAAGGCATTGTACCTTGGCTCAGTAAACAATGGGATGCCATCTGTCCATTAGTGAGAGCACTGCGAGAGGAGAGAGAGAGAGAAGAGGACCCATTTGTGTGTTCAGTGTGAGAGCAACTCAAAACACATGGAGGAGGAAGTAGACTCTCCTCAGCGAGGGGTCAAGCAAGTTGGTGTAACATGTGGGTGATTAGGAACGAATTAACTTTGCGCATGTTTATTTTTTTTAATACGTTATTTCACCATATGCTCATTTTGTCTTATTTTGATGAAAATGTTACGTAATACAAAGAAGTTTCTTCTTTGGTTGAATGTGGAACACATTAAAGTGCTTTGGAAAACTCTTAATATGAAAATAACTTTGTCATTAAAGTCCAAATAAAACAAAACTTCAAATCAAACTGACTTTAATATTTATAGAATTCAGTGAAAAAAAAAAACAATAACAGAACAAAAAAACAAAAACAGGTTATAGGACCCTGAGGGTGAACACCAAGTTGTCCGGGGGCAAAACATGTCTGCCTCTGGCAATAACCCCATAGAGATCTTTGCTAAAATTCCCAGAGGGTTACTTACTCAGGACCTTCAACCAGAATAATTTCAGGTACCTTAAAATAAGTCTCACAGCAGTCTCATGATGAAAATTATCAATGAAGACCAGGATTAAAGAACTAGAAGTGTTGGAGTATGTATCAAGTTGGTGTGTGGTTACTAATTGACATTTTAATACGGGGTGATTGTTAAGAGAACCAAAAATAAATGAAACCCTTAATAATACTGGCCCACATGTCCCACGAATTCATATATCTACAGATAAAATGTGTTCTTTCACTACGATGCTCAGTATTTTAGTTTTTGACTGTAACTCTATTTAAAAAAAAGTTTTTCTTTATGATAATGTTGAGCCGTGTGTTCCAACACTGCACTGGCATCAGGCTTCTGTTCCCCTTTCTCTGTCTCCCTCTGTCTGCACCCATCGTCTGCCATCCTCCTCTTTTCTATCTAAAGCCCTTTCTGTGCAACTCACTTTTCTCCCTTTCACACACAAGCCAAGGAAACTGCTAGAAGTGGTATCATCACAGCTTCTCATCAGAGTGAGAGAGTAACAGGTACAAATGTCTGCTCTTTAGATGACACTGTGCGGTGCAGTCCTGGCACTCTGGGGACACTGCAGAAGTGCTGCAAAGAAACTGATCTGAGAACTGTAGTGTGTGAGTGCGAGACCTTAAGAGTGTGTAGATGTGAGTGTGCAACTACTGTACATTCATGCATATAATAGGTGTCTCCAGGTACGTTCAGGTGAGTGTATGTGTGAGTGTGTTTGTATGTGGGGGATTTGTGCATTTCGGTATAAAGGTGTGTGTGTGATTAGTGTGTGGATGCTTTTGCGAGCCTTGGACTGACTGTAGGGGGGCCGCACACAGATCTCACTTACTCCCTTAGGCAAAGGAATTCTCCCAGAGTGTTTCCACTAAACAATCTATTTCTTGCTAAGGTTGTAACTCCCACAAAAAGAGCTGTTTTCTGCTGCTAAATTTTGACAGAGTGTAGTACATGCTTGAATCATGGCACACCTCTACAAGCCAGCAGTAGTGAAGGAACTAGGTGTGAATGTCAAGCATATTGGAATGGTATACATGCTTTATTGTAGATAATACCATAATAAAAATTGAAAAAACTTACTTTGATTGAGAACAAGGGTTCCATCAAAAGCTTTTCAGGATTTCTACATTACTTCTAGTAGGAGAAAGAGGCAACATCTGAACTTTTTTTCACTGTCAGCTCCAAATCAACTGACACCAAGTCAAAGAAGTTGTTTAGCAACATTTTGTTGAAATGGAAGATCAACATGTCTTTTATAAAAGTTGCAGCAATTTGCTTATTACACCGCAGCCACCAAGGAAAGGTATTGCCTAAAAACGTAAACTACTATATCTGTGTTAACTGACATGGCAACCAACATCTAAAGAATGACGTTTGGTGACTTTGGGGAAAATAATGCAATTTTTTAGCGCCAAATCACAAAAGTAGGATGTTCCTGGGATAAACTTTTACCAACTCCTGGTGATTGAAACTACCAATGAGAGCACAGGGTTGAATGGCATATGACCTTGTACATTAGAGAGTTACCTGGGCAACCAGAGCTTGACATGTCTGCTAGCAACCATCAGCTTTAAAGCAATGGCCAATGAGCTAATTGTTTCCAGTGTGAACAAAGATTTAAAAACGTACTCTGTATATTTTATAGTCCGCGCTAAAGTTGCGCCCAGACTGAAAGTAACTGGAAGTGATGTGGTGACCACGGAAAGTCAATGACGTTCAATGACCTCCAGCAAATATGGGCGAAAAAACATTGGTGATGCAAAGGTCCTACAAGCAACTAAATGAGAGTGCGGGATACTGCTGAGTGAAAGACGACTTGGTAGAAAATACATTAGATGGTTACCTAGGTAACTGCTTCGTGGAATGTCAACTTCAAAGTGATGCACAACGAGTATCCACTGGAAAGGCAGCTTGATGTTACCTTTGTAACGGCATGCTAATGCTGCAACAAGTTCATGTCTCTGCAGCTCCATCCAAACCAAACCGCCTCATACAATTCTTATGATTCATAAACATAATCAACAAGATTAAAAATGATTCAATATAATAATAATAATAATAATAATAATAAAAAATAAATAAATAATAATAATAATAATAATAATAATTATTATTATTATTATTCACATATATTCACAAAACATCTTGAAGAAAAATAATATACAGTTACAAAAAAATTGAAAAAACTGGGATGCGAAATGACAACAAGAGACAAATTGCACCTAAGTGATATTTTCAGAGAGGAAGAGATAGAAAAGGGAAAAATGCATTTTAAGAGAAAGAATGAAAAAAAAAAAAAAAACCCTACAGACGGACAGACGGGGGAGAGGAAATTAGCCCGAGGGAGGATGGGGAAGAAGAGGGAGGTGCAGGGATACCTGCTGCGAAACTTCAAAGTCCATGTTCTCACTTACATTATTTGACCTTTCACCCCCTACAAACCCCGTCATCATATTGTTGTCCCCGTGTGTTACATGTGTGCGCTACTTTCTGGTAACAGAGAAGAAAAATGTGTTTCTGTGGAAAAAGAAGAAAAATGCTAGACTAGATGGGGCAAGATGAGGATAGAACTAGAAATTCGAAGATTCATTTGTCTGTTGATTTACATTTCTTTATGCCCTTTTACTCTTTGTCGTGCTTTTTTCCCCTTTTCCTTTGCTCTGTTTTGCTAGTCAATCTCATTCTATCTTTTAGTGATAGTGGTAAAGAGAAGATCCCTTAAAATGATTAGAGTTAAATAAACAGCGATGTGGCCTCAGGGCCCAGAGGCAGAGCTGATCTGAAATTAGATGCTATCAACCAGGTGAAACTGGACTCACCTGGCTCTGGAACAACAACAACATGAATTACTGCCATGTGCACCGCAAAATTAGGAGGATTTCCATATATTTCTTCTTAAATCCGGACATGGGCAATGCATAAAGTGCAACTAAAATGCAAATGGAATCTTGGAGTTCATCCCCTTCCACAGAAACGATAAAACGTGGAGTACAGCGTAAAGTGTCCTTTGCTTTGCTTGTAAGCTCCCACCAGCATGCATATATTCTGCAAAATATAGTGTCATCCCTTATCTGATCGAGTTTTCACCCAGCTTATCAGTGTGAACAATATGCAGACAGAATGTCATAAGTGAAAAATGATCAATCCACAGCAAAGCATATTTTTCTCATGCTTGGTCTACTGCACAGATATTCCACGATTGCTGATAACAAAGTGACGAACACTACGCTGGATGACACAGGCAGCAGAAACATTTGTGCACAGAGGTACACTTGATATAGCATAGCAGTTAAACTCTACCCATGCCAGTATGTTTGAAAAAGGATTATTACATGTTCTATAAACTCATACTGAACATTTCAAAATGCTTAAAATCGTATAATTAGGCACCCACGTGTATTACAGAAATATACTCTCCATAATACTCTGAAACTACTAAAGCTATTCTGGCTTCTGTTTAATTCCCAACTGGGAAGAAGCTAGTCATGGATTAGGTTTGACGTCATGCCCGGGTTGTCATCTATCTACTATGAGTTTGTGTGTGCAGGTGTGTGTGTGTGTCCTGTGCATATGTTTAAGGTCATGCCTGGATGGCTATCTATCTTTTTGTGTAGCAGCACCTGAGGGGAGCTACTGAAATCTGATAAGCCAAGCAGGAGTGTAAATACCTTGCTATTTTAACATCACTGCAGAAGAGAACACACATTGCTGTGCCTGTGAATGTGAGTGCGTGCATGCACGTTTCATGCATGTGTCATGGCTGGAAAATCATGTGTTGTTGTTGTCCACAGTCTTTTAGCAAGTCCATACGTCTTACACTAAAAATGCTTGCATAACTCTGCTTTTATATGAATAATACATTTTAACCAGTATACTGAAACTTTATTTTAAGTGAAGCTGCTCAACTTTTCTGTTGCTGCGCTCTCTATTAGAGCTCAGTCCAGCAAATGCTCCTAAATATTGATACATTTTTTGTACATATTTCAAAAGCTTACAGTTTACGTGTTCTTATTTTATTTTGCCCTTTTTCATGGTTGAAAGTATAGAGTAACCACATGTGTAACATTGTCACGCATCTGTCTGAAGTGACTGAATATCCATGTACTTGTCTATGTCTTTAAAAAAAATGAAAGAACGTTCATGACAGACTTTGGTCAGGCCTCGTGAGCCTCTTCAGGCCTCACCAATGCTGCAGTAGAGTTGAGTAGAGAGAGTAAACGTAACTGTGACTGAGGGCTACCTGCACCAAACTGCCTCATAGCAACATGTTAACTCTAGATGGCTGTGGATGAAAAACACTCCTTATGTTTTCCTAGCAGTTCTGTGAGCCTATGTGAAGACACTTTACCCTCAAACTGCTTCATCAGATCTATTCAGTGGTGAGCAGGGCATGACTGGTTATCCTGGGCAGCTCTCTGGTGGGAGCTGGAGTTTGGTCTTTCCAAAGGCTATTTTTATAAATGAGAAAAAAAAAAAGTCATAGTCAGCTTTTCACTATATGCACAAACATTTCTTCATTGCTGATGACAGAAAGTTGGGCAGGATTCTATTCCCTTTCATCGCTATGTTTAAAATTGTGTTTGCTTGCAGGTTGTTTGTGCAGACCTGGAGAATGAGCGCAGGCAATTAAGAGTATAGCTGTGTATCTATGTCTGACAGTGCATCCTGAGAAACAAAATCCAAAGCCTTTTGGTTTATGCACTGCTAAGTGTCTAAATCCAGGAGAGCAAGCTTGGGCAGGTTCTTTAGATCGGGCCCTTTTTTTGTTCAGTCATTATTGGCCGCTTTGATGTGTGACCTCTGCTACATTTGCTGGAAATTGAGAAATTATCAGCTAGATGAGCTCACAGAGTGTCATTCTGTGTCTCAATAAAATTCTGCTACACGAGTACTCGCCGATGCATCTGCATTTACTCATATATACAAACACACATAGAAAGATACACTGCAGAGACACATATGCAAGTAATCACACATGTATACAAGCACTTAGTCTTGTCCAGTCTATGCTTAAAAGATGCTGAAACCCATGTTTAAATTTTAGTCAGATGGTCCTTCTCCTGGGAATCATCTGAGTTGGGTTCTCTTAACTCAAACATTTGCAAAACTTCAAAGTATTTAAATGAAAAACGTTTTTTCCACTCAGTTTTAACAAACAATGCCAATCAGCAAAGCCTCAGCTAAAAATCCTGTGACTTCTTGTAGCTTACCATCGACTCTAACTGCTCGTTTCTTAATGGCCTTCCAAAGCAATCCATTTCCCCTCCCCCCAATTCTCTGACCCTTCTCAGGTCAAACAGTCAAAAGGCTGCTGCATGAAAGAATTATCCTCTGAAGCCGGAGTCATCAGTGTCTATCCAAACAGCTAAATACTGGTATTCTCCTCTAAGACACGCAGATGCAGACTGGCTTTGGAGACACCGCGTAAGTGTTGAGGAGGTGGATTTGCGGGGGGAACATTGTCAGCCTTTCTTTCCTTACTACCTGACTAAGTCAGGTGGGACCAGAGCATTACCGCAGCACTTGAGTGTGTGATGATGCACGATCCACGCAGAATGTGAACTCATGACCCCGACCTGCACTTCTTCCAATCAAAAGCAGAATCCACCCTTTTGAGCCTCTTCAATGACACACCAAAGCCAGTCTCTAATCTACCTTGGCGCTGTTTTAGACAACACTGGTATCTTAAAGAGTTCTGTAGCACGCCATCCTCCTCCACCCAATGCCATCAGCTTAACAATTTTTAAAATTGACAGCTTTAAAGTGCCTACCTAATCACCCACCCCACCTAACTCGTTATGGACCCAGCCGTGCTTGTGCCAAGTGTGCTTCTCCATGCTGGTGCAAGCTGTGTCTCTGTATCGGCATTGGTGAGGATTAGAGAAAGAAGTCACGGATGCCAGCACACTTTATCTTTTATGGAAACACGTGTGGATGTCCATGTGCAGAGAGACACTGCTGACTTTTGTTTACATGTCTGCAGATGCCGTGAGGAACAATGAGGATCTATTAAAACCACATTGTCGATACATGCAAATGTCTGGGATGAATTGAGGAGGATATTTTTAATACTTTGCGTTTGCTCTTTACCTCGCATATTTGTGTGTGTGTGTGTGGTTTTTTTTTTTTCAATGATTCCCATGTCTGGCCCCACGAAAACTACTTTTCTGTTAGAAACCTTAACTGCATAGTACTATTTAAGGGCATTTAGTGGTTTGTGGCAACTGACTCTAAATTGCAAAAACATTTGCACGGCAATACTCCCTCGCCTTGGAAAGTAGTTTCTAGATCAGGGTTTTATTGTGTTTGTTGATGACTGCCGTCTTTTTATGTGTTTTGCTCCATTGCTTCACTCCTTGCCCATTTTGGAGGAAAAAACAAAGGGGAAAGAGAAAAAAAAAAGCATTCCACTTGTTAATTCGCTGATCTCACCAGCAATCGATTCAGATGCGTTTGTCACTGTTACGGCGGATTGAATGGCCCAAAAAAAGAACATGGAAGCAGTAAAAGCAAGGTGGGTTTAATCTGAAGTTGTGAATGACAATATTGATTTGCCTTTTCTTTTTTGACAGGGCGGGATAGCGACTCCGAATCAAATGTAATGGGGGGCTATAACTGTTGCAACGTGCCGCTTTTCTTGTCTCTTCTCCTCTCTGTATCAGCTTTTTCCTCTATTTATGGTGTGATATGTTTTCGATAGCTCATTTATTTTTGTCAAGGGGAGCGAGTCGGTGTCAAGGGACACGATCAGAGTTCTCAATATCTTGTGTGCTACATCAAGTTTGTGAGAGCAAGAGAAAGAAAGCAGCAATTCCATAAAGATGGTGATTGAATTTTGTTCCACATTTTATTAACCTTAAGTGATGGTGATGATAATTGTGATAGGTACTCAAACAAAATGGCATCCACCAAATGACTTGGACGCAAATGTAATCAATAAACTTTAAATGTTACCCAGATCTATGTCTACAGACATCAGCATTTAATTTGAATGCACAAGAGTGTTGAAGCGGAGCAGAGCTCAGTGCAGCCCGCACCAGAAGGAAACTCATCTTTGTGAGTGAGAGTGGAGGTATTTGCCTTTAGAGGGCCTTGTGGACACATTAAGGCCTATTTGCATGTCCATAACACCAACAGAGAACCCCATCTCTGCACTTAGGCTCACTGGAGCTGTAGGTTTAAATATTGTAGGGAAGCAGAGCATTGAGTCTTTTACTCAACAAATAATGAGTCCCCACGATAGCTTGTTCTGGATGATTTAAAACACTGCTAACTGTCTGCGTCGGGCTTCTTTGTTATGCCTTTCTCTCCTTTGAAATGTGTACAGTATGCACTCAGGACTATAGGCTTTGTTTGAAATGCTTTTTTGAAAAGTCGTAGAAGTTAAGACAATCATATAATACCAAACCTGTGATGTGCTTAATTGACCCCAGCGTGGAATCTTTAGCTCTTGTTTACACAGGTATGTAAATTGTGGCCTTTTTGACCATTCGCAGAGCCCCTCCCCTGCCACTTTTTTAGAAAAATGTTACCTTTTTCCTTTTGTCCCGACGACCACAATTAAGGGCCTTGGCTCTGAATAACAAAACCAGGACCCCTCCTTGCATAGTAGCCTTAGGTTGTGTTTACACTCGGCGACATCAAAGGCATTGCTGAACTTTTCCAAGTCCCTCCTGCTCAGGTAGTAATCCCAAAGTATAATCTCTTTAAAAACTGTAAAACCCATTAGGGTGACACCATCCAAATCCTCAAAGAAGAAGATAACGGCAGAGAGAGAGTAAAATAAGCAAACTTTGCGGGCCTCTAAATTGTGACAGGGGGCCTATCAAGTGGATTTATAAACGGACGATTGCATGTTTACTCTCAAAATTTCCTGGGATATATTTGCAATAATTGGCTGGATGGATGGTTGCTTCCTGAGCAAACATGCTACATGTGGTTTAAACAACATAATGTGTGTTTAAAGAAGAGATGTAATGGTGTTAATTTGGCCTAACTGACTCTAAAGCAACAAGTGAGCTAGTAAAACAAACAAATTCTTTTTTAGCTGCCCTGCCCTCAGGGGACACAAAACATAATTCAAACTTAAATAAATATTCTACAGCGTTTGCAACCATCCTATGCATTTGGGCCCGAAGTAAGCACTGGTGTTAATCTTATTAGTTACATAGTTATAACAGTCTGATTACAAGGCTTTTGTACAAAACTTAGTTGCTGGATCTTTTCCATGTGAAGAAATCTCCTGACAGTGTTTATCAGTTAGTCACAGGCAGATAATAAACTCAAGGGGTTTCGTTTGCGCATAGTGCCAAAGAGGTGACAACACATTACGGTCCCCCTCCCTCTATCCTGTCCTTCACGTTCTCTTTCTTTTTTCAACACTCCTTTATTATTTATATATGCCCCTATGATTTTCTTGTCTTAATTTTATCACACATCCATCCAACCTCACCTTTACACCACATTCCTTCTTGATTGTGCCATGCACACAATTATATAGCGTGCACATACATGCATGCATGCACGCACTGTCCAATCACCCGCTCCACATGCCGCGAACAGCTTTTCAGAAGCCATAAATCCTGGGATGACGAAATATTCCATTTCTACAGCCTCTTACTGTGCACCATCCCTCTGACCCAGCCTCTGCCAAGCCATATCGCAATCAATTGCACAAGTTACATTGCAGTGAAAGGTGCTGTGAGAGGGTCAGCTCAGCCCACTTTGACTGCTATCAGAGCGTGAAGTACTTACCTTCAACACCATGTCCAAACAAGCTGCCACAGGATGCCTTAATATACCACCTTCCAGCACTGAAACTCTTTGGAACTCTGGTCTTTGAATGCCAGATACTGGAAACAGACATTGTGCATTTATGTATTGATTTTCATTTTGTGTATCATTAAATTTGACCTTTTTAATGCCAGACAATTACCGGATTCAGCAGAAAATTATTCTCATCAGGGTTAAAGCACCTAACACCACAGCAGACTAATGAAATGATTTTAGGTGGGTTAGCAGCCGCTCAAGGCAGGTTGACCCACCCCATTTATTCAGCCGTACAGGAAACTCTGGGATACATCATTGCCCTTAGATGAGGAATTAATTTACAAAAGACATTGTTGAATAATAGATGACTGTATAAAGCGTGGAAAGAAAATGAAGTTTTACTGCAGATCTTTCAAAATGTTGTGGTCGGGAAGGAAAATTCAAGAGACGGGAAGCGTGCAGTCCTGAGCAGCAGATTATGATGTTTATTAAAAATGAAAAATGCCCTTCTTTATCTTTTTCTTTGTATGATCTATTCTCTCTTTGATTTCCTGTTATGTCCACAGAGTAGGAGAAAAACATTCTCCCCCTTTTCTCCTCACTTGTCCCCTTTTTCTTTTCACCCTCTCATTCTCCGTAAATCCATCCAACAACCTGTCTGTATCTGTTTCCAAGTATCTCTCAGCCTGTTACCATCAAAACCCAACTGGTGGTAATGGAGTTTAACGCTGCTTGTCTTGGAGTTGAACACAGAAACAGAAGGAAATGGAGAGGATTTTATTTAAAGCATGATGAATGTAAAGGTGTTCTTGTAAATCATCACATGGTTTACAAACTCAATAAGTAAGGGCTTCCTGCCTCAGCCAGGCAGGCCAGCACACACCTAAATTATTAACGAAGCTGGGGGCACCCAGAGGCAAAACTTTGATGATGTTATAAACAGGGGAGAGGACAAGGTGCCTTCTCAGCAAAAGATTATAGGACCTCCCACCTCCCCCAAATCCCCGACCTCAACACACTCACTCCTAATTACCCACCTCCAATGGGGAGTGGGAGAGATAGAGATTTAGGGTGGAAACATCTAAATAAACTCGACACAGTCCTTTCTTTCATATTGCTCTGTAAACCAACAGCACTCTGGTGCTTGGCCATGCAACCGGGAAAAAGCCAGTCAAACTTTTAGCACTGACATCATAGAATAAAAACTGCTTTTAAATTCAGTTTTTTCCTCCTAAAGATCTCTATATATTTGTAAATCATGAATATGTTAATGAGGAGTGCGTTCATGCAAATAGCAGTCTGTTCAGGCACCCAAATGATCACACCAAGTTCCTCTGCCAGATTTTTTTTTTCCCTTTTCCCCTCATCGGATAATTTTGTCTCTGGGCAGTACTCCATTTTTAAATCCAAATTCATTGAGCTTTGGTAACAGCTGATGCAGCATTTCATTGAGTTAGGTTAGGGAAAACGGTGGATCAGGAAAAGAGCTGACCATACTGAGATAACGAAAACGTGAGTGAATTTTGCAGATTTTTTGCTGTATGTGAGCAACAGTCACAGAAATGAAGGAGTATGATTTCATCCTGTCTGTTTGTAAAATCAAATCGAACACAAAGGGCAACAACATGTGTAAAACAATTAAATAACCATTAGTTTCTTCTTATTACTCTATAACTCGACTTAAAGCTAACATATTTGTAGGCCTTGTTGTATCACGCTGTTAATAAACTGAAAAGCAAGAGGCAAAGTCTGTGTTAAGATTGTGATAACAAAGCATGATTTCCCCAGTGCAAACATGTTCCAAATTAAAAACTAAAAACAAGTCCCCAGTGACATCGCTCTGAGTCTGATAGCAGGTCTGATGAATTTGTCATTAAGCAGATCATAAATTCAGCAATTTCACTGAGAGAGTTTTTGCTGTAATAAGGTTCCACTGAAAGCTTGCATTTGTGCAATGATCTACTTTTATGTCGTTTCTGCTCTGGTGATTAGTAAAACGAGAGGAACTGTGACAATACAGGAAGTCTGCTTGTCTGCAGTTGTAAGGTATCTCTCAAGCTGGACGAAGACCCATCTGCTTCTTCATTACTATCTCCAGTTACTTTCCTGCTGCTTCAGGAAGAAAAGAGGTTTAGTGCCAGATCAGATGCTTGAAAGGACAAATCTGGCACAAGTGTTGGGGTCGTTACACAAAACATTAATGTGTTACACATTCCCTCTGACTTTTCCTTAAAGTAATGCAGTATGTTACTTAATTACTCACCGGAGAAAGTAATTTGTGATACTACTACTATTCCTTAAACTGACAAAAAACAGCTGAGGTTACAAGACAAATCCCTATTCTAATGAGGACACACTTACGATCTTTCTTTTACTTTTAACGAATGAACATAAACCCAACAACACAAAGCAAAGATGAAAATCAGCACAAAGAGACTTCAAAGCCACAGTGATTCCACTGCAGAGACATGTACGGGCAGAAATGGAGGCTACAATGCTGCGAGCCTGAGTGCTCATTACTGCTTTTGTTACCTTGATGGCGTCGGTTTAACATCATTCTGGGTTCTGTGCTAACTTAGTGTTAGCATCCTGTCTGTACAGATGCTTGCAAACAGCTTAAGTTGTGTTAGCATTATAATGCAGTTGCTAACAGTTAGCATTTCACCGCCACCTTCTTGTAAGTCCTTTCATGTACTGAAAGGACTTGCGGTGTGCAGATAACTGAAGAACCTATGTAATGCAAGTAACACCACAGATATAAATGTAATGTAATTACTGAATGTAGCACATTAGCATGTTTCATTACTGTGTTACTGAAAAATGTAATGCAATTGGGAATATGTTACGTCCAGCACTGCCCAACACACGCGCAGAAATGAATCATTTGCAAATAAAACAGATAAAACACATAGCCCACCCTACTTTTTAGAGGTTGTGTGTGTCCGCCACGGCTTCCAGACTAGTACATTTTTTTAAGTTGCCTGTGATGGGAAAGCTGTGCATTTAAAATAACACTGAGGCTATAACATCGTGTCTATTCCACACCAAATGCTGCCTGTTTAATATTTTTTCTGTTCACATCATCACCATTACTTTTCATGTGACAGGTCACGTTGGTGCAGTTAGCTAATGTAAGGTCCTTGTTTCCGCCTTATGCAATATCATTAAAAACACAGCACCTCCGCAATGTGAAATATATATTTTTTTCCAAATGCCATCTGTGTCTCTTCATTACACACATGGTATTCCTCAGTGTTTAGAGACCTGCAAAGTCTGAGGTAGGATGCTGGAGTTGTCATATTTTCATAGCATAATGTTAGGACTGTCCTTTTATGCACCTTGATTTGCTCTTTATTTTACTTGCTGATTGATTTGTTTTTCACTCATCTTTTTCTTAGGCTTTCAGTTGGTGCTCAGGTTTAGGCACTAAAAACCAGTCGGTGTGGTGACTCACAAGTCTGTCTCACTAAAGCCATAACATGTTCTCTGAAGCTCTGCTACAACAGGCTAGCTCTGATTGGCCTGGCAACAAAAAGAGAAGCTTTTTTTTTCTGACGATGACGTGTTTTGTCTTAAGCGTGAGAACAAACTGCAGAATGCCGGGATATCCATAAGTGAAATAGGAAACTTACAGACACCCAAAAAAGTGGAGAAAAGTCAACAATGTGAAAAAAACAATTCACACCAACACGTGCTCCTGAAATGGTCTCCCTCAAACGTTCTCTTCTGCGTCCTCCATCTGTGGGAGTCTTGGGCAGCAGTTGCCACTCGACACAGGGCCATCTGTGAGGGATGAGCCTTCAGAAATGCACAGAGCAGGCTTTCATACATTTCCCATCACAGTCAAGCAGAAAATTCAGAAAATTGTGTCAAAGAAGAGGGAGCTTCCCAAACTCTGGTCTTGAACTGTGGTTGAGTAGAGGAGGCAGGGTTGAGAAGTCATGGTCATACACAGGGCCTGAGCACTACATCGCTCTGGAACGCCAGAAAACATAGACGCCCCGAGGGGATTTGGTGGCATATGTGAGTCTCTGTCTTTCTGTTCTCCCCTCTTCTTTCGTCTTGAAAATAAGCGTGGCTGTCATACAATGGCATCAGATCAGATGACTGTTGGTGAAGTAAACATCGTTCTCTCTTGAACTTTGCGTGTATTTTATCTCGCTTTCATGCCGTTCTAATTTTGGCCAAACGTTATGTACTCTATATCACAGTAAGCAATTTAGTGTGGGAACACTTTGTGTGCATGATTTCATATGCATATATTAAGATATACAAGCATTATATAAAAATAGCTTTTCTTATAATGAGTTTAACTTGATAAGCTGCTATATTGATCATTTGTAAAAGACACGATGGAGCGGTAAATTTTGTGCTCCATTGTTTGTTTGTTTCTATTATCTGGTGGGATGCAGAAGTTATGATTAACCCTAAGACATATAAGCTCAGATCAAGACTCACATTCCCACTACAATAAGTCATCTGTTGAATTCCAAAATGAGGCTGATGACACAGATGTCAAAGTATGCACACTGAGAGGGAAGTGATGTCACTGCTGCCTACTAAAACTGTATCTGTTCAAATCAAATTAGATCTACAGCGCCCTGGCACATTCAATTACCCAAAATACCCCCACCCGAAATACCACCAAAGACGCTGTGATTTGACATCTACAAGGATAAATGGAGTGCTAACAAAGTTTCTTACACTGAGAGCAAGTCATCCAAATAGACTTCCTGTCTGCATGGAGTGGCAGACGGTTTTCTTCAGCAGTGTCTGGGTCTGAACAACTGTACATACCAGAGGACGGAATGAAAAGGCAAAATGACAAAACTGTCGAGAGAATTTTTACGCCATGACATGATACATGTTTTCATACATGCCATGAACGTATTATCCAAAAGTCAATACAGGCAATAGAAACTGAAAGTTGGGCATTTTTCCCGAGCACTTTAGCCGTTGATAAAGTTAGATTTTACAAGTCAACACAGTTGGTCTAAAAATTCACAGAAAGTCAATGACATCAGGCAGACAAGTCAAATCCCTCAGTCCATCATCTTTATGGTCCGATGTATTGATCAGCTGCTGTCATTGTGGCTTTCGGGCTGTCTTTATAGCAGTGATACTGTGTGTCTTGGACAGGGTTAGGTGTGAGAGCTCCTGTGCCATAATTAGCTTGCCATCCAGGGGAAAGTTAATATTTCTCAAGTTGAAGTGAGGCTTATTTGTTTTCTGGACAGGTTGTAATGGATAACCCAAATGTAGCCAGAGTGCACTGCATACACACTTGCGAACAGAATACACAGATGAAAACACAAACATACGCCCGCTCCCCGGGAGGCCTACAGTCAGACAGAGAGTGACACACAAATCTATCCCCATTCCCTACATGACAGACTGTGCCGGCTGGTTGAGCTGCAGCCTGATCAATAGTCATCAGTGACCTTGCCCATGTAAAAACCCCAACTGTAAGGCACAAATAAAGCAATCTGTAAATTTATATACCCTTTGAACATATATGTGTGTGTGTGTCAATACAGAAATAATTTTTATATATGCAAAAATATTATATTAGCCTGTTCAGGTATCCTTCACAATCTTAAAGAAAGAAAGCGTGTGCTTGCTTGTGCTTGCACATTGCTAAATATGCATCTTTACAGCAAAAACTAACAGGGTGTCAGAAGTACAGCAATCGATTGCTTGCTTGGGTCACTGATCAATTGTTACAAATGCCAATCAAAATCTAATTATTCATACTTTACTGTTATCGCACAGTCAGGCAGTCGTTTGCAGCACCAACTGCTTATTAAGCCATGATTCCTTATGATATCCTTCAGATTGAGGCTGTTGGACTTCTTGAGGCGAGCCTCTGCAGCGTGCACAGAACGTTTTTAAACCTGCATTTAGAGGCTAGACGGACGTTCTTTTTTTTTCTTGTACTACTCATGATATAGTCACTCATTATACTTCTCGCTTCCAAATTATTCTCTCGTGGTCGACTACACAAACTGTCTACATTAAAATTGTGCTATATTCCCTTTTCGTTCACTGCATTTACCAGTATGTACTCCATCAAGAAAACTGTTATACTTACATGCAAATATATTTACTGAAAAATGAAATCTACTAAAAAAAAAAAAACAGTTATTGATTTTAGCAACATTTTTTGCAGCATTTACAATATGTAGTTGCACTAGGGAGCGGGGACCAAGGCAGCTAACAATGCCACTACAACAACAACAACAAACAAATGTTTGCTGATAAATAAAACATATTCAATCAAAGCATAAATGCTAATGAAACGAGAACTTGCAATCACACGAGCTGAACGTGTGAGCTCTGGCACACACAAAGTGTGAGAAAGAGAGGTGTTAATTGCTGTGCTAATTAGGTCCTGATTGCATTGCTCTTGTTTTGCACTTGCAGGTGATTAAAATTTCAACAGAGCACATTATTTGGCACTGTTAACAGGTGCCAAGCTCAGCACACAACACAAACAAGGAAACACACACAGTCACACATAAAACCACACTCATACGTGTGAAGCTGTTGTAAAAGGTTATTATGTGTTTTGCTGCTTTCTTTTCTATAAGGGGCCAATTTCAGTTCTAAACATGCTGTTTTTTGTCTTGTTTAGTTTGCAAAGACTTTGAGAATACTATCATAGGCATATGAATTTTACTGCAACAATGCACAGGAGTTGCAGAAAGAAAAAACAGGATAATAGACAATCAACTGTAATCAACAATGCTGCAATGATTTTAACTTGACACACACACTTTTCCCATTTACCCTGTATGTTATTTTTTATATGGTATATATTTTTTGGATACATATTCCTTGAAATATGGACAACACAGAGTACAATATTCTGAAATATCTTTTGACAAGTAACAGTCCAAACGTACAGACAGAAACAGAATTTTGGTGAAAGTAATGCATATGCCTAAACAAATGACCAGACTGAATTATTTAGTTGTTGGTTAGAAAGCTGAGATCACCTGTATACTCTGAGTACTGTTGGTTAACAGGAGGTAGTTCAGCGGCTGGTTATTTGGCTCCCTGCACAACTGACAAGTCTCCAGTGGGACGGCTGAAGAGTGTGTGATATGTTCTTTTTCAGAACAGTTGGGCTGCTGTCCCTATTGAGGCATGCGTGTGTGTGTTTGCATGCATGTGTGTGTGCACCTCCCTGTGTTGATGCAGGGCCTGGGAAAATCTGCATCTGTTTCTTGAGTGGGATTTCAGGGCGATCTGAGCTGTCAGAGTGATAGTCTAGTGTCTTATTTGTCACTGCACGGTATCTATCTATCTATTTGAGCAGGTACACATATACAAATACAGCATAAGGAGATAGACAAACAAGCTGCGATGCAGACGGACAGTTAAATATGAGTTCATAAATGACATTTGTTTGTTCTAAAGGACTTGGCCTAAAGCAGCAACTTTCATCACTGGTGACAGAAGAGTTACTCACACAAGAAACCTACCAGGAGGCACAAATCCCCAAACTTCAGAGGCATTTTGTTTTAGTCATCATATATCAATGTGCGTACGTCCTCCATAACTCAACCGTAGGAATTAAACAATGTCAAAGTAAGTTTAACAGAAAATCTCTACGGCTTCCGATGCCGTGTGATTATTGGTGTTAGGATTCTTGATTACAACATAAACTGTTAAATCAGATGGAGCAGGGAAAAAAACTATAAAATTCACAGATACGTGGCACTGAGAGTATTAAATATACTGTAAAAATAATCAGTCCTAATTACTTAATAACATGCCTTTTATGGAGGAGTCAGTGAAGAGGGCACAGCGCATATGGATTCACTCAGTTGCGCTATAGAAATGTGAACAAAAAAACCCTTCCTTTCCCTTAGCAGTATAACTTATCTGACTTTGTAGTAGATGTTTGCATGCGAGTAGATATTTGCTTTTTTGTTTTTGGCTTTTTTTTAAATAAAGCTAAAGTAACGCAAAGCTTTAGGGTGGCAGTGCTTTTTGTTTTAACGATTGGTACTATAGAAACAAGAATAAAGCCTTCCCTCTTTAATTTATGCATGGTGAAATAAAAAATTTAAAAGTAATGCCAACAATATTGAATACAATGCCCCTGGAACAATATACACAAATTTAAAAGGTTTAGAATACATCCTGGGTTGTAAAAATCAAATGGATGATTTGATACAGCCAGCTTCAACCCAAATTGTCTTTAGTGAAGGCTCAGTTTGTATTCATTACCACAAAGTCATGACCTATAAAAGGCCAGAGTGCTGGGGCTTAAACTCTGGCAAGACAGCCCCGTTACACCACACACACATTCTTGGTGACTTTCTCTGACTTTTAACTACTACTTGCCCCAAAAACCATAACCATACCACAAACGTAAACCAAGTGTCACTTTAAATTTAAAAATTATTATTTCTGTTGTGAGTGTGACTGTCCGAAGAGATTCAGTACCCCACAACATGAGTAATCCTTCATGCACGCACGCACGCACGCACGCACACACACACAAGCACCCACCCACACACAGTCTAAAGTCTTGACCAGCTGCCTTCTGACCCAAAGAGACTACAATGCTTAACTGGGACACTTGTCACTCTCCCATGGCTGGCACAGGGAGGCAGAGAGAGTGTGTCTGGTTTATGTTTAAAAAAAAACCAAACAAACACATTGATGATTTTTCTGGTACTGTTTTTTTTTTTTTTAACACAATCACTATGGGCCACATTTACTGTCAAGTGGGTTTTTGCAAAACAAAGTGCTGTTAATATTTAAAAACAGGTCACAGTGACACGATTGCATGTGAGAGGTGGGAATTTAGAGATTTTGCAACTGTTCCTGTTGCATATGTACTTCTGAGAGTTCCTTTCTCATGGTGAAAAGACTTGCTTTCAGACAGTATTTTTGCCCCGTTTGGTAAATTTGCCTCTAAAATGCCCTTAAAGGAAAACAAAGTAGCACTTCAAAAAGTAAAATTTGATGGTTGCAGGGATTTCCAGAGAATGTCTTTTGTCCTGTTTTCCTCCCCTCAACCCCAAGCGGTCGCAGCAGATAGCAGTCCCTTCCTGAGCCTAGTTCTTTCGAATGTTTCTTCCAGTTAAAAGGAAGTTTTTCCTTCCCACTGTCGCTAAGTACTTACTTATTTGTTTTTGGTTTTTTTTTTGTTTTGTTTTGTTTTTTTTGGGGGGGGGGGGGGGGGGGGGGATAAGACTTACAATACCTTACAATATGAAAGTAATTTGAGGTGACTGCTGTTCTCATTTGGTGCTATTGAACTAAAATTGAATTGAATTGAATTGAATTGAATTGAATTGAATTGAATTGAATTTCCAAACCAATCTAAAACTTCAATTTCTTGGACTTTCCCTAATTGTACAGGGGCAAAATTTACAAATACCTGACACTTTGACCAGTAGATTGCTACTGTCTTAAATACAGTAAAGTAAGTAAACTGTGTATCTCAGGAGTAAGGAACAAAGAACAATCTCATTTTCTGTTCCATAGTAAACCCAGGAAGTGCTTAAATTCCAGATGTCGTTTTAACATCTTATGGTAAAACAAATAGATCTACATTTAGTATCTATGCCGAGTGGGTAGGCTACAGCTACTAAGACAAGCAGACTACCCACATGTCCCTCAGAACAAACATTATTCTTGCTTTCCACAAAGCTGCATGTGGGTAGATAAAGTATGTTTTGCTATCAAATGAAACACAGTGATGTATAAAGTTTCTACCCCTGCATAGTCATTAAATGTCTGTGCATCACTGTGTTTGCTCAAAAGAAATCCACAAGCACCAAGAAACAGCTGCCCTATTTTTGCCCCAGAAACTTAACTGTTGATAGAGATCAATGGCACTGCTGATGATATAAATTCTGAGCTACCAGTTTGTATTGATCTGGCTGTAATGCTTTTGGCTCTCAGGATGGCGGATGGTGCCAGCAAAGAACTTCAGGAAAAAAACAGAAGAAGATTAATATCATAGGCCTACCCATCTATAGTTTTGATAAAGATTTCTACAAACCAAAAAAATACAGTGTGCGACTGCAGGAAACATGAAATTTAAACATATGTGACACTTAACACATAAATGGAAATGAATGGTAACACTTGATTGTTCTTGATGGTTGGGAGATGTGCTTTTCCGTCCTTCTGTGCTACTTACCCCTTTTTTCATTTGTTGTCTTTTCTCCATGCGTCCTTCTCTGACACGTTGGTAGGGGTTATAGGTCATAGTATAGGACAGAGGACATTTTATCCACACAGATACATAAATCTAAACTGCAACAGTTAATCTCTTCTGCAAATGATATGGCAACAAGCAGGCAATGCAAACCCATTACCACCTAAAAAGGTAAACTAAGAATATCTAACAATGATCGCCTGGCAAAACATGAGGTTTTACCTGCAACCGGCTAAGTAAATTGGGAGCAATTACCCAGTCATTTACCCACAGTGCAAATGTAGAAAGTGTAGTGCAGAGCCTGCACCTGGATATGCTTAAGAGATGTCACCTTCCTACCATGTACACACACACACACCTGAAAACACACCTGAGCAGTCAACGCTGAGGTAATGATCACTGCCACTAACCCCAGCCTCCACTTGTCTCCAGTTCGACTTCTAAAACTCATCCCGTCATTATCCCACATCTGATATTCGCTCTCTTTTATTCAGTGTAACAGGTTGAGTTTCCCCTAATTGGGCTGAATAACACCAATGCGATTTACGAGTGCTTTTCCCCCCGTGTCGCCGCTGTTGCGGCACAGATTCTGGTTTCATCCCGCCAGTGGTTTTTGAAGGTATCATTTCTCTTGACTGGAAAAAGCCCCTGTTGAGTTGTCAGGCTCATTGCTCAAGGTGTGCGCTGGGTTTCAGGAGGGCCCGTGCTGACACATTCATAAATATGACACCTTGTTTTGTCCTTCTGGCGTCTTTTTGGTTCACGATGGCCTTTGAATTGGAAACAGGTAAGCTAATAGGGCTGCGTCTGATGCATGGGAACCGTGAGCTTTGGGAGAAGGCAGGGTGGCCCTCGGGCGACACATGACAGGCAGATAATGACTGTATAGCTGTCAAGTCAAGGATACCTGTCTGCCGGTAAATACAGATTTGCCTTTTTGACATCATTTTTCCACCTCCTGGAAGATCAACTGAACGCAGTTTTCAGACTATTTCAGAATAGCTATCAGACTTTCACACAAGCACACACACACACACACACATGCAGAAACAAAGGGACTATAAATGTCTTCGCTAATTGTGACTTTCGCTGACATTACGTTCCCACATAAAGCTGCGTGTTTGGTATATTTGCATGGCTAGTTAATATGATTCTGTTGTAGTCAGGCATGAAAGATAGAAAGAATAGAAATGTTTCTTCATCTATATGTTTTCGTGTGTGCCCATGCATGAGTATGTGTGACTAGCAGGCCGGCTGAGGCCTGTGTTTTGTGCGTTGCCCCAGGGAACGCAGGTGAAAGCAATCTTGGTCCATGAAAGCCGACGAGATGCGCCTTTCTGCACCCAGAGAGCTGGTGAGCTGATTTCTTTTTGATAAACTCACGCCCTGACACCACCTCCACCTCTAACCAAGCCCCCACCCACCCCTTCACTGTGAAGCAAGGCCAAAGCTCTGGTCATTCACATCTCCCCCATCTATTTGGAAATCAGTCTGTGTGTAAACTGTGTTGTTTTGCATTCCTCTCACGCTATAATAGCTTCTTTGGAGCCTTTTCTGAGATGGTGAGAAAAACATTTTCTCACAATCTTATTTGCACATGAAAAGACAACATGGCATACTTCACTCTCCCTGTCCCTGTCTGCTGTTACTGCTCTAACGTCTAAGCTCAAAATAGACTAACTGCATTAATTACGACTGTGGATGGGGCACAATCTGTAATACAAACCAGCTGTTGCTCCATCACACAGGTCCATTAGAGTAAGTTTGTTGTCATGAATTTATGATTCAGCATCACTGCAGATCTTTTTCATATTTAGCATTGTAAGCAGAGCCTTGTAAATTCATCCATCCATCCACAGGGGGCTGGAGCTCATGCCAGATCTCGCAGGAGGAGCATTTTTGTAAAATCTATAAAATCCCTCCCTAGTGCACACACTTAACTATACGTACAGACATGCATGCAGACATGGCTGAACCATGCATCATGATCACACACAAATAGAAAACGCTCACAGGATACACAGATAGGCACTCATATGTAGTAGGTATGTAAACCTGAACATGCAGTCCTAGGAATGATGATTGACAAAATTTACCCTTGTGTTTATTATACAGTGACACAGTCAGTGAGTCGGTTAAACAGGTTATACACAACGCACACCTTGCCAGTATTTCCATAAGAGTAGAACAAATGATTTCCCACTGACCAAAAATCCATCAGAATTTTCTTGAGTGGACTAAGAACAAATTTTTACGTTTTCCCACTGGTCACCATCTAATGTCAATTATAAAATGAGTTTTATAGACAAGTTTTGGGGTAAACTGAGGCACTATTTAAATTTTAAAACTTCTAATAGACACCTTTATACAATTTATAAAGAAAGACAACCTTCCACTCTTCTAGCCACGGGACTCAGTCACTCATCTTGCTGGCCAGCCAGTCATACAATATCAACCTCTTGAGCCCGCCAGCTAAAATGGAAATGTGTGTTAGTGCCAGTAGTTGGAGACTGTTGGGGGACTTAGCTTTCACACTGTTGAGATAAAGTAGCAGGTCTAAGCCTTGCCTGGTGAAATGACACATCCCCCCACCTTCCTTTTTTCTGTACAATCGCCATAATATTGTGTTTCTATGCTGGGCCTGTAACCTTTGATTAAATTAGTCCAGTATTGCCTGGGTCCTTTTCTAAACTGTAGGCACTGGAGAGCTACTTAACGGAACCTGTCCCTTGGAGGGAAGAAACTGCTTGAGCTTACAAGTGTACGGCCACAGAAATATCAAACCCCTCTCACTCAATTCTTTCTTTCTATCCCTCCTTCTTTCTCTCTCTTTCTCCATCTTTCACTCTCCATTTACACCTCTTATGCCCTCTCTCCTTGTCTCTCCTCAAGTTGTTCTCCCTCTGTGTGTGTATGTTTATATGTGTGCACATCGGTAAGTCGATCCATCACGGTCTGTCACTCTCCAGGTGAAGCACGTATTATAAAATCTCAAAAAAGTGCAGTAAAATGACATTTTGTTGTTGTTATACTTCAAATGTATGAAATATTGGTGCTGCAGACTGAATGACAGCATAAATGCACAGATCAGAATTGCATTTTGTTCAAGTAAGTGGGATTAATGTGGGGACAAGGCAATGGAGACATGGCACTGGTCAAACGTCAATCACTTCTAAGCCTTGGTTAAATAAAATGGCACTTCCTGTCCAAACTTTGTGTGTTATTTACTACAGAGTAGCAGCAAGCTTTTCCCTAAGGCTTCACATTTTCTTTCTGAAGAGTATGACTTAATAAATTTTACATTGTTTTATCCATCAACCTTTTACTAATCCCGTTATATACCTTAAAAACATTTCCACACTTTCCACCTTTATCTAGCCTTGCTTTGTATTGTGAAGCAAATCCTGAACAAAATGAAACCCTTCATCTTATGTCCGAATGCCGAGTCTCAGACACAGACTATCAGAAATGGTGGCTTTAACAAACAAGTGAAATAAATAATGTAAATTCTTAAGATCCAGCACTGTGCAGATTAGCCGCTGCAATTAAAATCATTGAGTGACTGCACGGCTAAAGTTAGAGGTCTCCCCAATGCTGTGGCTTTAACAAGCTTGTCATTTGTCATTTGTGATCATTTATATCTCATCTGTTGAACAAATGTAAGACTACAGCTTTACAAAATCACTTCCTTTATCTAAATATTTATATCCACAAAAATGTCCTCAAAAGGCCTTTTATTAAAAAAAAAGTTCAATGGCTTTGGTATTACAACACAGATTGATTAATTACATATGCTACATATCAAAAAGACCAAAAGAATTTCAGAAGTGAGTTGTTGGGTTTGATGCAGTCTCTATAATGCAGATAATTGTGTTTTTTGTGATTTATAGTTTTTGTCAAAATGTTTCTCATGTAAATATTTCTGTTCTGATTTGGGCAAAAAGCAAGTGTTGATCGTAAAAGCTGCTTGTAGCGAGTAGAAACTTTTGGGAAGAGTCAGAATTGAAGGAGGATGATCAGGATCATGTCAGAGTGATAGAGAGAAAAGTTAACAGTAGAAAAAGGACTTAGGGACTTCACTAGAATTGGATCGAGGTGATAGAGGGATCTCTACAGGGGCTGATTGGATGATGGTGTGCAGGTGTGCTGTGGTTCAGGTAGCAAATAGGAAGACGCCACACCCGGTACATGTACACAAATAGACAGGGAAAAATGGAAAAACAAGAAAAGCTAGCACAGGAATACACTGGAAGTTCCAGAGTTTTTTAAGAATCCCCCCATAAAGTGAAAGCGAAAAAAATTGTTTTTTAATACAGCTTGCATTTTTTTCCCACAGCTGACTGACATTTTTCTTTCTTGACCAGCAGTCAAAGCTTTCTCAGATTCATGATTGTGGTTCTCTTCCCAGGGTTATCTTGCTAATTATTCCTATCCAGAGGCCAACTGATACAGGAAGGAATCACTTGTCAAAAAAAGGAGGAAAAAAACCCTCTTAAGATCGCTGTTAGGTGTGAAAAGGGTGTGTGTTTGAGTCTGAAAAAATATATTTGTGTATCTCTGATTAGGTGTGTGTTTGCATGTGTCTTTGTGATTACGGATGGTGTGTGAAATTTAAAACTCAAACAGGATGTGCAAATACACGACTCGCAGACAGCGCTGTTGTCTCCAAGTGAAATGAATCATCTTGTCAAACTGCGGTGGTACATGGCTCTGAGTGGTGAGAGGATTCACTCATTTAAAGCGTGAGAAAAAGAAGACGCACAGAGGTGAATTACAAGTTAATCAGACAGTGAAACTGCAAAGCCGTATGTCTTGGGGAGAAGTATCTTCCACGGTAGGGTCTTCACCATGTGAGGAGCGTGACATCCATATGATTGATAGCACAAATCTCTTTGGGTGACATAATGAAAGATAATCATTTTAAGCTTGCATATCATAGATTTGCTATTAAACGATCGACTTTATTAAATGATTGCCTGCAACCTCACAACTGGATTTTTAAATAACTCTAAATAACCCTGGTAAACCTTTGAATCTGCATTGTGATGCCTCAAACATGCAGAACATTGGCATCAAAGGAAGGAAGAAAACAACTATTTCCCCACAGCTAAAGAAGCTTTAAGCAAATAACATTTCCACATAACGCAGGCCCTGAAAAGCACTCCACTCAGTGTCACTCATGACCCAACTGCAGCTACTGTTGGTGTTACGCAGGTGTGTGCAAGTGTGTGTATACACACTGGGGACCTGATATAGTGAGATGGAGCACCACCAGCCTACACATCCCTAATGGGGAGGTCTTTGCACCTGGGTCCACACATACAGAGACACACATACACAGTCTCGTGTCATATTTCACGTCAGTGGGCATTTGATTTTAGACATGGGATACGACAACATGACAGGGTGGAGCGGGCTTTTTGTACAAGGTAACATCACAGCGAATAAGGAGATCTGCTGTGTGTGTCTGTGTCCATGTGCATCTGTGTATGTTTCCATGCCCACACTTTTCACACATGTCAACACACAAAAGCCACATGGGAGGCGATTGAGAGCTGCGGCAGCTGTGGAATATGTTATTCAAATGGTGTGTGACTGTTTGTGTGTGTGTGTGTGCGTCGCGGCATTAATATGTGTGTGCGCGCTTGCGTTATCATCTCTGCTTGTAAGAATAAACGGCACTGATGTGTCTCTGTGGGGAGCTTATAGAGAATCACTTACCTCTCTGCATTTACTGTAGCATAGCAATGAGTGACTCAGGAAAGATTTAACGGATTTACATAACACTTTTTGAATTAAAATAACAACAGTCAGACAGCAAACACAAGAAAAACATGTGAAAAAGTGGCCAAAGCTTATTCTCCCCCTTCAAACCTCAGTCTAAAGTCATGTGAGCTATGCTTCCTATAACTGAATTGGCTGAAAGGCTATTTTACATGACGTTATGCATAACTGGCAAACTAGATCAGTTTAGTTTCTTCCCAATATTCTACAGATTAGATCAAACTTGTTTTGGCTCCTTGTCTGTGTGTGTGTGTGCCTTACACCAGCTTTATTTGTTTGCTGCTGCAATGTTATATGTGTGTATGCATGGGATCCCACCCTTTGGGGTGTGTGTGTGTGTTTATGCATGTGTGTGTGTGGACTGCTGGCTCCCTAGCCCGTGTCTAGCCTTTGCGGCAC
Organism: Perissodus microlepis; assembly: GCF_051167445.1. NCBI lineage: Eukaryota > Metazoa > Chordata > Actinopteri > Cichliformes > Cichlidae > Perissodus > Perissodus microlepis. The sequence continues at coordinate 12,195,591 of NC_140469.1, read as the reverse complement.
GGTCCAGGGCTCCACGACTGCCCCGGGGCCACCATTGTCCCCGGTCTCCACAGCCCAGTGGCCACAGATGTTCCCCGTTTGATACCGTGCTCCTCACACATGCACCCCGCTCCTCTAGATGTGTGGGTGGCCAAGCGGGGCGCCCTGTTGCGTGCCACACTTGCACACCATTGGTCGCCCAGTGCCTGCACGTGACGCTGAAAGGGGGAAGCCATCACGTCTACAGTTTTAATCCCGCCACCATGCATAATGGAACAGAAGTAGCCCGAAGTGGAGAAGAAAGCTTTGCATGAGGAGGTGTTCATAAAAGGATCATGGGAAAACTGTGCGCGAAAGGATAGAAGGAGAGCACACTGAGATGTTGTTCAAAGCACCTCAAGGAAGAGAAATAGACTTTGGAAGACAACTGACATCACTCGCCAATTGTGCGGCAATATTGTGTGTGAGTTTGCACGTATGCACGTGCGCCGGTGTGTGTGTGTGTGTGTGTGTGTTGATGTATACATTGCATGCAATGCACGAAGAGGGACTGATCAGGTGGCTCAGTGTTACAAACATGTTATAACAATGCAACAACAACAATGAATGCTGCAGCAATGCATGTTGAGAGATGTTGACATTAGAAATGAAGAAAAAAACTGCTCGCATGGAAACATCTTACTTTCTGAAGAAAAATATGAGACACATGGATATAAAATATATTTACAGATCAATGAGTTACAGTTCAAGCTGCAGACCTATAACTTCTTGTTTGAATATTTACTTGTTTTTTTTTTTTTACTTTAGAATAAAAACACTTTAAAACTTTCTGCATTTTTTTTACTGTGATCATCAGTAGCATACATGCAGCACATTGCTTGAGTTTTCACTTTCCTGCCAAAGAAAATAACAAGTAACACGAGTTAAGGAAACAGTTTATCCTCAGGCACAGATATACTGTTTTACCTTATCTATGCATGGATCTTTAACAAGTTTGATTGCTTACAAACTGAAGTGTTTGACTTAGCTTTTCAGTTTTCCAGTCAAACAAGTGACATGCATTGCAGATGTATTTTCAAACAAGGTGTGGTTTAAGATCCTTTGATGATACATCTCTTTCCCAGGCGCTGGAAAACAGGAAACTGCTTACTTTAGTTTGCTGATCGTGGCATGCATGAAGCTCTCTGGTGGTCCTGCGTTTAACTAAATGTTGACAAACGTGTGACACGCCACATAAATTCAGTTATGCAGTGGTGTCTATTAAGCTGTCACTTCATAATTAAAATGCATTCCAAAAAGACCAAAGAAATGAAACAGGGAACTGTCCCCTTCATGTCAAAACTCATATTAAAGTAATCCAAGTCCACTGACTGGAAGCATTTGCAATTGTTTTAGATGAAAGGTTTCACTGTGAAGTTCTTGGTAAGGTGACAAATGATGAATGGTTGACAAATGATCTGTTTAAACATTCACCGCGTTGAAGGGTAAATGAGTCACAGAGAAATGGCAGACTGAGGCGTTTATGATCTGGAGGAGAAGCGCAGATGCACTGACATCACCACAAATGTACAAAGTATAAATTTGAATGGAGAGAAAGGAGCCGCCATTTTCTTCAGCTCTAAGACACAGCCCAGTCTTAATCAAAATCCCACACAGGAAGAACACTTGAGTAGCTTAATCAAAGATCAGCCTGCTCGGTATTAATAATAGAGCAGAGTACTGAAATGGAGTTTTACTTATTCAACACTGCACTTATTCGCCTCATATACCTTTAGAACATATTAGGCTCTGGGTGTGGCAGGAGAGGGAAGTGAAGCTAATAAAACTGGTGGAGCCTTTACCTGTTTTGCCATTAAAGTAGCAGATCTTAAAAGCGCCGCGCATTTTAGCGTGCTGCCTCTGTGTTGCAGTGCATGCCGGGAATTCAAAACTATGGTAGCCATGACAATATCGAAAGTTGATGTTTTGGTGCTATTTTATTGATTTCAGATTGCATCAAATGAAATTCAAATCAAATTATATTGGTAAGATGTTGGGTCCACTGCAATTTTTTTAGAAGAGTGGCACTTTTCCAATCCAGTGAAATTATAACACATTATCACAGCCATTTGCGAATTACGCATACATTTTGATCAGTTTGGAAAATTGACTTCCAGCACCCCATTTTTTTTTTCTTGTTCATGAAACACCACATTGTTTATACTGATTTATGTCCACATTATATTTATATTTTAACATTTATATTTTATGCAGGTGTTTATATTTAGGCTTAGGAAAAGATCATGTAGAGTCATCTAGAGTGATTACTTCAACATTACTTTTTTCTGTGTCTAAAGTCAGAAGAGTCCAAATGTGTATAAAATATTCTGGCAGTTTAAATACATAAGATTCAAATTTGGAATTAAAAACAAACAAAAAAAGAATCTGCAATCCATGTGCATTTACACAAAGAGATAGCATGTTTGTAACTATTTCATATTTAATATGCAACAGCTACAAAAGTTTGTGTCACAATTAGAAACTGAGAATGATTTTGTTTTAGTTACTTAAGTTCAGATGTTTTTGGCTGAAATACCAACAATAGATTTTAAAAGCACCACAGTTGGAGTGAGGACAATACTCTTTATATAAAATATACATAAATTGAAATAAAAATGAATAAATAGAAATATACAAAAAACAACAAATAGAACACAAACATGTTTGCTCATAGGATGCAAGACCTTTGTTAGCTTCTAGGTAAATGTGTTTGCGTGCCATTTAGCAAAAGTTGCTATTCATTTGTTGGAGGTTGAGTAATCCAGTAGATTCCATAAAACACTAATGAATGTGATTTTCTAAACAAATAACAGAAAAGAACAGAAGTTGCATTAATGGCTCTAATCTTTTAAAAGTACCCCTGTGAGAGAACATCGAAGCTACAGCTTGATGCATCTTTAATAATCAAAGTAAGGCAGTCACAGACTGGTGAATAACAGGAACACAGAAAGACATATAAGGAATGTATAGTTTACTTTATACTAATTGGTAAAAGATTTATACAAAGTTGCATCTGTTGATGTTCTGTTAGTCTGGCAGCAGGTCCTGTATTTACTAAGTTTTACTAACTTCTTATCTGCCTTTATCATTAAACATTTGTTTTACATTCTTGTGTCTCTTATTAAACTGTCAACGGTCAACACCTGGCAGTTAGATTTGGACTCCTGAGCATATCTTAGTTTGGAAGCATAGAGGGCTTTACCAGTTTGCATCTCAGTATAGCTGGTTCTTGTCTGTTGTCTGCAAATATAACCTATTGTTTACACCACTCACATGCTGCACCTTTCTCTGGGTGCTCACATGTACCACCCAACTACTACAATTACCAATCAAACACCACTCCCTCTGCTGATGTCCTGCTGATATGTACTCGTCCTCTACTGTTGATCTTTACAAACTAACTTAAATAATTTCTTCCATCATTAAAATCATTAAAAAGTCTACAATATTCAATAGTGTTGAGGATAACGTTTTATTACATACTAGACTACAATACAATTATTGGTATTAAAGGAAGTGTGCTGCAGTGGTTTGTATCATATGAATTTGATGCTTGTAAATTGCGAGGGGGTCTTTTTCACCCACTAAGGTTAATTTTGGAGTTCCACTGGGTTCTTTTCTGGGACCAATGCTTTTTCCATTACACATTCTTCCCTTGGGCAATATTATTAAAAATTAAAGTGTGCATTGTTATTGCTGTGCAGATGATACCTTTCTGTATTTATCCATGAACCCAGATGACACACAAGAATTAGTTACTTTAAGCAATGTCGCAAAGACATAAAGGCCTAGATGACCTCTAATTTCCTCTAATTTTAAGTAAGGCTGAAATTATTACTTGGCCATAAAAATCTTAGAAACATGAGATCTAACCACATAGTCTAAATGACATCACCTTTGCCTCCAGCAACATTGTGAGAGTCAGTTTTGATCAGGGTATGTCCTTCACTACACACACTAAACAAATATATAGGACTGCTTTCTTTGATTTGCGCAGTTTATCTAAAATGAGAAACATTATATCTCAGTGATGCTGAAAAACTAGTTCATGCATTTATTACTTCTAGGCTGGACTGTTGTGATTCATTATTATCAGGCTGTCCTAAGAACTCCCTAAAAACTCTCCAGTTGATCCAAAATGCAAGCGTGTGTGACCAAATGTGACCAAAGAGAGAAACCACATTTTTATTTTACTGCTTCTCTTGAATTGAATGTAAAATCTTGCTGCTCACATAAAAATCTTGAATAATCAGGACCTGTCATATCTAATACCTCATTATCCAATAACTTCATCCTAATAGAGCTCTACACTCTTAACTGCAGGCTTAATTGTGTGTCCCAAAGTTTCTTAAAGTAGAATGGGAGTCTGAGCCTTCAGCTATCAGGCCCCTCTCCTGTGGAGCCAGCTCCCATTTTGGATTTTGGGGAAAGACACTTTCTCTACTTTTAGGATTAAACTTAAAACTTTTGTTATTGATAAAGTTAATAGTTCGGGCTGGATCAGGTAACCCTGAATCATCCTTTAGTTATGCTGCTATAGGCTCAGCCTGCTCCAGGACTTCTTGTCATACACTGAACTTCTCCACTCCCCTATTTTCACTCCCTGTGCTTTACATAAAACTTCATCATGTCATTTTTTTTTCTTTTTTCTTAGTCTTTGCTTTCTCTTGTCTTTTTCTTTTCCCTCACTTCCCAACCATTCAGTGCAGATGGCTGCCCCTCCCTGAGTCTGGTTCTGCCCGACATTTCATCCTGTTAAAATTGAGTTTTTCCTTCCCACCGTTGCTAAGTGCTTGTTCATAGGAGGTCATCTGATTGTTGTGGTATTCTCCAGTAGGATTTTTACCTTACAATATATAGAGCCTTGAGGTGACTGTTATACAAATCAATCTGAATTGAACTGAATTTCCTGTATTTCATCAAAATGAGTAATTGTGGCTTATATTTCTGTATATATGTATGTTTTCTTTATTTGTAAATGTATAAATATAACATAAACAAAAATTATATTATTAATAATAAATAATCAATATGTCTGTCAATTATTTCCTTCCTTTTTCAAATTTTTAACAATGGCAGTTTTGGTCCTCCACACACACACGGGGGCGAGAATGTGAATACAAATATCCAGAACCAGGGTTTTGTGCTTTATACACAAAGAGCACTTCTTACACTGCAGTCACACCAAATTACATGCTGCAGGTAACTAATAAATGGTATAATAGCTTTTTCTATCATTGTCCTTGCATGACATTATAATATGGGGGAGCTTCTGATATACTTTATTAGACCTGAGTAGCAAAGCCACTGTTTATTTTGGTTAATGTCACTGGCAAAAATGGGGTATTTATCTTCCTCCAGGTCTCATAAGCACCTCATTTAAAGTTGTCTAAACACTATTGGTGGGCACCTGGTTTAACAGTATAGAGACATTTTTGCAAAGGAACTGCAGGTCGCAGTGTCCTTTCATAATGATTGACAGGGTGAGTCTGCCACCTGCTTTGGTACTGTAGCTTGCTAAAAGCAGCTGTTTTCACACACTCTCAAATGCATAACTCATTGTCAGATTATCTGTATATCTTAACTCCCCACACCCTTATTTCATTTCTAAATCCCAACACCCTCCTCTCAAGTGCTCCTGGAGAGAACAGAGGACATCTCGCAACATCACACCTGTCTTCCCCAAGGGCGAAATGGCTTGGGAAAATATCTGAGGTAGGCTTTGCCTTTCTCACTCCTCACTTTCTCTCTGCAGTCTCTTGCTGCAACTCAAGAGGTCAGCCCATGTTGGAAATTACTGTGTTTTAACAATATCATGACTAATTTTCCCAGCCAGTAGTCTGACACAAAGTACTGGATGTTCAAAATAACAGACTTGCCCTCTAAATTGTCGCTATTTTTAATAGGCTGACCTAAATCTTGTCTGGGTCAAATAGAAACACTGAGTATATACTGTATAGCTCTCTGTTTAAATTCAAACAAAGCTGTTTTTAAGATAATCTTTCAGACGTGGCTTTAAGATATGCCACAGTCTTATTTAAATTATGAATCTGTGTTATTCTTGAAGGTTATTTTCAATAACTTGAGTTGTGAACATGGGGCTTTATCTCTTAATGCCTATAATTCCTTGGAGACAAAGGGCAAAATGGAGGAACTGACGGGAAATCAAACACTGTCTATGAAGCCGTGTCTGGCCATGTCACTTCAGGACTCACAACCTTAAGACAAAACATGCAGGCGTTACACAGGATTATTGAAAAGAACCTGGGCAAACAAAAGCCTGTAGCAGTACAGTCGGATAGAATTCGTACAGTGACAGCAACAATGGACATGTGTGGTGTGAGATAGGCAGGCGTCAGCTAATTAGCTCAGTGGGAAAACCCTATTGTTTAGGGTTCGAGGCAACTGTGCATCAATGGCACCTCACTTGTAGATTTTTATGCTGCAGACTGGGTTCGATGTGGCTGGGCTATTGTTGAGCTAAATGCTATTAACTTTTAAGCTGAGTGACGCATAAAAGTGAAGCTGGTGTAAATTACAATTCCCCTGCACATAATCCACTTGCTGATGGAAAACATTACAGGGGCCTTGTCTCTTGACAACAGATTACAGCTGTGGCTTTACCCTACCCCACTCGCAAACAGGAGAAACCATGGGATTTCTGTTTTTATCCGCCCCATCCCTTCTTCATCTTCTTTCTCTTCCTCCCTCCCTAACGTCCCCCTTTTCTGTCCTCTCGTTCTCCCATTGATCTCATAGTGGTATTCAGTATGTGCCAATGGTTCATGCCTGCAGGGGGGCCACCAAATCCATTATCAGGTAGGACAACAGTTTCCACACTGCTTCACTCACACTGTATACTATATGGAGGAGAGAAGACAGGGAGAAAGAGAAGGAGAGATGGGGGATGAGGTATACAATAGGTTTTCAAACCAGATTATGAGTCACTGGAAATATAATTTAAACACTGCAAATAACAGTTAAAAAACTGATGACTGTATTATCCACAGTGCAGATAAAACGTGTGATCCAGCATAAGGGAGCAGAATGTCAATATTCACATAAATCTAACAGATTTAGAGTTTACATATAAACATCATGGGTGTGAATATTAATTTGGACTTCGGATGATTCCTTTCATCATCATCATCAACTTTATTTATAAAGCACTTTAAAACAACCACAGCTGACACAAAGTGCTGTACATTGGAACTATAAAATAAAATTACATGAGATATAAATAAAAAACAAATAAAAGAAGAGTGAAATCATTAATTAAATAACTACTTCAATTAAAAGAGAAAACTAAGTCTCACTGAGGTTAAAAGCCAAGGAATAAAAGTGGGTTTTAAGACGTGATTTAAAACTGGACAGTGAAGGGGCCTCTCTAACGTGCATGGGCAAATTATTCCATAATTTTGGAGCCACAATAGAGAAGGCCCTGTCCCCTCTGAGCTTCCTCCTGGATCTCGGTACCTCCAGGAGCAGCTGGTCAGCTGACCTGAGAGACCGACAGGGTATGTGGGGATGAAGAAGCTCAGAGAGGTAAGGCGGAGCAAGACTGTGAAGGCATTTAAAAACAAACATAAGAATTTTAAAATTAACTCTAAAAGACACAGGCAGCCAGTGCAGGGAGGCTAGCACGGGGGTTATATGCTCTCTTTTTCGAGTTCCTGTTAGGAGTCGTGCAGCTGCATTTTGAACCAGCTGCAGACGTGAGAGCAATGACTGACTGACCCCCACATAAAGTGAGTTACAGTAGTCCAGGCGGGAAGAAATAAAAGCATGGATCACTGTTTCAAGGTGCTGCCTCGAAAGAAAAGATTTTACTCTTGCCAGTCGCCTTAAATGATAAAAACTGGACTTCACCACTTTAAGCTGTTCTTTTTCCCAGCCCAAATTTACCATGAAATTAGGCATTCTGGTGAATGTATTTAAACTTATGACCACAACTACACATTCATCTCCTAGCCATAGCTGACAGTTCCCACTGTATTTACTGATACTATATAATGTGATATATAATCAAGACAAGCCTGTGCAAAAAGTGAAACAAGTTCAAATGTGTTCGAGGGTGTGTAAATCCTTGTGACAGTTGAGCAACTCAACATGTTACCTGCATGACTTCAGAGATAATATTAGATGAAGCATGAGCATGAAGTATGTCAAGTGGGTGGCTTTTTTTTAGCATTCCAACAACCAGATATTATAATACATAGCTAATGTTAGAATGTCTCTAATTACTCATTTTAATATTTATTTATTTAGGACAGTGCATGTTAATGAACATAAATGTAAAAAAAAAAAAATTACATGAATGTAAACATGCCAGATTATAGCCAAAGGCTAATTTCCATCTGTTGTCCTTAAACATAAAAAAATAGACATAATAATTCATAAAAATTCATCATTCATTCATAATAAAAACTCCATCACCAAACTTACACATACACACCATTCTGTTCCCAAATAAAACATTAAAACTATAAAACTTATACATGATCACACACTTGATTTGTCCATAACCAGTTTTTAACCTTTGCCTTAAACAAATTGAGTGTAGAGCATTCTCTAATGGGTTGAGGAAGACTGTTCCACAGATGGCCACCCTTAACAGAGAGGACGTTCTGCCCAAATGATGTCCGTCTGTGGGGTATAAACAAGTCTCCTCGGATTGTAGCTCGAGTGGTCCTGTCTGAGCTTTCTTTATGCCTAATGAACTGCTTTAGTGGTGGTGGAGCAAGGGAGTGTAAGACTTTATATATTAAACACACTCTTTTAAGTTTCACTAAGTTATTGAAGTTCAGTAATTTATGTTTTTTTAACACATGACAGTAGTGGTGGGAAGTCGGTTTTTTGTCAAGTAGTTTTAAACTTCTTTTATAAATGTTTTCAATAGTTTTAAGTGTTGTTGGACAAGCAAGTGACCAGGACGTCAAACAATAGTCCATATGAGAGATGATCATTGAGTAAAAATAAGTTTTTGCAACATTCATATTTAAATTATTACGTATATGATTAAAATATACAGCTATGCATTAATGCTAAAGCAGCTGTAAGATCTTTTGCCACCTGCTGGACACTATTTGCTTGCGTATATATAACTGCATCATCCGCATACATTTGAGCAAATATATTTGCTCAAATGTATGCAGGTATGCAAGGATAGAACAAGTCATCTCATAAAAACAGTTGTCAGAATCACAAATCAGCAAGACGTCTGCTGATCTAAAGTAACATTTCTCGACCCAGACATCCACAGAAAGCTGCATCATAGTGATGCTGTGAGTTTAGTGCCTCAGTGGGTTTTGCTTGTTGTGACTGGTTGAGATATTGGGAACACTGAAACACTACCGGCAACTGGCAGCATTTACTTATTCTCACACACACACACACACACACACACACACACACACACACACACACACACACACACACACACACACACACACACACACACAGGCAAACTGCGGACTAACCAAGGACCGATGTAGCAGTACTGATGGCCAGTGTGCCAGCCTGAGCGTGAGTGTGTCTAATTCTCGACTAATGCTGTCTACCCCTCAGGTCCACTGTCCTTGGCTGCCTGCCACTCTCTCAGTACTCACTATGCTCTTTTAAAAGCCTTTCAAGGAAAAGTTCAGGGGCAAAAAGTGAGACAAAAAAAAGGACGACACAAGAATACTCACTCAACATATAAAAGAGACAGGTGTACTTTATGTACAATGTTTAAAACGACTAGCAGTATTGCTATTGGAGGTAGAAAAAAACAATATAGCAGTTAGATTCTTTTAGTAGATCTTTTAGTAAAACAACATTAAGACAAACATTTACTTATCCATTCTCAATCTGAAAGTAGTAAATTAAAAATAAAGCTACAGCAGGTATGCAAACTGTCTGTTTGAAGCAGCTGTAATCAAGTGCTTCATATTCCCCTCCTCTATATATCTAGCAGAAACAGATGCCAGTTTAACCATCATTTAACCTGAAATTTATCAACTCTGACCGCAAACCTTTCACCTGTTCCCCCACTCCCACATAGTCAATATCCAACTGCAACACACAGCTCCAAGTTAACCTTGCAAAAATTCCCTCTTGTTGCTTTTCACCTACTCTCCCTTGCGTTAAGTTGAAGGCAAGTTTTAGCTACTGAGAGCGTGTATTCAGAGATTAACATAAATGTGTGTTGTGCTTAGGGCCCTAGGCCCTGTGGCTTAGTGACATTGTGCTGGAGGCTCTCCCTTATGAAACCTGACGCCTAGAGCAAAGCTTACAGATAATGGGTCAGCTGGAGAGGGGGGGTGTAATGTAAGTTGCAGCAGAGCAGACTAACCAGTCGGGCCACTGTGGCTCGTTGTTATTTTGTGTGTTTCCGTGTGAGAGCCAAGCTTCTGATTTTTTCCTTTCATATACCCACAAGGTATATGAACACAAATGTGGCTGCACACAAATCCAAAGGCACAGGGTGCATCTGTACGCATACGAGCGGCACACACAAACATGCAATGCAGAAATGTAATTTGATAATTTTGCTTGCATCTGTTGTTAACAAGGCGTGTCCAGGAGCACACCTATCAAAGTGTGTCATCTATGGCACCTAAGGCCCTTTTTGAATCCTCCACTCTCCACCCTCTTTCTTAGGTTTTGTACTCTCGAGGAACCCAAAATAAATATGCCCTCCACACTGTTTGAAACATATTGTCATCACTTTCACCCCCAAGATATGAATTTCAAGGAAAGAACCACTGGAATTTTTTTGAGAGATGCCAAAGCATAAATGCTGCGCTTCAGGTAATGGAATAAGACTGATTATATTTAGAACAGTAAGATCCTTAGTGAAATTTCAACACTTGACTCATTCATTTTTTTTCATCGTATTTGATCGCGTGCTTTCTAGTACGGGACTGCCTAAAAACACAGGCAATCTACAACAAAGACAACAAAGGGGTTTTAAGAGTGATATTTTAACCTCAATAAAATATAAGGGAAAAGTAGAGTAAGGCAAATGCACATTAAATCACATATTATATGTTGTTGCATGTTACAACTTAATTTAACGTAATAATGCCACAGAAAACACCTCTAAAGGCAGGGAATTAAATATTGTTTCGATCTCGTTTTCATCTCGCTGTCATATTAAGTATCTAATCTGATGGCGGATTGACAGATGAACAAACAATCCTGATGTCTCAGACCGTAACAGCTGCACTTAATGATGCGACTACTGTTCATGGCATGGAAGGAATGATGATGAAAAATAATCTCAAAATTCATTCACAATTATATACTTACATCCACGGGCACAAGTCATGTCTTGGAGATAAAACGATAGAGTGGTATATTTAAAGGTTAATGGCCTTGGGTGTCCACGTGGATGTGACTGTGAATGCACGGCTGTGTGTGAATGTGTTTTCATATGAACTTATGAGAATATGCGCAAATGTCTGCTCACATGTGCACATATCGGGTAAGACAGATGAGGGTGACAGATGTGAGTGTATTCGTGCATGTGGGAGTGTGCGGGATGGGGGGGTGAGCTGGGGTGGGGTGGGGTGTGGTGTGGGGTATTCGTGTGTGCATGATTGAAAAATGTCGAACAGACATGGGAGCACAATGACGGTTTCATCTGTCTCCCCATCACTGCCTTCATCCCTCCTTCCCCTACTTTCCTAAAGGCACAAACTCTGCCAGTTGTCACCGTAGAGTATTTCAGGCCTGCTGAAGCACTCCACTCCTCGGGAGGAGAATGTCAGCCCAGGCTTGGGGCAGTTTTGACAAACAGAGTATATATTGATACATGATAAAGTATGCTAGAAATCACCCGACTGCTGAGGGCTACTATAGTTTTAATATCATCATTTGAATTAACAAGCATTCTGTAGAGAAATAATGAGCTTTCATTATTCAGAACATCATCCTTACCCCGGCGGAGACTCGCAGGGCTATTAGTGCTTGAGAACTTAATGAAAAGAAGATAAAGAAGGTTTGAGATAAAAGTTTGAATGGCCACACTCGGTAACCAGAGTTAAAATTTAATGCAGCCCCAGTGGATGACGGATGAGCTTCTTATCTGGGGCCTGGGGAATGGGTAGACAGGGGATCTGCTTTGGAAGGTGCCATTCTGGGGGAGGTGAAGAATGTGAACCCTTCCCACTTTTTCTGACAGGCCCAGTGCGGTGTGCTAACCTGGGTGGACCCCCCACCCCACTTACTCAGTGATTCATGACAACCTGTGGATAGTTGAATGTGTCACTGAAAAACATATACAGGATTTAAAAAAAAACCCCACTGTTGCTTTGCCAAAATGACATCCCATTAAATTAACTCATTGATTTGATTTGTTTGTTTAATATTTCATATTTAATATTTCCAACAGTGTGTGCAAAATTAAGTCTGCTTCTCTTCCCTTCTGTAAGCTAGAGAGCTACAGAGTATTACATCATTACTGATTAGTTATCACCGAGAGAAGATAACTAATGCACATAGGAGTTGGTAGTTTAAGATCAGCAAAGGCTAAAAAAAGTTACAAACCTACACACACTATATGGAAAAAAGCACTGGGCCACACCTCTTGACCATTAAAGTCAGGTGTTTTCAGTCCAGTTGCCACAGGTGTATAAAATTAAGCACCTAGTCATGCAGTCTATACTTACAAAAAATTCTAAAAGAAGTTCTTTTTTCTAAGGATCTCTAAATTTGGGCATTGTACTGTAATAGGAATCCATCACTGCAACCACAGCAGCTCAGCCACAATGTGGTAGACCATGTAAAGCTGCAGAGCAGGGTCACAGAGTGTTGCATTGTATAGCGTGTAAAAGCGGTCAGTGTTCTGCTGACTCAATAAAAAAGTCATATACATGTATATAACATTGCAGAAATTGGGGACAGCTACAAGTGCCTGGGAATCCCACAGACGAATGGGAACCACGAAGAGGCTGCTAGGACACCCGTAACTACCAAATACCTGCAGAGGGAAAGGCAAGTCCTGAGGAGTCAGCTGAATGAAATGAACACGATCGAGACAATTAACACCTACACCCTCACTGACAACAAGACCAGGAAGCTCCTGACGATGCATGGAGGATTTCACCCCAAATCCAGCACCCTGAGACGGTACGGTATGTATTCCCAGCAGATGCAAGAAGTGGCTAACATCCAGAATCCTACTGGTGGATGGACAAAGCTGGACTGAAAGGCAACACGGAGGCAGCACAGCACAGGAACAAGCTCTCAGCACAAGATCGATAGAGGCTGGGGTCTAACCACACCAGGCAAGACCCCAGGTGCATGCTGTGCAAAGATGCCCCCAAGACAATCCAGCCCATAACAGCTGGGTGCAAGATGCAAGATGGAACGCCATAACCAAGTGGCCAGTGGCCATAGCCAGTTATGGCCACTTGGCATTATTTTATTTCACCAAACTTTCATCTGTTTCATTTAATTCTCCGCAATTTCAGCCATATTTATGCATCCAAGACAGCCCAAAGATGGATTCTCTTCACTCATCAAACTCTGTTATGATGCCCTTTTCCTTTAATTAGTGGTTGTTGCTTTATTCCCTAAATGTGCTTTTGCTGCACTGTATCACATAATTGACATACACTGAGATCTCAAGAGATGGAAAACAAATCAAGAAAAAATATTTTAATTTAACCTAAAACTGAGCTTAAGACAGTGAGAAATAATGAAAACGCTGTTATTTGGAGAATAATCTGATGATGGTGAAACATACAGGTAGAACAGTTCAAGAACACACTCATAACACACAATACACATTGGAAAGCACACACACAAGGAAAAAAGACCACAGCAACCACTCATAGAGTGCCTCTGCTTGATGCTGTGTTTGTCCCAAGGGCCTTAAGGGAAGTATGTTTGCTTGCTGAACCATTGTGAAGTCTCCAACAGACATGTCTAGTTTGCTGCTGTGCTGGGCTGTGCTGTTCTCTGCTGGAGGAGATCTCGGTGAATGGGAGGGGAATGCATTGATTTGATGAATGAGTGCATATTTGTGGGACTACTGGTGGCCAATGTGCAGTCTGGTGTGAGAAGTTATTTTTGTGGCTAGAACTTGACAACAAAGCCTTTAGCTCTAAGAGAGAATCACAGCTCAGTGAAAGGCTACCACAGATTTTATTTTCCCAAACTGTCTCGTAATCTGTCTTTTAAATGTATTTTAGTGTACATCGAATATTTTTATTTCTTATGTGCTGTCATGGACTTTTAAGTATACAGAACTAAGTGCAGAATTTACATTATGGCATCATCTGCATAAAGAGAAACCTTAGAAACTGGATTAATTACTTTATGAATAAGATTTCAACTAATGTGTTTCATAATTCTCAGCTTTGTAATTCTGATGTGCACTGCTGACACAATACTTTACCAAGAAAGTAAAACGAGAGATGTTGTCCCGCACAGAAAAAGAATTTGGGTTTTACAGCTTCTTCCCTTAAGCTCAAGTTTATAAATCGAAAGAATTTAGGGCAATGCTTGTATTATAGCAATGTGCTGCACCTTGTCCCATTCCCATACATCAAGACACATACATATGCTGCCAATGTGCTTTTCAGTTTATAAAACTTTTAAGTTGGCCAATATAATCTTTTTAAAATAACCAATTAATACTTCTACCAGAACTATAAAGTTTGACATCAAACCCAGGTGTTTTATGGAAAAAGTAAAAATATCATTCAAATGTGTGTGACTCAACAACTTTTATGGCTATAAGTGGTTCACACTTCAAAGAAACTGTTTAATTTTTTAAGTTCCTATAAAGGTTCCTTATCCATCATGGCAACTCCATTTACAGAGGCTATATAACTTTAATTAAGCACACCCATGTGTTGGCTGGTACAACAACTTGACACAGAGCAGAAACAATACGACCTGGTTAAAGACACGTGAGGGGAAAAGGGAGGCTAGGGTTTCATGGGCTAGCTGAAATTCTGGGTTTCCCAGAAGCAGTGTAGCCGTGGTGGTACTTCAGGGTTAAAGCCAGTTAAATTTGGAATCCATGTGTGTGTTTTTCTCTTAGAAATACAGATATAAGATGGAAAACAAATGGTTTACAGAGCCATATGTAATTCACATCACCCATTGTTTTTTTTTTCAATGGAGAACTACAAATTTAAAGGTGAATTTATATATGTTGTTTAAGAGAATCAAGAAAACTGAGGAGAATGGACTGATTCAAAATGATAAGTGCATCACTGAATGCAAAACATGTTGGACCTTTTAGGAGATGGGCAACAGCAGCAGACCACTCCAGTCAGTTTATGCCAGAAACTAAGTTTATAATATTATAAACTTATAATTTGCACAGTGTTACCAAAGTAGAAAAATGTTGCCCAGTGGTAGGGTCAAACAACATGAATGCATCATGACTTGTATCAAAGGTTCAGGCTAGTGATGTGATGGTGTGGGGATGCCTTCTTGGCATCCTTGGGGTCCTTTAGTATGAACTGCTCACCATTTGATCACCACAGCCTACTCAAGTATTGCTGCTGACCATGCCCATCCCTTTATGACCACAGTTTCTCCATCTCCTGATGGCTGCTTCAAGGAAGATAACATGTCATGTAATAAAGCTCAGATAATCTCAAACTGGTTTCCTAAACATGACAATGACATCACTGTGCATAAATGAGCTCCCCAGTCACCAAATCTCAATCTAAGAGAGCATGGATTGGGCCTGGGATATGGTTCAATGGAAGATTTACATCCCGGACATGCAGCTTACATATATGCAGCAACATTCACATTTTTACCACTAAAATTAAACTGGTCACTTTTGAGACTTTGTGTTGGTTGGTGTCTTCTTTAGGACAGAATTCTAGGTGTGGCACAATTAGTAACTTTCCTATAACTTGCTCTAATGATGAAGCATACTTGGTTTCACTTTGAGATATTTGTGGCCTGCTTGAACTATCAATGGCATCTGTTGTTTATCTAGTTGATCTTACTTCCAATAGTCTCACTGTGTCCTGGCATCTAAGTT
This sequence comes from Perissodus microlepis, assembly GCF_051167445.1. NCBI lineage: Eukaryota > Metazoa > Chordata > Actinopteri > Cichliformes > Cichlidae > Perissodus > Perissodus microlepis. The sequence continues at coordinate 12,179,573 of NC_140469.1, read as the reverse complement.
TTACAGCCATTTATTTAGGAGTCACATTGAGCAAATGAAACCCATTAATTCATGTAAATGTATGAGGAATATTACCCTGACGTGTGTGGTCATTGGCTATTGCAAGCCTGAAAGGGCATTTAGACACTTATTCGACTCTCCCTCCTTTTTCAATATATGTAAGATTTTCTGTCATACCAGTCATATCAGAGTTTAGTTAACATGTAAGTGTTGATTTTCAACATTACAAATCCTCCTGCTAGAAAAAAAACATTCACAGAAGGGTTAAATGTGACAAAAACAGCAGACTTACATTAAACCCCTTTTTTTGTAATTTAAAGGAATTTATAGGGAGCTCAATGCTGCTTCGTTTACAGATTATCTCAGCCTTTGTAATTCAGTTGCGTTGCATCATTTTTTATGGGACGAGGCAGGGATAGCTGGAGGGGAGGGTTGGGGGATGGAGGGGAGCTCGGTCTAACTCCTGCACAAGTATTCACACGCTCAAAAAGCAGGGAGGCATCATAAAAAATGGCTCACTAATCATTTCAATACAGCACCGAGGTAGGCAGGAAGATAGCTTTATGTCCACAAGCACACACATTCCCAGCAACAGGTGACATTCATGAAACCTTCGGGGACATTACGAGAAGATGACATACGATAAGAAGTGAACTCAAGGAAGCGAAAGAAAAGGGTAGCAAATGAGTAAGAAAAGAAAATAAGTTGGATAGTTTGTGTTATGATCCACAAGAGAGGGAGAAAAGAGAAAAGCAGACTCAGAAGTGATGTAACAGCTCCACACATCAGAGGCAGCAGAGAAGAAGGTGGTGTGTTTTTACAAGGTGAGCGTGCCTGAGACGTGGAGACACCTCATTTAGATAACTGGAGTAGTGAGCCACTGTCATCTCAAGGGGAATCTTGCTCCTAATTTCCCTTGGAATCACAAACAGCTGTTGTTTAAACTAGATCACATCACTGTCACATGGCTGCGGGGGCTTGGAGTAGTAGCTCTGCTGCTACTACTGACTGTCACCATCCAATAGCCATTTTTAACGCTGATCCCTTTCAGGTACTTTAATGTTCTTGCCGTCTCTCGAGACTGGGGTGGGGTGGGGGGGTGGAAAACAGAGCAAGAGAAATCTGATAATGAGAAATATGTATTTCTTTAATAAGCGCTGACCTAAGCTCAAAAGAACACATAAGCCTGGTGTCCAAACCCTGCTAACACAGAGGCAATCTGTCGTTTTCTCTTTTACTTTCCAACAGGATGTGTGGGCCCCATCTCTGTCCTTTCTTTCCCAGGATCCCATGCTCATGCCATGTGTTGCTGCTGATCACAAACATATGGTTTAAATACAATGAGCAGACAAAACAACAAATGCCGACATTAGGATAGATTACTTCCCCTATTCTTTAAATTTCTTTCATAGCATGTGATCTGATGTGACCTAAAATGTTTAAATAAAACATAAATGTTAATGCAATTTCTGTACACATGGAGTATGTCAGCAACACTTAGTACTGTTTAACAGGTGATACAATTTTCTTTAAAAATTGCCATTTGTATCAGTTTTCTTAGTACCAACACAAACACAGAGCCACAGTCTGTCTTCAACTTATGACTCAGGATATCAGGTGATCTTACTCCACACAAAGGAATTTTGTAATAACTATGACATGCAAACTTTGCAGTCTGCCTAAACGAGGAACTAAAATACACCTTTGTGATGTTCAAAAATTAGCAGCGGTTTTAAGTACTGACACTAAGATATACTTAGCGTAGTGCTCTCAAAGAGATGATGTAGCTTAGACAGTCTTGTATGACGCATAGATTGCAAGACCCTTTGAGTGCAGTCAGTTTTAAGTCCAGTCATATACTCGAACTATCTCATTCTTTGGTCAACTTCAACTATATTTTTTCCTGTATGTTATTAATAATAACTGGCTAATTCATTGAATATGAATGAGCAAACTTTGGCTTTAAATCAGGTTTAAATCTGTCCCCAGAAGTCAGATGTGAAGGTTGAAGGCAAAAAAATATCACACAGTCATGTTTACTTCAATCCACATTGAAAAGTCCCCGTGGAGATCCGTCTACCTTACCTCGGCCAAGAAACAGTAACCATTCTAACAACAGCATACTCAAAATCATATTTTACATAATTAGGGTGTACTCTAGCTAGCCTAGAGGCTTAACTGGAAGCATCCCTTGTATTTACACAACTGACAGTTCAAAGTTTGTGTGTGTGAAAGAGAGAAAGAAAGATGGCAGCATGCTGGAGCGATTCTCTGTAGACCATGCTTCAGGAGACAGACGTGAGTGTAAAGAAGCAAAAATGCAAATGAGTCCATCCATCCAAGGCAGCACTCAAACCTTTTACACATGTGAACTTTAAATACCACCCACCCGACTGTTTCCCATTGCCTGTCTGTCAGTGCCTGTCTTAAGAAAGGGCAGCGGACTGAACTTTTTAGTCATTGATTATGTGATTATACTGGCTTAGCGTTTATCTAGCACCGGCCTGCAATATGTCTCATGAGACACTCAGTTCTTTTAGGACTGTGTGTGAAGGATAAGTGTGAGTGGGTGTTCTTTCTTACATGTTTGCGTGTTTGATCAGCGACTCCTTATTTCACCCATGTAGTAACTGAATGGTATTGTGGGGCAGAATTTTTTTACTTGTATCTGCTTCTGATGGAGCTTCTCTAAACTGTGTTGGGAACAGAGTGGCTGCTATCTTAAAATTCATATTTTATCCAACTGTGTCTAAGAAAGCAGCATTGTCTTTGAATCTCAACTCATGAACTGAAAAGCACTGTTGTGTGTTGCTCATTGCCTTCCTATTGTGCGGGATCTGCCTGCTGTGCTGATTACAAAGTAAGGGACAAATCATCAGGTGAGTCAGAGCGAGAAGCATTCCTTCATCAACAGTTCCCCTGCGAGCCTGAGAGTTACCACACAGTCATACCCACAGACACGAATACAAAAACACACGCATATACACACACACAGACTCTGCAGGTGTGCCATAAATTAAGTGCATGAGTAACTGTCTGGAAGAGGGAAAGAAAAAAGTGATCCTGAGAGACATTAAATGTGAGCACACACTCATAAACAGATGTATGCAAGTTCCCCTCTTGCACACACAAGAACAGAAGTACGTACACAGCAGGGTAATGTTTACGAACACGTATAAATCCCTGTTGTGTGTGTGTGTCTGTGTGTGTTTCTGTGTTTTTAACACCGCATTTTACCATGACAGGCGGCCCAGTGGTGAAGTGGTTAGCACTGCCAACTCACAGACCTGAATCTGTCAGCCAGGCGGAACCTTTCTGTGTGGACTCCGCATGCCTCCCTGTACCTGCACGGGTTCTCTCCAGGTTCCCCGGCATCCTCCCACAGTCCAAACACATGTTTGTTAGGGTCACTGGGGATTCTAAATTGGCCATAGATGTGAATGTGAGCATCTCTATGTGTTGGCAACATGACAGACTGGCACTCTGGCACAGGGTGTACCTCTAACCCCCACCATACCCCATAACCCCTAACTGGACAACAGGTTAAGAAAATGACTGCATTCCCATTTTAGGAATTTCCCTTCCCCTGAGTGTGTTATTGTTTTTTAAAAACATTAATATTAAAAAAAAACATTTTTAGTAAAATATATGTGCACCCTACTAGTTGAACATGTGCTTCACTCTGTTCTGAGAAGGCCTGTCTATGTGTACATATAAATATATATATATATATATGTATATATATATATATATACCTTTTTTTTAGTGGCAGTCACCGTGGCGAAAGGCTGTGGCAACTTGACAATCCAGTTCTGCATCCATGTGTGACAAGCCACACCAAAAGGTCAGTAACTTGAAAGCCTGGAAGCAGCTTCAAAGCAGAGCTCGTCACTTCTGACAGCTACATAATGTTTGTAGAAGTCTAAACCTGTTTGTGAGGTATGAAAATGGAACGTTTTGAAATGGGTGGGTTTTAATGAAAAGCTGCCAAGAATACCTATCGCTTTATCTTGATGGCTCAACAGTGGAAACACTTTCGTAACAATGCGTTGGGGAAAGGAGATGTTCAGTGAACGAGGCTTGTATGTAGAAGCACTCAGGAACAGAATACTGCAACAAGTTTTCAGTTATATTCAGTAGGTTTTTCCTCATGTGAGCAGACATTATGACAAAATCACTGTCCCACTTTTGGCATGTACATATTTTAATTTTTAATTTTAGTTCCAATTCAAAAATCCTTGAAAGTGCTTCAGATAATTCCCATTTAATGCAGGCAGATGTTCATCTTCCCAAAAACTCGTTATAAAGTTATTGCCACCACTTTCAGAACAACTGGGGAAAAGCAATGGCTGTGATGCACTTGACATCCACTGACCTGTTGCCACTTTGGTATGTACTTGCTTAAGGGGACTTGATTGACATCCTGATCTTAACACAAAATGCTCATAGATGCAGCCGAGCTATTCTTTACACTAAGAAGTAATCAGTACACAGGCATCAGCATTGGCTCTCTTTGTCTCAAAACTCTGCAAAGTCACATTAAACTTGGGCTCACACTTTATTTTTTATTTTTTTTTGGAGGACTCTAAAAAATTAATTTGTAAGCCTGACACAAATAAACAGCTCATGCATAAATATTCCCGTAACTTTAAGACAAAAGGAGAACAGCTCTATCTTCGTTGCAAGGAAGGGATTTCTCTTCTTATCAAAGCTACACAGGGCAAGATTAAAGAGTCAAAATCCTCCCAATGTAGTGTGTAGTGTGTGTGTGTCTGTGTGCGTATTTGCTCCTGCATGCCTGCCCCCGGATGTTCTCGCTCCTTCTCCTCCCTCCCTCTTGTCACTCTCCCTGTAGCATTATGAGCTAGCTGCCAGGCTCTCCTCTTTAGCATCCATCCATCCATCCCTCCATCTTTACCCCTTAAGGAGTCTGCATTAATCAGTTCTTTTCAAAGGAGGTCCTGCTATGGTGGCTGCTGTGTTTCCTCTCATTTGTTTCCACACAGATGTGGCCTACAGTGAAGTTACACCAATTCATATACAGCGGAATCACATGGCCAGTCAGTAACATTCAATAACAGCAAGTCAATTGCCTATTGATGTGTCCACTATTCAACCCAAACACTGTGTACATCCTGTGGATTGTGGACTGCATCAAGAAAAAAAAACTTCCATAATGTAACTTAAATAAAGTATCAGTAGGGAGAGTGATAAGGTCAGTATTACAGAAAAGTAATAACAAATTTAACAAACAGAAAGCAACAATGCAACAATGTTTAAGTATTAAAGCCTTTTCTTTATCCTGAAACAGTAATGTAACACAAAGCCTCAGGAATTTTTCTTAACCTGAAGAAACTCTTTTGCAGGTAGTAATATGGCTGAGAGATCTACTTAGAAGTCTGGAGGTTAAATTTGAAGTACTGTTTCATAATTCAGTAATGAGCAAAAACATTTTTAGTCCTGACCTTTTGTGATGTTTGCCATAGTTACAGATACAAACCACATGCAGGCACATCAGGTTTCAGCATACAGCAGCGGTTCAGGTTAGAAGCAGATTAGAAAGGGCAGTTTTGTTCCACAGCAGTCAATCATATTTGAATAAACTATATTTTCACAAGCTAATTATGTGTATCTGAGTGCATTTTGTGCAGCAGAAATGAAGTTAAGGTCATTCAAGCATTGCAGGGCAGTTTCTGTCCTAATCTGGAATTTGAATAACTCATGTTCAAAATACTAAAACATACATTTGGTGTCTTCTCCTGAGACAACATGTGAACCAATTTGTGGAAAAACAGTTCCAAAATAGTATTTATAGAAATAACCAAAATGAAATAGCTTTTGAGCACCTCCCAAAAAGGCAACTTTTGGTTACCAAATTGCAGGTGAAATAAGTTATTTTTGTTTTGATTGTATTGATATGTGCCTTTTAATAACTGTTAAACCAGTTTAACATAAATAAATAATTTTGCACTGCACACTGCACATGTGCAACCCTGTTACTGGAAACTATTTAGGAAAATTGAGTCGCGTCGTAACACCGAGGTCGGTGCTTGTTGATGTTTTGTATTCTTCCAGTCTTTTCTGACTAGATCGAGTATGTCAGTCTAACGAAACAAAACATATCAATTTCAGTTTCCTTACTTTATTTATATAACTTCATTTTACATTGCATTACTTTCCCCTGTTGGCATCTTTTTTGTTGTTGTTGTTGTTGAGAAAACACAAATACTGTTTGCAACCCTATTAGGATACATGTAAAGCAAATGTTACAAACATATGTTAAAACCATATAAAATATTATTAAGCAACATTTCTGTGGTACTGAGTATTTATTTTTCACACTTATGTCCTAATCTACAATTAAAAGTAATATATTCATTTAACACTGTGATCTAGTGGAACTTTAAGATCAATCCTGTTACAAAAAAGTATAACTTTAAAAAAACTGTAACAAAATGACTAATGAAAAGTTGGGCTTATCTAAAACTGAATGACTATGCAGTATCAGGGTAACTTAATGGTGATGGTTTATTCATAGCACACAGCAACTAAAATATCTTGTAAAAATGTGCAGTTAATGCCTCATCTGAGCAAGAATAACTTTTAATGATTTATTGTTAATGTCTTAAATGCATAATGGAGAATTATAAAGTAAAGGGTCTATTTCTTTTATTTCACCAGTTTTGAAGCCTAAATCATCCTCATTCTGGAATGACCCAGTAGTGGTTTGTCAAAAGTACAAGATGTAACACAAAGAAGTACCTGATGCTAAAGATAAGCCTGTTTAGACCCAATTTTTAAAAAATGCTTATTTTTGCTATAGTTAGAAGATCCACAGAGAAATTTTTTTATTAAAAATGTAATTTAAAGTAAAAAAAGGAAACATAAGTGATACATAAATATACATAAAAATGCTTAAATATTGCCACAATCCCTAATGCCAGTCTGCTACTCTGAGTCCAAATCAAGCTGTCAGCGAGTGTGCCAACATGTCCAGAGGGCGTCACCACACATACTGTACTGAGCTACAAACAGACACCACTTCATGCAGTGGGTTTACAGTGGCTGCCAAAGGCCAGAGAGGAAAGGAGTATGAGGTGTGTGGAGGAAAAAAATGTGGGACTGAAAGATGTAAAGAGAAGATGAAGAGAGAGAGAAAGGAAAAGTGGAAGTGAGAATGGAAAGAGAGAGGAGAAGAGAGGATGTAGGAGATGGCATGAGGGCAGCATGAAGATTGCCCAGGACCTGACTGGCATATTCTTGGATAGCTAACAAACAGAGAAACAGAGAATAGAGGGAGGGGCGGGGAGCCTGGGGAAAGTTTGGGCCCTCAGGATGTTCTGTCCCACTGCCAGCCCCAGAAGTGTGGCTAGGAGATAGCAAGCCCACGTGCAGTGGTGCACCATACACATGCAGACATCCACACACATGGACTGACAGTGAAAATGAAGACATTGAGCAATGTATGTATCGGGACGCTTAAGGGAAAATGTCCCAAAGATACAGGGAATAAACTAAAGGTAAAAAAACAAAAGAAAGAAAGTAAGAAAAAATTGATGTTCACGTCTCTTGGAAGATTTTTCAGCTTCTGGATGACTCTGCATTAAAAATGATGCATTCCCCAGAATTTGGTAACTCAGACTCTTTTCACATAGACCAGTGTGTAGTGCATCTTCAGTCAGGTCAGCTCTCTTTTTCTGCTACACTTTCTCCATCTTTATCCTCCACTCTCTCATTGGCAATGTAGAGTGGAGGAGCTTGAGGCCATGTGTGCAGGTTTGGGCCAATTATAGGGATTCTCATCAGTGCTGGGCTGTCTTTTGCTGCAGGCGCAGAGCACACAGACCAGCCGAGGGTCCACATGGGTCAACCCTGTACCCTGCACATTTCTGCACAATGAGCATACCTGGGAGATGCAGTTTGGTAGACTTGATACATAAAAGACGGGGGAAAAAAAAGAAAAAGGAAAATTATTCTTGTTGGGCTCACGTACAAAGAAAAAAAAAGAAGGTGTTTTTCTTTAAAAACATAATACATACTGTATTCTAATACAACCAGACAAAAATTATGTAAACAAATGAAGAAGCTAAAAATGCTTAAATTTCCTGAGGTGATCTGGTCAAAGTTATTTGTTATGTATTGTTGTCTCTCTGTGAAAAAGGACTGCTGTCACATAAAATAAAATCTAAATACAAAAGAAAAATCATGTTAATTTTGTGAAATTTAAATTCAGAAACACAAACTTCACAATGCACCTGTTGAAACATGAAAAAATGTCCTAAGAAAGAAACACAGACAAGCTTTGTTTTAAAGTTGTGCTCTAAAGGTGATTTCAAAGACACCATGCAACCATAAGCAGGATAGAGAAAAGATGTAAGCACCGAGTTTGACACGAAAACAGACGGATAATCCAGTCATACAACAAGAAAGTTGTGATGAGATAATCTGCACACAAAGCATTTCCTCTTTAGTAAGTTATTTCTTCGAAATACGACATGTATTCAAATGTATTTCAGCTCTAATGAATTGTTATAAAATAAAAATAAAGAAAAGTTACACAAGCTTAAACATATGATGGTGTAGTAGCAGGAATTCTTGAAACAGAGCCTGTGGTTCACACAGTTCAGCCCCCCTTTTAGGCTAGAAGGAAAAGTAAATAATTGGTACCCAGTGAGTGAAACGTAACATCTGCTGACAAAGTGGTTAAAGCTCACTGTCCCAACTCCCCCATAACTGCTTCTTGCTGGACTCCTTAACACACTAATGTAGAAGTCACTGCCCTAAAAACAAATATCCACATCAGCAGATACCAGTCAATTAGGTACAAGTCAGTTTGGCTTTACCACAAAGCTAACATGGAAGAACAGGTCAGTGACTTTCTTAGTTTACCTGCAAGTAAACAGCACAGGTACGACACTTGGCTCAGGGCTTGACAACAGCAACGACAGCAATACTTCGAGTATGCACTTTATTCAGCCGTAATTGCCAGCTTGGAGGGAAATTTGGATGAGAAACTGGATTAAGCATGACCAAATCTTCTTAAATGTGTAGAAAATCAAAGCTCAGTGAATGTTTGCCCCATACACATTGGCTGTGGGATGAAAGGCTTGGCCGAGGTTCGTGAACTAGTGCCGACACCGGGAAGGTTGTTTGTTGTCAAATTATCTGCTTTTATACTACCAGAACTTTGAACAGTGCTGGTTTGTGTGTTTGCTGCTGAAACAGAATCTCAAACATGGCCTAGAACTGTGTGTCTTGGAGAGGGAACCAAACTTGTGGCCTGTTTGGCGCGCCTGCAGTAGCGCAGCCCTTAAAGTGGATTTTGCTGGTACACAGGATTAGCTGCGAGCAGACTCAAGCAGAGTGTGTACGTGTGTATGAAAAAAAAAAAACTATGTGTGCATGTCTGTGCGTTGGCGCTGGAGGCTAGCGTGTGGTGAGGAGGAAAGATTCGCACCTCCATGCATGCTGCTGAAAACCTGCTAACCGTTGCATTTACAACTCTCAGTATGGTGAGGTAAACACATTTTTAGTGAAACTGAACCCCCACCCTCCCCTCCACAGTAGATTTTTTTTTAAAGGAAAAGCAACAAAAACATATCTAAAATAGCAGTGCTACAGAGGAGGGATTCTCTTTGCCCCTAAAACAAACATTTTGGATTGCCAAATGATCCCTGTCATCCAAATGCAAACATTCCCAATACCATCAGTTGGGCTTACGCCTGCTGACAAAATGGAAAGCAAATTATGTGCGGTCACCATCTCTACAGAAACTAGCAGTGACATAAAAATATGCCCACTGAGATCAGCTAATGCTTTAAACACTAATTTAAGTGCTTTTGAATTTATTAAAACCATAATATAAATAACCATGGGTATTTTTTCACTCCTAAGAGAAGAAAAATGAATGTCAGACCCAGATTTCTATCCCAAAGTGCATTTTGGGTTGTTAGTTGAAGAGGAGGGAAGGAAGCTAGAGGAAGCTTTAAATCCTTGTCAAAAAGAAAGACATTAGGCCTGAGCAAGATGTTCATTTAGGAAACCTGGTCTGAAGGTAGGTACGACGGTGGTCCATTAATTACAATAATCACATCGTAGGTGTTAGAATAATTCATTAACTCAGATTTAGTTAAGGCTTCATTTAATAAGTCCTTGTTGGTCAGGAGAATAAGAGACAGGAGAGAGGAGGGCGGGAGGGAGACGGAGATAGAAAGAAACAAAGGGAGGGGGAAGCTTGAGAGGGAGATACAGGGTGCCTATTAAACCACAAGGCCTGGATTGTCAATTTGTGTTTGAGCGTTCCACTGGGGGAACTGTTCCATCCTTTTTAAGAGATATATCATTTTATAAACGACCAAAGGGAGGGAAATGGAGACAAAAACTGGGGGCTGGGTTGGGTGGGTGGTGGTGATACAAGGGAGGGATGGAAGGAGGGAGTTACAGAGGAGGGGGTGGTTGGATAGGGAATCAGTTTTGCCTACTATATTTAACTGACCCATAAATCTGTTTTTAAATTCCCCTCCATTAAAAAACGCCTGGGCAAACGGGAGAGAGGAGAAGGCAAGGAAAGGGAGGGCTTTTCTTTTTCGCGCCAGCTGTTAAGTACCACAATCCATGCATAGCCAGCGCTACATTTATCCTAACAATGTAATTGGTCCAGCTCCCTTGGCTGGTGGCTCAGTTACTGGCCCTCCCTCAGGCCCCCCAGTGTGTGTATGTGTGTGTGTGTGAGTCTGAAACTGAGGCCCTCCCTTCAGCCCTAAAATGAAGAGAAATCCCTGGATTCTACTGAGACAGAAAGTCACAGGGGGCTACGGTGGCTAGGCTAACCTTGGCTAATGCTAACATAAACTGCATGCACCTGCTAACAACCTCACTTCAGGGCTGTAAATCTGTGTGTATGAGTGTGTGCGTATTTGTGCATGGAGGGCACAGGCAACAGATGAAAAAGCAAAGGAGGTATGAGTTAAAACACATATATATGCACACGCATACTTAAACAAGCTATCAGTCCTCCTACCAGCCTCTCCTTGTTTTTTTCTTTCTCTTTGACACATGTACAGTACACACACATTCACAGTCATCCCCACATGCACCCATACACACACACACACACACACTGTATTGAAAGCCTTGGTGCAATTATGAGCAAAAGGACAAAAGCTTCATAGCAGCGAAAGGGTTTGCTCACTGTTACCTGGAGCTAAATATCTGAAGAAGAGTGGAGTAAGAGACGAGGGAGGAAAGGGGGGTGAGGACAGAGACATGGAGAGGGGGAAGAAATGGGCAGCAGGACAACAGGGCAAGACCAGAAGAGGAGGTGGTTAAACGCAAATCTCGAAAGAATGGATATTTTTTTTTCTCTTCTGTTGTTCAGTTTCTGATTTTAGAATTTTATATCAGATTTTGACAGTGCTACGAGTGTTGGGGAGCAAGTTTTCTTTAATCAGCATGAAAAATAATGTGAGATGCTGGGTGAGGGTTGGGAAAAACGGGGAGGTGAGGTGGAAGAAGGGAGCATTGGGGATGAGAAAGGAGACAGGAGCTGCATAATGAAATGCCGGGCTAATTTAGAGAACTCCAGCTGGCTGAAGCCAGAGGGCCTGAGCTTCCACAACATCTGAAGCACCTTAATGCTGCACATGCACACACACTATAAACTACAAACACACACACAACACCCTGTCAGTAGGCTTGTGTGGCGTGGCTTTGTGTATGCCCGTTCGTGTTGTTTGGTGACGGTTGATTTTATCTGGCTGGTATATGTGTGCATGAGTTTTTAGAAGGAAGCATGCTAATACTTGGATTAGAATTATTTACATAGAGTATCTTTGTTCTTTGTTTTGTGATATGTGTTTCCACGTAAACTGCGTGTCATGCAGATTTGGGAAGAATGGGAACACAATGCAATGACATATTTCCCATTCAAAATACTTCTTCTGAATGGCTCACTATGAGATAAAATGCATACGTTTCTCTAACTGTGATTCTAACAGCAATGGCCTCAAGCTTTCCCAAAATTCCCTCCCCCCCAAAAAAAACTAAGGAGATATTCAAATTTCTTCTTATCTTTTCATACAAACAAATGTAAGAGATACGGCGACACAATAGAGCATCATTTGTTGCATCTCGTGTTCTACTGTTTGCACATAATATGGTGCATGGTATGTTTAAAAAAATGTGACAGTGCCATTGTAAAAATAAACTAACAATGACATTGACGATGAAAGTGTCAGTCACCTTTATGGTGCAGTCGTTTTGAAACAATAACCCTGCCACTATTAATAATTCTGCTTTTGTTATTGATCGTCACAATCGATCTGACAGGTTCAACTTGAGGTTGAAGTAGTCCTGCTAGTATGGTTGGCCTGGCACACCTTTTCTGAACATCCAATACTTCTTTTTGCTCCCTGTCAACTTTGGATTTCCTGTGTTTGGGGCTCTGCTGCCTTTTTGACCCAAGGAATATGGTGGCCCTGAGAAGTCAAACACACTTCGACTTAAGAAAACACCAGCAAAAAGAAAAATGCTGTAAAAGCACACAAAACACAACAGAAGTGCTTTTTGGAGACAATAACTTGAGCGAACAGCTGTGGAAGTGACAGAACATGCACAACACAACATGAAAAGGATTGCACTGAGACAAGCTTCAAAGGAGTAGAGCATTCACCGCTGTTTTGAAGAAGAAGATACAAGGAAGTGTTTGCTTTAATTGCATGAGTCATATAACACTGCAGATACATGTTTGCTTTTACAGTTAGCTCGTCATGAAAAACATTTCCATCGTGTTTTGTGTGCTTTGTTTTTTTGGCATTATCCTATTTAGTACATTGACCTTTCAAGGACACCATAAACTTACTTACTTTCCTTTGGCCAGGTAGTCTGTACAGGTGTATAATATCTTGGAACACAAGTTAACATTGAATATGTACAGTACTCAAAAAAGAGTAGTAAGGAAGAATATTAGCATTCTATTAAAACTAATAGTAATTATATTGTGAAAGTGAAACTTTTACGCCTTCAGTTCCCAACTGCAAGGTTTGGTCTTCAACACACTGATGCCAGCTACATATGAGGCACTGAGCAGAACATAATTGGCTGAAATGTTGGAGTAAAATTCCTTTCCTCTGAGGCTACATCACAGTAATGGCTCAAAACACAGCTGGATTAGAGCCTTTCTGGTTTACAACCAATAAGGTTTCCCATCTGCAAACAATGCCCAACTATATTTTGTTGCCCTCCTCCATTTGGTTAACCTCAAGCCTTTATGGTTACCTAGGGGTGGCTTGAGGTGATGGCATTTGACTTAAGACTAGAGCCAGAGTGAAATGTTGACTAATCTGTAACATCTGGCAACTTTTACGAGAGAGAGAGAAGAGAGAAAGAGAGAGAAACTGATGTCAAGTTGGCAGGTGGAAGAGTGAGGAGCAGTCACTGTTAAATTTTTATAACCACACACACACGCACACACCTACGTGCACATGAAGCGACTAGACTTCCCATTGCCAGGGTGTGTCGGCTACCGATGCCAAGCAGCTCGACCTTGAAAGTTAACCAACACACGTTTGTGCGGTTGTGTTAGTTATCCCAAATAAACACACCAAACACAGTCGTCATCTTAGATGGTCACTGAGTGTTTTACATTTACATGCATGTGCACACACGCACACACACACACACACACACACACACGCACACACACACACACACACATACACACACACACACACACACACACACACACACACAGAGAGATCATTGTGAAGTATCATGTAGTCCAACCAGTGTGTTTTGCAATTGTCGCCCTGACCTTTACTGCAAAGAAGGCACGGTGAGCCCCAGACCTGGGAGCTGTCAGCAACTCAAACACTCCAATAAATAATGTTTAGGCTTAGGTGTAAATGTATGTGTGTGGGTCTGTGTGCTACTTAGAAGAGGCCTACAGCACTGTTTCGTTTAGTTGATACTCAGAAACCATTTAATAAAACGTTAAAAAAATAGATAAATGCACAGCCGTAAGTACAAGTCAAAACAACACACAACTGGTCTATTATTACCAAAGTGTTTCCTGGTTACTGCTGCTGCTGGAGTCCTGGGTTTGAATCCAGCAACTGGCCGAGGCCTTTCTGTGCGGCGTTTGCATGTTTTTCCCGTGTCTTCTTCTATGATCCAAAGACATGCAGTTGGTGTGTTTTGGTCAACTGGTGATTCTAAAATTATTCCATAGATATAAATAGTTGAACTGTGGAGTGGGGTTTTGTGGCAACAGTTAACCATAATCTGAGCATAATTATTCAAAGCACCAATAGGAATTGATAAACAGGTTATTGTGGCAATGTTGACTTCACTTCTGCTTTCTCTACTGAGTATATGCTGTAAAACTGAAAGATAAACAAGCCTCTCCCCTTTTCTCCTTGGCATTTATTAAGCATTATTTTTATTCAAGTAATTTTTCATATCAATTCTTAGCTAGTGTCAAGCTTGCAGTAAACAACCTTCCTTTGTGCTATAAAATCACCAAGCAGATCCCCCCTCTGAAATGTGATAAAGGTGGCACACAATTAAGTCTGTGTATATTATATTTTTCTTATACGTGTAAGATGAATAAGTTTGAATATGAATGTTTCCACACACACGCACAACGATGCACATGCTCTTCTTCAGCACAGACCCCCTGTCTTCCTCACACACTGAATTACTCTGATAATCACCAGAAAAATGAAACAGCTATGACACATAATGCAACATAAAAGGGAAAAACACATGCAACACACTTTACTCCATGTTCTAAGCTGTACCACGTAGCAATCACACGTTTGGTACGCACCAGGGTGAGAGGAATAGCAATAAATTGGATTTCCCAAGGATGATGGTGTGATGAAAGATTGTGTGTTTTTCTCATCTACCGCCAGTGCTGTTAGAGCAAGGCATGATTAAATAAAACCTTGCCCAAGTTTCAATAAATGCATTATAACAATTGCATTTCCTTGACAAAGATTTAGGGACTGGTGTGATGCGATTGGATTACTGGGGAACATTGAGCTTTTTTAATGCTGTTTTTGCCCTGCCTGAAGTTGAACGTACACCTCCACTTGAGCAAGTTTAAAGGATTTCTCTCCTCTCAACATGTGGTTAGGGACTTTGATGAACATGATAGAGGTGGCTTTTGCTCGTTCCGTCCCCACCCTTTATGCAATGAAGAAAATAAATGACCACGCTTCTGCCTTTCACGCCATGATTTTAATTCCTATTTGTGGTTAGTGCACACACCAGCAGTGTAACAAGTCATCTGAAAGTTTCTCTCCCAGTATTGATTAAACCCCTAAAAGCTCATCTCTCTTAATCAAAATGGCATATTTAGAAGGTTTTGTTTGGTCTCTTTAAATGGACAAAATGTAACTCTACACCTTTGTAAAGGCAAACCTGTCTCTGCCTCCAGCTCCATCAACCCTCTCCATCTCTCTCCTCCATTGGAAGCTACACAATGGCTAGGTGTAGTATTGGTGTCATTTGCCATGCATGTTTGAACCAGAAAGCAATTCAAGAAATAAAAGGGTAAATTGTACATGGTTATATGAGCCTTCAACTTGACTGTGTCATGAAAGCTCATAACTCTGTTGTCGAGCCTTTCTCACGACACTGTGCAAGATGCCGGGACTGGTTCCACAGGAATTTTATGTTTGAAACGGTGAATGTCTGAAACAGGAGATTTTGTGCAGCTCCAAGTTGGGAGTGTTACGATACATGATGACAAATGTCAAACTTTTATGTATTTATTTGTTTTTTTAATGACGCAGCAATGGAGAAAAGCCTGGTATCCAAAAACAAACTTGTATATGCACCAAAAATCTTTTTGTGATTCTAGAACATAGCAGCACAATTGATTGCACGGGCACATTCATGTGGTCTGTGCTGCCTCAGATGAAATATTTATCTGAAGAGTAGAGAGAGTATGAGTCATAGCAGATCTAATAGTACAGAAAGATTAGAAGCCTGTTACGCTGATGACTAATACGTAAAAGGTAGTGCATAGTTACTGAGGAAATTCAAAGAGATGTAGAGATAGGAAGAACACCCAGATAAACAAAAGGAGACAAGAGACAAGTTTATGAATGTGTGTGTATGTGTGTGTGTCACCTACCAGCGTGGGAAGATTGCCTTTTTTTTAATTTAAGGTCAACTGTCTCTCTTTTCATTAATTCAAGTCCACATGTTAGGAGATATAAACATACTCATGACCCAACGCTACCCATCTGTGATTCTGGCAGGTGGCGACAGGTTTGTTAACAATACCACACCTTCTCTTTCTGCTTGTATCTCACGTCCCGCACCACTTTATACACACCCACACAGATGTACAGAGTATACACTGATATATAGGACCTGTATGAACACATTACAAAAAAATTACACACTTTAAATTTCTGCTGCTCTTGTCATCGGTCCATATTCTCCTGCCTATCTGGGTGTTTACAGGGGGCAGAATAGAGGAGGACACATGACCTTGAGAGGTGTTATTGTCTTCAAAACGGTGTGGAGAATAATCTTTTTTGCAAGTGTTCAGGATGTTAGAAATGAAAAAAGCTGTCCAGGTTGTTCAGAAATGCCTGAACAGCCTGTAACTGAAACACAGTAGTCTGGGATTTAGACTTTACAACTTGATCATTTACTTTATGTGACCAAAATAAAAAAACCACCTCCAAAGACAACATGCTATTATGCTATTGTGCGACCAAACTCTGCGCAGAAAGGGTTCGTGCCATCCCTCCTCTTTGGTAGATAAGGTAATTGGGCTCATGGCAAGTGTGTCCAGAGCCAAGATACATGCTAAAATACAGATCTTTGCTCTTTAAACCAGCCAAGTGCTATAGGAAACTTTCTTCACCAATGGTGTCCACAACAGCCTTTTGACACCAGCACAGCCACCAAAGCAATAGAGATGTGGAACATGGAACATTGGTTCCCCACACTCTTACATAAGGCTTCAACATCTTTGCAAGATTTGAAGAGATCACAGATTACTAATTGCCTAAACTGACACTTTTGTGATGAAACACAACGAGTTGGTCAGACAGTTCTTGCTGATCACACCGCAGTCCCATTCCACTGCCCAAGTGAGCACTGAAGGCCCCACTGGAGTCACACCAAAGGAGTCCAGAGAGACGCTTGAAGTAGTTCCCCAACCCAAGAGTACAATGAAAGCACTGGAGAAAAGCAAAATGTATGGCCACTAAACCTGGAGCCAAGAGTACTGCAGTGTACACCACTGTGCACTGCTTCTTACCCAGGGCAACTCCAGAGACCAATAGAGTCCAGCCTCTCTCCAAAAGATTGGCTCAAGAACCTGAACATTTAGGTAAATCCAAACTAGATTTAGCCGTTTTCTTTCAAACATAACTCACTTCTTCTTATAGCAGTAGTCTTGGAAAATATAAGTTTGTCTAGGGTGACCCTACAAGAGTCAAATTGCCCCAGAAAAAAAAAATGCCTGCAAAACTAAATAACATCAAGGTGTTTTTTAACATTGTTTTAACTGGTTACATGTTGCTAATTCAACCAGTTCAGTTCCAGAATAAACATGGTGCACCAGTGATTTAACCACAACAGTTTATCACATCAGAGAATTTAAGCTAAAGGCTGAAACAAATCGAGGAAACATTGCTTCTGGTCTTCTAAGTAAGATCAGACTAAATTCAAGTGATCTGCAAATGCTATAGATAAATTTTTAATGCCACTAAGGCAGTGTAAACCATTTTAATTCATCTGTCACGTACGGGCGTGTGGCAAGCAGGGAGCGAACCCAGACACAGGACCCATCTCTAAATCTTGGCTTTATTAATGCTGGCAAAACAGCAGGGAAAGCAAATAGCAAACAGTGATAAGGCAGGTCAGGAACTGATTGACAAAGATCACACACAATGAAGAAGAACACAACAGAGAACAGAGGGAAACACAGGCAATATATACACAGGGGGTCAATTCAAGTGGTTGGGCTGTATCCTATCACAGCTGCCATAAGGTTAGAGGCAGGCAACACCGTGGACGTGTCACCAGGTACTGTAAAACATTCACAAATTACTAGTTAACCTAACATGCATGTCTTTGGACTGTGGGTGGAACTCAGAAAGAACCCATAGACAAGCACAGGAAGAACATTCAAACCTCGCATAGTAGGTGAATTCAAACCCAGCCACCACGCCACTGTGACGCCAACAACTACTTAATGTTTTTTAGTTTAGCGAGTGTGTGAATCTGCACTTATGTGTTGAAGATATTACATTCACAGTTAACACAAACCCTATTTTATTGCTTCATAATATGTAATAAGGTGAAATCTCATTTAAGCTATCGAGACAATGACAATTTCATAACACTAACTATATATGCGAATACATTAATGTAAAAGTTCCTTATTGAGAGAAGCACAGCTGTACGATGTTAACAAGAGTGTGATGAAGAACAGCATGTTAAAGTGGATGGATGTTAAGTAGGCAATGGTGCAATATATAGCTTAAAAGGGAAAATGTAGGTTGTTTAAACAAAAACACTAAAGTATAAAGCTTAAAAAACACTTTGTGATGTCACATTCCTACTGACGCTTTAAAAAAAAAACATAACGCAAAATATGCCTGGTATGAGATGAATAAAAAAAATTGCACAGCTTTAAGCCTTAAAATTAAATGAGAAACAAAACATTGTTTACAATATGCCACGGTTATCATTATTTCAACAGGCAAATATGTGACATTATGGAATGTCATAAAAAAAGTGACATTGAGTGATGGCAAGAGCATGCAATTGTGTGCCACGGTGGCAAAGGCTGCTACGTCAAATCACTGCGAACTAAAGTGACACGCAGGTTCCTCAATGCAAAATAAAAATAGAGTATTATAATGAGAAAAAATTGTTTTATTAATGTTTTCCCCCTTTTCTCTTTTTCTCTCGCCGTTGGAGGCATCCAGGGTTCTGCTCAGCATAGCTCACAGTTCCTCCCTACTTGCAGTCTCTCCTTGGAGGGAAAGTCAAAAGGTTTTTCATTTATCTCAGACTGAAGACAAAGCACAAAACATGACTCCCTCGAGAGACCCACGAGGAAACTGCGAACACCTTGCCCTAAATATCTGATCTTGGAGGAGCAAAAAATAGCATGCACGCATTTGTTTGCTGGGACGAAGACTTCCCTCATTCCCCAGACGCTGTGTTGTCATTGAACATTTTGCCTGTGTTTGTTAGGCATATAAAAATACATTTCGATTTTTATTGGGGAAAGAAAACACATACTACCAAGAACAAAAGATAATTGTATTGATTTGCAGAGCATGTGGAGCAGTTCAAAAAAAGTATCTGTTGGTAATGTTTGGAGCTCTGAGATTGTGAATGTGTGTTATGTGTGCATGCATGTGTGTGTGTATTTGCTCACTTCTGTATCTGGATGTGTATATTCTATTGACCACATTTTTTTTTTTTTTTTTACCAATGTTGACTTCCAGATATAAAAAGGCTCATTGGGTTGTTAAACTTGAATTTGAGAAACAGCTTTGAGGTATAAAAAACTAAGATGAAAGCTAAAGAGGTGGAGGCAAAAGGTTTAGAGTCCTTCTGCGGGTGTATCTGTACACTGTTCCTGCACAGTGCAGCTACATATATAGATCAGTGTGACACAGAGTTAAAGTTCAAAGCTGAAGGGAATGTGGTTTAAAGGCTGTCATACTCATTGCGGTAGCTTCCGTGTTTGTTAATGCAGCAGTAATATTTTGCACTTTGCATTCAAACCTGCATAAAAGTGCCGAGTAAGGGACTCCAATGCTTGCATTAGGCTTTTTATTGTGAAATAAAATTCGTATTTCACGCATGCTTTTACTGCAGAAATTCATGGCTGCATCTGAACAAAGTCACAGACAACAGTTAATCAGAGTCACTGAGAGGAACTGGTAATGTCAGTTATGGCTCATGGCTCAAAGACATATTTTCTCATCTGTAGGCAAGTTAATCTCTCACTAACACACTCTCTTTTGCTGCAAGCTACACTAAATCAGATTTGCATATGGATAACTACTCAAGTGAAACCGTATGAATGTCCACAGAAAAAAAGAAAACAACAAACCCCCCCCCCAAAAAAAACCTAAAGAGCAAAATAGTTATTATGCTGTTTTGCTTTTATCATATATTCTGCCTGACTCGTTGTCTCGTTCTCTCATGTACACATGCAAAAATGTGTATCTTGTATCAAATGTTCGTGTTATTTTGCAAGATATATAAAATGAAGAAATAGAGGAGACAATGTAAAAGTCTGCCCTCTGCTGCAGCCGGAATGGCAGGCTCCTGTTTGTGTCAAGCGTGGAGTCTTGCACAGACTGGTTTGCTGCACCAAAGCAGTGCAACAAGTAATATATTAGATCATTAGTGCAAAACCTTCGTCATGTGCTTTTTCTTGTGTGGGTGGGGGACCTCCGGGGAGGCCAAGCTTAGGGGGGAGACCTCCAACCTTTTCACAAGGAGGGTGACCTACAGAGGCAAAGGGGAGTAATAAGACCTTCAAAGGCAGGTTAGTTGAAGAGAGTCAGGGACAACCCACACTTAGTGCCCGCATGAATATGAAAACAAGCAAAAAACTTGATGCATTGGAGCACTTAATCATAATGTTTGGGTTTTTAAAAAAATAAATAAAAGGACATACAAGAACATATAAAGCTGGGAAAGAAATTCTCACTGATGCTACAGATGCTTAACAAAAACCCTCCTTCCTCTCACCTACATATCCACACAAGCACTCACATAAAGTTTCAATCTGGTTATCAACCTTGGTCTCTTGGCTACAGGGCTTGTGGGATATCCCTGCTTCTTGGCACTCATATCTAACACAAGCTAGAAAAACAGGCTTCGGGTTTGTGTGCGCACGTCTGCGCTTCTGAGTCATTCTCTGTGCGCGTTTTGTTTTTGTACGAGTGAGTGTATTTTCAGAGTACGTCTGTTTCTCAGGCATGTGCATTTTAGACGGGCTTTTGTTTTGTGGGATAACTTGTGCATGCACCTGTGCAAATGTGTGTGGATTACAGAAGGTAAAAACAGATCCACGACTAGATAAAGCTGCTGAAAAACATAAATGAAACATAGAGGAGGAAACGGGAATTAGCTGGAGACTAGGAAAAAGAAGAGATCCGAAAGCAACTGGTTTCTAAAAAAGCGAATCATTTCTTCTTCTGTCCATGCAACAAAAGGATTACAAAATGTTCTTGCAGAGGGCTCTTGTGTCGTTACTAAACTTTTAATCAAAGTGAAAGATAAATTTTGGATTTATATGTGAATGTATAAATGACAGAATCAAACAAAAAGCATAAAAATTTGAAGTCTTCATTCTTTTTATTTTGTTTGAAGTAAATTGCCTGAGGAGCAGAAAAAGTGTTAACATTTCATGTTAACTTATTTCATTTCATGTTACTCAAATGCTGAATTCTGATTGTGCTGCAAGTATTCATGACAGAATTACTCAATTTACATCTTTCAACAACTATATTTTTTAGGTGTAGGCACAGGTACGTCTGTAGGTATAAGTGGGTGTTACGGTAAGTACAGGGTGTTTTAAAAAGAGTCATCCGATTTGAAAAGGCTATATTTTTCAAAGTAAAGGCGAGAGAAGCTTACGGTAAATTTTAAAATACGAATTCCAACAATATGTGTTTCAGTCATTACTAGTGAACGGCCGTGGAATGAAACCACTTTGTAATCGGATTATTCTTTTTAAAACATCCTGTAAATCTAGCACAGTTGAATACATTATAAACTATCAGGGTTGTGATCTCATTTTTGAGTCAAGGTTTGAAATCTCAGCAGAGATACACGTTTCCATCTCACTTACATGTTTTCCTAAGAAGTTACACATGCAACTCTAACTGCTGTTTTTACTGCCTCCTGTCTGGGCTTTGAGGTCACCTCTTACCTTTAATTAGCTCCATCCGTCTGTCCTTCCTTTCATCCATTTTTTTCCCCAGTTTTCCCATTTAGCCTTTTGGACCTTGACTTTGAATAGTTCAGCCCAAGCAAGATGGACTTTAATTCTGACAGGTGTATTTTTTTTTCTCCACTGGATCACTTTAAATAAGGGCAACATTTATTTGAAAAATGTGGCTCTGATGATGTGTAACATCGTGGAGGATGATGCCAAGGTAGGATACATGTTGAATTATTGACGGTGTCGGTGGTAGAGCAGAGTAAGCAGATATTTGATGAAGATTTTGGATGAGATACCCTGAACAACCTGCTCATAAATGTAGTACTAAGTGCTGACGTGCCAGAAGCTCTCCTTAATTTTTTGATTACAAGCAGCATTTGCAAAGCTGCTTTGCAAACACACACACTCCCAATCTCATTCATACATTTAAACACCTAACTTGTTTCCCCCCTTAATCCTAAGATAACCAGATGGTTTGCTTCCAGATACTATTTATCTAACAGCACTATTATTGATATGGATGGCGATAATGGGCAGGGGTTGGGGAGAGGACATGGTGCGGCAGCATTCCTGGTAGCCACTCAGCCAGCTGGAGAGTTAGTACTGCTGAAAGCAAAGAGACTTCCCACCCATTTTTCAGAAGATCTACAGGTACCTGCTACTGCAGCCAGTGTGTTTGTTTGTGTTTATACACTTTTTTGACTATATGAATAAGTTATTAAAAAGCAACCATGGACTAGTGAGACATAGATCTTAAACAACTGCAAGCAATGCCGGGATGTGTGTGCAAATAATCCAAATAAGTGGGCACTGAGCAAAAATAAACAAAGCAAGCATAAGTTGAAAAATTACAAAATTTCACCATCAAAACACTGGTTAACATTTTATGACAGAAAAATCTGAATAAATCTGGACATAAAGGCACAGAATTACACAGAATTGTATTGTAATTAACCAGAAACATCATCTCATTATTATGAGTCATGGTCATGCCAATCAAAAAGGTCAGTCCTACAAAATTATACCACTTCCTTTTCTTTCAAGCAATACGGAAGAAATCGTTAACAACTGAGCTGTAGCCAAAACAAGACAGTAGGACAGCAAGATGTGAAGAAGCTAAGCGTTTCATTTTTGAGCGGAGTGTTGATAGAAACCTGGGGTTTCCTCTCTTCTTTCTGATATGTGATGTCTCGTCTTTCTTGTGGACATGAACTAAATATAAATAAAAGGGCAGAGTGCACAGGTATGAGTCTGAGTAGAATAAAAATGGTAGACACATGCAGACAGATACATTTTTGATTAGCTTACTCACTGCACAGGCTGAATGGTAGAGAAGCTGTTGAATGAATGCTCGTGCATTGCTCATTTTCTAAAATTCATTTTTATTTCTCTACTCTATCACCACTGTTCACACATGTTGATTTTCAGTTGCAATTTTTACTTAAAATGTTGTGGCGAAATTGTAGTAAGCAGGCCCCGCACCACTGGCCCCCTCTCCTTTAATAGACCTGGTTAGTCTGAAAATCTCCTTGACTCAAGTTGTTTAATGACCATGGCTAATGCTGCTGTGCTCCCTCCTCTCTTTGTCTTGTCTGTGTAGCCAGCCTAATCACTGCTGACAGTCAGCTTTGCTCTTTTATTAGCTCTGCGTCGCTTGCAATCAGTGACAGTGAAGTCAGGCAGCAGGAAGGGCTTGTGTGAACTCAACACCCACTCTGGCCCAATGTTCAGACTTGCACACACACAGACACACACATACACACAAATGTGTACATATGCATCATCACAAAAAAAAACAAAACCTCCCTAGTCAAATCAACAATCACGCAGCCTCTGACTTGCACACATGCAAATGAGCAGTGTATGTGCAGAGACACGCACGGCCATAAATTCATAAAAATATTTGCAGCGATGTATGTAAGCACAGACTTGTCCATACATGCATTCATACATTTGCTTTCAAAATAATGGAACAGCCTTGACAGCCACTGGCCTCTCTGTATGTGGGTCAGGCCGATGCAAAGCTGTATTGATTTTTTTGGCTGTGTGTCTAACTGCGTGCCCCCGTGTTCAAGAGGCTGACTGCTAACACGACAGATAGCAAGCATATCTAAACGCGCACACACTCATTCACAGATGAGAGGTTCCACAGTTTGCTAGCCCTTCTCGTCAGTGCCCCACGAATTGGCAGACAATGAACTTATTTGATAAAGAGGAGGGCTGACATTCGAACGGGCAATTTGTGAGCGACAGGCCAGGAGAGAGGGATGGGGGTGGGAATAGGGGGTCAGGAATTTGCTTCACTCTCTTTAGAGAATGTAGCGTCACCCATATGTCTGTCTGCCCTGGTGCATACTCGATGGAGTGGAAGAACAGGGATGTGAGAGTGCTCTCTCTTTTTTATTCTCTCTCTACTTCCAGCCTATTTTTGCAGGGCTGACAAGCTTTTCTCCCAACTCTGGTGCAGAGCGAAAGCTTAATGCTGTTTTGTCTATTGCATTAAACCATGGAGTGGCCATTTAGGCCACTATATAGGCCACACAAAGCCAGAAAGAGACAACTTTAAAACCTGTGCCATCCGTAGCTGAGGTTAGTGCAGTGCACAGCTCTTTCTCAGTGAAATATCTCCAGTATTTTAAAACACTGAAATGTCACTCATCCTGAATTGCCGGAACGTTTCTTTTCCTAAAACGTGCATGCTATATTTAAGTGCTTTTCAGGGATCCCTTATTAATCCCCTTAACTGCAGGTTTGCACCTCATATTTACCACAGCTGACCTTTTGACCCTAGCCACCGGCTAACATCTAATGTTGAAATTGGCTAATTTGTGAAATGGCTGAATTTGGGGCTAAAGACCACTTAGTGTTAATGGCTGGCTCATCTGAATATAAGCACCATGCTCAGGGGAGGGCATGAACAGGGCAGCACTGCTACCAGTGTTGGTGAGAAGTATTTGCAAGAATTTCCCATCTCAAAGAAGCTAGATGTGTCTCCCTCCCACATCAATCTGAATACCTAAGACTTTCACTGCTTCCATTATCTTGCCATTCGTTATCCTTGTGTGCTGTAGGCTTATTCTCAATTACAGCCATTTATGGTTTCTAGAGTAATTACATCAAACTTCAGTCAGTTACCTGTAAGGTGTGTTCTACTGTAAATTAATTTGGAAGTTTCTGTCTTACTTCCTTTTCATTTGGTAGTAATGGGCTGTACTTCTTTTTATGCAAGACAACTAGAGGGCTGAATGAATTTAGAAGCAGGAATCTGACCTCATGAGGGAAAGCAAAACTCCAAGAGTTCAGAACGGTTTCTATTAAAACCGGGAGACTGAACGCAATATGTGACAAATGCCGCACATGGAGGGAAAAAAAGATGAGTCATTTGTTCTCTGTTAATAGGAAGATAATTTAACACATTATTACCACATTTTTTAATTAGAAACAGCTTAATTTGTGCGATGGTAATTGGAAAGATGATTCAAATAGACAAACTGTAGTGTTGTGCAAAGTAACTAAAAGTAAAGTAACCATCTTAAAATAGTTTTATTGTAACTTCTTATAGTCCAGTAAAATAAATCCACTTATTGTGTAACCAAACTATCTACAGACCACCACTAATTCTAGGTACAGCTGCTAGATGTTCTAGGACAGTGGTGTCCAAACTCAGGCCTCGAGGGCCGGTGTCCTGCAGGTTTTAGATGTGTCCTTGATCCATCACAGCTGATTTAAATGGCTAAATGACCTCCTCAACATGTCTTGAAGTTCTCCAGAGGCTTGATAATGAACTAAACATTTGATTCAGGTGTGTTGACCCAGGGTGCGATCTAAAACCTGCAGGACACCGGCCCTCAAGGCCTGGAGTTGGCCAAGTCTGTTCTAGGAGAATCTTTCCATAAGTCTTTTGGGAATTTAGACTTTTTCCAGATATTTCATGTAATCCCAAACTACCTTTGGAGATTGCAAACAATATGATGAAGTGTATATTTATTTATGGTTGCCTGTCCTGCAGAGCGAACCTGGGATCAATCATACACCTTCCTGATGGTACGGTCCCTAAAACCTTATATTGCTGTATACTGTTTCCCAAGATACAAACATCATCAAATACTAAAAACACTTTTGGAAGGAGTATGGGGCTTTTTCAGTGGAATTACACAGAAAATATGCTGAAAAATGATGACAGCTATACCTGAGAAAGCATATTTACTTCCAGCTTCTTCACTTTCTCTTC
This sequence comes from Perissodus microlepis, assembly GCF_051167445.1. Lineage (NCBI taxonomy): Eukaryota > Metazoa > Chordata > Actinopteri > Cichliformes > Cichlidae > Perissodus > Perissodus microlepis. Next base: position 12,153,393 of record NC_140469.1, on the reverse strand, counting down.
ACTGTAATTTGTGTACTGGATGTTTCACTATCTCGGTTACCTTCAGCATATTTAGCCAGCCCTTCATTTGCACTCGTCATTTAGGCTAACAGCTTATTCAGCCTGTTTATGGATGGCCCCTCAGAGCTAAATTAATAGAAGAGGCTTTGGGGACCAGAGAGGAAAGTCATAAGCAAGACTGTAATGCTCATTTGCAACGCAGAGGCTAATTACCAATTTGCCACTCTCCAATCTTGTTTCATAATACTTTCACGACTCAACTTCTTTTGTGTTTTGGTGCCTGCGAGCGATGTATGACTTTTATACAACAGAGGATGCTTTGCTTCTGTCTTCTTTATAACTTCATGTGCTGGAGATATTGAGCTTATAGAGTTTCTCCACACAGGCCCACATTAAACACTGGCTCATGTGAGAGTGGTACTGTGATTGCCGTCAGATTTGACAGTCTTCCCTTCAGTTGCATTTTTTTTTGTCTTGAAAAAGAGAGGTAGATGTGACAAAGCATCTGAGGGAAAGAGTGCAATTGGACATAAATCATCACTCAAAGCTATTCAGTGGTTAAACTTCTAAAAAGATCTTATCATTTCCTTTTGAGATTCAGAAAATGTGGATAATTTTACAGATAAGGATTTTGCGATAACAACACTTAAAAAACAGACTTTTGCAAGCTTTACTTATAACCTATAGTTTACAGCAGGACAAAATGCTCAGATGTCAGGTAATCAGGGGTGATTATAAATAATAACACGCTTTTTAAAAATATATGTTTTTAGGGAGCATAGACGCATGAAAAATATGAACTGACAAAGCAGTATAAGCACCCTGAGATATGTTACCTGCTTTTAAAATGCCTTTCTTCATTGAAGCCCTGAAAAGACAGACAGAAAAGGAATCTGGAGGGTTTACTGTATTTGACAAAAGCTTTGCTGAACACAATCCAGTCAAATAATTTTGTCAGATCTTAACAGAAAAGTGAAGTCGGATTTCTGAAGGACTCCGGGGTGACGTGTTGACTCAAGGATTAACAAACCTGAGTTATAACATGCGTTCACGAAATGAATTTTGACTCCAGCCTTTTATGTACTTTTCATCTATGGTTAAACATCTTCTACACAGTAGCTATTAATGCTGCTCATCTCACAGCAAACAAACAATGGATTACCCAGCTTTAGAGACTGCATTCTTGAGAATCCATCACTTATGACTTTTGGGTGTTAGCCCTGAAAGCGTTCATAAATAAAAATCAAATTATATGTCTGCGTGAATGCTGTCAAGGCAAATGCCAAAACATATAGCATTAATATCTTGTTGTAGACTTTCACATTCCTATGAGAGCACATAATCCCCATTGAAACCTCTTTTTTTTGTACTGACATGAAGGAGCTGTCTAGCTAGCATATGTGGAAAATTAATTTGGGAAATCAAATTGAAAAGAAACTTGTGGTTTTCTCATAACCACTAAAGGAGCTAGCTTACAATCCTTATAGCTTAAAATTTTACCTATATCCCAGTCTTCTTTCTGACTGCCTTTTTATTTGGGCTATCTGACTGCTCAATGCTAGAAAGCTGCTAGCTTACTCTGTTACAGCTACTTGTAAAGATATGGTGTCCCTGCAAAATTAAACAATAAAGTAAACAACAAAAACCCACAAGAAGTTGCTGTGTGGGCTACCAAAATTTTCTTTGATATACTGTTTACTCACCTCTGCTATTGCCTTTAGATTAGCTAATGTTAAAGGTTATTTTGTAATATGTTCAAGATGTAAAGACACCGAGGTCATGTAGCCATATTCAAGTCACGTGTTTCTGGGAGGAGTCTTGACAGTGGCGCTCAAGCACCTGTCCTTTTGGCCTCTTCCTTGGTAAGTGCACTTTTTGCAAGACAGTTTTTTTTGTGGTTTTTATTTTTTATTTCAATTTTAATCTTAAATTTTGCCCACAGCACACAATTCCCAATTAAAGAATGTAATTTCCAGCAACTATATTTTTATAATTTTGCCAGACCACACATAAGCAGCTAAGCCTGCCAATCGACCGCCATTATGTCTCCAAGCTGCTTTTTTCTGGTGAGCCAGGTAATGATGGTGTTTGCCCTAGCCTCATCCATGTTCCATCAATCAATTTAATACAGCCAGCCAAACACAAGCAATGATAATCCACTTTTAGCTTATAAAAAGCAACGCGTGAGCTCAGTCAGTCTCTTTGTTTGATTGCTGAGAGAATTAGGTGATCATTTGTCTACACAAATACTTTTTAATAATTATCATTATTATTTTGGATGAAAACAACGTAAACACATCTAGTCAGAGTGGACAAACCAGGTGTCTGGTTCTGTGGGTGCTTCATGGGGTTGGGCTTTTGCTCTGAGTGGACAATGTAGCAGTACAAACAAAATGAAAGAATATATCAAAGTTCTCTGCAAGACATGAGTAGCAGCAAATTGCGTGACATGCTGCAGAGGGAAAAAACAACAGAGACGACAGAGTTGATGCCCTGAATAGTTTGGATAATTTGCTCATCATCAGACTGAAATATTCCTAGCATTCTCCAAAAAAAATTACAATTCAAAAATGCAAGTCACAAACCTAAATCAGTGTCGGTCACTGTTATCGATCAAATGTCTTTAAACCTTAAATGTTGCATATTCATTTAATGCTGATTAACCCTTAATTATCATGTAACACAGCGGTCTCCAACCTTGTTTGCGCCACGGACCGGTTTATGCCCGACAATATTTTCACGGACCAGCCTTTAATGTGTCGCGGATAAATACAACAAAATAAAACTAGTACTGGTACCGAAAAAAAGAAGATTTATTCATAACACACGTGAAAAGACCAAGGAAAACCGAGTTAACGATGAAAACGATAACAAAATAACGCTGAAAACCGATAAAAACCCTGAAAACCATACATTTCACACCTAAGCCTCAACTCTTGCGGCCCGGTACCAAACGACTCACGGACCGGTACCGGTCCGAGGCCCGGGGGTTGGGGACCGCTGATGTAACATACTGCTTTTGTATTCAGCAGTTGCCACAATCCCAAGAAACAAGAGATTTGGAAAATGAAAGAAAGAGAACTACAGCAGGCAGTCCAGGGTAGCAGCTCACCTCTGTCATGGATCAGGCCAGCTATCAGTAAAGCAGTGGGAGGGAGATATATATTATCACCTATTAAACATCCTAAACAGTGACTGCAAAACACCAGGCTCTGTGTGAAATAATATTTTTGTAGAAATTTGTTGACTTTTGATCTGATAGATGTTTACATGATTGTAAATAAATAAAGCTTAGTTAGCTGCTGGTCTAAAAATGTGTGACAAATTTCAAGTCTTATTTTGAAAAGAACCTTTATATTACACACACACATACAAATTTTGAAATCTACAACATCTACAACAACATTGAGAGTGACACAAACAGAGAAAAATGCAATTTTACCCCAGAGAACTCCTAGTTCTCAATGTGTCCTTGCTTCCCTTGTGCGTTAATATGTCAGTGCACACACACAGTAGTAAACCGAGTGTTGAATCATTAACTGTAGGAAATAGATCATTAAAAGTTCAAAAGAGATCTAGGTTAAACTCACAGAGTGAACATTATACCCTTTAAAAAACTTAAAAGGCAAGAGACAGAGGACACATAGTCTATGAATAGTCCAATGAGCTTGCTACTGCCTTCAGGGTCAGTGTTGCATGTCCACTGAAGACAAGCTAAGAGGAGTTGCTCATTGGACATTAACATTTCAAACGTACTCTTAGAAATTTAGACACACGTGTGGGTTAGCTAACAACCTCAGAGATCATGGTTGAACTCATTTGAGGCAATCAGCTGCTGTTACAGAAAGAGGTTAACCTGGACAGCTCAACTATTTCCTGGTACATTAATTAAAACAGGATATGTCCTTGTGAGCCATTGATGAACTGGTTTAAATAAACTTCAGAAACCTTGCGTACAGTATTTTCTAGAGTCACTTTTTGAGATTTCAAAAAATTAAGCAAACATCCTCTCTGAATATTTAATTAAGTTGTCTTACATACACAGGCATTTCTGTGCTACACAGCAGTTCTTACTGTTCACATTGAATGTGAATGCATGACTGTCAGGAAATGTATACAATGTATACTATCTGTCTATAATTTAATACAAAGCATCACAACATTAGAAAGTTGTTTGACAGGATAAACTGTTGAATGTCAAGAAGAATGAACTGAAAATCCTAGAAAACCTGTTTAATAAATGATTAGACAAATTCTTAGATAAATATAAATTACTCTCTGACAGTCAATATGGATTCAGATCAAAAAGATCAACATCTCTGGCATTAATCAATCAATTGAGGAGATTACAAATGCTATAGATCAGAAACAGTATGCAGCTGGACTATTTCAGGATCTCAAGAAAGCATTCGACACAATCAATCATGACATATTAATTAATAAACTGGAATGGTATGGGATGAAGGGGGTTGTACTGCACTGGGTGAAAAATTATTAAAGTGACAGGAAACAATTTGTGAAGCTGGGTGTCCATTCCTCATCATGCTTGGACATTGTTTGCAGTGTTCCACAAGGCTCTGTACTGGGTCCAAAATTATTTATTATTTATATAAATGATATTTGTAAGGCATCTGATATATTAAAATTAGTATCATTTGCCGACAACACAAATCTTTTTTGTTCTGGGGGGAATCTAAAGGAGCTGCTGGATACAATTACTTCAGAAATGTGCAAAATTAAAAAATGGTTTAACAGGAACAAACTATCGCTAAATCTAAGTAAAACTAAAATAATCTTATTTGGGAATTCCCTTAGAAATGCACAAGTGCAGATTCATATAGATGGTGTGGAAATTGAAAGAGTACTTGAACATAAGTTTCTTGGTGTGATTATAGATGATAAATTAAACTGGAAGTCTCATATAAATCATATACATAACAAAATTTCAAGAAGTGTCTCAATCTTGAGTAAAGTAAAACACATTCTGGACCACAAATCACTCCACATTCTCTATTGTTCCCTGATTGTACCGTATTTGCATTACTGTGCAGAGGTTTGGGGCAATACTTACAAATGTTCGCTATCATCAATCTTTATATTACAAAAAAGGGCCATAAGGATAATCCATAAAACTGGTTACAGAGATCATACAAATCCACTATTCTTAAAATCAAAAATTCTAAAATTCACAGATCTGGTTCATTTTCTCACTGCACAAATTATGTATGAAGCAATAAATAACCTGCTTCCTGACAGTATTCTAAAACTGTTTTCTAAAAGGGAACGGGGATACAATTTGAGGGGGGAATTAAATTTAAAACATCCTTGTATCCGTACAACATTAAAAAGTTTTTGCATCTCTGTGTGTGGAGTGAAGCTGTGGAACAGACTAAGTAAAGACATGAAGCAATGTCCAAGCATGGCTCAGTTTAAAAAGCGGTTTAAGGATATGGTTTTTGCAGGGTACAGGGAGGAGGTAGAGATTTGATAGGGTGTCCTTGTCCAATATTTTCATGTGTGTGTGGGTGCACAGGTATGTTGGTATGGGTATATATATCTGTAGGTTGTGTATCCTTTGAGGTGTTACTGGGGTTATTGAAAATGTGTATATCTGTGTATGCGTATATATGTATGTATGGATAGATATATAATAAATAAATAAATAAATAAAAATACACGTGACATATAATGTAATTGCAAGGAGGTATTTCTGTAGTCTGTTGATTACTAGATAGTGGAAAAGGGGTGGGATTAAATAAGCGTATGCTTCTTCCTGCTCCTTTTTTGAACATGAAAGTTATTTGTAGTTGTGGTTGCTCGTTTTCCTTTTGTTTTGCTTTGTTTGTTTGTCTCTTTTTAATTCTATGTTGTTGTACTTTTTCAACATGTTCAAAATAAAGATTCAATCAAATCAAATCAAATCAATCTTTCAAACCCAACGAGTTAACAATTTTCTCATACAGTTCGAATGACAGTTAAAGTTTAAGATTATGTTATTGAGGAAACCTTTTTTTCAGAAATGAAGTTAAACGGGAATACAGACGGTTTTTCTAAGCAGAAGCTCGTCCAGCTTTGCAACTGTGTGTATATAATAGGAATTAAACTGTACTTAATAGGGAAAAAAATGTCTGGATTTACTCTGATCTGCAGTGATCACACCTGATGTCAGGTTTTAAAACCCAAGTAACTACTCCCACTATTATATATTATAGGAATAATTTAATGTCATTACAGTACAGTTAGGATTGTAATTCAATTAGAATTTATTAATGAACATATTAATGTAATTGCACTTTTTATTGCAAACAAAGGGTATTAGATTGGAACATGCCCAAATATACAAGGAAATACAATATACAAGGCAAAACAGAGTTTGTACAATTCCAGCAAACCTTAACATCAATTCTTCTTCAAAACAAACCGAACTTTCTTAGTCAAGCTTTCTTGTAATTTCTTTAAGTGGTCTTCAGGAATAGTTCTCCAGGCTTCTGTAATTGGCATTCAGAGCTCTTCTTCTTCTTCTTCATCTGTGGATGTTGTCTGCTTATTTGTTCTATTCTCTGTCGAGATGATCCCACACTGCTTAAGTAATGTTGAGGTTTAGGCTCTGGGGAGGCTAATCCACGACAGATAGTCTTTTATTGTGTGTTTTTATATCCAGGTATGATTTTACCGCATTACTGTGTTTGCATTCATTGTCATGCTGAAAAATGAAGCTGCTGCCAATCAGATGCTTTCCAGATGGCCCACACTCATTGTTGTACCTCTGTCCCGGACTTCTCCACATATATTGATGATTTAAACCAAAATTTTAAATTTGGATTTATCACTTTATAATTCTTATAAAGTGATGAATTACAAATTAAAAGAAAGTTTGGCTGCTTAAGACTTTTACACAATGTTGTATGTCATGTTTTTGTTACATTTTTGATGTTTAGTTGTTCAAATAAGTCAATAAACTCAAGATACTTTAAGCTAAATATAACCAATCACCAAGCAGCAGTACGGTTTTATATTACATATTTCTTTTGATGTTTGCTGTGAGTCACCAAAGTTAAGTTGCAGCAATCGATAAAGCCAAACTTGTATGTTCACTCTTGTCTCAGACTGTATTTCTTATCGTATCCTATACACTCCAACCCTTTGAGCCACTAACAGAGTGCAGCCTCTGGCTTCCTGATCTTTAAAAAGAGATCATAAGTCCTTCACTCTGACATGTCTTCGCTGTATTTCAGAATAAATGGCAAAGAAAGAAAAACAATGTATTTATAGCACAAAGTTTCCTAACAATTGTCTAATTTCCTCAAGCACTTTGGGTGCTCATCAAAAGGGGCAGACTCACTGCCTGTCAAAAATAATAAATAATAAATTCTTGTCATATGGAGTCATTTGCATGTGAAAAGCCCCTTGTTGGTCACCAAAATGTTTCTCAAACACGTCCCTCTTACTCTCAATTTCTGTGAGATCATGCCCTAATGATGACCCTAGGCACACTTTTAATCACTATTTGCATTGCCCTTTTAAAAATTATTCCACTCCTCTGCACAATTTTAACCATAGAAACAGGAGAAGGATTCTTGTGATTAACTCCCTTATAGACGCAATCTTTTAGGGCCACGTCAGTTTTCTTTTTGACATTTGAGGCATTCAAAATAAGTGATGTGAAATTTTAAAGTGAGTTCACAAGTGCTTATGGTGCATCATGTAAAGCAAGTTTCCTTCTACAGTAATTTTTCTCGAGATTGATGAAACCAAAGTTGAGGTTTTACATGCAAGCCACTTTAAAAAAAAAATGTCACTCACTCCCACTCTTATAGATCTACATGAACTCTATGGTGAAAGAGACAGCAAATCGAATTCAGAAAAAAAATCTTGACAATAGATACAGAATTTTTTTTCTTTTTGACAGAATTGCACTAACACTTACTCTTAGCAACACCTTTTCCAGTTTCACTCACCTATAAAATCCGCCAGGTCACCAATGACTCGTCAAGGTTTAGGGTTACAGTTGGGTATTGTTTTAAAAGGCAGGTTTTTCTATATTAGAGGATGTTAAAATAAAAAAAAAATGTCATAGATTTTGCCATTACAGTTTCTCTGTGAAAAGCTTTTTTCCATTTCTGTAAAAACGCACACAGACCCCAAACCTTGCCCTTAACACTGAATGGATTCCCAATAACCTGGTGGATGTTAAGGCATTATGTACACGCATAGGAGGCAGTTTCAGATAAACAGTATATAATACAGATCAGTGTTTCATCCTTTTTAATTTTAACATTTAGCATAAAACAACAGGATAAACTTTTTTTTTTTTTACATCAGTTTCCTATACTTGGATCCAAGAAATAGGTTTATGGTGCTGCAGCGCCACATTCATGTTTGAGTAATCTACAGTACATGCGAATAATAATGTAGCCTTCAAGGTTTATATATTTTCCCTTCATGGGCGATGTTATTAATAGCCTCATCTTTCTTGCTGCCTTAAATACAGGGTGAAATATTTTGACAAGTCCATAGCAAAGGGAGAGAGGTCCAGGCCAAAGAAACATTTGTTTGAATTAATCATTCGATTGTGAATTAACGGTAGGTTTACATCTCGCTGGACCTTTCTCTGTAACTCTGACATCACCTTGAGTCAGAATGTGCAATTGCTCCTGTAAGTCACATCTGTGTCTATTTAGGGAAAATCTTTACAGAGATAAATTATTTTTGAGCAATGAAGGATGAATCTCTTGTGTTTTCTTTGACCTTGTGAGCAAAATACAAAAAGTAGAGCAATCGATCTCTACCCTCTGAAGATACCACAATATTGTATTTTGGAATGAACAGCGGGGGGGGAAAAAAATAGAAGTGAAGCCAGATGAACAGCTGTATTGAGATAAACCGTCACCCCATATGCTGAGGGAAAACAATCTCTGCACATTACAGAGAGTGAAGATGAAAAAAATAAGCTTAATCAACTAACATTGATATTACTTCTGGCAATTAGGAGCATGCTGGTAATGATATGAGTTTTCAGCTGTAAATAATTATGCTGCCTGCGGGCCATGCTTTAATTCTCGGCTGTATCTATAAACAATAATCAAACCAACAGCAGCAGGCTAAAAGTTGGAGATTTGTGGTTTGCAGAGCAGCGGTTGAGGAGCAGCTTATTGGAGCCCTGTGGTGTTGCCAGTAGTCAGGGTCACCTTCAGGTGCTCTCTCATCTGTACACCAGCGCGCTGTTCTATTGATCAGCCGGGATGTTTCAACACAACAGATATACATATACAGCTGCACACAAAGCACATGCGAACGTATATGAAAGGTTTGTGCAAAGACGTGCACATGAATGCATAGGTCCTCCTACCTATATAGTGTGTGTATGCATACTTTTTGTGCACACATGCATAAAGCTGGCATGCTTTACTCATTCTTCACATTAAACTTGTGCCATGTATGCAGGAAGATGCTTTCACCAGTGCAGACAAGTGAACACAAACAATATAGGGAATGTAAAAAAAACATGTGACACCTGATATAAGTTTGTATTAGAACTTAAACATATTATCATTTAGGTTATATTAATAGGATTTCCCTGGCAATGATTACAATAATACTAGGTTTAGGAAACTGACTCAGAACTAAACGTGCTTAACATGCTTGTTTACTTCAGTGCTCCTAAAATTAATACCAGTTTTAAAAGAGCAACATAGGAAAAAAAAACTTTAAATGCTAGAGTGAGACTTGACAGGTAACTTTTACTCACTGTCACACAGGAAGCAGAAATCTGCTGATGTGTTGGGACTAAGATGAAGTGCATAATTAAGGAAACATATGAAAGCCAGCACCAGGCCTGAGATTAATTAGGTGTGTGTCAATACCCTCATCAATATCCGATTAGCTAATGACACATGGCCCAATGAAGGCTATTGATCTTCTTCAAGTATGCGGAGTTAATAGGTTGAAGCCCACACTCAAATGGAAAGCTGACAGAAAGCTGTAGAAACAGTTTCAATGTATTTGGGACACGGGGCCCTAAACACAGCAAAAATCTGAAATGTCCCTTCAGTCATAGACAGTCGGATCACATTCGCGTAATGTGGCCTCGTGGGATTTCAGTGATTGCTGTGACCACAACTGAACTTACTCAGCTTTGCAAGAATTCCCATTCTTTTAGTGATAATTAAAAATGACCCAAAGGATCCCCCTCCCCAAAATGAAAAAAAAAAAAAAAGACTCAATCTAGATTAATAGTGGTGGAATGGCCAACATCATAAGTTGGCCCTTTTATGATAATGATTGTAATGATAATAATGAACACTTGGATGAAGGATGAACAATCCCCTGTCCTGGAGTTGAATCCCTATACAGGTTAATTAGGTAAGATAACATCATTAGCCACTCTCATGCCTGCAAAGAGAATTAATTGGATAAGATGGAGATTTAGGTCTATATTTAATCGCATAAACGATCAATGACAGCTTAGGCAGAAAATGGGAGGTCCAAATCGGTGGGCATCTTATTTAGAATATATTTAACCAGCTTAATAAGCAAAAATAAAATTAAACAAATGTAAAAATCCCAGAGGTTTGTAATATAGATTCTGTAAATACTGCTTTTGATTCAAACGTGCATTAATGATGCGTTGTTGTTCGTAGTTAACTTCTGATTGTTTTCGGCTTTGTTCATTAACCAAAGAAAGAGTGTGATACGGGTCCCCTGAATGAGCTCAGAGTGTTCACAGCAGCTATCATAAACTTTTGATAAAACAAAACAGTGACTCCGTAGTGGCAAAAAACAAATGAGGGCTATTCATTGCTGATACATATGAGCAATCTCTCTTCCTCAGTTGAAAAGGCCACCAATGGCCTGATGGCTTTGCAGTCATAAATAAAACAGAGGCTGACTGTTTGTTCTAAGGGAAGCATTAGTAGTTCATGATCTGTTTTAAGGAGACATTAGTGTTAATATGCCTTATGCCAAACATGAATGGGCCAATCCGCTGGGCATTTTGTGACTATCCTTCATAGCAGCTGTAAAGCTTGCTTGGTTTTCTTTGGCTGAGAAATACATTTGTCTGCACTTTCCTTTAAATAATGCATGCAACTCGTGTGAATTGTCACATACTACATAATGGATGTTTACACAGCAGCACGAGCACTTTAACGTCAGTTTGGGAGGTTCACTGGAATCGACACTGAGCGATGACAAAAGGGGGAAGTTTCGTACTTTTGTTCAGGTGAAACTATATATAAACATTTGTTTGAAGAAGCGCCATACCGCACTCCGCATTAATAATTCAGCCTTGTTGAGCAGTGATGCCATCTGTTAGATGAAACTATTGCACAGACCAGACTTTATCTTGCTAGCTTAATGGTGTTGGTCATGGGTTGCCACAAACTGTCAGAAATGTCCTTCCCCAAAATGTGAAATTGGATAACTCACAGTTCCTGCTTCTGTCATTCATGTCGTATTCATGACAGTCATCTTGCCGCTCTCGAATAATGAATTGTGTGCTATCTTTCAAATATAAAAAGTTTAAAACCGGACGCGTGTACTTTCACCCAGTGAAAGTGAACATGAGGAGGTCATCTGACACCAAGTGTAAGGGCTTGCTGTTAGGACCTGCGTCACTATCGCCTTGGCGACTGAGGTGTAGCTAACCATAAAGAGGGAGGATTCTGACTTCACAAGGTAACATACCTCTTAATCCTAAGTAATAACAATATCTATGTATTCAGTTACTGTTATGGTGTGCTAGTTATTTGCAAAAGTTTGGCTTAATAATCCATTCAGATCAAATTACATAGTTTAGTGAAAAGCCTTCTTACCTGCTTTTAATTTACCTGAAGAGGAGCAGTTTGACAGAACTCAGAAAAAGGGATTGTTTCTTGTGTTACTATGAATTTATAAAGTGCAAAGAGCACATTTAAAGTAAATATGCATGCAAAATGTTAAAAAGCATGGCCCCTTTTTTGACTCTTATTGTCAGCCGTGTGAACTGTGTGTTTTGGGGGAGACTGACGGTTGTCAAAGAACAAGAAAAGGCTTCTGTCTGCAAGCAAATAAAATATTCTTTGGTGCGCGATGCCCTGTCTCTTTGTGACTATTGAATTACAGACCCGATCCGTGTTTGTGGAAACGGAAAAAAAAAATGTCAGGGAAGATTTCAGGTCACACCATGCCTCAAAAAAAGGGGAAGTGCCTTGTCTACTGCAAACACTGATCCCACTGTCATTCTGGATTAGGGGCTGATTGAGCTTAGCTGACTAGATGACAGAGGAGATGGTCTTTCTCAGGGCGAAAGAAGTAGATGGAAAAAGGTTGCAGGTCAAATATAGTGACATTCCTGAGGAACAATGCACACACTTGCGGTATTTTTAATCAGTAGATCCATTGTTCATATTAGTGCTGTCACTATTTTAGACTTCTAGGGTAAAGCACAAGCTCCTTATTTAATATATTCAGTGTTTGAATTTATGTGAATAAAGTTTAACTCTTAAAAAGTTTTGAGAGAAAACCTTTAAAATGCTGCTTTGTGTGGAAAGGTCCAGAAAAAGTCGTGAAAAAGTTCTTTAAAAGCCGAAATATTTTCAGTTCCAAAATTTAAAACAGCAATCAATCGACGGCAGCGTTGTCTTTTTAAACTCTGAACCGAGCTGCTTGTTCCCACCATTTTGCTGTGATTGAACAGTTTTGTGGTGTGCAGGTCAAAAACAAATGCAATTGCAGGAAACCGTATATAGATCATTTAGCTGCACCCTGGCTCGTGTCGGCAGAGTGTGTTTGCATGGGTGTATTGCTCAGTAAACACATGAGTTAAATTAACACAGCAGAGAACTCCAAACTTCTTGTCTTTTTTTTTTTTTGGATTGATAGTCCAAGTCCAGAAAGTGCATTAAACTTCCTGGACTTTTGGGGTTTGTTCCTTGCTGTAATATATTCACATATGGCTGTTGACGGAAAGCAGAAAAGTGAGCCAGTCCTTTATATGGTTAACAAGAGTACTGGCAATCTCAGTATTTGGCAGGGGGTGTTCAGTTTTAACTACTAATGGACTTATTTTTCTCACAGCATCACAATTTTACAGCCTGTGTAAAACGTTTGCACACACAAACACACATGCAAACACACAATGCCAGAAAAACAGTTCACCAAATTAAAAACAGGAATGTTAGGGTGTCTTTAATTCAATAAAATACACATGTACAGGAAATGCTACAAAGCACCTCTTTATCTAAAAGTATTATCCTTCTTCTGGTGATAAGCGCCATTAGACACAAATAGATGCAGCTGGAAATGTAGCTGAAAAGTTTTACTCTCCACAGTTGTTTACGCGATCGCTTTTTCCTTTTCTTTTTTTTCTCTCTTTTTTTGTGGCCGTGATAAGGTGCATGGATATCCTGTGGTCTTTGCCTAGTTAATGTGCGCGGACCGCACACTGGCTCCGCTTTCACTGAGTTATTACGTCGAGTGTAATTTGAAACAATTACAAAAACACTGGCCCACTTGTTACAACACTCATTTTCCCTCACATATACAAACCACAGATTCAATAGCTTTACATGTTTTTCAATCACACCCAGTGGAGCAGTGTTCAGTGTGAAAAAGTATAGCATTTCATCCTAGCTCGCATGGTATGGGATAATCTTTCACATTTTGCCTGGGGTTTGTTTTGCTATTTCAGCAGAAACTTGTGCAAGCCATGTGAATTACCATAGGGAAAGACGATAAAAATACCAAATGATATTGTATCAGATGTAAATGAATAAACACTTTGAATAATCAAGGCAAATAATTTGTTATCTGTGATAATGAATGGTGTTTAGTGTCCTACATTCTCTGAGATGCATTGCAGAGATAACGGTTTTAAGCACACAAGCAGGAGGAGAGTGTGTAATGCTGTGTGTGCTGCAGTAAAGGCTTTCGTACGCACATTCAAATAAACCTTTTTTTGATTTATAGCTCTAATAATATAGCATGCTTTAAATTAAGAGGCAAATTTAAAGTTTGAAATTAAGTCAATAGCAGCATCTCTTTGTGCTTTTTATTTAGTTTTTAGTTTTTCATGAGCCTCGGTTTAACTGTTTTTTTCCACCATTTTTCACACATTCTGTTTTTTTTAGGCCTGGTCTAAGTTCAGAAATCAGGGTCAGCCAGTGATGATCTTTTGCAGTTTGTGGAGATGGACACCTTTGGCAGTGTGAGTACAGTTTCACTTCTGGCCCTCATAACAGTGTGACTGAACACAGCGAGGTCAAATCCTTGTACCTCCAGCTCTCCCTCTCTCTCAAGGTGCTGGAGCAGCCTGACCATTGACATTTAGCATTCCTCTGTGCTGCCTCTGGGTTTTCAATGGGGGGGGACTGAGAGATGCAGAGGCCAGTGCCTGGTTCTCAAGGGTAAAAACAAAAAGGCTCTTGAAAATCCCAAGGAGTTCCCATGATCCTAGGAAAGACCTTGATCCGACCTGTGTTAGATTTCCATTCCATGGATTAGGACAAAAAGAGCATATTTGGCTCATATTTACTGGCATTATTTTGGTATTTGTTTTGTATTTTTCCCTGGATTTTGGAATTGCAGCGTTTAGACGACTTATCTAAAATTTTGGCAACAATAAGAATTTACAGATTCTCTGCAGTTTATGTTTTCACATCCATTCAGAATTCATGCCCTTCAATGACATTTCTAAGTCGGTACAAAAGCTTGTAGTGACATTTTATGGTAGAAAGTTTTCAAAGTCATTTTTCAAGGTTTTTTCCAGCAACATACATAATCTGTTAGCATCAAAGGAGCACACATGCATAAATAATTGACTAATTCACTTAAAGGGGGCCAGCGTAGATTAATTAAGCTTGAATACTAATTATGTTTTCTGTCTACACCAACTGACGCGGTTGTTGTTTAGAAGAAACTGTTTGGTGGGTCACAATTACCATGCACATATAAGGCTGCTCTATAAATTGAGACTGTTTCACATTTTAAGGGTAGAATTGGCTTTGTATGCTTTTGAAACAAAATGCTAACCTTATCTATACTCATTTAAATAGAGATGCTTTGTAGATGTTTTAATTATTCGTATGACATTTTATCAATATAACCATTTTTATTCTGTGGATAGATAAAAAGAGACTTTGTCAACATGAAAACAAAAGTGGTCATTGATTTAGTAAGGCTCAACTTTTGCGTGTCACATCGTTTTATTGCATGGAGTTATGATGTGTAGTCGCACATATATGTATATTAATGACTGTACTCGCTGTGTGTATCATGCCCTTGGATTCAAACTGTGTTGATCAAGACAAATAAGAAATTATTTTTGGGTACAAGTTGGAGCTCAGTGAAGACACAAAACACATTATGGGATCTCTGTGTAAAGCTCTTAAAACTCTTGTCACTTCCAGAATCACTCTTGTCCCTGAATCCTTTGCCTAGTGCGCAGGGTGCTTGTCTGGAAATGGTAGCTTTAAGTAGCTCAGTGAAGACAAGGTTTTGCTGTCTACTCTCCCCTGGCAAGCAGCGCGCAGGAACAGAGGAAGACAGCTCAAAGCTGGGGCCTTGTTTACAGCTGTGTGGGGAAGAAAACAGGCAGACGTAAATGAGGGTTGACGGTTTCATGAAGCACAATTGGTTGATGGCAGATTCAATGTGACTGGGCTGAACTGGGCGATGATCCGTACAGTATGCAAAATTCACTTTCTAGCTGGTCTGTGCCCACCAGCCCCTAGCAGCGAGCGGTCTTCCCCAAGCCCTTCTAGCTATGCCTTTGAATGCAACAAGAACTGAACAAGGCATTGTTGTGCTCAATTCCTTTTGACAACAATCACATTTAAAAAGAAAGAAAGGGAAAAAAGTCACGATTCTCCTTTTTTGTCACCCGTTGTAAATGATTTTTTTCCCATGTTGGCTGCAAAGTAAGCATTTGGTGTGCTTCACAGTGAAATGAGGTGGAGTGGGTGGATTTAAAGGGGCATATGTAGATGCCTTCAGATGGGAAGAGAATGGGCCTGTTGTGCTGTGCTACTATTTACAGTATGGCTGTTGTGAATGGTATAATACATCCAAATTTCTTGGCGTGTAATTTTGGTGCGGTTCCAAAAGTTTAACACATGTTTGTGCAAAGTCACAGAAAACAGCAGAAACTTTGGCTTGGGCTGGTTTTCACATTTCTCAGTGTACTGCATAGTAAGTCCTGCACCTGACCAGTTAGTTGGCTTTTTTTTTTTTTTTTTAATGAGTCCTTTCTTAACTTTCATGACAGAGAGTTTTACATGGCAGGATGTGCACCCAGAGTCTGGGGCTACCATATAGAGTCTAGGCTCTTTACTTGGTTACCTTATATTCAAATTGACACTTTTATTTGCAGGGCATGAAGCTATCACACTATGCACAGTTAGAAACACTTTCATAAATCAGAGTAATACAAACTATGCTTTGAGGACAACCAGTGTAAAGACAAAGAAAGAAAAAAAAAAAACAGTGCCAAAAACCCTTCATGTTATGTGCTTAAAATGTAAAGTCTGCTATAAATTATGAAGTAAATGATATTGCAGATATTTCGAATTGGGCTGTTAGCATAAAGGGTGGCTTCATCTTAAACGTCCACTCTTCAGATAGTTTGTGGTTCAATCCCCAGCCACATGCCACAGTGTCCTTGGGAGAAACATTGAACAATAATAGCAAACACCTGTGTTGAAAGGACTTATATATGCAGACTATTAAAGATTATTTTTCTAGTCTGAAAATCAATTACAGTAGCAAACAAATCTGAAATGTTTCTAATCACAGTATGTGTTGTTAAAAGGCTGAACAACAAGCTTTTAGTGTCAAGGGGGGAAAATGTAGTGTGGATGGACATTATTTTATATTTAGTCATTAAGGATTTCCGAATTGGCTCTGAGGTTCCAATAACAATCAGCATTTTAATACCATATAAAGAATGCAAATACCATTTAGCTTATTCAAATCACTGATTTAGTTTGCAGGATAATATTATTTAAGTTGTCTGGTGTACAAATGAGGAGTGTGTGCATTTGTATTAGCAAAAAAAGAACTGTTTGATTAATTTTCTTCTAATTGTTGGGGGAATGTCGATAATTTGAGTATGCACCTGAACATTAGTGCAGAAAGTTCTGTAAATTGTTTACTGAAATGTAAAAAAAAAAAAATCAGAGAGAGAGAGAGAAGAAGAAGAAGAAAATGAAAGAAACGACATGGAGACATCTTCACCAATGCCAAATTTGTCTCTCATTTTTGTATGTGCAACTCAGAGAAAATGATTGGTACCCAGTCGAAAAGAAAATGGTTTTTAAATAAGTTACAATTAGATAAGCATTAATCTCAGTGGTATAAATGAATGTCTTGCTGTAGGGCTTGTTGAATGTAAAAACAGATTTACAAAAACTCCTCTTACCAGATTGGTCTGGAAGTAGTCCTCTGCTATTTTAATTGCTCTGTCATTTAGAGTCGAAATAAGCCCTCCCCACCCATTCTGCCCCTTGATTTTTCCTTTGAAATTAAATATTGTATACAAATACATGCTGTTCATGGGCATGAGCACAGTTCATCACTGAAATCTGCATAAAATGATGCTTAAAAAGCTCCATACGCTCTGAGCAACAAAGCTCTTTTATATGGCGCATTCTTATGTAAACATATCAATAACAAAAACAACTACTTATGCTTTTTACCTCGGCTTTCTTATTGTTCTGCTTGTCCGCAGAAATGAGAGAAATGTGGGAGTGTGGGGTTTGTTCCACATACTCTTGATTTCAAAGAAACCCATACTTTCTCTCTTATAGCCCTTCTTCTTTTTTCTTTCCCCTTCATACCAGTGAAGACCACCTACAACTCCAAGTCGGAATAGTGTTCACTTAGCCTGTCTTTGTATTCCCCCTGCCGCAATTTATATTAAATTTGTGGCATCTTCAAGAATAAGTCCTTCATCAAAAATCTGTCTTTACCAAATGCAGGAGACCTGACATGTTATTTAAACACCACTTCTCTCCCTCCTTTGAGGGTTTTTAGGTTGAGTTCATGTGAATGGAAGTAATGAGAAGTGTGCCTGGATTTCCATACTCATTTGCACACCGAGACGGTGTACTCACATGCAGCTTGTGCAGAAAAAAAGAAAGAAAGAAAGAAAATGCATAATTTTCCAGGCGCGAGTGTTGTTTCCCATTCTTTTTAGAAACAAGGAGGGAGTATTTTAATGTGACCTTCATTACACATTCATGTCAACTTTTCTTATCTATTTATGATTAAATTCTTTTCCACTCCTGTTGTTCAATTAGTGCTTGACCCCTTTAGCGGCGATGTAAATTAAATGACATTTCAGTGTCGTCCCATATTTAAAATACTGCGTTAGTTGCGGATCATAAATGATGATCTTCATTCTGCAGCTAATTTATTCATTTAACAATTTCCCTCCAGAAGTTACAGCAGAAGGCTCTGCAGCAACCTAAGCAGAAGAAATCCAAGTCGGCTGAATTTCTGATGGGTGAGTCCTGCTTGATGAGTTATTGCTCATAATTTGTGTAAGGATTAATTAACTAATTACAGACAAATGGCTTTGGGCTAAATTTTGCTCTTGCTTGTCAGGGCGCAATTTGTAATTATTTTAATCATTTCTTCTTCTCCTCTTTTTTTTCTCCTCCTTCTGCAAGATTCTGATTTAATTTTAACCTAATTGTGTTTTAGCATCATTCGAGGAGGATGCGCTTGAACATTTTGGGGCAGTCAAAGCACCAATAGAATTCTGTTGTTTATAAATATGCCTTGTTTTTTTCTTTTTTCTCTTAATGACTCACTTTGATGTAAGTGTTGTCCCGGCCCTGCGTGTCATTGTATTTTCATTTATGTTTCTATTTATTCTGTCAGGGAGAGAAGCGAGAGCTAATGTGGTGGGCATTGAAAACCCAGCCTTTGATGGAGAAAGAAGCACCGAGCGTTCCATTCCTCCGGTTTGGCTCGGGAGAGAAATTCGAGGTGACAGGCCAGATAGCACCCTTGCAGCTCACCAAAAAAAAATGGAGCCGCGAGCCCCTGCCAAAGAAAGAGGTGAAGCTTCATTCTTCATTAGCCTCAAATTTGTTGACAGTAGATGTGTTCCTGATCTAACCTTTCTCTCACTGCCTCTTTCCTTCTCTCAGTCTGTAGCTTTCCATTTGGGGGGCCCTTGGTCCCTGCATTCCAAAGCAAGCGTGTCCTAACAAGCAACCCTCGTATAACTTCTTCCTTCGCTGGAGAACGCTACAGTAGTGGGTGTTCTATCTCTATCTAGAAGTACCCTCGACACAATCAGCCTTGACTCCCACTCTCGGCTACATGCCTTGTGGTGGGTTGGAGTCATAGGAGAGTGCATTTACATACGCTACTACGCTATCGAGCCGATCCGCTGTCTGTGTGGTGTACTCACAACGCCCCCAAAACACAGCTTAAGGCCAATCAGGCATACAAATATGCCCCCTTATAATTCAGTATGTCAGAGAGAACTCTTGAGGAATGGGATGGTAAATTAGGATGTGTTCGAGGTTGTGAGTGTGCCAGTTTTCTCGGGGATGAGTCACATGTTAGATTCTTGATTTAATATGGTTTATTTTGCTTTTGCTGTGTATGGCTAGTAATTATTATCTATTTTGTCATTATTTTTTATGCACAAGAGGCAGAGCAAATTCTGGGTGGAAAATAAAGTTCATTCTCAAGTTGCTCTGGAAAAGCAATCATCTTTTTTCTTCTCTCCCACCAGCGGCTCGCATTTGGTGTGAATTAAACACTGTCAATATCCATTATAAGGATTTGCAAGGTAGGCGACCAAATCCGGAATCAGAGAGCGAGCCCCATCCGTTCAGAGAAGAGCGTTACATCTGACTGCCAGTAACTCAGAGTAGCGCTGCAATTGGACAAGGGAAGCCTGCTTTGATGGACTGCCTTCATTTTTACATGGACTTGATTAGGAAGGCAATTTATGGTTGCTGAAACACTGCAAATAAATAAATTTGAACACGCACTGAAGAATTTATGGGCTCTGAATCCACAAACTATGAATCAGTAGCACGCAATAAGCACTTCTGACTTGTGTGCCTTTACTGGAAGATCCAAACAGAAAATGTTCCATGTTTGTGACACTTTGGCCTTTTCCAGACTCTTTCATTATCTCTTGGTCTCTGCTAACAGTATCTCTGGCTGCCAAGAAGTGCTAGTTACAGATATTGTGCATGTAAGAACAGATAATTGAAATTTTCATTAGAGAGATGAATTGGAGGGCAGCCAGACTATTTAGGTAAATCACAGCTATGATTCAAAAGGCGATTCATGAAGCTACTACCATTATGCAAATTTGTATTTGAAAAAAGGGTTTCATAACCTCAGAGCTATTTGCGGAGAAATTGTTCAAACTCTCTGCTAACAATGTACCGGGATTTAACATGTGAATTTCACAGTCAATTTATGACACCATTGAAGAGTCATGTAGCAGCATGACTCTTAATAAGTATTTCAGTCTGAGTGTTTAAGTTGGAGTATGAAAGAGCAGGAAAACCTCATGCAGATATTTTACAAGAACACAAAAGAATTTCTGTGGAATTTTTTTGGGGGTAGTGGCCGAGTGGCCAGTGGTCCTTTTATGCAAACAAACTCGCATTTTTATGCAACCAATCACTGAAGCCCTCAGACTTCTATAAACGCGCCTT
Source organism: Perissodus microlepis (assembly GCF_051167445.1). NCBI lineage: Eukaryota > Metazoa > Chordata > Actinopteri > Cichliformes > Cichlidae > Perissodus > Perissodus microlepis. The sequence goes on along the minus strand of NC_140469.1, from coordinate 12,132,721 downwards.
GTGTGGAATATATAACATGACTTAATCCATTTTCCCCCCACAATCTGAGAAATACAAGTCAAGCAATTTAGATTGGAGCAAAATATTCAAGGCTTGCAATGATAATGATTCCAGGGGTTAAAAAAAAGCTGTAGGTGGGGTGTACCTTTAATAGAAAGTGCCCCTGAGCCAACTGATTCCCATAAACTCTGTGGAGCAGACTTGATACCCATAGGTCAGTGATTGCTAATAAGAAGTCAATGAGACATGGGCTCAAGTTATTTTCCTTTGGATCTGCTCCCCCAAACTTGCCTCCTTCTCTAGGCCGCTGACCTCGGAGTATTTAGCTGGTATTGTCTTTGAAATTCCAGGTACTTTTGGGCTTGTAGACTTTCTCATTAGTTCCTTTTGAACATGGAAAACATATGGCAGTCATATTTAAGAGATTGCTTGCCATGACCTTTTGCAGCATGCTAATTAGGCCCCAGAGCACCGCAGGCCGTGGAGAGGTGCACTGAGAAACCCAGGAGTCTTTTTCCCAGTTCTTTCTCTGCGCCTCTGAACTCCTGTCTCATCTTGGCTCTGCCTTATCTAGTAGCAGCCACTACCACTGCCCTTCGACAGTGTGGGTTTCAAAATTAACATTTTGCTTCATGTGCTTCTAATAACCACTAACCTGAACCTGTACAACTCCCTCCTTCCCCTCCCTTACCACCCCGCCAACTCCCAATCCCTCTTTCTCTCATTCGCTTTCCTCGTCGTGCACTTTCCACAGGAAATGAACGTGCACAAAATTACTTTGACCCATCATCGACAAGGCAGACGGACTCGGGGCATTGCAGGACGACTGGGGTCAGCGCTGAAGATGAGCTGGAATTAAGTATGCCATTCTCTGTCATAATGGTTCTCCTCGGTTCATTAAAGAGGGGTGAGAGAGATCACTAGTAACAGGCTGCCATTCGTGATGCCACGGCGGTCTATGTAAATACACCAAGTGATGGCATCACTAGATTGGCTACCCAAGTCGTTGTCATTGATGAAGGTCATGTATCATTGGTCAGTTTTCATTTCACCGTGGCATTTTCTCTCCCCCCCGTCAAATGACACGTGCAGAGCCATATGAGGAGTTTGCAGCCCCCTCCTAAAGTAGGCCTATTAAAGGCAAGCTCTTGGGAGCCAAGTAATATGCATGTTATAATGAAACCTGGCTATTAATGGAGAAGGCATTTCACCTGTATCTTTTGGATATCACTGCCGTGTAATATCAAAGGATCCACCAAATCAAATCTCATCACATGATGACAGGCCAGCTAACAGGCATGTTAATGCTCCCATTTCATTACCCCTCTACATACACTTGATTTTCACCCTTCCCCACGACTAATTTGCACGTTAAGATGCAGTTTAGATTGAGTTGGCTGATAAGTAGAAAGTAATTATTAAAGCACACAAAAAGAAATATATTTCTTTTTTTTGGCACCATTCAAATATACTTGTTTGGATTTACAGAAACTTTCACTGCTGATGAAAAGAAACTGTATGAAAGAATAACTGCGTTGCTGGATGACGAAGACACCTTCATTGACTTACCTGGTATGTATCATCTATTAGCTATACTACAGTGCCATAGTGATTTGTGGGTCCTTGATTTATTGTGATATTTAGCCAAATTTTATCCAGTTTTGCACATTTAACCTATGTGTATCACTTAAACTAATTTGCATGTATTTGCTTGTATTGCTGGTTTAAATCATTGGTATAATTCACAGACATGCTGGTTAGTGTAGATAGTGCAGAAGCACGAAATTTGTTTTCAGACTTTAGAGATACATCTTTCTGTTAACTTCCATCTGTATTAAAATATCATTAAAAACACAATTTTGTGACCAAGAATGTCATATTTTCTTGTGTGTTCTACTTTCTAATGTTAAATGTAAATAACAAAAACCATCCACCCAAAAATATGATGCTGTATTTCCCACTAACACTAAAAGCAGCACTACCATAGAACAAAGAGTAAACTAGAAAGGGACGCTCACCAGCAGACGGTGCTTTCCAAGCAACCCTATTGTCTCACAGTAGTCGTGCCTTTTCTCATTAGCTCAGTTTCATTTAAATATGTAGCCATCCAGGCAATACTGAGATGGTTTAAGCTTAGCATTGTTCTGGGTGAAGACAGTCATACCAGATCCTGTTGACATGACGCACATCTCTCTTGTAATTCCAGCGCACAAGTGATGGGTTTAGGCCCGCTTCAACACGGTAGAATTTAGCAGGCTTGTATTATTTCCTATTGTTTTGGATTTAGCTGTACCACCGAGATTAGCAACCCCATCCATTGTTTTGGAATGTTCATGAAATCCCACAGAGAAAGTAAAGAGGATCTTGGATTAAGAGTTGCTTCATGCAATAGGCTGAGAGAAAGGGAAGGAAAGAGAGACAGGAAAACAGAGAGAGAGAGAGAGCTTGTACTTCTGTACTGTCCAACACTACTGCCAGTTAGCACTTTACTGAGCTACAATAGACTTCAAGACAATGACCTTATGCAGTTGTATGGATGCCTCCCACCGGTGTAGGCTTCAAGTGTTCTTTGCAGAGGGCTCAGAGTATGTCAGTCCTGATCCTGACATTTTGTGACTGCTTCTCAGGCTTTTGTTTTGGCTTTTACAGCCTGTCACAAAGCACCATACACATTTCACAAGAAAGAACCTGAATAACACAAAACATTAATGAAATGGACAGTGGCCAGTGTTGGAGCTTTTTTTCTTTCCTTTTTTAAGAAAAAAAAAAATCCTGGAGAAGTCTTGTCTGTCTGCCTTGGATCTTCAGCTCTTCTTCTTTTTTATCTTGATGAATTCCTTTGCTTTGGCTTGGAGATGAAAGACCACAAAACTGGTATTCTGGTTTTCTGTAAGGCGTTAGGCGTCGCTATCAGCCTCTATATGAAAAGCATTAAGCAGTTTTAACAGATTTGGCTCTTGCACACGTTGGACTGCACACGTTGAATATAGAGATTGTTGAAGAATACATCACATTTCTACCAATGAGCCAGCACAGCAAAACTGAAACAGAAACAGCGAGCATGATAAGCTACTGCAAACAATGCCTCTCTCCATTCAGTAATGATTTTTAGGTTACTAACTTAAAACTACTTTGCATATGTTTTTTTCAGTTTAGAGGCTTGGTCCCATTTCAGTCTGGGCATGTTAGATTAGCCTAGCCTGTAGAATGCCTTTTACTGAAATAGAGCAATTTGATGAAATGTGCTATATTCATTGATTCATCCTATTTTTTTTAAACTAACTAAAAAAAGATATTTTTGTACACCTCTTATAATAAAAAACTGACATTATAGGATTCAGCATTTCTTTTTTGTTCCTTCTCTAAACAAAAGTCCTGCCTCAGTATAGTTTTAAGCCAAACATGTGGATGTGTGAATTGAATATGATGCTTTTTGACTGTTCACCATTGTGTTTTTGTACAAACTTCCACTTCAGTACATCATACTGTTTGCAAACATACACATATCTATCAGTTTGTGCCTGTTTCTGGATGTGCTAAATATGCTCATCCATCAGTATGTGAATGCATGTTCCAGTGTTTACGAGTGGAAATCCGTGTGCGTGTGTGTGTTTGTGTATGTCTGGTTGTGCGTGTGTCTGCACATGCCCACTGATGCGAATCTCTCCAGGTACGCTGCTAGCCTCCAGGGATGAGGAGGTGTTGGAGGTGAAGGCGGGTGATCTGGTGCTTCAGCGGCGACTGCTGCTCCACAGTGGTGGTGATGCCTCGGGCTCCAGGCCCTCCCAGGCCCATACCATTGCCAAAACCCAGGCTGAGGGTAGTACTGAGCTGGGAGGAGAGGCTGGACTCGAAGCAGGGAGGATGGTAATGGGCAGAGAGAGCACTGTAAAAAGTAATGCTATCCTGTTATTCGTTTTAATGTTGATTGATCCTATACATATATACATAGTACTATTTTATAGCACTAAATTAAACGGATTATCTGATTAAAACAAATATATATTGGAGAGCAGAAAATGTCTCATGAAATCAAAGTTAAAGGTAACATGATATTATTTCAGCATTGCAAAATGAATTAATTCAATTCAGGGTTGCACGATTGGATCAATGATGCAATGGGAGACTTGACATAATATTCAAAGAATCATGCATGCTTTGGTAATCTTGTAGTTTTGTTAAATATTAGAATGCTTTTGCTGCCTCTGTAATATTTCTTGCAGTGAGGACAGCTGAGGAGGTGATCCCCCACTACACCCAGCAGCTGAAGGAGCGTGCGCGGCCTGACATGATCATGCTTGGCAGCCTTTCACTGCAGCAGGTCAGCGCTACAAAGAGGAATATCTGTGTCATCATCCCATATTCACCAGCACATCAGCCATGTCCATTATGCTGTGTACCAGTGGCTTGGCTAATGGACATAGAGTCTGTGCATGTGTGCATGTACGTCTATCTGTTTTTTGTCTCTTCACATGCCTGTTTGCAAAGTGAGTAACTTCCTTGGCTTAATTTTCTTCTTCTCATTTTCCATTTTTCTTCTTTTCTATGTTGTCCCAAACCTCCCCCCCCCCCCCCCCCCCCCCCTTCTCAATCCATTTCATTTTCTTGGAAGATGGTCTCAGCTGAATGCACTCATGTTTCTTTTGAACAGCGGGCATTCAAGGTACTTCAGAGGTTAGATTACTCATTCATCCTTGACTCAAAATTAGAACATGGATTTTAAATCGATATCCTATTCTACATATGATAAGCTCAAACCACTAATTTATTTGATTTATGCAGACTCTCTTCTTCTCTCTTTCCACTTTGTTGTGCATTATTATGCATATTTGTTTCTAACAGAAGCTGAATTTCCTCGGTGCTTTACAAGTCTCACGGTCTTTTCAGGAAAAAAATAAAAGATCATGACTACTTTTCATTTTCCAACTGAGGATTTTCTGAACTAGCTTTAAGATCTGAAGCTTCGTTCAAAACAAGTGTTTGCATTCGATCAGACAGAAGAGAAATGGGAGTGGATAGAAGAACAGCAGGTTCTCATTGTGTAGGCAAATCTAGGTTCCAAAGAAACACATTAATGCATATGTAAACACAGGAATGCAGGACTTCCATCCACTGTATTTTTAGTTCTAATCCCATTTGAAAAGAGAGGAGAGAGAGTATCAAGTTACATGAATAGAAAGTAAATGTAACCGGGAAACAAAATACTCAACAATGAATTACTGTCACTCCGAAGTCACAGCAACAGTTGACTCATCTTCCCTCACTGGATAATCAGCGGCATCTACTGTGTACTGTATCAGTAGTGGGATCGGTGTTATCTTATTCGACAATAATATGTATGCGCTCTCCTACTGTTTCCACTCCCACCTCCCATTGAAAGCACATTATCCACCAGAGATTTCACATCTATTTTAAAAATAATAGCGTTTTTCTTCTTTCTCTATTCTGCCGCACAAAGCCGCTGCAGTGCGAGACATTGTCACTTAGCAGTGTCAATGTGTCTGAATGGGGAGTGTGAATGTGCTGACTGAATGTAAAACCGGCAGAAATACTCATCAAACGCTACATGTCTTTAGGGTCTGGCTCGGTATCGATTGCCTGCAGATTGCATTACAGTTGCTCCTTGTGCTTAATTCTGCCATTATGGTGCACTGCACTGTTTCACAAAGCTGCATCCATAAGAACGCGTGCATGTGATTTTGAACATGTTTTCAGCAAGTGGCTCAGAATGGACCCCCGAAGAGAAGCGAGTGGGCAAAGAGAAAGAAAAGACTAATGGCTTTCTTCACTGGTGATTTTAAGGTAAATGATCATGTATTGTATAGTGCAGAGCAGAGATGTTGCTGTTTTGCTACATATGAGAACACAACATATCCACTTTAAATTAAAGGAGCCCGGTTCACAAAGAGACAGCGATGAGGCAGTGAGACCACAACCCATGATGAACACACTGCTTCCGTGGTAAAGTCCAGCCCATTTCATATTTCTTTCCATATGTAAAATTTATGTCACATGACTGTAATCATTAATTGTGTTAAAAGCATTTGTATTCCCACTGACGTTCGGGAAGGAATGTAATTCATGTGTCCCCTGCATGGCTTCTCTTGTCGGCAGACATTGCGTTGTGGGTACTATGGCTCCGGGGCACAGAAATCTGTCCATGTCACTGGGCTCGGAGGTGCATCAATTCTTGGTCCATCCGCTTTATTCAGAGATCACACATCACATCTTGAAGCGAGAGCCCCAAAGGCAATCAGCTTAGCATGTTTAAGTTTTAAGTAATTACGGACTACCACGCCGGCTGACACGATAAAATCAAGACACCACTGTACACATCAGCATCTCGTCTCGCACCGGGTTGTATTATGGGTGGGTGGCAGTCGGACACCAGCCCTGTCAGATGAATGTGGTTTGGAGTTTAGCGAGATGACCTCCTCTCGACAGCCTTGAACCCTGTAAATTCCCTCTGATATCAATGGTGGGTGGCTATTAGACATGGGAGACTTTCTATGCATCACCTAGGGCTACATCTGCCTGAAATTGAATGAGAAATTATTTCACTTTCTCTCTCTCTCTCTCTCTCGCTCTCTCTCTATGCCTGTGAAAGAAAAAAATTAAAGAGCAGAGACACGGAGCTGACTTGTGGTTTTTGTAACAAATGTGTAATTCATTTGTTTCCACTGTTTCTAATTTAATGGAGGTTGAGTAATTGCATTAGGAAGCACATTGTGCCTTGTTGTGAACTGATGAAAGCACATGTAATACTTTTGATAGGCAAACAGAGAGGAGGGAGTGAAGGAGAGAAAGAAAAGAAAGAGTGCTCGCCTTTGATGCGCAGCATTTATTTGCTGAATTATCCTCCCTTTTACAAGCATCTTATCCCCAGTTACAGGCAGGCCAGGGCCCTTGTGATATTGCTTTATTTTGAGGAATTAAGAGAGGTGGCGAGGAGACAGAGCGAAGCAACCGCTTATTACATTACCACTGATAAGATTGAAAGGCAGAGAGAAGAAAAAGAGGAGGGGGAGAGAAAGACAGAGAGAGCGAGAGACAGTGGAAAGTGTTTTGTTGTGGTGTTATTAGATTGAGCCGCTGTTGGCTACAGAGTGGAACAACAGAGGGTCCAAAATGCAGGTGGCTGTTAACAGGGTTAGCCTCTTGTGTTTGTGCGCATCGCATACAAGTGTGTGTTTGTGCACGTAGCAGCAGCGACATCGAAAGCCCGTCACTCAGAGCGTTGGGGGAAGGCCAAGAAGAAGCGATGGCCAAATACAGCCAGATGACAGAGCTCCCAGAATCCTCCTCTGCAGCATCACGGCCCCTGTGGCAGGTAAGATCTGTTAGAGCGAGCCACACATTCACCGAGGACAGAAAGCATGTAAACAGGAAGTGACATACCCTTAATCTGTAAAAGGGTGGTCTCGCAGGAGAAGATATTGATCCTGAAGTGTTTACAAATAACCACAAAAAGCAAAAGTGAATGATGTAATTTTGTGAAATCCTGTAACCTGTTAGAGTATCCAAAAAAAATCCTTTATTTTCTAGATTTTCAAATTTCGCTCCTGTATGTGCACACGCCTGCGCAAAGGCACATATATTTGCAATACAGCACTGACTAAAACAGTTTTCCTTATACGGCGTGCTAAATAAGTAGTCACAATATCACTATATATATTGACACAATGTATTTTTACGTAGCATATAAAGAATTTTTTTTCTGTGTGGATGCTGTCTTTGGTTTTTGCAAAATAAGTAGGAGGAAAAGGGAGCCTTTAGAGATGAAAAAGGGGGGAACAGAGTTCGAGGAGAGAAAAGATAACCGAGTAGGAAAGAGAGAGAAGGGGACTGCAGCTTTAGTGGTAGCATCACCAGCTGTGGGAGGAGTGTGCTGTTGTGTTGCATCTGGGGATGAGGCTGCCATGCCACCGTGCTGGCTTAAAGATGTAATGAATCTTCAGTCGGGGGCTTTCCTTCCAGGGTGACAACTGGCTTTGAGGAAGGTTGTAAATGCAGGGGAGATTGTGGTATAATTCCTCAGACTGGCGTTTGTGCCCCCCAGTCACCATTCGATTATCTCCCAAATTGCTGTGTTTCACTGAGATAAAGATTTTTTATGGCTTGCTGACTTGAAACAACTAGCACAGGCAGAATAGGGGGCAAAAGAGGGAGAGGGAAAGAGAGAAAGAAGAGAAAGCAATGGCCAAACCTGCCACGCATAGTAATTTCCTTTGGTAAATGACAAAATCTTTGTTTATATGACATTTCCCTAAAATCACTGCAGCGAGATGAATCTGAAATATAAAATGTCACATTTGGCATGCAAAACTATGAAAATATATTTCTGTGCAAAATTCATGGAGGCATTTAATTTAGAACGTGTTTAATAACTAAGGCAGCCTGCATCAGTAATCCTGCCCGGAGGTCCCAAAAAGATTGTCATATTTATTCTCTCCTTTCTTCACCCCCCCTCCTTCATTCCAAAGCCAAAAAATTTTAAGGGTAAATGTTCATTGTTAATTAAGATATACTAATTAAAATGAAAATAATTAACGAGAAAGCTTAATCTCTGAATATTAGCCCATACTTAGAAAGAAAGGAAGTTTTTGTATGTGGCATTTCCTGTCTCTATTAAGAGTGCATTTTGTGTGATCAGTCAATGTGTGGAAAGCCCTGAAAAGATATTTCAGTGAAAGGACGGCCGCTTGCCAGCAAAACCACGGAGGATCCCTCGCTGGAGCCTTTGATCTCATCTGTAGGAGTGCTGTAATGTTATGGCACTTTAGGCACAACTCAAGCTTGGGGCAAACAAACCACCTCTGATATGGAAAATTGGCTCACTTCACCTTTTACCTTCACCTTGCTGTCTCGACTGACTCCTGTGATGCCTGTGCAAGCATTTGGGCTTGATAATAACAATGCTTACAAATTGGACACCGGTATGACGTTATTATTTTTTATTCCGGTGCTTCTTTATGCTCCTTTCTCCTCCTCCTTCTCTTCCTTTCTTGTCTGCATGCATACATCTCGTTCCAGTGTGGGGGTTTGGAGGTCTTCATCCCCTCCTCCCAAATGTGAGATGTGTGGGCTAAACGGCTTTGCCACCAATTATACTAATTTCGCTTCTGCCTAAATTGTTTTAGTTGTTTTGGTATGCAAAGATGCTCACAGAGGGGAGATTGCGGGGCATTACTGCAGGGCTCAGCACACACACCCCTGCATTGCCTGGCAGAGCAATGGGGATCACCAGCCCTTGCTAGGTGAACGTGTGTGGTGCGTGACTGTGAAATAGCAGGGAACAATCTCAGGTACAAACAGCACTGTGTGAAAGTGCGTGCATATGAGTATAGACACTAGCCCCTGAGTGATGCTATATCATTGATTGGAACTGAGGTCTTTAATTGCCAAACACTCAGAATTTGCCCCTGGCGACTGGTTAACATGGTGTAAATTTGAGCACATAAAATAAATAGGAATTAGAAGTTGGACCTTAGATAATGTCAACACTTATTTAGGATAGGATAGGATGATATGTTGAGTATCACTGTGCGAATTGTATTGTGGATTTATTTACCTTCATCTGGCAGCAGGATTAGGTCAGGAGAGCTGCTTAAAACTTCAGATGGCAGCTTACAGATAGGTTACAAGTAGTTAATATTATAGCAATGTATCAGTAGTCTCATGGTAACATAACTATAAAGTTGTATTACCCGACAACTTAGCAAAGTAAGGACCAAATTTCGTGCTATCCTATGGTATAGGTTGGTAGATAAACAGTAATATCTTGATGTTAATGCATAATTATTTCAATATGCAGCGGTATATTGTTGGCATGGTCACTTTTGACCATTAATACACTAATCAGGGTGAGTATTTTTGACATATTAACATTCATCTTGATGCATGCTCAATCATCCAGGTAAGTAAATCTCCAAAAGTTGATTCTGTTCATCTGGATGAACATCAAAAACGTTACGTCGAGATGAACAGAATCAACTTTTGGAGATATTAACATTCAGCCATTTTTGCCAACGTCATATAGATTTGGTTGCAATGGCCATGTACTCACAATGCTGTTCTTAATATAACACTCCTGCAATGACACAAAAATACTAGCCAAGAGTAGAGAATATATTAACAGAAACACAGAATATTTTCTGTGGGGAGTAGTTGCAATCCAGCTAGAAGCCTGCAGTAAATGATGTTATGATGTGAATAAGCAGAAGTAGCTGGAGTTAAACTATAAGCTCAACTTTTCTTCTAGTTTTTTAAGTGGTATATTGGCTAATATATATATCACCCATAAGACTTTAACATTTCTTGTTGATGGGACAGTTTCTCCTGCTGGTTTTCAAATGATTATAAAATATGCAGTTACTGGTTAAATAAAATAAATATATATTTTTAAAAATGACATGTGCACATAAGAAAGCTTATATTCCGGCTGGTTGTGGTGATCTGTGATTGCTATCAGGTGGCTGCAGTGCTGCTTCCTGTTTGATGTGTGAAATCAAAATGGCAAATGCTGTAAAGTGGCTTATGGTGCATGATGTCACATCACACACACACAAACATGCACATGCTCCACAGGGTCTCATTCTTTCCAGACTCCCTTGCAAGTGGCCCTGATGGAACATGAACTCATGAGTGGAGTTGCTGTAATCTTAACCTACACTTAAACTAAACTCAAATATGAATTGCACTGAAATTTAGAAACAGCACATAATTACATTGTACAGGTTATTACAACGTTGCCATGCAAAGGCAAGCAATGGGCGAAATGTACTGTTTGTGCTAAAAAAGTAAATAAATTGTGACTAAGATCTGGGCTTTCTGTTTAAACTAGATTGACTTTTCATCCACTGCTGTTCAACAGATGCCATAGGACACAAAAGGCTAAAAAGTATATACATTGTTGTCTGATTATGTTTCATTAGAACAAAATAAAAATGACTGTCTAGCCTGCTTAGACTATTACTCATCCTAAGCTCTGAAACAAGGCACATGTCACCAAAGCAAACAAAGGCATTTGCAAGTGGAATGATGTAGCCTGAAGGTTAACGGGATAATCTTAGTAACACAAGGATGGTTTTTTTTTTAAAACCAGTCGTCTGAATAGGGAATCTAGTTTCGTTATCAAGGAATGCTGATATTCCCTTGAGCAAGGCCTTGAGCTTTAAACGCTGAGGGATTGAATGGAGATATGTAGATAGGAGATTGCGACTTTACTGAGCTTGTCTTTAGTGGAATCACATTTGAAACACCTGTAATCTGAGTATTTATTTTTTGAGAGATAAAAATGTAATTCTTGTTTGAAAGATATACTCGTATGAGGGTTTTTAGTTTGTTTGTCCATCTGTCTGTTTATTTGTTTGTTCTAATGATGTTGCCACCAGCATTAAAGTAAGCACAATATTTAGCTTACATGATAAATAATACAGACGTTAAGATGCCATTTGGCAAACTCCTCAGGGGGTCTCATATATCCTCAGCAGTCAAAGACACTGTTGACAGGCAAAATCTATTAATATAATTATTAATTGTCCCGTAGTTTCCTTAGCATACAATAATTTATATTTATATTTAAGTATAGAGAAAAGCTGTTCAAATAGAATTTGACAAACTTTATTTACACTCACAGTTATTTACAAAGTTACAGAAGTGTTGGTTCAATAAGGGTGTTGATTAAATAACAGTATTTTCTCTAAGAAAATATTTTTATAATCACAGTTTCCACGAATAAAGAAAGATAATAAAATCAAGCCTGTACTTTTTTGTAGGCGGACCAGAGGAGTGCTCCCCAGCCCGTGGAGGTGTGTGTGCGTTGCCTAAGAGCCACGAGGGACAGACTTCCCAGGGGTCTCTATACTGTCAGAGTGGCACTTCACAGCCATCTAGGGGGTCCAGCCCTGGCCTGGTGCAGTAGGAAAGGGCAACATGTTTGGGCAGCGTCTACTGAGCCCACTGAGCATCGGGGACGCTTCTACGACATTGACCTCCACATTAACCAGAGTCTGTTCATGGTAGCCTTTGTTTAAGCATCAGGGCATGAGGTGTGCTCTAATGGGGTGATATCCACTGAGCTCTGACAACAAAAGAAAAGTTTTACTTTTAGTGTCATGCGTCTTTTCTCTGTTGACAATAATACAACAACACACATCAGGGAAAATACACACAATCTGTCCCTGGTTGTGACTATTAAGTGTTAAGAAATAGTATAAATATAGTATAATTTTGTTTTGCAGTTGACAATTGGAAAACTTGCATTTAATTTTTATTTTTTCAAAGAAAAATGGAACTAAATATAAAATACATCTTTCGCCGGGAAGCAGTTTTGACACTGAGGAGGCAAGAAATTTAATAATATTTATAAATTGGTCAAACAATAAAGCTGCACGTGCTAAAACGACAGAAGCTACAACACTGCATTTCTGGTGCTATTTCAGAATTTCTCTTTCTTCTTCTGCCTTTATTTTCATCAGCTGCAGTGAAGATGGAGCAGTTTCTACACTGAAAGGGTTATGAGAAGTTATATTACTGTAAAGGCAGCGTATGAAAATATGTCACACACAGCCTCTAGGTTTTTCTCTAGGGATCCCTATATGAATAAAACAACAACTTCTCAAACATGACATTTAATCCATGCATGTAAATCAAATCCAATATCAATTATTCATTCATATAGAAGAAATAATGTTTTATTGGAATAAAAATGGAGCACAAATGGAATGAAACATTTCGTTTCTTTCCTGTGTGTCTTTCAGCATCTGCCACATGCTTGAGCCGGATCAAGGCAAATAAAAGCAAAAATAGAAAAGTTAGGCAGAACTGACAAAAATACGTATTTGAAACATATTTTTAAAAATGTCAGCCTACATTTCTATTGCATAATAGATGACTAAATATGTTTTCCCATTTGGTTCTTTTATTGAAACAACACAGCAGATTACATTAGATGAAATTATGCACATTTCACAACCCCTTTCCTAAACCTTTGGATATGAAGGAGCGGATCTTCTATATAAGCTGTGCTAATCTTTAAAAAAAAACCACATACTTATTATAGATGGTCGATATTGACCAGTGGATTAGAACTCTTTGGTTTATTCATTCAGTGATGTGTGCACGGTACAAAAGATTCACAAGCAAAACCTTAAAACAGAAACCACTAAATGCAGTGTCCCTCTTGATCCCATAGAGTCTCATACAGGCTGAGAAAGCATTTCTTCACTGTTGTGATGGCAACTCTAAAGGCCTAGCTGGAGCATTTAGCACATGTGGACACTGTCAGCGTGCTGGTGGGTGTATTCACTGAGCTAGAGCATTCTGATAATATTGTCACAAGCTCCCATGAAACATAAAAGATGGGGTAAAATCTGGCACGAACTGAAAGCAAAACCTGGGCTCTGCGTCAGAGGTAAAAAGAAAGAGGAAAAAGAAAAAGGTTTAAGTACAGCATGGTAAATGCCTCGTGTCACTCTGCCTTCCTTCCTCTCCTCCCCAAGCCCTCAGCTGTGCTTTATAGACAAACCAGTTGTTGTTGTCTTCATTGATAGTAGTTGGAACGTTGATCAGATTTGTCTGAGACTACCAGGATTGGCTTAGCTGGTTTTCTCTCCGTCTCTCTCGCCTCTTGCCCACACGATAGCGTGCGATTTCAGTGGAGCTTGCAGTGCCTTCTAAGAGGAAATGAGGAATTAGTGATGGTAGGAGGAAGCCAGGAGCTTATTTTCCTTTCCTCTTTCTCCATATCTCTCTCCCACTTTTTTTCATTCACCCTTTGCTTTGTGTGTCTGGGTTTGGATTTAGACAGAAACAGTGCCGCTTAGTTTTGAAATGTCTTGGATATGCAGAAGAGTGGGAATGCTTGAAAAGAGTTGAGAAGGGCCGAGACTCATTTTAGAGTTTTATACCGAAAAAGGAAAAGAAATGATCCACATTCTAATTAAAGAGGGGAGGAGGGGAGTGGACAGGAAGAAAATTAGGAAAGATCCTTGGAGGTATATGAATTTATTCTTGTCTTTTCCACTTTTTAAATCTTTTGTCATGTGTTGTGCTTATTGCTAAAAGATCACTTTTGATCAGTTTACTGTGAACTGCACAACTGTAGCCGTTAATTTCCCCTCAGCACTTTAAAAAAAAGTCAACCTGTAACCTACTTAAACCTGTAATAGTTTAAGTAGATCCTCCATAAACAGAGGAGCAGAAAAAACTCTGACGCATATCAAGTCTCACAAACCTCTCACCACATACGCACATATGCCCACGTGTCTACACAAAGGCACTGCGCGCGCACGTAAATGACTATTTATGCAGGTCACATTTCTTACAGTAAATGAATAATATGAATATCCTCAATATCTATAATCTCTGATATTATTCCATAAATTTATGTCCTGAGTCAGACACTACTACCCATCATTTCACAGGTGCATACCAAAGGCTGATTTACAGGGGGGCGGGGGGTTGAAGAGAACGGGATACAAATGATTTATGTGTTAAAACAAGTCCTCTGCATTTTCCATTACAACTAATAAAGGGATAAAATATTTCCACCCAGTGATGGATGATGTCGCACGCACCTCACTGTCAGTTCATTTTTTAAGCAAACCCACCGTTCTCTGGGTAAATAAGAATGTATGTGTTTTCCATTGACTGCTAACCACTAACAATTTTTGCTTCGCGCAAGACACCCTTGATATTATCAGTCTGATTGATGATGGCTTCTCTGAATCACAAATTCGGTAACTGTCAGCTCACGCTCTACAACAGCAAACTCGAGTTGCCCTCTTCGCAGTGTTTGATGCCGCAGTCTTTATCACGCCGACATCTCCTTTTAGGCAATTTTCTGAGCTCGATGGGTTAGAGTGGCAGTTTAGAACAATTCTAAGACAGCAGATAAGTTACAGGAGGATTCAAGTGTAGGATGTAGATTAAAAGGCAGTTAGCATGAGATACTCTGCTGTTGATGTGTCTGCATGTGTGCATGCGTTAATGCATGCGCCCTGTAGGCATGTGCGCTCAGCTGACTGAAACTGTGAGCAACTTTCTTCTTTCCTTATATTTCTCTGTATGTTTATCCAGGTCTTACCTTCCACCTGTAATATCATCCCTTCCACGGTGCTGGTTTTCCACCTGATCACAGCACCGGGAGATAGAAGTCACGTCAGCTCTGCGTTGGCCTGGGCAGCATTTCCTGCTTGTGGGCCAAGTCTCGGTTTGGTCGAGGGCATGTGAGTCAAAACCACTGTGATGAACAGCAAAATGATCTTCACGTGTTTCCCTCTGTCATTCTGCGAGTTTCCCCCTGACTCAGTCCAAAGACAAGCTCTTTAGCTTAAGCGTGTTAGTTTTTAGCATGTGCACCCTGCCTCCCCCCCAGTTACCCCAGATAGGATAGCTGGTAATGAAAATGGATGGCTGTAATTCATTTTCAGAGAAAATACCTGCAGTCCAAAAAAATGCAACCTGCAACTTTTATGAGTATTTCTTTGTACAGTGACAGGTTTCTGTTATGTGCACAGGTTCAAAACGCCACTGATCCGGGGCGAGCCCAGCACACAGCTGGACCAGTTTAAAAAGATTGAAGCCCTCATCTCCTCTGATCTCGACCACTGGCTGTGCAACCTGTATTTTCAGGTGTGTGTGCAATTACGAAACCCCGTGTTCACATGTTTGTTTTGATGACGCGAACCTCTCGATTATTCTATTTAAATTTGTAATTGCGTGCAGGTACAGTATGTGCGTGTTTATTTCTTGGTCTCAGTTGTAAACCATGTGCTTGTGTGTGCCATTTTTTTTGTGTCTTTTTCACTCTGATCCTCTTCTTTTATTTGGAATGTTTAGGGGGCAGAACGGTGGATCTGAAAAGATGGGGGGTTGGATTTTTGGATTTTCAACGATAAAAAGCTTTTACAGAGAAATTGAAAATTGGCCCCAGAGAGCAAACAAGAACCACATCTTTACCCAGCAATTCTGAAAGCATTAGAGCTGATGCATTGATTAGATTAGTAAACATCTTAATTGAATTAAAAACCAGAACAAAGCTCTCTGTCTTGGATTTGCTTCTTTATTTGTCCCTTTGACTGTGACATGTTGTTTGTATTACTGCATTATCATTACTGTTGGTACGGTTGCTTTGATTGCTGTGGGATATTTTTTTTTGTATCTCTGCATATGCACAGCACAACAACAAGCACAATATTCTTGTCACATTTATAGATTTTATTGAATTGTTTTACTGCACACTTTGACAAATGCTAGTAGTTCTCTGTGCCTGCAGTTTTGAACACCTGTAATGTTATTCATACAGCAAGATGTTCTCCCACAAACAATGATGATGCAATGGAACATTATGCACATAACTACTGATTATTACAAGCTGTTAATGTTCACTGAACACATATGCAGACCTCTGACACACGCGAAGCAGGCCTGTTCTTCTTCTGGTTTCTTGTGTTTTAGGTAAAGAGACTCCCACCTGGAGCATCTCGGGGACCAGAGCACTGCATCACTCTATCGATCCCCTCTTCTAAACAACCTATCATTCCCCAATCTGAGGTCCACCAGAACCAGCTGCCACTCCAGCCCAAGCCCCCATCGCAGCACCAGCTCTGTCCTCAGCTCGTTCATCCCCAGTCCCAACAGCAGGCCTGTACGGACCCCAGCTGCAGAGCGGGAGATCCCTCTGTGGTACATTCTCACCGGGGGTCCCCTCTCAACCTGTCAGCTGATTCTGCTTGTTCTTCCTCATCTCTGCCAGGTAGGGCTCCGATGTTACAACCCCCAACTATGCCACAGTGTGGAGAAAATGTCACCCTAATGTCACCAACACTGGGAAAAGAAGAATGACAGGCCTCCCTTACAGCAAAGCTCCACTGAGGTGAATGTGCTTGAGGGTAGGGTTTGGTAGGGGAATGCTTGACAGACAAACATTATATTTGTTTTCTCAGTTAGATTATGTGTAAAATATATAGACTCTAATGTTAGTGTTAGCATAGGCAAAGTATCGTGCACAACATTAGCAGAACCTGATAGTTGACAGACATTTAGATAAATAAAACCACCACTTCAGCAAGCAAACAAAAACCTGGCATGTAAAGTGCTGGTTAAATAAGTCCAATCAAGCTAGCTATCTTCAAGCAACTTAAAGAAGTCCAGACGCTTTTCTTTGCAAGCTCCTTTGACTACAATGACCTGGATGACTGAGAACCTTCACAGACAAGCTAGCTATCGGTGAACAGTGGTTAGCCTAGCTGCCATGATTAGCACAACAAAGGTTTTGGAATTTATAACCACATTTTCTTCTTTATATTCTGTGTCCAGCTGAGCCAAACTAAACATTTTACATGCTTACATGACCTGGAAGACACACATTGCTGTGTTTTGTGGTCTGGCTTTGGTTCACTGTGGATGACTAACTTATAATTACCGAGTTCGAGCTATAAAAAGAGCTATATAGCAATTTTCTGCCAGTTGACCGAAATTCCTTAAGTTCAATACATAGTAGGCGCTCTGATTACCATCTTAACTTCATCTGCCTTTTTATCCACAACTCACCATTTCAATAACATCCGGTTAGCTTTATTTTATATGATTTCTCCTTAGGAAGATAAGATATAAAACAGATGATGAAATTTTAGATTTAGTTATGAGACTTCATCTTGGTTCAGTCTTTACTGTTGCTTCAAGTCAAGGAGAGGCTTTTAGAGTTTGTGTGTTCCCTTATATATGTATGACCTCTTCCTGTGTCCTGTAGTTACTTCTTTAAATCTTAACACATGCAAGTCATGTTTAAGTGAGGGATGGGCGCTCCTTTGCTTTCCTTTTACAGCATGCAGAGATAATATCCTGTGTCATACAACGTAGGTATTAAGGTATCCTTTAGCTACGTAGGAGAAATGTTTTTTTATGGTTTCCTTGCTTATGTGGTGGTCCAACCCAGGTATATTAGTAGAGGGCCCGGGTTAATATAGTTTTTGCTTTATTTCATTACTGAAATGGAGTGAAGTGATATAAGTATGAATCTTACAATGTCCAAAGTTTGAGCTAAGTGATAAAAATGCTGAAATCACATATTTAATCATAACCACATTTAATTGGGGCTAATGATTTTGTTGATAATGATAATATTAGAGTCCATCTCCTTATTTTAAAAAAAAACCATACTAGTTTTAGTCATCTAGCATTCTGGCCATTGCCACAAATCAAGTGCAGACTCATTTGGTATTGATCCTCAACAAAGACGACTGGCTAGCTTCTTTGTTATTAATACACTGGCCTTTTTTTCCTTTTCTGGCTTTCTTTCTTTCTATTTTTTTGCACGCACAGCTCATCTTTATTTAACAGTCCTCAAAAGTTTCTGGGGTGCTCTGCTTTAAACATCACACAGGCTTTTTAATTACAAATGAGTTGTGACAGGTCTGCTGGGTAGCACCCTGGCCCATTTTAAACGTGATGCCGGCTGACAGCTTGGCAGTGTTCTCCCAGCACTGAAACATGTGGAAGAAATTGGTCTTTTACATTTCACAGCTTGTCGCTTCCTCCGCTGGCTGACCTGTGACCCCCCACAGAGATCCTAACGCCCACAAGGGAAGTGTCCCCAAAGAACTGACTGCCTTTCCAGAGAGAAAGAAAGAGAGCGAGGGAGGGAGAGGAGCACTCACTATGGGAGATTTATGTTCTGCCACACAAGGCAAAAGGTACCAGGTCTCTTCACCGCACATGGCTTCAAACTCTGGCTTGCACGCAGGCAGAGATGTCAACACACAAGCACTTGCGCGCACGCATACACATTCTCACAGGTGAGGAGGTTGCTTGGGAAGTGAACCCAATCCGCAAGTGAAATAACGGATCAAAAGGTGTCCTGCACAACACCTCATCTGCGCTGTTCCCTAAGCCGACCTGACGTTTGTGCCTCATTTGCATACAGATCCGTTCATGTTGCATTACCTCTGGAGCGAATTATGGTGTTCAGATGGGGTGATACGTCAAGGTTGAATGGAGCGATTGGATGGACAACTTTAACCTAGCCAAAAATGGAAATCCAATTCAGCAAGGAAAAGAGGAACGAATTACCCCCCTACCCCACCTCCTTCTCAGTTTTTAGTCAAGTCTGAGGGTTTTCAGACATTTCCTTCCTATTTCATGCCTCCCTGTTTCTGATGTCTTCTGCGTGGAGCTCACTTTCTCTCTGCATGTAACGCCTAGATTTTCCTCATTACCCATTTGTCTCTGAGTCAGGACAAGTATATGGAGATCTCTTGTCATTGCGATAATCTGCACAGTGCAGAGCTTGACAGTGAGACTTGAAGATTGCATTCCTCGGGCCTTAAGTTAATTAATCCCCACAGAAGAAACACAGCGTTGGTGAGGTGTCTATACGGAACGAAACCTGACATCCCAAACCAAGATTATAACTCTGACGAGTTTCAATCAAAACAATTTTATGTGGGCATTAATGTGTTTCTGTTTCAGATTATTATTATTATTAGCTATTGGATGGTAATAATCTGATTTACGTCAGTTGACTTGTCCAAGCAGAACGGAGTGTATTTGGCTTTTTACCGCAGTGATCGGCTGGAGGCACAATGGGTTAAGTGACCTTTCGCATTAACTGAATGATCCAGTTAGTATGGGTTTACTTGAACCCAAATGACTAATTAGATTAGCATCTTGTTTCATGATAGCCTTTAGTGGATCACTATGAGCATGCAGATGAGTCTGCCGTAACTATGACACTGCTTCCTTTTTTTTCCTCTCGTTTTTTGA
Source organism: Perissodus microlepis (assembly GCF_051167445.1). Lineage (NCBI taxonomy): Eukaryota > Metazoa > Chordata > Actinopteri > Cichliformes > Cichlidae > Perissodus > Perissodus microlepis. The sequence goes on along the minus strand of NC_140469.1, from coordinate 12,112,954 downwards.
ACTCATTTATTTATTTTATCCCACAAAGGCATCTTAACATCCATCCCCTTGAGCATAGATGGTGATTTCGAGGATTCCTCATCTCATCTCTCTTTTGGAGCGTTGCCCTTTACTTTCAGGATGTTTTTTTCCCCCCTCCAGGCCACTCCCAGTCATCAGCATTTCAAACCGCGATGTTACATCATAAACTCTCAATCAGCCGCATGCCACTTCCTGATGATTAATTCGACAATGTTAATGTCCAACTTCCAAATGTATGCAGAAACACACATTTAAAGCTTTACTTTAGTATAAGCAGACTGCATGGGACAAACACAATGGAAGGTCCCAGAAAAGTGAAGGCTGTGTTTGATTCAGCAGGTACGATGTAGACAGATTTAACCTGCAAGACCTACAGAATTTACTGGTAACTCCTGATATAATGGCACATAACTATTTACACATTGGTATGCACTGCAGTGTTTGATAGTCATTAAAATGCAATGGATTACAAGAAAGAAAGAAAAAAAACTTGAGTGAAGCAACAATAAATCTGCACCGTATCATAGCAACCTCAACATGAGAGCCTGACAGACTCAAGGGTAATCCGTGAGTTGCTAACCTTCGATTCCTCTGTAAATTTGGACCAGTCATCAGGCAATTAAGGGCCTAGGTGAACAAGAACTGCCATCTCAGTCTGGTTCCATCTCACCAGTAACACAGTGATGGGGTCTCGACGGTGTTACAGGCCTCGGGCTTTTCTTTTTACTTGGCCTGTTTTTGTGTGTAAGCAAGAAAGAAAAGAGGCGCGTTGAGTTATGCGTTTTGTGAGGTAGACTCTTACATTTCTACCCTGGAAAATGTTTGTCCATATATGCAAGTGTCTACATATTAATATTTTTGCCTTTTTGTGTGTGGGTGCATCAATACAGAGTGTGTGTGTGTGTGTGTGTGTGCAGTGGATGAGTATGTGTTCTGGTCTTATAGCTCAGAGCACAGGGGGGAAAACAAGGAGTTTGTTGTTGGCCTTGGGTGCCCAGGGAGGCTGGAGTTGTGGCAGCTCTAGCACTCTGAGTTCATGGACGTAGCCTTTAGCTGTCAGAGCTGTCGATGCTGCCTCCGCACTGATTCTCGTTCCATAGCGTCTGAGCGTAAGCAAGTGGGGCCTAGTGTAATAAGTTCGTGTTTGTGTGTGTGTGGTAGTACAGTCTCTGAAAAGATCCTAATCCACGGTGGTCCAAGTCTGTGAGTTTATGTGGTTGATGCTTCAGCTAAGAGAGTATGAGGGGTGTGTGTATTTGTGTGTGAGAGCATTGTTCTGACTCAGACTGTCTGCACATGAGCACAGATGTAGTGCTCATGTGCAACATTAAAAAGACTTCTGTCCAATGTAAACTAAAGTCACCAGTGTCACTGTGTGCTATTTAATCCGACTATGCTTTTTAAAACAAGGTAGGGTAACATCCTATAGTTTACGAAAAGATTCTTTGATTTTTTTGACACTACTTTTTTATACTCTTTATACTAAGACATACCAATCTGACACAACTTTAAAATCACTTGTCTAATATTGTGCAAGTTCTTTTCATGCCACCAAACCAGTTCTAACCAGTAAAAACTGGCACAGAGGATGTCTGGAGGTGTCCCATGGTGTTTAGATCCTTTAGTTCCTGTGGTTTGCAGGGGTGGAGTCTCTGTGCATACTGTGAATGCTCGATTGGATTGGTAACAAGGGAGTTTGAAAGACCAGGTATATTTCTCAGGCTCTTATTCTCCTTGTTTGAGTCATTACTGAGCACTTTTTGGCTTAAAGTCTTCTGGCCTGGCCTGCAGTGACTAACAAGAAAGAGAGCAAAACATTGCATTTAACAAAGTGGTCAGTTCTAGTCACCTGCTGTTTTAATCTTGTGGCTGGCAAGTGTGTTTATCCCAAGCCCTGATGTGACCACACAACTGAGTACACGGTTATGTAACGTCTTTATAATGTAGAAATAAAAAATTTATCCTGAGAATAGACTAACTATAACACCAGGGCAAATGTTTACCAGCAAAGGGGTGGTAATTAAAAACTGCATCTGTGTGAAATCTGATTTCAGACTCTGTGAAAAATAGAGGTGAGCAGAATCTTCCTGCCATTTAAATGCAGTAAAAATTTAGCTGTCAGGAGGATTTCTGATGTGTGGCTAATATTTAAGTTATTATTACTGATATATTTAATCCCACAGCAGGAGAAAAATTATATCATTGCTGAGGCTTCCATATGTATTATATAGATGTGATTGGTTCCACGGGGGGAAAAAAAAGTTTCACATAGTGAGATTTTTACATGTATCAAGCTAAGGTTTACTTAATTGCAACCTCCAGGCAAAGCAGGAACCCTTTTTTAAATTCTGTGAATGTTAATATGCTAAATAATGCAGATCTTCGACTCTTCAAGCATGAGACACACATCTGGCGGCTTACCATTTAAATTACAGCAAGAAAAAAAATGCGAGACAGAGAAAAGAAAAAAGAAATGGAGGATGAAAAACACTTCAGAAGAAGGGAAATGATGGGAAAATGTGTGAAAATGTATCATAACCAAAATTTAATTTATTTTTTGATTTTTCATCATTTGTAATTGCATATATATCCATATCTATATATCTTACTGTATCTCCCTATATATTTTTTCTTCCCCTTTTTTTTATTATATAAGTGTATTAATATTACTCAGCCCTGAAATTATAATGATAAAGTGTGGTATGCAAGAGAAAACAACCTTAAATATTCTTTTCCTCTTTACACTTACTGCACATTATTTCTCTTTTGGGCGTGCAGGCAAGAATTTCTCATCAGGAGCCATTTCTGGAAGCACCGGAGAGAAGAGTGATCCATGCAGGGAGAAAGCAGAGGGTGGGAATCACTACAAGGTAACACTGTGATTTAAGGGGAAGTGTTCCCACCCTTAAAATGAGCACCCTTTCTGCTTTCCCCTTCCATTCCCTCCCTTTCCTTCCCGCCCCTCTCTGCGGCCTTGCGCGCACCTCCCCGGCTTATTATCCGAGATTTGTCAAAATACATTTCACACTAACAGGTATTTTTCAGCCTTCAAAGCCAGTTTTGATCTGCTTGACAAGCCAAAGCAGCTCAAATTGTGTGAAATCAGCAACGCTAGCCAGGCCTCGCCTTTTTTTTTTCTTCCTCCAAACCGTTCTAAACACGCCTCTTCCTGGGCTACAGACGACTTACGCTAAATTAATCAAAGCCTGCGTGTTACCTGCCATACTTTGAAGTGGTAATTGCAAAATTACTCCATGTGCTGATCTGGCATTGCTGCCTCCCGGTCCGCCCCTTCCATTGTGCCTCTGCTGCGGCCTTTTGTTGTTGTGATGTTATTGTTGAGGTAGTTAGACGCCTATGAACAACATCAAGCCTCCTTCTCTCAAACACATATACCCACCACACTTTCTTCCCCGTCTTTATTCCTACTAACCTCCTCCAGCTGATGTACAAGAGGCTCTTTGGACCACCATTAATCAGGGATGACCTGTTAAATAAATGAGTTTGTTGATATGAGGTTTTATATCTCTGCAGCCTCTGCTGACCGTGTTTTTCCTTCCCCTCTTGGCCTATCTTTAAAACCTTGCTAACTCTGTCAAATGTCTTGGTTGGAACCCAGTTGTCTAATGATTAAGTGGAGTGATCTCCAACCTGCCCCAGCCTGGAAGCGCTAGGGATCAGATTTCAGCCCTTCAACCTGCAGTGCAGGCCTAATTAAAATGAATTTTCTCCAGGCGACCACTTTGCCCACAGGGCAGGAATTCAGCTATATACGGAATCCACTCTTAAGGTATTGCATTAAATTTATTGTGTGGAGACACTGGAGAACATTGTGGTATATCTCCTGCATTTCCCCCCCCCCGTCTCTCTGCCTTTTTCTCTCACTCTTTTCCACCTTTTTATTGTGATCATCACTCTGGAATCCAAGCTTGCTTTGGCAAAGATTGCCCTATGAAAACGGATGGAGCTTTTATGGGACTCTGCCCATTTACTACTTCCTGGGCCTAGTTTATCTCAGAGGGAGAGACAGAGAGGGATGGAGGAAAGGGAAGATGAAGAAAAAAATAAAAATAAAACGGAGAGAGGTAGAGTCAGAAAGGGGTGGAAAAAAGAGGCAGCTTGCTTATTCCAAACTGTGGATCTCATTAACATACATCAGTGTGTATTTCACAACTTCAAGCAGAAAGGCACTAAGCCCACCCAAGGGCAACACAGGCAGGGCTGACACGGCCAGGGAAAGCAAGCCGTTAACATGTTGGCGGCTTAACAAATAATATCTGCTCCCAAGTACCTTAGTGAAAAATTTAAAACCCCACTTCCTAACTCCATTTGACTGTGTTTATGACGATGACAGTAAACGACTTGTGTGGAAAAAAACAGTGCCAGCTGCTCAAATATCACATATTTAACGCCACCATCACTGTACGCATGTTTCCCAAATGAACTCAAGTTGAAGGATTGCATGCCGTATGCGATTTTGCCGTCATTCTTGTCTCGTGTCAATTGAGGCGCGGGTGAGATATAGGAGAGGCTCCAAAGCGCCACGCACACTGTCACTGTCACCGTGTGCATCCCCCAAGATAAATTCAGAGGCCTGTTTCCTGCTTTGATTACAAATGACATCCGCATGTGTTCTCCCCGATTTCTGCTCCTCACAGAAGAAGCCAATCAAGAAGACAAATAGCTGTGGCCCCAGCATGAGCGGCAGAAGTGCACCGCCTCGGCAGGCAGACAAACAGAAGATGCAGCCTTCAATGGAGAACCTCTCCGCGGAGGAGATGGAGGAGTGTACATTCTCCCTACAGTAAGTCTCACCACTCATTATCCCGGCTCAGCCTTGCAAAATTCAAATGTGTGGGGGAAAGAAAAGAGAAAAAAAAGCAAAAGAAAGAAAAACGTGGGTGACAAGTGGTTTCTGTGCCTCACAGACGCTGAAATGTACAGCATCAACCAGACAGACTCTGACAACAAGACGTGCCTAGAACACCTCCTTAACAGATATAGATAAAGTAGTCGAGTGTCTTTCGAGGGAAATCCAAATGAGTTTGTATGTGGTATAGCTTAAATCGCATATAACTCAATTTTAATTTCCCAACATAAACAAGGCACACTCAAAGCAATTTCCAGAGCCTGATGGCCTCATCTGTCCCGAAGGAAAGGAAAGCACTCCATAAGAATTTGGTGAGGAATCACAGAAATTCAGCTGCCCACAATACTATCATTTTTATATTTGATACTTTCAGAAGTCACAAGTCCTCTTTTGTCTGTTAATTAAATCTGTACTTGCCTACATTTGACTTAGATCTCAAGACTGCACAATCAACAGTCAGTGTTTCTTTGTGCTTTGCTTTTCAGGACAAAATAATCAGTCGTATTTCAGCTAATTTGCTTTGTGACAGTGTTGCATTTAAAGCCAAATCAAACGCTGCTCAAGCTATAACAATAATGTCCCCGTGAATTTTTTTTGTTGTTGTCTCCCAGTCCTCTGCAAAAATGCGTGGAAATTACATTTCATCTTTATTGTGGCTCACAGCATTTGATTTTAATGAGAAAACAGGAATGTATGAAATACAAACAGAGCGCCGAATTTCAAACACCTCGGCCAAATTTGCTAAAAGCATCCAGGTAGCACCCGCGTGCCCATGGAGCATCAAAACAGACTGAGAGCAAAATTGCTTATTTCAACAAGAAAAGTCACAGGTATTTGTTTTTATTTGAATGTCAACTAAATTGAGGGGAGGAGATTACCATTACTGCACTGGGGGGGAGAGTAAAGACAGCGAGAGAGTCTACTGTATGTATGTGCAAGAGAGACATAAAGCGAGCGCTCCCTGGAGATTTAAAAGTACCCATGTTTCCTCATTTCTGGGAGTTTGTAATTTATAGCTGCTGGTCACATATTAAACAAGATCAGAGACTACTCCCTGACATCTTCTGAACATACTGAGGGAATTCAAATGATTACCAGCGTATCCTGCCAACAAATGACGACATAGAGACTATCTTGAGGGAAAGTGAATACAAAAAAAAAAAAAAATGAACACAGAGCCCGGGCAGACTGCGCACAAAGGGACACAATTAAATGGTTTTCACGATTATTCATAGTGCCGCTTTTTACCTCTGAGCAGTTGCTGGGTTCGGTGAGATGAGACATTTCTGTCAGTTATAGGTACGGATTGTATTGAGTTGGAGACTCGGCTGTTCCCTGATGCCCTGTGAAGGTGCTGCTGCTATTGATTTCATCTTTACAAGCACACACATTACAGTATCTTTGAGCTAAAGGCTGATAATTTTATTTTTTTTTTTTGCCCTCACCTAATCAGACTATTAGAAAGATACAGTGGCAGTGCTGGCTTTCACAGTGACGTTAAACACGCAGCAGTCTCTCATCTGTCTCTCCCGCTGTGTTGTTTGACTTATTCTGGGTTTGTCTACATTACCTGAGGACTGACAGAGATGCCGACAAAAGGGATTATTTACAGATATTTTTTTATTTATTTTGCCTTAATGATGTCATCTCGCCCCGCGTCGTCTTTTGGCATTTTGGGAGCTCGGGTTTTTATCTCTGTGTCTGTGTTTATGCGCATCTGTAGACGAATGTGAGAGACAGAGGGTGTGTACAGTATTTTTTGACTATGCAAGCGAGTAGAGTATGCACACACACACACACACACACACACTTGCCTGTATATTCTTGTATTTTAACTGAGGAAAGGAATCATACTGAAGTGATTGAGGGATATTACTGCCATCTATTGAGCCACAAGAGACTGAGCTCATTGAGATTTTTATAAGGCGTCCTGACACAAACGTGCAAATCAGATGCTCATGCATTATTAAGCAAAGACTTTGAAACAGTAAGATTCAGTTCAGACAGTCGGAGAATCACACGAGCGGTTTAACATAGTGCATTCATTTATGTGTCGCAGTCAGGAGCACTTTATTCATCAAGTAAAATAAATGCAGTGCGATGAATTGGAATGAAGTGGGCTAATGTCTTAAAGAGATCTGCAGTATGTATGGGACCTGTATACAAGTGCTTAGACTGTGTGTGCGTTACAGGTGGGACTGTAAATTGGATAAAAAAAACTTTTTTTTTAAATGTATCAACTACATAAAAACATAATACTGATACAAGTAGAACCAAGTCGACACGACTGAAAACTACTAGAGGTTTTATGCAAAAGTTTTTTTTATTCCAAATGGTGACAACGTCATCTACTTTGACAGAAATACTGCAAAATACATATTTTGGGAGGAGATGTTTCCAATGCATATGATTGTTTATATATTATAGTACACACATGCATATTTTTTATTTAAAGTCTTTGTTTCATTGGGTGAGGATCAGGCTTTCTTGTGTAATTGTTTTCACATTTCCACGCTGGTGATCTAAAAAGGCATAGAAATAAAATAAAAAAAATAATGAAGTCGAAAATCAAAGAAAACACTATGCTATGCACTTTTTTTAAAAACTGCAGGTATTGACAATTGCAAATTAGTTCTGGGCAAATGAAAAAGTCTGAAAACATGTCAGGAATGATCTTTTTGTCAAGCGTTACTGTGCCGCTGATATCTGTTTGAACACGCATGAAAGACTCCAGCCGACTCTCCAGTTTATTTGATGTCTACAAGTGTAATTTTCAATACTCCTCTTTTTTTCTCACAGAATAGCACTGAGCAAAATCAAAGCACCTGATTCAATATGGCTGTTGTAATTCGATCGGGCCAATTTAATGCTTTTGGTCGAGGATAAACATGCTGAATTAATTTTACACTTTAAAGGCTACTTTGGCTGTATTTTACATTTTGTGTACTCAGCACGGAGATGAGATACTAATGGTAGCTGACATTCGACCTGTGGAAACCTCATCACGTGTGATATTGACAAATTATTACTAATAATAATAATTACTATTAATTGTTATCTGATAATATATACCCTCTTCCTATGTAGTGTACCACATACTTACATGATTATTATCAAATTGCTATAGTGTAGTATTATACCTCATCAATGTCACCCAACTGTTTTTTTTTTCCTACTCTCGTTTTGAGGAGAGAAACCTGTTTTAATCAAAGTCATTCTCATATAGCAATTAGATCTAATTAGTCCAATTATCAAGATTCTAATTACACTGAAATATATCCCCTAAATCTCATATCAATTATAGTATGTGTGACTCGTCCTGATCGGGAAACATGAAGAGCGACAGTGAAGACAAAGCTGTGTTGAAGGTAGCAGAGAGCGTTTTCATTCTCTGGAGGACAACTGGCTGCAGAACTGTCCCCATCTGTCCCCAAAGCTTTTATTACAAAATGCTGTTTGGTCATCTGGGGATAAATGTAGCTTAACCTTTAGTTGTTTCAAAATCTGAACTATTTTGCTGCTAATTATGATGCCATGATTAGTTACATGCTTGTTTGTCGTCTCAGATAAGTTGAATGAATAATAATAAATACAGTTTCAGCTGTTATTGCTGCAGCTATTAAACACCACCGTTAAGTCTGGACTCAAGTAAGGAAGAAGCCACTGCGGTGACAGTGAACTAGATTAAAGTTAGGTTGAACTTTTGGTAGCACAGTAGCTCATATGCTAATAAGTCTCAAACAGGTACACAAATCCACACACACACGAAATCAGGAGCAGACCTTGATTGTGTAGCACAGTATGTTGCTATAGTGGTGCAGTGTTATACTGTAGGTGCACTGGAAAACACACACACACACACACACACACACACACACACACACACACACACACACACACACACACACACACACACACACACACACAGCCTGCTCTTGCTGTGGAGTCAGAGGGAACACACTGACCTAATTTCCCCCAGTTAACTCGCCTCGTTGGGGACCAACGTTCCTCTCCACCCGTTTCCCCCAACCGAGCCTATAGGAGCGCTCCCTGATGTGTATCTCTGTGTCTCTATCATTCTGTGCCCTCCATCTGTTTGAGTATGTTTCCTCACTCAAGTATAAGATTACAAGTTAAGTGTTATTCTATTTTACGTGTTTATAACAAGGGTAACGTGCAACCCCGCAGTGCCACACGCCTGGGAAAGACCAGGAACTGTCGTGGAGAGAAAGAAAGCCGAGCCTGAAGTTGTGTACAGAAAAAAGGCAGAAAAACACCTGAAATAACACCCAGTTTCAGGCTGTCAATCCTCTGCAAACTGCAGCTACGAATCACAACTCTGTGCAAGGGTCAATAAATTCTGATGTAATACTGGTAGGATAAGTGGGTGGAGACGTGGTGGTGCTAGTCACCCCTCTCTAGCGCTTTCCAGGGCTCTTTCCTGTACTGAGGGAGCAGGGAAGTGTCTGCGCTTCTGCATGCCCAAGTACCTGCTTGCATGTGTGAAAGAGTGGCCCCTGGCTACCACGGCCCGAGTGCACATGTTAGGGTTTTTTTTTTTAGTGGCCAGACGTGCCCTGGGTCACTTTCAGATCTCACAGACACATACTCGCAAAATCAACATGCCGCTTCCTTTATGGAAATCAGAGCTGTCACATCCTTGACAGGCTAACACTGCAATATGATTGGTTAATTCACACTGATGGTGTGCATCAGTGGGCGCATACTGCAGTCCTATTGGTGGTCTGGGTCAAATGAATGCGCTTCACACTGACACGTGGGAAAGAGGGGAGGTGTCAGATACTGAAAAGTGGCAGGAGCTGTATGTAAGAATATATGAGTGATCGCATATGATTTGTGCATGAGGCCTTTGTGTGCACTTGAAAAAATAGAGCTAAGCCAGAGGTGGCACTTAACTTTCGCTCTTCCTTTTTTCTTTTATATCTGTAATCACTAGTTCCCCAGCGTTATATAAACACATAACTCCTCCAGAAATTACAAGTTTTACATGCAGCTATGTAACAGCCAATGCACTGTAGCACAAACATGCACTAATGGACTGTGTCCTGTGCAAATAAATGTGAACTCTTAGGAAAATATTACTGACAGGCAGCTCTGATACTATAACTGACAAGCTCTCTGGATGCCGATGTAATCAGAAGTTGCAGTTGCCTACTGCAGCGTTTGTATATATATATATGCATGATGTCATCTGCACACGTTTTAGCTATTATTATCAGCAACGAACAAAGGTGGAGCAGGCATGACAGGCATTTACCTTCTTCTTATATTTGCTTGGAGACAGTTACAGTTATAGTATCTATAAAAAAAAACTTTGTTAATCCATATTTGTGTTGAGGCTGGATTCCTTTGAATGAAGCATTTGAATCAATAACAAAACATTACATCAGTGAACATAATTGGCCCCCATTAGTGGTAATGTATTGTAACAAAGCCTGGGATTGGAAAAAAAGTGGTTTGAGAGTTACAGACTCCTACTCCAAAAGGCATTTCAGGCCACGTCTTCAAGTCAAACATCATGTTTGCTTTTTGTCTTTAGCACTCACTTAATTGATCTCTGCGTACCTGCACAGTTAGACTCTATAGCTCTTTATTATTTCCTTGCTTCCTCTCCCTCCCTCCTGTTAATTCCATCTTTATCTCACTTCTCTGCCTCTCATTTTCTCCATCTTTCCCTCTCCATCCTGTCTCTGTCTCTCTGGTGACAATGTCCTGCAGTTATGAAGCAAGGTCAAAAAAGTGAAATCCATTTAAATACTGATGCAACTCTCTGGGGGGCCATACATACATTCTGCAGCACCCGTCCCTGTACACCTCACACAGATTGCTGAATGGATGGATGTGGAACATTTATTTGTTCTGCATTTATTGCTTATTGTGTTGCGCATCCACTGGCATCCATATCTGTATTTTCTCAGCGCCCCCCAAAAATCTAGAGAGAGAGGGCGAGAAAACAATAACCTGTTCTTCATTGTTGAGCACCAGGGTGGTGGTAGTTGCACCATTTGTGTCTGTGTGTGTGTGTGTGTGTGTGTGGCACTCGCAAAGTCAGTATGTGTTTGTCCATCCCAGGTGCATCTGCATTTGAAATGTTTCCACCCTACTTTATGGTGCACCAAGGGACCTGCCATTTCCATTTTTTAATTCCCTCTCGTGCTAAGTCAGGCACTCCATAAAAACGCCACATGTTGCTCAGCAATGAAACAGCTACCTCATTTATGCATCTAAACTATTCCAATGTGTGCGAGGAGGCCAAAATGTTTTTGCAGGAGGAGTTTAGGCAATGCAAGAGTCAAGTTGCTAAATTATGGCTCATGATCTAAGACTAGTTTATCCACAAATATGAGATATGAGACGGTTACATGGTTTGACTTGTAGAGCCGTTTTTATACCTCTCATCTATGAATGTATCATAGATATTTTTACTTTTTAAAATTCTGTTTTCCATAACTTCTGTTTAGTTGCAAGTAATTGGCTTGATTTTTAATTCTGATGTGTACAAGTTTTATTACATGGCAATTGACTCCAAATACCTGCCACTGCGCTCCAGTTTCGTCAATGGAGCTCATTTAGGGTATGTATATACTCTTTGGCAGATTTGCAAAAAAAATAAATAAATAAATGTGCTTATAAAACCTCAACATGTTAAGGTAGTTTCACTTGGAAAAAATAAAGCAAAGAAAAGAAACAAATGAGAGGAGGGAGTACGAGAGAAAGAGTGAGCACAAAGTTGTATCCGATGCATTTTTTTTTTCATGTTTTCTGATTCTTTTTTTTCCCTTGTATAAATAAAAGTTCTCACAAGATGATATAAAATGACTCAATTATCTAAAAGCCTTACAGGCACAGAGAGATGCTCTGTCCAAGTTGTTATTGTGCACACACACATACATGTTCAAGGTGCTTTGGAAAATGATACCAGCTTAGAAACCAATAATTATCATTTAATACATCTTGTGGGAGCGTGTTTCTTTATGGTTTCCACTTTGTAAGCTTCGTGCATTATATTTGGCCCACCTGTGCAAAGCACTGCTTCAGTGCCAGAACTGCAATAAACATCTGTACTTCTGCATGAATAAAATTTAAAAATAAATACGTTTGTTCACATAATTGAAATGCATAAACGTGAATTTTATTTACACAAACTTCTGAAACTTATTTGGCAGCTTTAGTTAGTAATTCTTTATTGTGATTTTTTTTGCACTCGCATTATAGATCTCCAACAGAACTAAACAAACCACTTGCATGAGATGCAAAACAGCTTCAAAAACTTTTCAAGCTTTTCAGGATCACTTGCATTAGAGTCAAATATCAAAAATAATTATTAGTATTCAAATATAACTGATAACATCCACTTCTTTGGTTTCCAGGGACAAAATGCAAAAAAAAAAGTGTTAAATGAAAAGCAAGACATAAGAAGCTGGAGCAGTGATGGCTTTGGCAGCGATTCAATTGAAACAAGTAATAATCTGTTGGGGACTCGTTTTTGTGGAGTATCCAGCTGTGGGAGGCCAGGGAGTGCCTTGGTGTGTCTACTTTGTGTGTAACAGTGATTATGCAGGTGGCATGCCAGGCTAAATTAGTTAGTCTAAAGAAGCCAAAGCGCTCCCAACTACTTTTGCGTGCCAACAACTTGTAAAATGTAACAATGTTCTGACAAAATGATAGATATCTCATGCCCGGAGTGAGCAATGGCTGGTTAACATTACACAAGTATGAAACATTGAAACAAAAAGGCCATTTAGTTTAACATCTAAAGCAAAAGAGGATTTATTACTTTTATTATTCATTTTGTTTATCATATTGTGTTTGTTTTGTTGTATTTTAAGACAGTGATGCTGGATGCTGTTGTTGCTGGGCTGACTGACTGACTAAAGCGATATAGGTGTTTAGTAGTCTCGCAGCTTTGGATGTGATGCCTGTGGTATGTTTTGATTCAGCTTTGTGGACTCTAGTAGCTTAGGTCTTCCCCTCTACATGCCCCATCATAACTATCTACACTGACAGCATACTGATGCACATATACAATGCCAATCAAATTTGTGAAAGACCACTTAAAGCACAAGTTTTATTCTGGACGCTCTCACCACTTTTAAATACACAGTTATCCCCTCACTAATTGTTCTCCGAGTTACTTGCTCTCTCTTTTCTTGGCTGATAGACAGCATTCTTTGTTTTATTCCAGTTAAACGCTTTTTGCCACTACCTGCATCTGCAACCGTCATTAGCCAGCAATGCCTCTAAGCTCTTAATGTATCAAATGGGTACTGCAAACACAGGTGACAAGGCTGACATGATGATCTATAAGTTTCTTTCAGATTACCAAAAACCTTTCACCACGTTCCAAGCCCTAGCAACGCCTTAGACCTGATTGTGTAACGCACGTAGGACAGATGACAGATACTCTCCTAATTCAAAACAAATTAATTATCAGCGTTCCTCAAAAATGAAATATAAACAAAGATGTGGTATCTTGAGTCCTATCTCTTGACAGAGATAATCACACTTCCATAATCACCACAACACTTATGCATCTGGGCCACTAAGAAAACAATTACATTATCTGTCAATCTCTTAAGTCTATTTTCACAGTGGGGTTGTTTTTTTTTTTCTTTTTGCTTTCTCTGTTTCCCCAACAGCAAACCGTTCATCGACTAGGTGGGAAAAGAAGTGTGGGAATTTAAAAACAATGCCGGTGGCCTAAATAAGAAAGTGACAGAAAATATCTTAATCCTCCGAATAAAGGGATAAGTCCAAGACTTTAAGTGGTCTGACACTGGAGGGTTTAAGCCATCGGGGCTACGCAGAGGGAATCTGCGGGTTACCTTTACTCCCTACAGCCCTGGAGCCTTCACACCATAAGTGTGCTATTTTAAATGGAACACCCCACTGTACTCCCTCCCCCATCCACCCTTCCATCTCGTATTACCCGTGCCATCTTCAAGGTATAATGCATGTCACTACTTGCTTTTCGCTTTGTGCTATTTTTAAGAGCGTAGCGTCTGTTTGTTGTCATAGCGTACAACATTAAGGGACACCAGCCTGGGAAAACCAGTCCAGGAGATGCTTCTGACAGAAACACGCTAGTTAAATCTGATTTACAGGCCTTGGCACACTCAGGAAAGGTTTGGAGTGGATGATGAGTCCTTTTGCAATATGCTTTGATGACACGGGTGTGAAGAACAAACATATCAAAACTAAGATAATGAGCAAACAGCTTCTGGCCCAGATTTCACAAAAGCATTAAAACTACAATTAAAATATAGTATTATGTCCCATGCATGCCTGTTGAAATGGTTGGTTTCATCACTTGGCCACTGTGCCACATACTATCAGCAATTCAGAGGACAGGCTGTGATATTGAAATGAAACATCCTTCATCCCTGCGAGATAAAAATCCCACACGTCCGCCCGCTGCCTTCCCCTGTTTTTCTGTATTATACTTTTGTAATTGGAGGTGCCATAATGAAATCAATTCAGTCGGGATAACAGATTTCACATCATGTTACCGGTTTCCTTTAGAAGGGGCCGCTACGTGAAGACGTCTAAAAATATTCCTCTTTCATGCATCATCAATATCTTCATTACATGAAAGATGGACGTCAGATTGTATTTGCTGTTTCTGCGCGATGCCAGTTGACAGGGTAGCATCTCGCCTGTGTCTGCGACACACTGCGTTTACAGGGATTCGGAGAGCATTTTTTGTACAACACAGTGAAGTTGCGATAAAGCTGGAAGTGCTTTTGTGGAGAAGCATGAGATGCGTTTGCTAAGACATCATCTTTCTCTCTGCGTTTTAACTCCAAATCTTGTATAAAAGCACTGAATTGGATCTTTTTCAGTGATAGTAAACAAAGACTTTGGCTGAATAAATATATATATTTACTCTGTGTGCATGAGCAACCAGTGGTTTCACACAGGAAACACGCAGTTTATTTGCAGTGGAGTATACTTTAGTTTAAGATCTCAAACAGAGAGCTGAGTGATAACAGACTTTCATGACACATTTAGCCCAACAGGATAAATGTTATTTCAGCCAAGCTCGAACATTTATCAGCCCAAACTCTTGACTGAGCACCTTTTTTTTTTTTTTTCAATGAATTCAAACTTTTCCCACATGTACAGCAAAATATACCACTGCTCTAAATAGCATCCACTGAGGAAACGTGATTCAACTTCAGATAATTTCACACTTCACACCTCACAGCGACGGCCAAAATTATCTCTGGTTTCGAACAAAACTATGTGAGGCTCCATATTTTCGTATTAGTAGAAGCAGGGAACACAATGCACTTGTACATTTTGATGCAAGTCTAGCCCACATTTGGTAATGGGGTGAGAGAGCAATACAATTGATTCGGTTTTTCGTCTTTAGGCAATGTACCATTTTCCCTAGATACACACTACAAAGTGAATTCCAACTGTGCTCTGGGACACAGTGGTGAGACATGGGGATGTCCACAGGCATAGGCCTTAAGTCACATTGTGTGATCCTCGCCATAGCTCTACTGTAAACACCTACTTTAAGTCTTGTTCTAATTACTATCAGGCGAATGCTAGGAGTCATCACTATCACTGCTTGTTGACATGTGCAAACTATATTGAATAAAAGTCAACGAATGTTGTAAATGCACACCTAATTTACCTATACACAAATGTGAAATGTCAGGTTTTTATGTTAGGGTATTTCCTTTCCTTTCCTTTCCTTTCCTTTCCTTTCCTTTCCTTTGCTCCTGCCTCCACTGCTCCATCTGTGCACTCCTTATGAAAGGGAATAGTTGAGCAGGCCTGACAAAGGGCGGCACATAGGAGGCAGAGGTGCTGAGGGAAGCTGAGCACCGCTGAAAGGGATTCCTATCTGTTTGCGTGTCTTTGGTGTGTTAGTGAGGGGGAAAAAAGAGAGAGCACTTGTGTATATGTTGGCAATTGTATGCGTGTGTGTGCCAGTTTGAATACTACATTTCCCTACCTTTAATGTTTATTGCATGGCTGTCATGATGGAAATAAGCTTCTGAATAGTATGCAACAGAAAGAGGAGGAAGGATTTGCATCGTTATTCAAAGTGATTGTCATAACCTCCAAATCGACTGAACAAAGTCAACACCTTTGTTCTGTTTCAGTAATCTTGCTTTATGTGGTCACCTGTGCATGAACGTTCTTATCCAGCCTGAAAGTGTGATGTAAAATTAATGAGAAAAAAAGAGATTACAATGCTTTCATTGGAGGAAATCGGAGTAATGAACTCACATAATTACATACTTGAGTAATAGTATCAGTGTCTAAAAAAAAAAAAAAAAAAGAAATGGTGAAGAAAACTTCAGATAGTCATGTACAGTGTGTATGATCCTCCTCTTATGAAAACAGATCACAACTGACTGGACCTGGCTCCTGTCCTCCGTGTCTGTCTGACCGAGCGCGTCTGGCTCTCTCCATGCTGCCATCTGAGCTGGGCCTGCCGTTGCTGCGGCAACAACAACAACTGCATAGTAGCTGGCATGGCTCCGTTCAGCAGCTCGGCCTCATTATACTGCTGCTGGCTTTGATGTGGTTTCTGAGGCTCTACCTGCATTACTGCAGCCAGTGGCTCTACCTCCAGGCCATAGCAGTTCCTGTCAACAAGTGAGTTTGCTTCCTTTGATATTGCCCTGCACACACACGCATGCATGGAAGAGGATCGCATGAATACACACACAGACGCGCAAAACTTTTCAAGCGCACACATTGCTGCTGACATAAATCCATTAATAAAAACAGAGGACTGACACATACCAGATAATAGTAGCATATTACCATACTGTAAATTCATTAGCATGGCCACACATAACACGACCTGTATGTAGGCTCACACACATGCGGTGTACAGTTATGGGAAAATACGATGTGGAGAGGACAACAAGCTGAGAGGATGAGGATGTGCTGTGTATGTCTTGGAGTGTGTGTTGGCAAATGCAGGCTTGATACACCCAGATCATCTGTTTGGAATCCCCCCATTAACATTTTAACAAGACTTTCTCAATATTAACAAACCATTGCTGGGGGAGTTTGCTCACCACACAGCTTTAAGTCCCAAAAGGCTACATTATTTGGAAGGAATTTATTGTTATTATTTGGTACGCAGCATTGATAATAAACAGCAATAAGATGCCACAGAACTGTTAAATCACATTGGAATAGCATATGGTGCTGATTTAATTCATCACAATAAAAGGGCTGGCTGCAAACATGCATACAACCAGGTTTTTATTACAATAACTCAGGGGCGCAAACATCATGGAAAGTGATGGAGGAGAGCGCAGGAAGAAAAAAAAATGTGGCTGAGTGAAAAAAAAAGGAAAAAAGAATGGACTGAGGGGGCGGATAGAAAACAAAAATGTGAAAACAGAGGGGGTCAACGCTGGATGACAACTTCCACATGTCCAAATCTGCTGCTCTCCCTCCAAGCATTTCTCTCTCCATGCAATGGTCAGAGCTGGTGATGCCCATTGAGAGGGAGGGAGAGAGAGACTAAGTGACAGTCAGAGCGGTTAGCATGATGACAGGCATACCTCACTTCACCCTTATATCTCACACTCGTTCCTTTTTCTTTCTTTCTACGTCTGTGTCTGTTTGTTTTTGCATTCTCCCTTCCCATAATCCATCCCGGGACATCATCGGACTGCAAAGAGTCCCCAAGAGCAAAAGTCCCTGGCCTTCGGTGTTTCTACAGTCATCTATGAGTGCTTCATTTCTTCTCTTCTTTTCTTTTACTCACTCAAGTTACAAAGCAGTAATACACTGGTCTAAGGTACTAAACATCTTGTGTTCAGAATATCCTGAATTATAAGTAAACATATACTGTAGGCATAAGCAGTATAATATTTTTGTGCTTATTAAATATGTTTTTCAATGTAATCTGTTAAGAGAGCAATCGGAAGTAGAGTGTAGCATAAATCACATTCTTCAAGGACAGAAAAAGTATGTCAAAGTTGTACTAAACTAAATCTACTTTAATTATAGCACAAAATGTATCTTATTTTGTGCCAAAATAATAGGAAGCATTTGAGAGAGATCTTAAGATTTTTACTTATAATTTTGTCTGGAAATATAAAAAATAACACATCAAAGTCTCATGTCTTTACCGGTCATCCAGAGAGGTAATCTCTGTTCTCTGAAATGACTTTTTGGGGCTTGAATCTCTTGAGAGATTTGCTTCAGATGAAACACCAATGGACCTCTACTGTCAGATTAATGGACAGAATCTGAGAGATGCTTGACTCTTGGAGCAAATCAGATGGAAATTAATGAGAGAAAACTGGACCCCTCCTCTCCCACCACTGGCTCTACCTCCTCCTGACTGATGGGAAGATTAAGGAACTCATGAGGCTTGCTGTAAATGGGGAGTTTAACGTACAACAGGCTTGGATAAGCTCTGCCATGTATCGGCAAAGGTGGTAATACTCTTACTTTCAGTGTCCTTTGCATCTTTAGTGTCTTTTATGATAGTAATAG
Source organism: Perissodus microlepis (assembly GCF_051167445.1). Classification (NCBI taxonomy): domain Eukaryota; kingdom Metazoa; phylum Chordata; class Actinopteri; order Cichliformes; family Cichlidae; genus Perissodus; species Perissodus microlepis. Next base: position 12,094,554 of record NC_140469.1, on the reverse strand, counting down.
GTATAAAGGTTTCCTTAACAACAGTCAGTCATAATGCCATCAAAGTCATTTGAGTGAATTAGCCACAAATACTATAACACAGTATATGGAGTTGCTGGAAACAGCTGCCCTTGAGCTGTAAAGCATCACAAACACAAATATGGTACACATATATTGACACTTTCCTCTCATACCAGATTCCACTTCCACGCACACACGGTGGACCTCGTGTACCAGAGTTCTTTACTCCACACCCGGGAGGAGTTGGCAATGGTGGTGGTGGGTCCCCTGACCTTGAACGCAATAACGTTCCTGCTGGTTCTGATCAGATGGGGCTGTCAACAGATATTTGGCTCACTCCCTTCCTTCACGTCAAAGTTTATCATGGCTCAGGGAGTGTGGACAGTCCTCGACCCCCTGGCAGTCTTTGCAGTGGACGCCATCCTCGGGGTAAGTCACTTAAAAATAACTTGGACACTTGTGCACTTTAAATAGGAGTTCACTTTATCTTGGCAAAGTGACTTTAGATTACAAAAAAAAAGAGTGCAGAGAGGGTGAGAAGCAAAATGTGCAAGGTTGGATGGGTGTCTTTTTTGGCAGCGGGTTGGATGTGTAAGGTGACTGAAATGGATTGGACATTTCTTGCTGCAGTTTCATGTAGGCAGCAACTTAAACGTAAAAAGGGAGAGAAAACGTTGTTATATTTTGACTTTTGAAATATGTGAAAGAAAATCTGTGAACTGTCTTGTGATCTTCATTTAGAAAAAGAGATTTTCTGCATCCACAGTTATAGGAAACTACTTATTATTTATTTTCAATCCTTGTCTCCTTAGCGCCTCTCCTACAGCCCTGACACACCAGTGGGGGATGCTGCCAAGCTTTATTGGCACTTCTATCAAGCTGACAAATCAGGTGCAGCGGGGGTGATCATCACTCTCTTCCTCTATGCTGTCATTTTTCTCCTTTCCATCACCATCCTCTCCATGTACCTGCTCAGGTGAGCTACACAGTTAGAATACCAAATATAGCAAGAAAACAATTACATTATCTTAAACACAAAATGTTTTGAAGCAACTGGCATTAACATTAAAATAATCTCAAATTTTCTTCTTATTTTAGAGATAAAATGAATGTATTTTTGAATGTTAATTTGTTTCTGTTTTAGGTATGCTCCTAGTATATAATATGTACAATAAACTTATTTAATACTTGCTGGCTTGGTTTAAGTCAACCATCTACAAGAACTTTGTTTTGAATCTGAAAACAAGTTATATCACTTGTTAATGCCAGTTGTATCTGTGGCATTAAATACAAAGTATCTTTATGAGACACCCACAAATAAGTCTGCCTTAAATTCTGTTTCAGGGGCCACATGTAGGTCAATCTGATCTCAAGTGAGCTGGGACAATAAAACCACTGCAGTAAAACCTATAACACCCCCACAACCCACAGCACACAAATGCACAAGCAGCCCTTAATCGTCCAAACCTTACCTCCTCCCCATTTAGTAAAAAAGAACGATGACATTTTGAAATTGGTTTCTTTGGGTCTCAGTCACACCGGCCTAGAGACAGGTCAGTGATCTCCTGACAACCTCTATTTTCGAGGGAAACATTGTTAACAAGTGGTTAAGAAGTGGTTGCTAAAGTTTCTGCATTAAAAATCTCTTTATGATTGCTTCGGTTGCTAGTAATCACACGGCTAAAATACAGCTAGCAACTAGCTGTGGCCACCTATAGTTGGAAGTCAGCTACCTGCCTACAAACACTGGCCAACTGCTCCTCGAGGAGTAGTGAAACTTGATTGCAACTTGCAAACTGCAGGTGGAAACAGCAATCTGCTAGCAACAAAACAATCATAAAGATGTTTCTTGTGTAGGACTGTATACCTCTTCTTGAACAGCAACTTCCAGCAACCACTTGCTAACCGGAAATACACATTTTTCTTTAAGGACTAGAGGTTGACAGGGGTTGCTGGCTAGTCTCCAGGCCTGCGAGGCTCATTACATGTGCATTACACATCAAAGTAGCTGTGTAAAGGGACAAAACCCTCACATACAAAATGCTTTTGCACTAAAGAAAAATTCACGAGTCTTGAGATCTAGAAATATATTTAACTTTCTATACATTTCCACTCATGTGTAGTAATGCTGGCAGGCATCACCACGTTGATGTGTTTTAAATTATTGATGACTTCTCTACTATCAGGCCATCCAGTGGGCCGTACTGAAACCTGTTGTGGGCAAGTTTGGTATATAGGAGCACTCCTGTAGACTGCTACAGGCTCTGAACAGGAAGATATTTTCTTAAATGCACCGACACTCACCAACCTGCTATCCGGTCGTTAAGTCTGACGTCACCAGCCGTGTCTGGGCCTAAACTCCGCTGCAGGTCCATATATCAAACGATCACTATGGCATTACTGAGAGTTGAAAAACTGTCTAAAGTCTTTCATCTTTAATAAAATGATCAGCGTTCTGCTCTACCAGGTGTAACAATTGAGTTTAACATCCAGGCATCCATGAAAACGGAATTTATGACATTTAACAGAGTTAGAAGTTAGCAGGAGGTTAGCTCGCTAGCTTCTATCTAAATACAATATAGCATGTCCTGACTGCGGGGTTTTGGAAACAAATTAAAACGTACAGCTCTGTTATCACTTCCAACATAAATGAAGACAGAAAACTAAACAGCAGTGACGTTTGTAGGGTTACTGAAGTTTGGCTAGCTGGTATATAATGATGTGCTACGTGACCGCTAGCGACACAGCTATGTTAGCATAATAGAAACAAGCTACCTTTTTTTCCACTTGATAAAAGTTAACGTGAGTGTTCTCGGTGGTCAGGAACAAATGTAATCGCATGGCAGGATGCTGTAAAAGGACCAAACTTCAGCCAGGAGAACAACTGAGATAATCCATCCACAATACGAGGTTAGTCATTCATATACTGCTGCATGGGCTGGGCTGTAGTTACATCCTAAGGTTTTAAAAACTGAGCTTAAATAAATGATTAGCGGTAATAAAAGCCGAGGGAGGTCAACAGTGATCACTGACTGCTTTAGGAGCTTTTTGAGATTAAATAGAAGAAAATACAAAACATTAAACATGTTAACAACACAAAAGCCATATTAAACGCAGACTACTTTAGGCCCGGAAGTAGGATTCGTCACGTCATCACTTAACGACCGGATAGTATAGCACCAGTTAATAATAATACAGTATATCTAAATCTTACTATCCTGCTTGTTCCACCCTTCATCAAGTATTTATTCACCTTTTCTGTCCACAAAAAAAACTGTAAACAAAAAAAATCAAAAATATAAACAAATGTTGATGTAATTTATTTTGAATTATAGTTGCAGGGAATTGCTGATGGAGTTATGCATCAAAGGCTCACATACACAAGCATACACAAACTTATTAAACACAGAATCAGGAATATACACACGCACCACACAGCTAGATTGCCTGAACATACCATTCGCTGCAATTCACTGGAAAATGGAAATCATTTCTAATTCAAAAGTTAGATGTGTTTTGATATAGCGTGAATATGGAACCCCCTTACTTTATCCGATTAGGCTGGGTGTTTTGCATGGTTGGGATCACTGCAGGTTTCATACATATTGAAAAGGACGGCGTGCGGATGGTGATGAACACACATACTCTATCTTAATGCACTGTGTGTTCCACTCATGTCTTGCAGATTGAGGTCAGCCATGTTGAAACATTTGGTTACTAGCCTGCATTGTGATTTGGCAACTATGGCTTTTTCATGTCATCTATAGACCTTTTGCTGATTAGTTCGAAAGCCCAGGCAAAACAAACACTGCTCTTTCTCAAACATTCAAAGGCATTTGATTTGACAGACTTTTTGCAATATAGGACTCACTTTAAAGGCAGGCAGGTGATAAATTACTGAATAGTGTAACTCAGTATTCATCCAAGGTGTGTTCTCTCACTCTAACATACGACCAAATTCCATTAATAGCTTAAAATGTAAGAAAACGCCTATTGAATTAATCAGTTTGAGATTGGCAGCCAAGGAGATGGTGCCATCTAATTTCAGTGAGCGAGACGCTTATCGGGATCAGACTAAATGGACAATATTAAAACAGCAGCCGGGAATAATGACTTCTGCCACTCAGCAGCCACACGGGTTTGTATTGAATGTAGGCCACGAGGCTGAAGCAAGGCTGATAATTTTATGGGTTACAATTTCCTATTGGCTACAAGGAAGGGGCTCTGACACAGACCATGACCTATTTCTAAAAAATATGCTCCAGGCCGTATGTATAGATAGAATGGACTGTTATCCTTTTTTCTTAATTACATTTAGGAAGCTTTTATTCACTGCCTGCAAAAATACACGTAAAATACCTCTGTATTCTTTGACCCTTTATGGAAACCAAAATGAGCAGCTTGAAAAGTATAAAGTATTTCAGTTACTGCAAGTGTCTACTTCATCAGTTTCTTTATCAGTTTTCCTTCTTCATTAGAAGAGGTTTGTAAGTTTGTTTTCGATGGAACAAGATAAGAAGGTATCTTTGTTTGCACTGAATCCTTCTGTTCCATTAAATTTAGTTTGATAGGATCCTTTAAAATAAATCACACATTCTGTAAATTGAGAAATACCATTTAAGCTACTTTTGACTGCTCCTTTGTTCACAAAGGGTTTCCACAGTGGGTATCGCTGCATGTTTGATTGAGCAGTTTTCACACTGAATGCCTTTCTTGATGCAACCCCAAAGGGATTTGTGTCACTTCCCATCTTTTGCTTGCTAGGCAAATGTGTAAACCACTACACTACGGAGCAACCAAAGTGAGAAAAACCTTTGGGTGAGATAATACTAACGTATACGTTAGAAAGACAAATCATTTGTGTTTTATTCTCTGACCCTTTCATCCACTGACATCAACCCGTGAACCTTGTGCTTAAACAAAGACCTGCCATGAGCCTTGTCATCCAGATCACAACCTACATGGTAAAGAATTACTTAAATTCAGGCCTTTTCCACACCAAAGAAATTAGCCCGTTTTGAAGCTCGGAGATGCAAAGATGGTGAATTCCTCCAAGAGAGAAACCGCATAAATGAATGAGAAGCACAATTCAAGTGTAGGATTAAAATGAATGCATGCTATTCCTGTGTCTGAGGTCAAGATTCTACAAACATCCCACTCCCAAGAGCAATGGGGAATGATGTTGAGTTCAAAGCTCTGTACCAGCTTCTTGTGTAAATCCTAGCCTCCTTGATGTTGGTTTCATTTGAGAGTTGATTACCCTCTGACAGGCTAGAATCTCTGTGGAAGGGCACAAGGTCTGTTGGTTTTGATGGTCAGCCAAGACATTTGTTTACAGACATGGTGTTTCTTTTTAGGGGTTGGCTGCATGTGGCAAACGAAAAATAGCATTTTGGTGATGCGTACTGATGTGGAGGTATGAATCAATATGGCTTCTGCTGGGCAGAAAATTTTCTTGTGACTCAAGCCGGGCTCTCCAGATGCATCTGCAACCAGCACGTCCACTGTATCTGCCATCTTTGAAGCACAGCATTAACACTGAAGAACATCCCAGGATCCGACTCCCACACATTAATATTTGTGCAACCATGCAGACACCCAGCCAAACTCAGACATTTCTACACTCAGCTTGTGTCCACAAAATACTTCCCACTCACAGGCCAATTTGTTTGATTCCTTTTGCTGTTTCAATTGATGTATTAGACTTTTATAGAGCATCCAACCCAGCTGTCAGAATAAAAAGTTGGCCCTGTGCATTTCTGCAAGCTGCAGATCCACACAACGTCTGTGTTCTGGAACCAAAAATAGGTTTCATATGAACTTTTCTAGGTATGTGTGAATAAAGGTGATGTTTCAAATGCTCTTGGAACTTTTGAGGGCATATACTGCAGTAACCTATGAAATAACAAACATATATATTTAATTACGCACCACAATTGACATGTTTCTGCAACAGTGGAAACATTTTTTTTGTTCACCATCCTCCAGCCTCCATTTCTCATAGGTGCACTTGTTTACAACCAGCGACCATGATTTAATGAACGCAATTAATATTCTTAATAACAAACTAAGAAAAAAAAAAAAGATTGGTTCTTGGTGGCAATGAAACAAGCAACATGTTCTCATACGTCAGTGGTAAAGCAGGTTAATTGCCAGTGACTCCTAAATTGATATACATACGTGTTTGTAGAAATAACATAAATGAGTATTTTCACTCATTAGTTGTGTTTGTGTTATAATGCTTCAGTAAAGTCTGATGATTTAAGGCGTAAATCTGAGTAAAAAGTCTTTGTTGCTTTTGCACATTTGCCAGTAAAGGTTTCTAGGCTGCATCAGTCAGGTTCTTGTATTTCTCTGTGTGTTTAGTCTCATAATGGCAATTCAAAGTGTAATTCTTAAACACAGCAATGTGCTCGACAAAAACTAAGGACATAGCTTTACTGACTTCAGTAAATAAATACTTAGAAGTCCGTGGCCTGTCAAAAACTCCACATTCAGTCTGCATCAGTCATTCTTTTTTTTTTTTGCCGTGATCTGACATTTCTCATCACTGTCTGCTCCAGTGCATTTACAGTGAAGCTATATCCCCTTGCAGACATGTATGCACATACATAGAGAAATCCTCTTCAAAACATTTCCAATAAAAAAGAGTGTTTAATGGGTGAAATAGGAAAAACAACATGATGCATGTATTTACATTTGAATCCGATTGACCAAACATGGGCTGGTCAGGGACAACCAAAGGGCCAGATGTGGCTTTACAATGGCTAGGTCTGTGGTGGGCAGTACAGTTACCGCTGTATACTTTATCGGTCATCATTCATCCCCTGTCATTGGGAAGTTCCCATTCCCTTCTGTGTTTCTTTAATATCTGCTGTATTTGCAGGCTAAGTACCCTCATATAGCAAGCATATTCTCATGTGCTCAAAGAGCTTCTTATCAGTCTTGAGTTGCCACCAGCAATTAAAAAATTATAACGCTAAAATGTAGATATGAAGCCATATTTTTTGTATCAGGAATGCAGTGCAGTATTTTATTACAAAAGGCTGTGTTTAGTCAAAAACGTTGTTGCTCCGTCTTACATTTCTGAATCTTTTCTTTTTTCTCACCACACACCTTCCAGACTCCACAATGATGGTCGCATGCTGGATGTCTTTCAGCGACTCACCGCCAGGGAGGGGGTGTACTTCCTGCCTCAAGACCTTGAGCTGTCCAATCAGGAACTGAGCTACATTGTCAAGAAAGCAGAGCAGTGGAGAGGGTTCAATGGAGAGAGGCGCAAGGTAAATACATTATTGGTCTCCTTTGCTGTCTCTAAATAAATTGCATTGTAATTAAACCAATAGTGACCTGTTGGGCTAATGATACTAGTCTTTTCAATTAACCTGGTCAAAGGGGAGGAATTAACTGTGGTGTTTGTAACCAATAAGGTCTTCTGCCGTGGTGCAGGTGCTCAATGAAAGTGCTGAGCTGGGTGAGATCAGTGAGGCACTAACACAAGCATTTATAGGCAGCCAAGATAACACAGGGCTAGCATTCACTGGTCACTTTAAAGGAGATATTACATCCGAGAGGATGTATAGAATAGGTTCATTTTATATCATTAAATTTTCTTTAGTTACATTTGAGAAAGCTGAGAATTCATCTCAGAGGTCTTTAGCTCCGTTCTAATTAGTACAAGATAATTACCAAAACAGAAACTCAGCTAACAGGCAGCCTGATTAGTCTGTGGAAACCAATTTTCGAAGATATTTCATTAAAGAGAGACTGCTCAATCAACACACACAGTGGAATGCGTGTGTGAGATATAGTGGGCATTCCCTTATTGCGGACATTTCGAAATCATCTAAGGCAGCTGAAATAAATGCTTGTCCCCATGAAATTACTATCACGAGGGAGAGGATGACGCATGTGGCCCAGCCCCGTGTAGGTCGATGATGGTGGCACAGGAGAGGGCAGTGTATTAGCACAAAGCCTAGCCCTGATGTAAAATCTTTGCATAGTGATTGAAAATGTGACTTGTTGAGATAAGGGAAATAGAATGCAGCGATCAAACTGCAGCCCCCTTTAATTTATTCTGTAGGGTATTTTAGTAGCACACTGCTCGCTACATGTTCTCCATGTTCATTAACTCCCCTGCTCTTTTCTCAAATAAGTATGTGAGGCAACGGGATGAGAAGCTGCAGTGGACTGTGGTGAAAGATGGTCTGCGTATTAGGAAGTGATGCATTATTTTGTCTAATTGTAGAACTAAAACGGCATGGGCCAAACCAAAATGTAGTTTTTGAGGGTCGTAGCAGTTAATATCTGAACGACTACACATCAAAGTCGCGTCAAACCGTGTCCTAACAAAGTTTACACTACAAGCAAGACTGCATTCATTATGTTGCGTTCACAGCGCTGTGGAAAAGCGAATTTCGTTTCAATGAAAAAGGCAACATGAAGCTGCTATCTCATACCTGACACTTGTCGCCGTGTGACAGGTGTGACATGTGATAAAGCAAAGTTAAACATTCCTGAATTTCTTCAGGGCAGTAATAACAGGGTGAAGCAGCAACCAACAGAGCCCCACAGGCAGAGACGGAACAAAACTTCAGCGGTGAACGATGCAACAAAATGAGCTTGTTGCCGGTTGTGTCAACATGGCATTAGAACTTGTGTCTTCCTCTCAATGATGCAATGCTTTGTTGGGTTTTTTTTAATCTGTATTTACACTTTATTTTGAAACAAAAGACAGGACGTGCAACAGGAAGCAGGAAACATGAAGACAAAACAGTATGCAAAATCTTGTTTTCCTAAACAAAGTATTTAACTATGTCGATTGTGACGTGCCAGACACAGGGGAATGGATACCTTTGAAAAGCTGGATTCTTCTTGATAGAAAATTGTACAAAAACTCAGCTACAAAAGTGAGAGAAACAGAGGAATACATTTTGCATCAGCAGGACCTAAAAAATACACTTTTTAAATGGTTTTACACTACATTGCTAAACTAGATAGTATAATTGTAATCGTGTAATTGCTATTCTTTTTCTAAAGTATTTTTTTTGTTGTTGTTTATTGGTCTTCATGCCTTAATGAAATGCAACCCCTGTTCTGAGAGGTGACTACACCGCCATTAATGGGATGGTGATGGACCTGTTTATTGGAAGAAAATTGAGCCTTCCGTTGTTTGGAGACTTTAAAAGAAATTACATCCCCAAAGTTTGTGATTAAGAAAATGCCTCATTTAGCAGCTGATGGCCTCTTGCTGTGGTGCACTGCTAAATCATCTTTGCATTACTGCATATCCCTCTCCATGGTAACAATTACAGCATACTTCATATTATACCTAATTTGATGTTATTAAACTGATAAAATGCTAACACGTTAACACGTTCTCTGGTCTGATGAAAATTTAGGGTTATTGCATTTTAACATTTTTACATTATTCAAGCAGACCATTTTTCATCAAAATAAGATGGGCCTTACCATTATTTCATAATTATTGTAACAGTTTCTCCTATGAAAAGGGTCACTTTCCTAACTCAGCAAAGACATATCCCTATTAGACTAATTTGACTACATGCAAATTTTTGTCATTTTTCCCTCATTAACTATTTATCATAGACAGGGGAAAAATATATTCATGAAAGCGAGCAAAGGAGCAGCCCAAAAGAGCTGAAACTAATATTTTGCAACTCTAATGATTTTTTGCATCCTTAATTAGATAGAATAAGGTTGATATGATTAGGTCAGGATGTAGTGTTTTTCATTAAAAATACATTTCAGAAACTGTATTCCAAATGTGCCCTTGCAATTAAATAATGAATCTGGCGCATTCCTTATTATGGACCCAATTAATATCAGAGGCAAGGGCGTAATTTTAATAACAGTGGGCTACGAGACCTTCATTAGCTGAGCGAGAGAAAGGAGGGATGAGGGGAAGGAAAAATAAGGTACCCATAGGAACATCAAGAGTTTGTAACCAAATTTAAAACGTTATTGAAAAAGATAGAGTGAGATATTTTGAACAAATCTGATCTCGGGCTATCGGGATCTGCAAATAGCCCATGTTTGTTTTAACTAACTCTGGCACTTTTGAATATTTTTTATAGTCTTAGATCCTCCTCTAACCCTGTAGAGGTGTTGAGACTGGACCAAAGCTGAAAGAAGCTTTAGCCTTAAAAGGGAAGAGAACGATTATTGCTTTTTATTTTTAACATCGCACCTCTACTGAAATGTGGTCACCTTTGAAAAGCCACTTCCCCTTTTTCCCTCTCCCCCCCTGGAAAGCAGACAATGCATTCATCAGACAGCCACCACCACACACTTGACCTTTGTGTGGTCCATGCGCAAAAGGGCGGGTTTTGCTCAGTGCTCACACCGTGTCAGCGTCATCATGGATATACCTCCAGATTCTTCTCAGCCCGGGGAAAACTTCTCATCCCATCCATACTTAAGTAAATACATGAAACAAGTCTGCTGATTATGATTCCTCCTAAATAGCTAGCTGGTATCCATCTAGGCTAAAATCATTTTAAACAGTGTGTAAATATGAAAGTTTGTAACTGCACATATTCTGGCTGCCTAACTGTCATGTAGCACAGAAGCTCACCTGCTAAAAGAAAGCCTCTTTAACCCTCACTGAAATACAAAGAGGCTTCATAATAATGGGAAAAAACAGGGTGCTATATCTAGTCTTTAGCCATGTCATCAAGCATGATGTGTGCACTTTAAATGTGCATGTTACACATGTTATACTGTATCATCACAGAGTTGGTTAGCATAGGTGAACGTTGGTGAGTCTTCATTCTGGGCATTAGCAGAGTTTTGGGTTCTCTCTTTTTTGCCATATTTTTCAGGTAACCTATATTTGACAACAGCAAAATAAAATTGGAAATTCAGTTTTTGCTGTGCCAACACAATACTTTTATTGGCCCTCATATGGCAAGATTAAGTGACGTCCCTGTTCTTTGCTACCCGTAATGTAGTTGTTTCTGTCCTGGATGCTCTTTTCACTTCACTATTGACCTCTCGTCCTTTTGTGCAAGTAAAAGTAATGTCCGCATCTAGACCGCGCCACCGTTTTCTTCAGCCTTCAAGCTGCAAGTTTTCTTTTTTCTCTCTAACTACTGTTGAAATCACTGAGAACCTTTGTAATTAAATATTTGTAACTGTAATTGGATTAAAGTAACACATTCGTTTGTAGCACGTTACGACATTAGCAGTGAATAGCTGTTTCTGGCCTAGGCATGGGTTCCACTTTACCCCCACTTTCTTTTCCTTTCGAGCAATAAAGGTTAGGCTTATACTTACATCTCCACTCCTTAAAAGTTGTAGAACCACCTATTTTTCTATTTTGGAGATTTCTACAGACAATCATTTACAAATTTCTGAAATGTATGATTCTATTATATGTCCGCACCTGTTCTAGAAGCTATATTGCTGAGACTTCTCCATTATTTTTAAACACATACAAATCATGAACTGACTTACCATGTAACACCTTGAAGCAAGGACTTTACAGATTGTGCAATGCTAATAATGGAGCCACCGATAGTACAGTAAAAGTAAAAAACAGTCCAGATAAACTTCAGGGGTATAAATATTAGCCCTGCAACAGGTGGCAATTTCTCCAAAAATCTCCAAACAACAGACCTGCCAAGTGCAACATGAAGTCATACCAAAACTGAATTTTATTTTTTTTCCCACTGTTTCTTTTTAAAGAATTTTTTTTAAAGGCTAAAATTAAACCAAGTAGAAATATGAGAGGCAGGTAATCAGTTAGGCTAAAAGTAGATTCTTGATGGTGTTAGCATGCTCAGCAAAATCTCTGTAATGCTCTATGTCCCCCAAGCAATGAAACAATAAAAAAAGAATCCACATTCAATAACCAACCTGCAAATGGCCTATTATTATCAAACTTGTAATTTTCACAAGGTGGTCATAAAACATAATCTCATTTTTACTTTCTCACCAATTAACTTTATATTATAAGATTCATCCATCGAGTTGTTCCATTGAGTTGCTTGAAGGTTTAAAAATTCCTCAGGTGGAGATGTCAACAGCAGGGTCCACTGACTAAGCAAAGAGGGCGAGTAAAATACTAGTATGTAGCTTTTTAATTTAATCGTGTGATAAATACAATCATGGAAAACAGCTGAGAGACGTAAAGAAAACATCATATGTTCTTCATTTGCCCTGATATACGACTGATATACAACATGTTGTGACTCAGGATGATGTTTTTAAAACCTGTGGAATAAATTAATAAAAACTTCACATATTTTGCTGGTAGACGGCAATCAGTACCACAGGTTAGCCAACTAAAGGCGCATTTCAGTGATTTCAAATAAACAAAAATCTTCACTTTTTCTGTGCCGTCAGTAATGCTCCCAGCTAGTGAGAGGGCTTGCATGCTCCACATCTTACTAGTGGTGCAGTAATGAGCCCCATTAATTATGTAAAGGCAGTGATGCAGATGGACCTAATTAATTGTCTCCCGTCACCCCCTTGATTACTGTACCTGGAAGGGAGGTGTTAATTTCTGTAATACTTAAGCAGGTACGCAAACTGTTTTGTCGGAGCTACCGCTATGACAGTGACAGAGTAGAGCACCAGCTTTCCCGTTGCTGTTAATTCACCGAAAGGAAAGTTTCCCAGTGGTGGTGGTGACATTGTATTAATTGAAGGAGGGAGGGAGAGATTAAAAGAAGTGAGGAAGGAGGGAGAGAGTGGAGAGAGGGGGTTTGTATGATGGCCCTGGAGATGTTTTCTCAACCTGATTGCATCAACATTTGCGTACCTTTGTGCCGTTTGTCTCTGTATGTCTAGGTAATGGGTTACCAGCAGGCGAGTTTGGGAACACCCAAGGTGTTTTGCAACAGCAGTGCGCTTGGTGGAGAGTAAACCTGTTGAGAGTCAAACGGCACAGACTGGAGTGGTAATGATAACTTGTGTCTGGGAGGCTGGCTGTTAATCATATGAGGTGTGTTCTCCATTTTAATCCAGAGCCTGTGTGTGTTGTGAGCCCCTGACCATGGAGGACTGTCAGGGTCACACTTTTGGCACCAATTACCAAGTGATAAAAATAGATTTTGAGCTTTAATCTCTTTGCAAAAGTTAATCTGGATTCAGACAAAATAATATAGGCTACAAATATCATACCTGCCTAATCTATACAATAGCTATGAGGACATGCACGTTCTCTATTTTCAGAGGCATCAAAAAAATCTTAATCCCATAGTTAAATAAATACAATTCAATCCTCAAAACATTACAAGTGTGCATGCCTGCGCACTTGTACTCATCAATCTTGGGCTTGTTCAAATAGTACAGTTAAATGAGTGTGAGCCACTTGAGATGCAAATCTAGACTCATGTAAAGAAAGAAGCTTTGGAGAGGAAGGTAGACAGAGGGAGCAGTAGGCCGTGACAGGATACACAGGAACCGCTGTCACAGAACAATAGAACCTTCAGCTCCTCAAAAGGAACCCATAACAGCAACACAGGAACCCCGGGAGAGGAGAGGAAGAGCTGAGTGGTTCACTGGCACAGGAAGGGTTTTTAGAGTCAGAGGGCAACTACTGGTCTGTAGTGTGTGTGTGTCTGTGTGTGTGCGCCTTTGTGCGTGGGATCAAAATAGTCCTCCCAACCCCCAATAAGCTCTACAAAAGAGCAATGTGGTCAGTGTGCGGGCAAGTGTTCGTGTGTGTGCACGCGTGCATTTATTTGCTTGGTTGCGTGTGTATGAAGGCAAACCTGTTCATGTAGGCCCAGTATGCCTGCATGTGTGTAAACTGTCATGCACATTTATAAGTGTGACTGTGTGCATGCAAACCTTTCTGCTTGCCTGCGTGTGCATGTCACATTAGAGAGACTTCTTCAATTACAGTGGATTTTTGTTTCTTCTTTTTTTAGTGGACAGTGCTGAGGGCCCCAGTGGCCCGAGGCGATAGCGAGCAGACAGGCAAGGACAGGAGCGACACAGCAGCAAGCACAGCATCCACAGTCGGAGCATTAGGGAGCGCAATATGAGATATGACTGCAAAGGCTACATGCCTGTGTTCCTGAAAAGGTCATGGACTTTGCTGAGCAGTAATGTGTGAAAGTGGTGCACAGTGGTTAAAAAAGAAGAGAGAGGGGGGGAAAAACAGATAAAGATCAAACACATTCACCTCTTTTCCAATTCGCACGCAAGATTTTATGGACACAAATACAGAATATCTTCAGTAAAATGAGCTGACTACTTTTAAATGTAGTGAGATCATTGCAGGTTCATAAAGAGGGTTAAAAAGCACAAACCCTATCTTATTTGGGTTTAAATTTCACCACACACTTCCTTTTCTTATAGTCAACCTGCATTCCTAAACAGGCGCACAGTTCCAACATTAGATAGCAAGAGAAAGGAGAAAGTGTTCCAGTATGAACTCGTCGGTGTGAACAGTTTAATTACAGGGAGTGTCAGCTCCATTGCTTAATGTGTCCCTTACAATTAATCCAGGGAGAGGATGTCATTATCTACCAATGCCTGGGCCTGGGCAGGCTTTTCTTTCAAAGAGATGGAATGTGAGAGGGGAAAAAGAGGAGTCTAAACAAGGAAGCGCCTTTGGTTAGCAGCCTATATTATGTTCAACCTCTGTGTCAACCAAAAGGATTTAGGTAATATGCTCGGGTGTTGTTTCGAAACATTGAGTTTGAATATTTTGGACACTTGACTCTCATGAAACCATTAGTGAGGAAAAGCTTTTCCCTATAATTTCTTCATAATATGAAGCTTTGCATGTCAGCTGTCAAAACATGGGCAGCTGGAAGAGGTTAAACTGACAACAGGTTTTCGCCACTTTCAAGCCTTCCTTCCCTCGACTTCTTCCTCCTCCAGCGGGCCACGTCCTAAAGAGTCCTTTTTTTCTGCTGCACTGCCATCCCCTAATGTGAAACAGAAGACAACAAATTGGACTCTTGAAAGTGAGAAAAAGACTGTAGCGAGAGCTTTCCAACCATGGAACAAATTTAGGAAGACTCGTTTTACATCGGTTAAAGAGGTTTTTCACCCAGAGCACCTGGCTCGGATCTGTGAAGCTGGTGCAGAATGTGGTTTCACCAAACATTTTAAGTGATTAATGACACAGTGAGATGCCATTATTGGAGGAAAAGATTTGATTATATCAGCTGAGGAAATGTTACAGGGCAAGTACCCTGCAGGCAGATATACTTTGCATACACACTGGGGCGATGTTGTATGTAATGCATACTCAACATACATGCATGCTTAGGTATACAGCTTCTAGCTCCACAGAGGTTTTGTGGCTTGAATTTGACAGATCAGATTTTTTGCGACTGTCTGCCGTTACTTACTTCTCCTCCCTTCACTCCCCCTTTAAAGAGTTTGACCTTGGCCGCTTCCTGTGGCCCTTAGGGGATGAAGAAGTCCTGGTGATTGTGACAGGTGTCGCGTCTTAACAGCCCCACGTGACATCCAGAGGAGAGATAGACATTCGGATTTTTTTTTCACCACATTTGGAGATTTTTTTCCCCCCTCATAAGCTTAAAGAGACAACTTAGGGTGTGTGTGTGTGTGTGTGTGTGTGTGTGTGTGTGTGTGTGTGTGTGTGTGTGTGTGTGTGTGTGTGTGTGCACATGCAGCTATAGTGTGTCTGAGTGAGAACGTGTGTGAAGTCTTACCACTTATTCCCAGCTCTCATTTTGGTTATTGGCTTGGATACTTATCACCTCCAGCCTTCGAGGCTTTATTAGGTGGAAGCTACTCCAAAGTCAAATTCTGGATATCAAAGGCAATACTCAACTTTGGCATCTGTCTGCAGCATCTTAATACGAAGCCTGGTCTCCTAAAATTTTAAGAACTCAACATGACATTTTGAAATGCGTCTTCCACGGAAATGTGTTTTCCCACCACAAAAGGGCCAGCATGAGGAGTCCATGCGACAAATGCCAAATGAGTAAGTTGGAAAGTACTGGTGACACAATTAGTTTGAACTTGATACACTTAATGTTAGAAAGTTATGGTCCTGACCGTAGGGGCTGGCTGGAAAAGTCTAGCAAGACCCATCTACCAATCGGAAGGTCAGTGGTTTGTTCCCCAGATACTACAGTCTGCATGACAAAGTATCTTTGGGCAAGATACTGAACCCCAATCAGTTCATTTCAATTCAATTTAAGTTATATAGCAACATTGTAAGAGACCCTACATTAATACAGAGAAAACCCCAAAAATCAAACGACCTCCTTTGAGCACTTGGCGACAGTGGAAAGGAAAAACTCAATTTTAACAGGAAGAAGCTTCCAGCAGAACCAGGCTAATGGAGGAGCAGCCATCTGTTGCGACTGGTTGGGAGCTGTTGAGCTGATTCCACAGAGGAGGGTCCTGAAAGCTGATGACTCTGCCTCCCATTCTACTTTTAAATACTTTAAGGAAGCCCGTTGTCTGAGAGCCAAGTGCTCTGTTAGTACGATACTCTACTATGAGATCTTTAAAACAAGATGGGGAATGATAATTCAAGAACTTGCATGTGAGTAGAAAGATTTTAAATTTGATTTTGGATTTAATAAGGAGCCAATAAAGACAGAAGCCAATATGACACTTGGAGGTTGGGGTTGTAGCGTCGCCCCCAATGCATTCATGTGTGTGTGAGTGTGTTCAAATGTTGACAAAACAAAATAATTACTAAACGTTTGACACTTGATTATAGTTTCATTTATCATCAGTTCTGTTAGTGAAAATAAGGATAACAAGAAAACAGTTGAAAACTAGCTGCTGCTTGCTGTGCGTCTTTATGAGAGAGAGGTTTCTTATTCCAGTAATAACAGTAATACAGTTTATTCCTGACAGAGAGAACGAGTGCCTGCTTTACTATTTCACCCTGCTTGTCAGTATTCTTAAGTATGTTAAGGTTCATACATTTAACTAATAGTAACTAATTTATTTTCTGTTTTACGGGAGGTAAGAGTGAAAACTATGCTCCTTGGCAGGAGAGCGTGTATTCTGTTTCCTTATAAAAAAGTGAAGCAGTAATGAATCATGCATGAGAAATACTGTAGTAAAACCCATGATCAATGGAAATTCAAATACAGAAAAAAAGAGTGTGGAAAAAGTAGCATATCATCAATATTTTAGAAACCAGCAACATTTCATAAATCATAATCAGGTGAGCTCATGACTTATCAAGAGCAGTTCAGATCCTGGTCTTAAGAGTCTTAATGCTCGTGGATACTGGTTTACGTGTTCACCTTTCCCCGGTGGATTCATTATTTCAACACTGATGAAGATTCCGATCAACTTTAATCACCTTTACTTGCAGAAACTTGTGACTGTGAGTCATCTGTAAACATTGAAACATTTAAATGTGGCACAGGCTTATTTATCTTTTGTTAAAGTTTCAAGTAAACTTCAATATTCTCCAGAACAAACCTGGAAAAAGTGATCTCCTTAAGGCCCAGGGTGAGTCAGACATGGTGTGGCAGAAAAAAAGATGGGCTGCTATCTGAGTTGTTTACTGTAGGTTGAGAGTAGGCTTTCTGCAAAGGAGATTAGTAATGGCGAATTATGCATATCTTATTTTCTGGATTATCTCAGGCAGTCAGAGATGCTATCTCATTTTATAATCTCTTTTAAAGTCGTTTGGTTTATTCTGACTGTAAATACAGTCATTTTTGCTTGTTTATCTTTTCTAGAAGTCCAATTTAGCCTGTGCTACTTTTAGATGGAGTGTATTATTGCTTATAATCTATCATTCTTCAAGTTGAAATAAATGCAGACGGTGATCTTTGCTTTACGGGCACAGCCATGTGAGGAGGGTGGGTGGAAGCTACTGTAGCATAACAGTCATTTTCTCACTGTGCGTGTGTGTGTATACGCATGCACGTATGTGTGTCCCTCCATGCAAATATGAATGGGTGGCCTGTCTTGTCCAGTGGTGCGTTTAACCAGACACAGACCTTTGCTTCAGCCAACTCAGGCCCAACGCAGACAGTGTGCATCCATGCCATTTTCAAGCTGCTCCAATTATATCCGCTGAGCATCCACATATTGGCTAAATTTGCAATAATAGCATATCTATTTCCATTCTAATGGCTGACATTGCTTGGCTTATCCATGCATGTATGTCGGTGGTCTTTTATGCTTTATGGTTTGGTCTGTTCCCAGCCATGTGCAATGTGCTGTAGCGTGTCTTGGCTTTGGATGTGTGTGTGCTGCACGAACCTCGTGTGCTGCACGAACCTCGTGTGCTACTATGCACTGTGGCGTGCAGCAGTTTGTTACTTAGAAAAATGTTACACTAATGTGGATGCATTTTTTTTCCTTTAACAGGAACTATACATGGTTACAATTTGAAATTCAGTTGTTATATTACATTTGCTAATCTCAGTGCCTCCATAGTTACTTTGACATTTGTGGTTGGCCTATTAGCTCTTTTATTAGCTGTTCCAGGATGGTGGTTCACCTCTACCAAAAGACAAATGCCAATTCTAGTAAATTCAAACAGTTTCATGCTATCGACTGGGAGTCACCTAGTTTTTATCTTTAACAGTTATAGTGTACCTGCTGAGAAATAAGGCTAATGTGACCTTGAAGACAAAATTCCTTAAGATGCAAAATAAAGTTTTTCTTGTAAACGTTCAGATCAGTGTCGAGTAACAACAGATTATTCATGACTTTTGCTGCTGGGTAATGAGTAATGCGATTACTTTTTAAATAATGTTATGATTTAAGTGACTGATTTTCCAGTAACATTTCCAACATTATGTTCATAAATGCATGAAGTGATATCAGAGAATGAGCTTGTGCTTTAGTACAATTTAGCCTCTGACGTACGTGCAATGCATCTGTGCATCTGCACCACAGCATATGCACTTATTAATTCAAATTGTTGTGCTGCATGCAATGTATAATTACATTTTGGTGGTGCATGTGTCCACGAGTCCATGTTGACAGTGTGTTTGTGTTTCTACGTACTGCCTGTATCTGTTACATGAACCCCGTGTTCAGCAACCAGGCCTTGAACCCAAGCCAGCTCTGACAGAAACGATGGTGGTGTTGGAGAGGAGGGATTGACCCTCTATAGCTTAGAGAGCCTCAATGCACAGTACACACACACACACACACACACACACACACACACACACACCCTCCTCCCCATCAACCCACAACCCACTACTCCCTGCCTCCCCCCACTCCCTGCTGCATAGCCCTAAGCGCCCGCAGGCATTGGAGATGCACGCATGCGTTGCCTTACTGTGTGGGGCTTTGTCTGTCTGTGAGCATGGTCGTATGTGTGTGTTAGTATTTATATGAGTGTTACTGTTTCTCTCCTCTCTCTCTGTATGTATGTGTGTGTGTGTGTGTTTGTTTGTGTGTACATGTGGACAAAAGAAGCAACCATGTCTACCTCTTTTCTCACTTGGTAATAATCACTGATGCTTCTTTCAGATCTGTCTGTGCTAACCCACTGCATTTACTGCCTTAGATGTGATTGCCTTTTGTTCTAAAGTATATGGATGAATTCGTATTAAATGGTAATACCAATGAGCACTAATTCAATGTACAGTGAAAATGTGAAAACAAAATATCGCTTTAATGTGTTTTAAGTACCTATGTTCAATACCACTAAATAATCGATCTATCTATGACACAAAGTCTACTTCGTAAACTTAATGCAATGCAATGATCCAGATGAAGCTTCACTGGATCTGCTGAAACACTTAAAATATTTCCTTTTGGATCATGTCACAGTTCAGCATTTCCAGCCAACATGACTCTAATCTGGTTCACAGCATAAAATGTATTTACAGAAAGACTGCTAAAAACCAGGTGACTCCATAAAGCTTTCTTTGTGCTCAAAGTATTCCTTATGTAAGAATCTCCAAGTAACTTGCTAAGGATACCCCAAAACCAAGTCTGTACACAGACTTCTATTTTTTATTTCTAAACCTCTATAAGGCAAATTAAAGCAGTAATCCATACACACAGTCCCAGACATACATCAGCCTCTTTAATCCAACATAGGTCCTACTACTCTCCCCATTACTGGGTCTCTTACCACTATAGCCTTAAATCTCCTCCATATATCCAGATTCACTCCCATATTTCTTTCCTCTCTTCTACACTTCTTTCCCACTGATTTGGTGCCAGTGCTGGTGCTGCCTTTCTACCTTATAAGAAGCAGCATGGATCGAGCAGGTTTAGAATCAAATATTACAAATATTAGACAGCATATTTTTGAGGTAATTTACATGGTAAAAAAAAAAATCACGGTGGGTGGAATCTGTAGACTGAATCTGCTACTCTTTGATTAATTTCTTGCAGTAACCAATGACGACCGTGGATCTGACTTTGGACCAAGCAAACTTGTTGGATGCAAACAGAATTGCTGGGCAGCAGTCTTTTTGTGGTGACAGTTCATGGAAGCGGTGCTAGGTTGGGCACCGGTGCTGTAACTGCTTTGGTTGGCAAGATGTGCAAAAATGCCAGGAGCCACAGGACCGTTCTGAGCACCGGGTCCAGAACCAGCAACATCCTTTGTAGTCTCCCAAAATCCAAACCCCGTATCACCCTCTCCACTGAGTTTCAATCTCGTCCCTAGTCTGAGTCCCAACTGCAGCCGCAGCCGGGGCTTCCATGTGCGACTGACACATAAATAACCAAGCCTGTCCGCCACCCAGGCAAATTCAAATGCACCTGTCAAAGTGATGAAGCACCCACCCGCAGGGAAGCATTGTTTACATTTTCACTCCATTCTTTGCAAAAGTGAGATTCTAATTATTTTCCCACTGTAAATTAAAGCCAAGTGGGACAGAACTACAAACTAAAAGGATCACGGCAGTAGAGAAAACCCCAGCCCTTGCGGAGTAGGCGTGAGTTGGTGACGGGCGGGACGGAGGCAAGGTCAGCAGCTTTTAAGAAGGGAAGCAGAAATGGGAGGTATAGCCTTCACACTGGCTGTAAAGCAAGGCGATGTAAGCAAGACGAGTCTAAGAGAACTCCAACCGGCTGGAATACATTATGCCCCTCACATTTCATACATAATAACGTGCCAAAAATGTGCTGCATTATTTTTCATACCACTGGACACAGAGTGAGACAGAAAGAGGTAGGGAGACAGAGAGAGCAAGAGAGGAGGGAAATGTTTAATTAGTCAATGGAAACGTGCAAATGGGAGGTAAAATTAGGCGAAGGTAGGGAGGTCTGGTGAAGAGAGAGTGCATGAATGGTAATGATGGCTATCTAGTTTGGATCAATCATTAAGGGATCAGGGGGACTGACAAGCCTGTTTGTGCCCATGCCTTAGGCTCCTGTTCTGGACAGTAGCCAGCCCGGCTCAGCTTGTGTGCTCATTGAAACTTCTCCTTTCCTCCTCCCTTTAGTTGCAAACATACACACACACTCTGGCTGCACAAGTGCATCATACAGTATAAGTATAAACAAGTTTGTGCAGTTTAGTATAGTAAACCCATCATTTTAAAAATAACATTTTAATATCTAATACATGTAATTAACTCACTCGCAAAATAGTGGATTTCTACATTCGTGGGAGATTTTTAACTTGCTCTTGAGGCCCCGTGATTAGTCCCTGCTCTGACACAGTGTTTTGATCAGTTCATTACAAGGTTACAGGGTTACATTTGGGAACTGTTTTGATTGTCAGGAGCGACATGACAGGTTTTTTTTTTCATAACAATCAAATCTAGACATGGTGTTTACATGTGTCATGCCACAAAATGGAGCAAGATGTCACATGTATATGTGTATGATGGGGAAGGCCATGTAAGACAAACAAATAAAATACACTGTACCTTTCCCAGACACGCATTACCAGAGAAATGTGTCACCCAGTGGAACTGCGTCTCTCCGTCTGCCCTCTTTTTAGCTGTTATTTGCAAGTTCAAGTCCTATTTTAGGTATAAATATGGGTCGCTCTTAAAATATAACACAAAAGAATACCCTTTTAGAATGAAGTGCATTTATACTTTTATCTCTGAGCCATAGATGCCTCAGATCGCAGTTTATTTTTTATTTTGTTTGCCCTCAGTCTAAAAAAGCAACAAAGCATCATGCTATCGGTGACAGGTAATCCAAATCCATCTGTTGCTAGACTTTATATTTGCACACGCACTTGAATAAAAATGACTGTCAGGTCAGTCAAATTTTATCACAAGTCACACTGGATTTTTTTTTTTAAAGAGAACCTTTCCACAGGCGCTTGTATTTAAAGACTGATGGCTTTTCTTCTGCATTCATATGTGGTATGGTATGATTCGCTAGGTGTGAAATCACATCTTCTCCCAGAAAGACAGACAGACTATATTTGCGAACCATGGAGCCACGTCTGCAGCTGTGCCATCCCCACTTCCTGTGCCCCTGCTCCTCCCTCCCATTCCCAATGTGCATTTGCGGTAATGTCTACAAATCCTGAAATTTATGTCCCTGCTGGAAAACATGGTTTGCCATTTATAGTCCTCCGCTAAAAGAAATAAGGCCCATCTCTCCTGATACAAGTCAAGGGACTGATGCAGACTCTATCAGATTTCTAAATACAGACCCCAACGATAAATCCTGGCTTGATTGGGTTTGAATTGGGTTAGCTCACTTGAATGCTATCTGCTTAACCCACAGCTGGCCTGTCTGCTCCATGCAGGCATTGAACCTAAATCAGTCACTTAGTGCTATCAAATGGAACAATGGTGGAGTGGAGGGAGCACTCAAGCTAGGGCTAGAAGCCAGGCTAGCACCATAACACAACACAACAGACCAGAACAGAGTAGTGTCGAGCAGACAGGCCCTCTAATGCTCTTTCCTTTTTGTGTCTTTGCAATGATGCTTCTTGAGAGCCATGGTGCATTGCATGAAATGGCATCACCCAAACCGAACACACAAACACCTTTTCAAGCTTTTGTCTCGTCTTGTCAACTGGATTTCACGTGCTAATTAGCATAGGATGGTGGCATGGCAAACATTTAAAAAAATAAATAAAAATCCATTTTCATGCAAGCCAAAATGCAGACACGCAGCACACCATACCGGGGGAATTCAAGCAGGTGCGTTTAACCAAAGTGACTGAGAGCACAGAGGCAGAATTCATGGTGTTTCTATCGCCACTGTACAGCTTGGATTAAAACATCCTGGAAAGGGGCCATAATTGAGTCATAGGCACACTTCCTGTGGCCAGTAAAGGAGGAAAAGATGCTTTCTTGGTCGTTTTTTAAGACTAATGAATGACCTTAAAAATGCAGTCTGACCTTGCTGAGAACCATGGTATTGGAAGAGATCTACGTAGCTTTTACTCAGAGAGAGATGACAACAATAAAAATCTGAATATCAACATCGATGTAAACATCCTATCGAAACTGATTGTTGCCTTGCAGGGGCGCTAAACACAAAAGAAATCCAGGTAATCAGTTTCCCTCTCGTGTGGGCCGAGGCCAGGCTGGAGGCAAGGCAGCTGAGGGGATTCCACAAATGAGCATCTGAATTAGCATCGAAGAGATCCATCCTAGCATACACACCAAATACACACACACATCTTCTTTGAGTGTTTTTAGCTAGTCTTATTTTCTGCACTCGTAACCCGTTGACATTTCGACTCTGAGGTCTTTTTCCACTCTTTGGATCGTGTGCTTTGCAGTTTATACTAGGCTTCTAATTACAAGAGGGGTAATAGCTCCCACTGTTTTCTCAGTGAAGCGCCTAGAGTTGTGTTTGGCTAACCGTTTCCAAGTCTGAGGTGACATCGATACACCACCAAATTAAACTTCTCCTTCAGCTTGACCCTGCCACTCACGGCCCTCTGAATAAGTTTGCCTTTTTTCCCGTATTTTTAGACGAATCATAATTATGCCACCAATTAGAGGGTCACCTTGAAAAACTTCCTCCTTCTTTTGACTCTCTGTGTGTGGCTCAGTTTACGTGCGTGTAATGTTCACTTTTGGGTCGGTAGCTGTGAGCTAGACTTTAAATTATGTCTTTAAGTACAGCCACGTACACACAGGCAGAGAAAGAGTGCGTCACCGATTCAGCAATGTCACAGTCGCAGTTTATGAATATGAAAGAAAAAAGTTGATTTAAAGACTCTCTGTGAGCCAGATTTAGATGGGCGGTGCTCGTGGCTTTACTACCTGGTCTTTCAGTTGAAGTGACGTATACAATCTGTGACCATTACACGTTCAAGACTTTACCAGCAGACACTCTCGGAGAGGAAGAGAGCTTCCATGATCTTCACACATGGATGACTTCAAGTTACATGACCTACATAACATGTTACACGCGCCGCTTGCTCCCCATGCCTCACCCTAATAGGGAAGGGCAGCACATTACAGGTGTGTAATCCCTAATATGTGCATATGGACACACAGAGAAACAACTGGTCTCTTTACATGCCACGTGGTACTCATGCACTCTGTTAGCTCCTGTTTAACACAACGGCGTTCATATTTGTTTTGTTTTTTTTATATCTTCTCATGTGTTCCTGCTGTTAGCTGGCCTTTATGTTCTTATCTCCCTCTCAAAGGTGGCCGTGTATGACTACATCTTAACAACGGAGGACCCCGTGTCAGACTCTGCAGCGCCCAGCGATGAGTCCCATAGGGATGGCGCGCACATGCCAGAGGGTGAGACCAGCACCCACGTGGCAGTCTACACACTGCACCTCAGCGGGCTTAAACAAATATACAGGCACTTTCTTCGACAGTCAGATGGAGCCATCATAGAGGTGAGATACCAATGGAGATGACACTGAAGTCTTAATTTATTTGCATGTCTCCAATTTATGCAAATGTGAAACAAGAAGGAAAAAAGAGTCTGTTGTTGGAAGACGTTGCTTCCTGTTTTGCTCCAAAATGAAACTGTATAGTGATCTATACTGGAGCTGAATTTATATGCCTTTAAAACCTGAAACAGGGCTCCCTCTTCTGTTGCTCTGTCCTGTTTTTTCAAAGATTTACTTCAATTCAAATTAAAGGTCTAATGCGATAGAATTTCAGATGGTGTACAAATGACAAAACATGAGACAATTGTATCATTTAAAAAAAAACAGAGTATTGTCTTCCCTGAAAATTGAAGCTTTTTGCTTCATCTACATTCAGATCAGCAGTAAATAAACAAAAAGCTACCTTTGGCTGCTCCCCTATTCACAAGGCGTCATGACAACGGGTGTTTGATTTGATGTGGAGTTGCTGGGATTTACGTCATACTAAAAGAGACTAAAATAAATCTGTTAATGTAGATCATATTAATAAAACTCATCTGTATCTTTATTCAGTTTGAGACCATTTTAGTTTGTTTTATCTCATTCCCTCACTCTTTCTTTTAATACTTACTGACGTTGAAATTAAAGGAAGAGGGCAAGAGAGAGCAAGAAGAAGACAGAGGGTGTGATTGTTTCACTGGCCCTTGCATCACTTGGTTTATTCCCTCTGAATAGAGTAAGAATGGGAAAGGAAAGAAGTGGATCCAGCAACTATTTCTTTATTCTACTTTCAGCACAATGAGAGGCAACAGTACAGCTCTGTGGCCTGAAAGGGTGAATAACTATGATTCTTTTCTTTTTGTTGTTATCCTTGGGCTAAAGCAGATTTGAAATTCTTTCTTCTTTTCAAACAGAAAATGACAGGATTTGCCTTGAGAAACAAATCATGACTGAGTTCAACATGTGAGCGTAACTACAAGCCGAAATTTAGCCAACAAAACAATTTCCTCTGTCTCCGTGTGTGTGGGTAACAATCATTTAGAATTTTTGGGGTGCAAAGGTCTGCTCTGTATAAAGTCCCGGACATCGGTTTAAGTCACGACTCACGGTGACATTGGAAAATATTGATTGCTGTCCTCTAAGCACTTGTAAGAGAGACAGGCCAGAGTAACCAGCTGATTCATAGCTTGTTGCCTAATTAAAAGTAGGACTTCCTAACGACTGCTGCTGTGGCAAGAATGTTTTCCTTTCCTCAATCATTCTGTCACTCCCCTCACAACCTGGATCGTCCCAACAAAATATGTCAACAGAGTGAGGATAGAGGGTGTCATACGCACTAACAATTAGCTCTGAGGCTCTGTTGTGCGCTAATAGCTCTCAATCATAATTTGAATGATGGAGCGCTTATGTGAATAAACACATGGCATGGTATATCTATTACTGGTGTCACACTGTCTGTCTGTTTGTGTGTGCGTAGCCTCTAGACCTGTGCATAGCAGATGAGACATCTGGGAGGATTTTTCAAACAACAAAACCGCGCACACACCGACTCACATATCCTTTCTGTCTGTGAAAAAAATAAGTTATAGTGTTCACACAAAACCTTCAGCGCTCTCCCTTCGCTTAAACACACAAATTTACTACACCAATAACCTTGGCAGACACAGTCTTAGCTCACTCAGAGAAACAGAATTCATTCCCAACCTGGCAACATGCTATTCTTTAAACAGTGCAGGAAGTGTCAGAGAAGCCACCGTCAGTGAAAGATAGGTGTCACAGAAAAACAGGAAAACAGGCTCGCACTCATGCACAGACACACACACATGCACACAGAGACACATGCTGTTCATAATCTTTCTGTTGATCCCTTTTCTCTCTCTCTTACACACACACACACACACACACACACACACACACACACACAATGTCCCGTGGGTATCGCTGTCTGTTCCTTGCAACTTCACAGGCAAAGGACCCCCAGCAGCAAGACATGCTGATGGCATCCTCTTTCACCCGCCAGTGGTGGGTATGATAGTGCCGATGTGCGGAGTCGCCAATAGAGTACTTTGTCGCTTCCTTTTGCTTTTCAGAACAGATCCCCTCTTTACATATGCAAAACGAATCCCCTGGATATATAGACTGGTTTTATGTATAGGGCAAGATCTAAGAATCTCCAAAGGGCATCCCCAGCACTTGGAAGAACACTTGAGCTGATTTTATTAGTGCTTTATGTAATTCTGGCAGTGATATACACACTGCAGCCGGGTCCTATATACAAAATGGCTTTAAAATGTAAGGTGACTGCTGCTGAGAGATGAGAACAGCACAAATTATACATACATATATATATATATATATATATATATATATATATATATATAAACATCTCAAAACATGTTTTTTTTATGTAAAAAACATGTTTTGAGATGTGATGATGTGGTTACACTACAGTTGCATGGATTCTTTATTTGTGAAATTTTCACAACCAGTGACAAAAGCATTTATCTTAATTAAACTGTGTACTGACAGTACTCGATTCTCCGCCTCAGTTAGCTTAAAAGCTAATCTTACTACTTAAGGAGTCTGTTTCCATTTACTGTGGAAATATTGACTGATGCCTCATTTCCTTTAAAAACCTTTGTTTTTTCAGGCAGCGTCCTGGACATCGGTGCCCTGGAGGACTTGTTCCGCCCTTAGCCTAACATGACCACAGCTCGAGGGGCCTGTAGCTTTGCATAACGCAACACATATACACCCAAGATTTGCCTAAATGCACATTTTAAAAAGCAAGTCCCAGAAGAAGTGCCCTGAGCTATAGACACTGTAAGACACCGTTTGGAAGGAGCAAAACAGTTAGGTGTGTACTGTTTGATTTGCTGTAAAATGAACGTCTGAGCAAGAGTCACGAGAAACTAACCTATTTCTGTTGTTTATTCAGCTACTGTTGAAACAGCTCCATTCTTTTCTTTCCTCTGTTTCCGTCCTCGGTGACACGTAGGACCAAACGGAGGAAAGCTGAAATCGTGGGTGCGTGGTAAAAATTAACTGATGCTCAAGTCTTTATTGACTTGCATATTGAATTCTGTTTAAAGAAAGTTAATATTAATGATCCATCATATGCTCTCGTTCAGTTTGTTGCCCAAGGCAGGTGTCTGTAATATGGACCATGTTGAAGGAATCTTCTCGCTGAATCACAACAATAGAAAAAGTTAAAGCTACGTTCCCATCAGTGTGCTCCAATAAAAGACATTAAAGGTAAAGTGAGGTGTAGCTTTTCAAACACTCATTACCTATAAACAGATGTTCCACAGCTGCCGACTCACAAAACGCACTGCTGACAACAACTGTTAGGGCCAAAATTATGCAGGGAAATGCATCTATATAACCTAGGACCTTCAGAGAAGGACTCATAACCACTCTGTCTGGAGAAACAAGATGGCTGATGAAGAAATTAATGCAGGCAAAGTCATTATCTTCCCTCCTAAAACCACAGTGGGTTTATGTCCCCCTGTGTCGTTTTTTCTCCGGGGCTAACATTTAAGTGTCGATGGACTTATAAAAAGATAGGACAAGCCAACTGTGCTCCTTTTGTCTCCTTTCCTCCATATGGGAGGCAGCAGCATATGCAAGAACTGGCTCAGCTTCTGTAAAACTTCCATTAAAGATGCACAACTAAGGCTCTGCCAGCTTGAATATTACCTCTCTCTGCAAATTATTTATGGCTCGGAAAAAACGCTGATGATGAGCATCTCCAGCGACTTGTATAAATAAAAACACTTTTTTTTTCTGCAATTTCAGCTGTGCTTTTTTTTTTCCTCCCCCCTCTCTCTCTCCCTGTTCTGGGAATGCACTTAACTGTTTGTAGAAACCAAAGCTATGCAGTTTAGACACATACGGTTTCAACTCCATAACATTTATTAGTTTACCTTCCCAGCTGGACTTATGGAGTTTTACAAGTACAGTGACAAAGCAAACAAATATGATAATAATGATGCAGAGCAATGCAAAGCTGGGAAGAGGTTTCATAATAATCATTATATACCATCTCTCATTAACAGAGCTGTTTGTGTGCGTGTGTGTGTGTGTGTGTGTGTGTGTGTGTTTTCCTTCCCACAGCTCAGTCCACTGTCCTTCTGCACACGACGACTCTTCACCGGACCAATATTGACCTAATTTAACATGCAGACAATATGAAGAAGTTAACCTTTTGAAAAAACACCTTGCAGCAACATTAATTGACAAACCACATCAATTCTCCCTCCTACCCCTCTTTTGTAATTACTCTGCTGCATGTTTGATTGCCGCTGTGGAGCTGAAGACCTGCGCTTCATTTGCCGTGAGGTCATCGGCAGCCCTCAGAAATATGAATTTGATTTTTACAGGAAGTGAGCGCGCTCTCTGTGTGCGTGCGTGTGTGTGATGTTGTTTCATGTGCCGCGTGTGTCTACGAGAGGCAGAGGAAAAGAATTAGGGAGGGGAATGTCCTTGGCTATGTACTATATGTTGCATGAGGAGATTAATGCCTCCCTGGCAGTCATATCTGTTTAATAGGAGGACTTCCCTGAAGTACACCACAGGCAATTGTCTAGCAAGTTTATACTAATTTTAGAAAAAATAAAAAAATAAAATGAGCTAAAATGAAATAAATAATAGAAAAGAAAACATTTTTTTGTCAACACTTGCAAAACTAAACTTTGAATATATAGACTGGTTTCATGTATAGGGTGCTTTTGTGCCAGCCTGCATTTTCAGCCTGACCACTTGATGTATAGCACAACCTGATAAACATTATTCTCTTCTTTTATATGCCTTTTTTTGACAAATGTGTGGTTCATCATTCTGTAATTGCTTATACCAGTGAGATTTAAGTTATATTTCCTATCACTGTATATAAGTAGGCCAACCCAGAGTTGTGAGAGCCGTTTCCCCTCTGGGACGAGAGGTAGTGTGTCATATAAAGTCTCCATTTCTGCTTCTCCTCCAACTTCACTCTAAGCACGGGGACAGAGGAAGAGACTGTGCATGACAACACTATTCGCAGGCCTTGAGGAAAATCGCAGTTCTTCTGCCAATCTCAGTCACTGTCATCCAAGTTCAACCTGCACTTTGTGACGCTTGATACGTTTACAGGCCGCGGGGGCTCCTGAAACAGTCGGGTTTATCATTGTTGTGCTGTTCATTTCTTTTTTGTTACCTTTTCTCGTTTATGCTACCTGGCTGATTTAAGCATGCTTTGGGTGGGTTTTTTTTTTCTTTTTTTGAAGGTGATGGGTGACATAGAAGGCCTCGACAACGCATCCAACACGGTGCCCTGCCCGGCTCAGAGCTCTGACAAACAGAGGGAGGACAAAGGAGGCGACGCTCTCCAGCTACGGAAACGAAAGAAACGATTCTGGCGTGAGTGTCTCTCTCTGTTATTTCTATCACTGTAACAAAAATATGTTTTTCACAGTTAGCTCATCACACTGAGAGCACACAACTAGAGCACATTCAGTAGTCCCAGTCACCTCACCTCACACTCTGACTCTCTTGCTTGTGCAAACCTACCTGTTATTGACACAGTTTTATCAGTCGTTTCATTGCCCTTAGGGTCCCATCGTGTTGAGCCAGTAGGAGGAAACAGGTGTGACTCCAGTTTTGCACTACAAGACCTCAATCAATGACACCAGATGGAAGAGAGAATAAACACTGAGTCCTCTTATTGATCATTTAGCAATGCACTGCAGAAGTTATGCATTCTGAATGTTACTTTTCCTGCTCTTTGTGTTAAAATCAGCATTTATTAATCTGACAACAGCTCTCATCACCTGTTTGTTTTTTAGTAGTTACAAAAAACATCCCCCTGTTCTGTGTATGTGTGTAGTACTTCAAAGAATTACAGTGAGAAATGCACTGTACTTTTCACTCTTGAGACCCTGTGCAAGTAAACATAAATGGTGTATGTGAACTGATAAGCCATCTGTGACCTAATAAAGCAAATAAATACTTCACCACCACTTCTAATGGATACAGGTTGTTAAGTGCTGGGGACTGCCTCAACACAATGAAATATGAAGATTCTTAAAGTCACTAATCAGAACACGAGTGATAAAATATCAATATTGGCCCCACATTAAGCAGGATAATATTCAGGCCAGCTTGATTTGTATTGAATATGTGTCTGCTAGCCGGTGCTTAGTGTAATGAAGTGGCTCACAAATCAGACTGTAATGGCCGCCTACTTACACATATTGCTTAATTAAAGGTTGTGAGCTTATTAGCATGTGTCTCTGCACAGGGTGGAGGGAGATGAGGATCAGGACTGCTGTCATTGAGGGCCAGGCTTTAAAGGTTTTATAGATAGCTAACCTATCATACTAAAGCCATAGCACCCCCTGCCACCCCCCTAAAATCGGATCTTAATAACCTGTCATTTTCATTGATGATGATTCTCCTTTATGGGCAGCCATTATAGATCAACTTCTGGGTCTTGCTGAATGGCGATAGCGCCCGTTTGCGGCCCATCATTATCGCGAACACACCTTACTTTGGCCTTGAAGTTGCTCCTCACCTCCATGTTTAAACCATCACAGCCCTGCCCCTATGGCCCGGTGCACAGTGCGTATGGACACACAAACACATACAAGAGGCCTCTCAATCCCTCTAAAAGAGAGAAAAGAATGAAAGCACTTTAAGGCTCATAAGTCCATTTTTAATACAGAAAATGAAGTTAGAAGACATCGAGATACTTGTTGATAGGTTATCTGTAATTTATGCAAATGTCAGCTATTTGTTTATCACAGTGTACCTCCAGCACTCGCAGGATGTGTCAGAGTAGTGTTGCACCTTGCCCTTCTGTCTGCCTTTGACACTAGCCAGAACCTACAGAGCTAATTAGAGATCGCTCCATTAACGGTGACAGTGCTACACCCACCAATTCAATCAGCCCTGAAATGAACATTAAACAGAGACGCTGTTTTTCAGAGATGACAGGAAGCTCTTTCTCTAATTTTCTTACCTTGCTGCCTGCGTCATTTCACGGAACTACTGAGTGTCCTCTGTCTTACTTTGTTCTATAGTATATATGTGACATGACCTTGGTCTGAGGTCATCGCAGCTAAATGATGGACATTTTTCACCTGTTTTCTCGTTTGCTTTGGCACGTTATTCTCTTTTTTCATATATAAATAGAGAAAATTTGATGAATGGCTCTTCTTTCTCCTCCTGCTTTCTCTTTCGTGTGATGTTCTCTGGGAGCTCCATCAACTTTTTCTGTTCGCAATCATCAAAACAAAGCCCCGTGCAGTATTTTCTTTTCCCAACTAGGGGCAGAGGGTGCAGAAACGGAGGGGGCAAAGGTATTTCAGCGGTTCAAATATTTGATTGCTAATGACAAACACCGTTTCACAGCGATTTAAATTTCAAATTGATCCCTGGGAGCAATTATTTCTGAGGGGAGAGAAACACGCCGCTAGGTCTCTGCTACACACATTTGCTGATTTAAGTTAAAAGAAAACCTTTTTGCAGTGCTATCATAAGGGAGCAGCAACTTTTTGAAGTAAGTGCCTGCATCTGCTTGCAGCCAACCCAACCTGGGGATGTTGCTGGAGAGTGAGAACAGAGGGGGGAAAATAAAACATAAAAAGAAAAAATAACACTTTGTCTAATTCTATATTTATGTAGCCCTCAGCTTGAGGTATTCACATAAAACCGTTTGTATTCAGAAGTGCTGCCGTGATCGTTATGCTGCACGTTGAGATCGGCAACTCTTCGGGCAGGGTTGGCGGGTGCAGCTCAGCCTGATTCATTTGAATTAAAGTTGCTCAACTAAATAAAAGGGATTCAAATTCCTACTTTTTTTCTTCTTTTCAAACCTGTTTTTAAGGCAACCGAGCATTTCTTTTGATGAGGAATTTTCTACCTTTAGTCTTTGGCATACACGCCTGGATTCTCTATTTGCACAGCCCCATTTATGGCATTGCTTTGTTTGATATTGAAATTGTATTATGTCTTGTAAAGAGTGAAAGAGCTTGTTGCTTTGGGACCTTAAGAAGGTCTGAGACCATAGAGAGTGATCGAGTGTTAATCCAAATCTTGTATTTCTCTGCACTGCTTGGCACACACTTCTTAAAATCCAAAACTTTTTTATAGAGTGTGCACCATTAGAGTCAGAAAGGTGTGCTACGTTATTTTATCTATTATTTCATGTGTTATTTTTAAAGAAAGCATCCCTCTGCTTTAGATTGTGCCAAATCAGATACAAGGCATAGCGATCTAGCTTTAGCAGCAAGTCCGCTGATCCTCTTGTCAAATGAATTTAGTAGGGTCTCCGTAAAACCTCAACACCAGTGCGATGGCAGCATTCGTGCCACTGTGGAAGAACAATATTATGCAAAACAGATATACACTCCAGACCTCTGTCAGGTTTTTATGCTCAGGCTGTATTCTTCTCCGCTGACCCCGAAAAGGATTCCCTGGTGCTTAAGCTGTGGAAAATCCACACGGTCGGGGTATGTGACGATGTCAACATCGTGCCATATTTCTGTGGCATCTGGATAGATCATGTGCCTCTCTACACACACATATTTATTTATTTTTCCTCTTCCAGAGCAGTGTCGGGGAGGCAGATGTCCTGCTCACAGGAAAAATAATTTGCAGTGGGGGGGAAAGAAAAAAAAAGAAGGGGGGGAGAGGTGGGGTGGTGAAGGGAAAAATATATGAATATGCAAATCTTGTCACAGTGTGGAACCTTGTAATGAGTGGGAAATGTTGTTGCCATCTTTCATTATGCAGAGGTCATTGCTTAATGCCAGGCAGCTGGGCCTAGATTCTTCTCTATGAGCTCCCCCCCCCCTCACCACCACCACCACCACTACCACCATTTCTGCTGTCATCTCATAGCAACTTGAACCAAACTACAGCCTGGCAACACAGTTCACAAAAAACACACAAATGCACGCAAGGTACTCACAAACGCTACAGGTACACGACACCTGGATGTCTCCGTAGCTATATGGAAACCTAAAAGGAAACCTTGTGTTGTTCAATTTCCCGATTAAGACAACTCTGCTGCTTCTATGAAGTACTTCAGTTTAACACAATTGCATGATTTACTGTGTGTGTATAAATTATCCTGATATGTCTGCATGTAGTTTGCCAAACCACATGTGAATAAAGCCGACAGCATATTTGATCAGTCAGAAATTTTGGTCAGAACTCCTGAGACCAGATCTGGCTGATATGTTACACTATCACCTCAGCAGGACTGTGTTTGTTACCAAATGGGCTTCAAAGTATGGAAACTAAGAGATTTTGAATCATTTTTAGCATCATTATAGTTTCTTGGGTGCACCTGTAAGTAAAAATATCAGTTTTCCTCTTTAGAACCAAAAGTTAAGGTATATGAATACTTTCTAAAGTGACTGCTGCTGTGTGTCACGTGTTTCATTTGTGCAGAGCGATGCTTGCACAGCTTCAGAAAATGGAAAAGAGGCTGTAAAGTATGTCTCTTTCCAATCCAGCAGCTTGACCGTCTACTGGATGATCTATTGTTGTTTAAGCGGTTGCATCAAGCTCTTTGGAGCTGAAAGTTTAAAAAGTGGGCACAGCTCATAGTTGTTGTTGTTGTTGTTCCCAGCTTCCTTTTGATCAACCCTTTCATGTTTTGTAGATTGCTGAGACAGCTCACTGCTGTTCTGTCTCCTCTTGCAACAGCTTTCCTGAAATTTCCGCTGGCGTCTGCCCGACATTGAGCTATGGGGCTAATCATTAGGTAAACCCGTCTCCCTCTCTCTCATGCACTCTTCAAATAATCCTGGGTTTGAATGCTAAAAATGTAATGAACTTCACGGTTCATTGTGTCTGACATTGCTTAATTAATGGGTGCATTTAAAGTACATAGGGCCCCGGTAATTGATTTATATGCATGATTTGCACATACAGCTGTTGGTTCCTGTAGGAGACTCATCACTCAAAAAGTGGCTGTGCTGATGTTAGGCTTGGTAGGTAATATTAAGATTTTTCTGTTGGCCGATCCAGCCTTGAGAGAAAAAGACCAGGTCACATGTTAGCATATTTTTTCATTTGCAATTATGAACAGCTACTTAAAAATTAGACTTGGGCAATTTAATATCATATTCTCCACCAAAACACTTAAAGGACTCAGTCTGAGCCTGGAAATGTTTTTCATATGGAAAACCTTTGGCTCCTGTAACATAATTGGAAAAAAAAAAGGCAGAATATATTTGAGAAATTTTATTTTCATTAGGCTGTTCCTGACAATAGTGCTGGACCAGTTAGTTCTGTGCTACCCACAGGACCTCCAGCACGCTTTGGCTTCACACCATCAGTCTGTCTTACTCGCCTCAGTTAATGCATTTGCCAAGAAGAAGTTGGACACAGGCATTACCATAAAGGTCTGCATGCTGAACATGATGCATTTGAATCTGGGTTTTGTGACATTGATTTTTTCAGTTTAGTTTAATCTATAAAAGAATATTTGTCTTTTATTTTGTTTTGTTTCTTAATTCTTCTTATATCTTCATTTATGCTCAGAGCCCTTCTTGTGATTGCATTTACCCATCTAAAAACTGAGGATACTGTACAGTCCAAACCGGCTTACCATCCATTCTTCTCACCCCTGACTCTATAGGAGCTTAAAACTCATCTGTTCAGGCTTTTGTGTGGTTTTTGTGTTTTATTTGTTTCATGTGTGTTCATTATTGAAACCTCTGTAAAACATTTTGTGTGTACATTTTACTTTAGGCAATATTTTTATAATCTATTGACGTCCGCCTACGAATTTATGCATTCAAAAAGTACTCACAGCACTCTAAGTTTACTACAGTAACCAGGGTTTTTTGTCTTTAAGTGACCAAGTTTAGTGAGAATCATTAGGTGGCCAGGAAATAGTTAACTAGGGTAAATGATGTGTACCAGAAGACACATATTTGAGAAGAAAACAGAAGTGTTGACAGTGTGAATGCAATTATTGTTGAAAGTTCCAGGTTTGTCTTTTATGCTGAAACACAATATTTGTAACATTAGTGTTCATCTTTCACACCTTTATGCTTATTCCAGGCATATACAGTGTGGTCATAATTATTGTTTTCTGCAGAGATCTCGAGGTCACTGGCTCCTAACCATTATTTGGTTTCGGACAGATTCTCTGTGGAGCTCAGATCAATCTATCAAATTCAAGCATATTTCTATCACCATCAAATTGATTTTTCCATGAGCAGGCCCTTGTTGTATGCGTGTGTGCATGTGTGTGAAGTGTTTTCATGCACAGTGCATAGGGAATGCAGCCTGCAGCATGCACGAACACACACACGCACACAGTTAAATGCGCCGCACAAAAAGACGCATGCCCAGGTGCACACGCACAGATACTGTACTTGTTCATTTATTCATTTCTGTAGACACCCTTTGGCATTTCTGTGAGTAAAATGCAGGCATCGGCATATTTGGCGGTCTCAGATCTTAAACGCGCGCTCGCACACGCATACAGTACACTTCTTGTTAAAGCAGACACCGAGTGAACCGTGGCCTCTCGGGGGCCAGGTGTCTCACTTTCTTTATTTTGTACACATTAATCAATACAGACTGACCTGGCGTTGAGGCTTGCCATCTTTTCATCTTTCCCCAACACACACACCCTCTTCAACCCTCCACCCCAGCACCCATCGCTCATCTATCATTTTCCTTCCCTCCTTCACCTCTCCGCACCTGAATGCCATCAATCCCCTTCCTCGTCCATCTATCAGCTCTTATCCGCTCATTTCACTGCCCAGCCATCACTCCTTCTATATGACTGTCTCGGTCCTTGGCATCCCTTTGATTCAGGAAGGGGGGGGGGGGGGCATCACAAGAAGTTGTGAAGAGTAAAAGAAAGAGTGCGCAAAGAGAGGTGGGAGTGTGGCGGCAGTGAATTGTGGGCTGGCAGCATTATTGTCATCCATAACGTAGCTGGACAGGGGAGGGTGATTTGGATTTAAATAATGTATTAGTTTTTCAGAGCTACCATCCACAATACCTCACAACACTGTGAAACATAATAACTTAAAGGTGCGCGTGTGTGCGTGCAGGCTTGTGTGCGAAGGTGAAGGAAAGCAAAGGAGATGAAATTGGATGTCTTTTAGATGCAAATTGAGCTGCGTGTAAAATGGTTTGATGCAGACTGATTGGGTCAAATTGTATTCCCACTGTTGTTTAGCAATAAAGGATAGAAGAAATAAAGGAAGTCGTCTTTTATTGTCCGAGTGTGCTACAAACACACGGAAAGACAGGCTGCCGTGTAGCACTGGTGCCGAGGACTTTGAGACAAAGGAGGTGGCTGGGCAGAGCGAGGAGGGCGGGAATAAAAGATTGTGCTGGAATTTGTCAAAAGCCAATAATCATTCTGGTGCAGGAGAGGAGTACTACATCAGAGTGGCAAATCAATATCGCATTACTTAGTATGGGAGTATATACAAGACTCATCAAATTGATTATTTTTGATGCTACAATGGCAGTTTCATTTGCTGGGGCCTCTCGACAACAACTACTGTTCAATTACCGGGGACGTCTGTGAATTGGGGAGAAGGAAAAAAAACAAGACAAATGGATATTTATTTGACTAAAATAAAGCCTTGCCTGGTAAAGAAATGAGGAATGGAATGTCACAGTCAAGCTCTGGTTAAAAGATGACTTGTCTCATCGGACATTGAAATTTCATGAATATATTTTCCAAGGGCCAGGAAAAACAGAATTCATCATGAAGTTTGTATACAGGCCATAATGTCACAGCAAAGATTAGTCAATCTCCTAATGCACAGTGGCACTGTTAAGCATACGCCTCTCCTGACTCGCAGAGTTACAGAGTGGGATGGTTGTGGGCAGGGTGCAAAACTTTGTGCTGTTTTAGTAAAACTGTGTTTTGGGTTTCTCCTAAAAGCCTTAGAGCCCAATTAAATCTATACTCCATAAATTATAATTTAATGGGAGTAGATTTGCAGCTGTGTCGAATCTTATAAAACATATATTATCGATGCGTATGTACGCAGCAAGCGGCCTGAACAAAGAACAGAATTTTTAAAACCATTATTTATAAAGAAAAAAAGAAATGCACATCAGATGTTTCCAGTGTTTCATCCCAGGCGCTCTTCAGTTTGGACTAGTTCATCCCTAAAAAGCCCAACTGTTGCTAACAACAGCTTCTACCAATGAAGTCCTTCTCCTAATGGCTTCAAGTCTTCAATATGGGGCCATCAGGAGATACAAGGCGCAGCGGCTCCTTGGATGATTAAAAAGTCATTTCCTTAACTGTCCTCCCAGGATTTGTGGGCTTTTTTTTGTAAGAAAACATTAAATTGCTCCAATCAAGCATAAACGTCTCCTGCTTGTGGTGTAATTTGTACTGCTGTTCGCGTGGTGGGCGCTTATTTGTCATCCTTTTCCTTTGGCGCTTTTCCCAACTGCCTTGATCAACAATTAATGGTTGAAATTGCTTCCCTGTTACTTATGGCTGTGGAGACAGATGCAGCAATGCAAAAAAATATATATATATATAAAGTATATAATAGTGGGAAAAAGAAGTTTAATTGAACAACAGAAATGAAGTTCAGATTTATTTAACTTTATTCATACATGCTTGGGAACAAAATATATATATTTTTGCCGTTACACTTTTTTCGAATAGTTATAGCTCGGAGCCTCCAGCATCATAAGTTCTGTTATTAGACAAATGCAGCATCACATCAGCAGCAGTCCACTCGTTCTTTCCTGTCCACTCTGCCTCTCTGCTCTTCTGTCTCTCTTCCCCCACACTGTTCTTTTGCACAGTGACCTTTAGTGCTCTTTTCTTCATTGCGGGGACAGGCTGGGGCCTGGCATCTGATAGAATCAATATTCTATTATGATAGTGCGTGGAGCGTGTGGGGCTTTACAACTCTGCTGTAATAGTCTCTCTATTTCATCCCGTGGCAGCCATGGCCTGAGGGATCATCCAGGCTTCTCCAGGCTCTATGCTCCCAGCATCGCCCCATTTCCATTAACGTCGCAGGCCTCTGCCTACCAGGGGACATTCTGTGTGACCGATGGATGGGGTTGAGAATGAGTCCAGCCCGGGTGCAATGTGTGTCAATAGACTGTGTAATAGCCAGGCCTGGGTGAAATGTTAGTTAAATGGCTTTCCAGTTTTAAAAGAAACAGGAGGGATATTTGTGCTATTTCTCTTATTTTATCTTGGCGTTTTTCTTTTTTTTACCCTATTGTCTCTCCCTAGAGGTGATCTCAAACTAAATCAGTATATTTGAAAATACGACTGAAACCGCCAAAGCAAAATGATCTTTTTCTTGATTTTCATGGCAATCAGTTATCCTCCGCAGCGATTAAACCAGTGGCAGACAGACAGTAATTCAGGATTTATTAAAAAAACAACAAAAATAGCACCCATGATTTGGACTCAAGTTAGCATCACACTCTAGCATGTAAAGCATTTTTCTGATTAGGGCAGACCTGGGTTATACTGCACTAGTGAGGGAGTGCTAAAGTGAAATGTTAAGCTATTAGAGATCGTGACACCAGGCAGACCCCCCCACCCACACACACCATAAAAGATTCATGCCATTCACAGCTGCCTTCTCGAATAATTAACTAATGTGAGTATTTTGCTCAGCCAAATGCAGTTATCGTTCAAAAACCTGTGCATTTAAATGTCATTTGTGAGCGGACTTTTGATGTGACTTTTTAATCTGGGACAATAAACGTTATGAGGTTAACAGGACATTCGCTGTCATCTGAGATGCTTCCATCAAAGCCTGGTCTAAAATGTCAAGATTGGTTGTAAAGTGCATTACTGTTTCTCTTGGTGGGAAGTTGCTGGAATGCATAATATTTGTAAAGTCACGGAAGTCAAGAGCAGACACTTTAAAACCTATGGTCAGTGCGTAGTGCCCTTTTAAATGCCACAGACACAAAAAAAATCTTTGAGAAATACCTGTAGAATAACCTCCTTAAGTCCCATTTACTCCTGATGTATGTCTTTCTTTCTTGGGGGAGAGCTGTCCCTAACAGCATACGTACGCCTCATCCCCTAGAACTCCCCCACCCGCCGCCTCTTCGTTTGATTGAGAGTTGGGTGACTGGAGGTACGCGATGAGGCCCCATTCGCCTCATATTCATCATGATGTAACCGTGAGCAACCCGGATCTAAATTACCTTCGTCTGGCATCATTCCAGCACATGCTATAAATGAGGTAATCGTCCTTGACTATAAAATTTGCATTTTCAAGACTTAATTGCTATCATTACATTTTTTGCGTAATTCTATTAATTTAACAGAATGGGGGATCAGAGGCTTTTTTATGGTTATAATTTGCAGTAAAACAATGCATTCCCAAAGTAAAAAAAAAAGAAAAGAAAGAAAGTCTCATGTAGAAAAAGGATGAGCGGAGAATCAGGACAACTCTGGCCCTCGCATCACCAGCTTCCATTATCCCTTTGCATTTGAAAGGGGAGATTTGAAAAACTTGCACTCGCACGGCGTAAGGCTCAAGGATGTGTGTTTGTGAAGGCTAGCGTGAAAAGCTGTCTCAGGTTTAAAATGGGAGATGCCTCAATTATTTCCCATCGTCACATTGTGTGGGCTAACTGAAGCTTGTGTCTTAATAATGTCAACCTCGGCTCTATTTTTTGCCCCCCCCCACACACACACACGTGTTTTCAACATCGCCTTCCTCCTTTCTTCACATACGACGTCAGCTGCGCTCAGTAGTGCCGTCCCTGAAAAAAAAAAATATGGTGGCGAGCACGTCGGATGACACGGAACAACGGAGCCATCAACTCCCATTTATGCTTCCTGCGGTGACCTTGCCACAGACGTCTACGAGGTTCAGAAGTGCGCCAAGCTAAGTGCCAGCAACATTCTGCAACCCGCTGCACTTCCTCGCACTCTGCTGACCTTAAAAGTGTGGCCTCAATTTGGGGGAAGGCTGAAAAAAAACATGCACGCGTTCTGCTTCTCCTTCTGCATTGCACTTGTGCTGCAGTGCCCTACTTTTATCATCGTGATTGTTTACAGTTTTTCACAAAAATGGAAGTAAATTAATTGCAGATACTGCAAATCAGATAGCAGCTTTTTAGACTTGATCATTGGGGTTTCCCCAGTTGTTGGATTCAGCCAAAGAACAGCACCACTGGAGTCACTCTGGGAGAACTTGTGTATCTATTGTACAATATTTCACTTTCTTCAAAAGCACAGAGTGACACGTTACATAATCAACTGTCATTTAAATCAGCCACAATTTCTAGATTATGTTCCCGAATCTATTATTATCATTGTTGTTATTATTATTATTATTTTTATCAAGCTTACAAAATACAAAATATGA
Source organism: Perissodus microlepis (assembly GCF_051167445.1). Lineage (NCBI taxonomy): Eukaryota > Metazoa > Chordata > Actinopteri > Cichliformes > Cichlidae > Perissodus > Perissodus microlepis. Next base: position 12,053,526 of record NC_140469.1, on the reverse strand, counting down.
ATACACGGGACAGCTTCAGTTATCAATAAATAATAGGCTGACACTAGGAATACATTTTATGTATGTAACTTCTTAAAATGCACAAGCAGCTTAAAGAAAATCCCCCGGAGGCATCTTGTGTTTCTCTAGCCTCAATGTGCTACATTTGACAACACTGTAGCTCAAAAAATAAAATAAAAAATAAGAAACAGGTTCATTATCAGAGAAATATTTCTGAGAATTACCTCTCACATGTGTCCCAGAAGCACTCTAATCCAGGGTGATTAACACTCCATGTGAGGGTTTAGTACAATGCCATATTGTCTAAATTAAGCCCAAAGAGCAGCATTGTGGAAAAATCTAGCAGGGACCGACAACATACAGCATGGTGCTGCTTTAGATCAAAGTAATGCTGGTAAATACAGACAGCGGTTCACTAAAGGGAAACGGTATGAGGATCTGGTGTTCCTTTATTCCCCATTTCCCTTCCCCTGTTATCTGTCTCATACTGACTTCTGCTGACACTGACCAGGTGGCTTCGTCACTACGTGTTTCCATGGAGCCTTTAAACAGGAAGCAGGTAAGGTCTGACACACCATCCTCGATGCTTAACGTAGCGGTGAAGGAACACCGAGCTTTGTTTTGACTGTGTCAAGCAACATCAGCTCAAGCTTTGGGTGTGAGGCACAGAAGGCTGTTTCCTTTCTTTGTGTCTCCGCATCAGCATCTGGAGTGCGAGCGTGCTGTGTGTCTTCATCGCGGCTGGGAGAAGGTGTCAGGTGTGTATGCACTGAGAGCACTTCTGACAGGGGCGCTTTAGTGCATGTGTAGATGAAAGAGAGCGGGGCTGACTCACCTCTGGACATTGCTTTGTGGTTTAGCTACAGTACAGACAGGGAACAAAAGATTAAGCTCTGGTCGAGACCGTTTTTTAATAATTTTAAGAATGACGTATGATTAAAACAGCCCACATAGCCTAATATGACACACCAACATCATTTCTAGGGATTCATGAACAAAACTATAGAGTAATATAAAAAGGATGAAGGCGCGGGCGTAGTAGCCAAACCTTTCTCTCAAAAAAGCAACAGTAAGAGTATTGTTTAACCTACTCTTTAGCTGAAGATACATGAGGCATTAAGGAATCAAACGCTGTTTGAGTTTGGATTTAAAATTCTCATTCAAGTGTTGAGAGGCACAACTCTCCGTTGCCACTGATAATCTCCATCTATCAACACACTAAGCTAGCTGCGATAAAAAGTGTTATCTTCAGTGCTTAAAGACATTTTTCCAATAAAGGCTCCCATCAAGACACCTCAATCCGCACAGAGCGAGCATATTAGCCACTTTGTGTCTGCGGCCAGCTCAAGCTGTTCGCTCAGATTCATTTCTCATCGCGGTACAGTGTAGCAGAAGTAGAGAAATGAGTGTTTTGATCACCGCTGAAAGAAAAAGAGCTTTTATTTAAATAAGTTGCATTAAAAGCTTTCTGCTGTCAAGCTGAACAAAACATCAACCGCTTCCAAATGTGAAGCTAGGTGGAAAAACAAGAGCAAACTTTTCAAAGCTCGTAAAGAAATATAAGTTTTTCTTTAATGCCAAAATCAAGAGCTCATTCGACTTGGTGGAAGCCCGGCTCTTTGCATGCTGAAACAAAGGGGCATTTTCTTGATAAAGTACTGTACTTGACATTCATCTGTTGTGCAAATTAACATTTAATAGCAATACACATTTGAATATGTTCTATCTTGACACAGTGAGAAACCCACAACGTCAACTACATACACAAGCTGAGGAGAACGAGAGATGGGTTTTGGCCCCGAGCGCTTTTGCCCACCACAAGCAACATTAATTGTTTCGCAAAAGCTAACTGCGGAGCCCATTTTTCAACATTGTTTCTTGTTTTTTTGTTTCTCCTGTAAACAGCTCTTGCCTTACGATTTGTTCATCATAACTCGACAGTGGATGGCAGAAAGAAGCTTTTTTTTTTTCGTGCCCCGGAGTAACAACCTTGAAAAAAAAAGCCCAAATAAAAGGACCAGTGGGAAGATGATGAAGGCAGACGATGGTTGTGCATTTGTCAGATTTCTGAATTAAAGAGATGTTTGTGGAGTTATTGCTGCACAAATGACCAGCAGAGACTGCCATCTTGCATCTGTGTTATATGCGAGAGTTCTCCAGCCAAGTTACTGACACCGTCCGAATGCTGAAGTAAGCGTGCACATATGAGACTTTGAGCTAATAAAATAAATAAATTAACATATGACGTGGATTCATACACTCTTTTTATAGGAAATCCTGGTTATTTGGAAGTGCTTCCCAAGTGCTCAAGCTCAAAAGCGTGACACGATCAGTCTGCTGGGTGCTGTTTGTTTGGTGCTGCTTGACTTCAGCTCAAGAGGAATCTAGTCTGGCGCTCGTCAGGTGTTGCAAACCGCGTCTTAGAACACTTTTCATTGAGCGTGCAAAGATGGCAATAAGCCAAAGTGTTTCGTCAAGGGTTTTTACTAAGAGAAGAGAAGAGGCCCTGAGTGTTGTATTAGTGTGTTTCTCCAGAGCGGCTAGCCCTCTTCCTCAGGTGTGACAGATGTGACAACAGAGTCAGAACAGTCTTTAGCACCTAGAGGTCAGGTGGAGGTAGACTCAGTAAAAACCTTCCTCCTGGTCAGGATCAGGTGCTCTCCTTGGGGACGGGCGATGTGGGAACCCTGATAGCAGCCCTGACCCTGTATAAAGTGTTCATGTCTGTGCGTGAGCGTGCACGTGACCACCAGAAAGGGGGCATCTCCTTTCTGATTGAGACTGATGCATGCCGATTGGTTGCGAGGCCGTGCTCAGCAGCGGCTCAGCAGTGTCAGGTGAAATTAGCAGCCGTCAATAAAAGGACCCTCAGACCTGGGGGATTCATTAGGGACAACCGCCCCCATCTCAGCAAGCTGACAGCCCTTCACACTTCCACCCTTGACTTCCAAACACACACGTGCATGGTAGACACACTCCATTCCCGTCTGTTCCAAATAATGACTCCCAGCGAAAAGTCTCACCAAGTTCAAGGAGGAGCGTGTATCCATGTGTGTGTCTGTGAGTGAGTGTTTGTCAGTGCACGTGTGTCCTGGCCCTCTCTGTTTTGCCTGTGAGGACGTGTGTGATGCTACAGGGCCACTTTAGCAAACACCACACCAACTACAAAACATCATTCACAAGTATCTTCTTCTACACTTCAACAAGCTTGCTGTCTCTTTCAATAACATAACATCAGAGCAGAATCACTAAAGAAGTTATCTCTCAGTTTTTCATCATTTTTCCTTGTGCTGCTTCCTCCTAGTTTTACATTTTGAATGACAGGGAACCCAAATTAGAATAAAAATGTTTTGTTATGGTGTCTAGGCATTGATTTTATGATTTATACGGCACCAGTGTAAGTATCATAATACAAACTGTAGTTTGAAGTGTTGTATAGTATAGTGATAGTATTGGCCTTAGCTAACCCTTTAAACAAATATAAGAGACACATATGAAGATAAGCAGACCTGCCATGTGGTTAGATTAGCTAAACAGCTCACTGGATAACAAACATCCACCCAGAACCACCTCTAAATCTCACTAGTGTGCCTTTTTTCAAAAAATCCATTGCTTTTGGACAAGTCAAACTGCAGCTTCATACATAAGAAACAGATGAGAGTAAAATTGATAGTCTCATCAATGCCTGGCAAGGAAAATAATAAATGTATCTCCTGAACGTTGTACTGTTTTTTTCTCAAGTTTTGAAAAGACAAAAGGTCATGAAAGAACTTCTGTGAGAGAGACTTACCTGTGATAAATTGATTATGTACATGGCTTGGCAACATGTTTTTTTGGCATTACTGAACCAAATAAAAATCCATAACAACCTTTCATCACATGCAAGTGCAGGGGACTAGACTCCTGCAGCTCTTCTTTGCTCTGTTTACAGGGTTTAGAAGACCTAGGCTATGGGAGACTTTGGCTAATCACACTTCTTTGCAGACCGTAGCAGGAACAAGAAGACTTTCACCTGTTTTTTTGGTGTGTAGGAAGCACAATATGCCCCCTGACACCTGGGCTTACAACAGGGAGGGGAGAGCTGCAGAAGGTGGAATATCTATTTAAAATTTTTCTCCTTCTTTTTTGACTTCTTAAGATTTCTATCAACAGAAGTTGTTAGGTGAAGTCATATATGTATAAATGAGCAAGGAGCTGTTTCCACTTTGTGCTCTGTTCTACTGCATACATCTAATCAGTGGTGGTATGTCTGCTCACACAGCCAAGCCCAACCTGGAAATGTGCTAATGTGGTCAGGGATTGTATATTAAGTCATTATTGGTACTACAGGGGAACCTGCTGTCTCCAGCTGGACACAGCACTCATGCTACCTGTGAGTTTTGGCGTTATCCCAGATTTGCTCTGCCGAATGAGAAACTGTTTCCAGCCTGGCTCAGTCACCCCCCACCCTCCTCATCCTCCTTTTTTTTCTTCTTCTTCTGTTTACGTGTGTCACTAATTTTTATTCCGATCCACTCTCTGAAGTTGCGTCATCCCCTCCTTCCTTCCTGACTTTTTCTTTTCAGTCCTCAATTCCCAGCATAGATGTCTGTTTACTCTCTTCTCTGCTCTTTTTCTATTTTTTCTCTTTGAAATCGTTTATTTATTAAAGCCTCTAAAACAACTGTAATTTAATACAGGATAAAGGGTGGTACTAAGTAGGTTTTGGTAGGGTTGCATCCAAACCTTTTATGGGGGAACACTGACAAATTATCAAATGTTGGAAAAAAGTCAGGGTCATACATTCAAATGTGCCTCAAATCTGTAGGATGAAAGGGAGTATGCGTGGTTTAAGCATGCATAGTACATCAGTAGAGTGATTTGAAACAGGCTTTTATGCCAGTTTGTACATCTGCACGCATGATCAAAGCTGATGACTTTGAACTAGGGTCCATTTGCCCTCATGAGAACTCTCTTAATCCAGTGCTTCCCAGTTTAGGAGCATGTAGCTGCAACACAGAAGCTCTGCTCATTAGAATTAGAGACATTAGTTACGACCAAAGGAACTCTATTTCACGCACATCTCCCCGACTGACTAAATGAAGCTTTGCAAATCCTCTACAGCTTTTAATAGCTGCCGCTAATATTACAGGTCACAAATGATTGCACCCTGAGACTCAGATTTGACTGATCAAACACAGACTGAGATTATCAGTGTTATTTACGCTTGTATTTCTCTGGCATAAACACGCATTTATGGAAATGCAATCCTTCTGTGGTAAGACACAGCAATGATTTATGCCGAAATGATTCATGGAAAATGGGGCGGCATATAGGCAGATTCAACCCACAATCCAAAGTTGCTTTTTTAACTAGCATTTCTTCCCATCCTGTTTCCCAACATAGACGTGGTTCCTGCTAATGCTTACATGTGCATGTATCACAAAGGCTCAGGCTGTGTTTCGGAAACACGAGTGGTCTGTGTACAGAGTACAATGGTTACACCTTTACAAATCAATTATTAAGTCCGGACTAAATAATATGATGCGTGTCTTATTACCCAACAATTCAAAAGCTTTTAGGGGCCTTGCCAAGGAGTAATGGAGCAAACACACGTAATACCATGCAAACACACACACACACACACATATATTTAAAAATCCCAAATGCACATAATTGGTTTCACACTAGCTCACACGAGTAGAAAACGCACAACTCAAATAAACACAAAGTCACAGGTACTCAATATATCGACTAATTAAAATAAAGGATTACTATGCTGAATGTGTGTGTGTGTGTGGGGGGGGGGGGGGGGGCACTGCTGCCATGCACACAGGCAGGCAAGCAGGCAGGCAGGCCTCACATTGCCCACAGCTACTCGGTAAGGATTCCCGATAAGGAGAATTAGTCAAAACTTGGGAGCTGCCAGTCAGCGCCAATTAAACTTTAATCTTGGGCTGAAACAGGCACAAATAAATTAAACCCTTGTGAGCGGCAATGTGCGCTCTCCTGATAATAGGGGATTGAAGTCGTCTCGAAGCGAGGCTGCATGTTCCCCAGCTCAGCCATGGCAAGCAGTGGTGCAGAGGGAACGGGGGTAAGGCTGGTGACAGAGTGAACTGAAAGGAACTCTCAAAGTTGACAGAAGCATACACACTGATATGCACACAAGGACAGGAACGCACAAATGACAAGAATCCTCGATGCTGGCCAACAGAAAAAAAAAAGAAGAAATTATAGGACTAGCATAATTCGTCTAACATCCCTGATCATTTAAAATGAAGGGAATTTCCTCTTGTGCTACAAGATCCTTTGTCTTCTTTATGACCTTCTAATGCTCTCACATTGTGGATGAATCTATGCAAATATCAATAAAGTTCCTTGCACCTTTTTTTTCATGGTCCAGGCCTAAATATGGTTATTAGAAATGCTACCCAGGCATGCAATTGACCTTTTTTTTCATATCTGCATAAAGCCGATGTATTTATTGTAAATGTCTTTGGACAATCTTGGGCTGGGATCACCTCACAGTGTGTGTTGGAATTTGATAACAAAACCATGCATGATGCTCCCAGTACCAAATGGAAATGATATTTTCAATCACGTTCAGGCGTGGAAAACAGGCTAAAAGTATCAACTTATTAATAATAAAGATAGATCTACTGTTCATATCAGCCAGAGGAAATGCTTTTAATGTTGCAATATTCAAAAGTATGGTTGTCTCCATGCATGTTGTGTAGAGGGGGATATTTCATTAATATTTTTTAATGAATTAGCACCCTTATCTCTATTTCCTGTGCCCGACCTGTGCTAGCCTGGTGTTTAATTTCAAAGTCATTTTCTTGCTATATGAGCATGCAGTTTATGTATTAATGTCATGGGCCTCGTCAGCCAATGCCATGATTTATTCCAGAGTAGCGGTCACATACATTCTAATAACTTAAAAATAAGCCCCAGAGAAATGCTGTAATGAGAAAACAATAACATTAACAATATTAGCAACAATAATGAAAATAATTGCCGGTGAAGCAACAATGGTAATCACACATAGAGAAATACCTCTGTGTTTGACCGAATCGTACACAATTATCATGCATGTGTATATAATATAATTAATTCTATGTCTGAGCCTCTTAGCCTGGGGCGATCAGCATAGAATCAGTTTTGTATGTATAATAGATCAGAGCGCAGTTCATGAATAAAACAAACGTAGGGACTATGCAGCAGTGACTGTGAATGTTTGTCTTTGGACAGCAGAATCAAAGTGAACATGTAATATTGTGATAATCCATACTTGATGAATTCAAGGGGCTGACTTGCCTTAGCTAAGTTCAGCTAATTTCCAGACATGGCTTGCCTCCATAATTGAGTTTCCAATAACATTATGATTATTCCAGCCCACATGATAATTGAATCCAAGGTATTTTTTTTCTTAACACTGCAATATTGTAGATGTGTGATTATTATGCATTTGCATGTAGATTTCAGTGCCTTCCTGAAACTCATCACTTTTCTTCTAACTGGATTTCCTATATTGTAGCATACATTTGGCTCATAACAAATGACGGGATCCCCTCTCCTTATGAGCACAGAGTCAATTATTCCAAAAAGTTCATTTTTATATCAATTTTACCCCACATAATGATATTGCAAAGAAGATTCACCCCCTGAAAAGTCTACTCGAAAAGTCTACCCAGCGCCGACCTGTTTGTCATACTCATTATACGTGAAAAGTGAATATTTTTACTGTTGAACTCATCAAATTCACATCACTGCCAACACTCCTCCCGCGCTTCCAGTCTGATCCTGCTTAAGAAATGCTATCAAACTTAGACACCATGGCCCCAATGCTCATCTGTTGCATAATGTAGACTGTATAGGCAGGAATGGCACGGGTGTGAATGTAATTTTCATCAGGCTGCTGATAGAGCCCCCACAGATCCAGCCTGTGCATACGGGTAAAGTAGGGGCACAGAACAGAGCAGGGAGCTGGCTGTTGAATATGGGAGTACTGCAGTTTTCTTTTCAGCGGCGCAATGCACTAAATCCCCTTTTCTTACAGCTCTAGGTGAACTAGTTGGCAACTTCAAACTGTACCCTTGCATAAAATGAATTTTTGACAGTGCAACGCTGAGAAGTCAATGCATTCATGCATGCATAGTAGCATAAATTGAGCACCCCCCTACAAGACGCCGAAAAAGTGGGAAATTATTTACCATATTGCCCTCCATCTAAGCCAGCGTCACGCGCAGATTTGTAAGAAAAAGAGTTTTTATTCTGGTGCTGATCAGCAATGATATCGCGCAAGTTCACAGCAAAGAAGTGGGTGGTGTTTCAGCATTAGCGTAGCGTTAGCCGCTTGCTCTGACTGCAGCTAGCTGTCACATTGGGGAATGACTGGGCAACTAGTTGATGCTTTAAGCTACTGGGTGCACATGGATGGTTGTGAATGGAAGCTCTATCCATTCTCATCATTTGGAGTAGCCACAGGGCCTGTACAGTGAGGATGGCACCAGCCAAGACATTATGCCAGAGTTTAGCTGTTGTTTTGCATAAATGTTGAATCATGCCAGCGTCCTTTTAGTGTGTAACAACAGCCTGCATTGATATTGATTTAATGCTCACTAATATTTAAACTGCCCTGAGGGATCAATACTGTTGAACATGATTTAATATGGCCTACTAGTACAGATATAAATACAGCCACATAACACAGAAAATCGATTATTTGGTCTCAGATTTAACTTTTTTTTTTTAAAGAGACAACAACTCTTTCATGTCTTATTTTAAACTGAAAATATTTAATACTTTATTAAATCAAAAATGGCCACCAGGGATCATCAGTACTGTACAAATACACCAGTAGACATTTTCCTTTCCGTCCTTTTTTAGCGGACATCTATCATTTCGGAAGTAGACGGAATTCTTGTTGATGAGGAAGAATGGGGAAAGGAAAGGCAGAAATAACGAGCAAAGAGGGGTTGCAACAACTTTTAACAAAACATGACATGCGAATGAGTGCTGAGTCCTCATTTACATATGCTGACATTTTGCGGAGAATATTTCAACGTTAGGCTGAGCTGTAATGAACTCCTGCCAGGGAGCAGTCAAGGAATAATGTTTCCATAAAGGTAACCTGTCCACATCTCCTGCAGGAGAAAGATGTGGAGGAGGAAAAGAGACATTTTTCTCGCTCCCCCTCTCTTCTTCAATGCTGGGTTTTTGGCAACAAAGGGGTATTTTTCTTTCAGCACACTTCATCCATCTTGGCCGATACTGATTTAGTGTATTTTTCCACCCTTTTTACAGGCTAATTGCGCACAGCAATGGTGAATTTGTTAGTGGTGACACCTTGCCTACCCATTGGGAATGCATCTCATTACCGGACGCAATGTCCAGGAACATCAGATATTATTAGCTGTCATTAATCTGCCATATATAGTGAAGGGGGAGAATGGGGAGGAGAGAAGGGCAACAAAGGACACAAAGAGACAAATATGATGGCTGGCAAAGGGTTGTGTGGTAAGGTCAAAGTTCGCAAAGGTTAGCAAGAACCCAGGTGGGCTAGAGGAGGTGGTGGAGATTATGAATGATAGCGTTTGGATGGAGTCTTAACTGAAAATAAACCTAATGATTGTTGCAGCACACAAATGCAATGCAACTTTATTTTCTCCACCTGCACACACGGCTTTAGATTTGACTTGCTCACTTAGCAAACGAGTAAAAAAAGTAAACACTGGAATGACAGGATTTTGTTTACCACAGCAATTCCAAAAAGACAGGAACAAAGTCTCATGCTTGCTACTTCAATGCAAAGAAGAAGAAAATGACACACATATAAATGCATTCCTAGCTCATAATTTCAATTAGTAAATGTCTCATTGCCAATGCACCTCTTTTATTTATGACTTCTAACTCCATTGTACTAAAATATTTACATCAATAATATTCAGATGATTGTATTTAATAACTTTTAGTATTAAATGTGTGTCGTAATATCCCCCAATTTCATTTAAGGTGCTGTGGACTTGCTTTAAGTCCTACAGTGACTGAACAGAGAATGCAGATGTGTTTTTCTCTTTTTTTCTCTTTATAAACAGATCAACTATTGGGTCTGCTTTTGTCATGTTTCAAACTGCGTTTTGTTCTCAAATCCCATTTGACTAAAATGAATATGACAACCCTAAACTAGATTTTCAGAACAAATTCAGTCTCTTTCAATGCAGCCTGATTGTTGCCCAAAAGAGTGTGCTTCTTTCACACATATGTTTGATTTGATACAGCATCTTTGGCTGTTTTTCCCGCACAGCCCCGCCTGAAGACTGCTACATGCATACTAGATAGGATTACACCATCTAAGCAGATTTCGTTGTGGAAGGGTTAACACAGATCCCCCTGCTTTGCCGAACAAACAGGACACCATCTGAAGACACAGGAACTAACTAGGCTCTCATTAAGACCATTTTCTTTTCTTTTTTCTGTCTTCTCTAGAGTTGACGGGGGGGGGGGTTCTGTCCTGCTTTTTTGTGTAGAAGAAGCACGTTGCAGCCTCCTGCCGCGTCGCCTGGCTCTTTGAGTGAGATGGAGTATATGGCCTAATGACTAAAAGTTCCTCTATAAAAAGTATACAGCACAGCTCCCTGCAAATTGAGTTTCCTCTTTGTGCCAATTGAGGGTGGTTTATGTAGGCTGCGGGGAGTTCCTTTGAACTCTCATTCCAAAAAAAACTCCAGATTCCTGGGTAACCCCCCCACGCCTTTCCTATTTCTCTCCCACCAGTAGTTCAAATAGAGGAAGAGGTGGCTGCTGTCTCAGACACCCAAATTTACGCCACATTTATGCAAAGAGCAACAATCGAGACATAATGTGAGTGAGAAAAAGAAAACATGTCAAAATGAGGTTAGGATTCTTCTTTATTGGTAATAAATGAGTTTATAAATTGAACTTTATTGGATTAAACTTTCTAACGGTGTTTACATAAGAGCATGTCTGGAAAAAAAAGTCATTACACACAATATTGGTGTCTGTATTTAAAGTCATATCTTCACAGAAGACAAACATCCTTTAGTTTCTTGATGGGAGAAAAAAAACAAAAAACGTGGCGAAATGTGGCGAGGAATGCAACCATGACATCAGTCAGAAAATGATCTTTAATGTCTGAAAAATAAAGAAAAATGTAAACCCTAACAATGCAATTTTAGGGCGAATGTTAACATAATAAAGTCAATCCCTGTTTAATTAATGAATTTCTTCAAAACTAAAGCAGCAGAATAATTCTCCAGTCTCCAAATTCCTCTCCTGTCTAACTTTTTCCTCATAACGGGTCTTATAAAAAAATAAAACATATATAAATTAAGAAGCCCTGCTTGCAATAAGAACTTGCCAAGAGGTACTTGCTGTCTGTTTTTTTGTCCTCAGCTATCTTTATTGCCAAAAGCGAATGTTGGCGGCATCCCATGTGGAAGCAATGGGGGCCCTGATGCCCAGGACTCAGCCAAGTGGCAGCGTTTGTTTTCCATGTCGGGGGCATGAAAGCTGGGCTCGTTCTACACTAATCAAAACCCCCCAAAAAAGGTCTCAGTATAAATCCTGAGACCTCTTCTTCTTCTCCTTCTTTTCCCCCACCCCACCATTTTCACAATTATGCACATGCATTGCCATAAATCTAATGCGCTTTCATGATCTGTGGGTGCGGAGTACATAAAACGTGTTTGCCGGATTTGCATACAAACATACTTATTCTAAATCTCCCTCAGAAGTTGTAAATGATTGTCTTTTCCTGAAATACATCTCAGCAAATTGTATTTGGGCATGTTTATGAATCCTATTATGGCATGGGTTTTATCATATTTTGTGGACAGTGATGGCTTCTCAGCATAGCTGTTAAGAAGAGGGAGAGTTGGGCCTTGGGCGATAGACTTTGTCATTTGTTTCAGATGGGCGCTGGATTCCCCTTCATTGCTCTATGACAGGTTCACGGTACCAAGATGGATCTCTGCTAAGTCTATGCAAGAAGAGTAATTCAGTAACTACTGTCTACTGGATGAAAGAGGCTTCACTTACTGTTCATTTGGTCTTTGGTGCAGCACTTTTGAATGCATTATTTGGAAACCTTTGATTGTGGCCTTTTCAATTCCCCCTTCTTTTTTTATACCCTGTAAACATCGTGACATAATCGAGTGAACGGTTGCATAATAAGGCCTCTATAAAGCAGCATTTATCAAGCACTGGAGAGCTTCTGGGCAGGGAAGAGTAGGAAGACTTTGTTAGCTGTGCCTGAGAGGCCTGGCCTGCCAGAGAGATTGCAATATCTCCTTGCTGTGCTTCCCTGAAGCATCTGAACAGCCAGCGTAAAGTACTGATGGCATATACTATCAGGAAGTAAATAACAACCCAGGTTGGATTAGTCTTGCTTAATAAAAAAATAGGAGTACCGCATCTTGTTTCAGGTAGTAGTTTTAGCTTTGAATGTTAATCACATGACTTAGTAAATCATGAACATGTCAGCAGTGTCAGGCGTTTGAAATATTTTTCTCACTGACTTTTTTCCTTGTTTTATCTGGTTGGGCCAGCTGAGCTCATCGAGTCTGTCAGAATCAGCCATTAATTGGTGGGACAAGCTGTTGAGTGGGAAGGTCATAAACATTTCAAGTGTTATAAAACTTTCATTAAGTTCTCACGATATCGCGCCAGTGAATGACCCGCTTGCTCTCTCGCTCTCTTTTTTTTTTTTTTTTTGTCTGGGCGGCGTTGAAGAGGGGAATGATTGCGAACAAGCGGCCTCTTTGTGGAGGAGGGAGGCTTTTTCAAACTGTCTCGGCCTCTTGACTCGTCCTAAGCCAGAGATCAGAGCTTGGAAAGTGGCAAAACAAAGGGCTGATTTAATGAGATTGTAAAACAGGCCGAGGAGAAGGAGGGGGTTACCAAATAGCCAGACTGCCAGCTCTGGTCCATTTCAAAAGGTCTTTTCAGGATCTCTTCTAAGCCGTCTCAATATGAGCAAGAGGGAAAAAAAAATCAAAGGACTCCGAATGCTTCGACAGATTTTGACATGAAGAAGATGTGGATATTTGCCTGCTGTTTTCCACACAAAGTGGTCGCATTCCTGAAAAAAAAAAATAGCACCGCATTTCTTTTTTTTTTGCACTTGTGAATAAATTCCTGCAGTCAAATTAATATTACAGCAATTTGTCTCCTAGTTACAATTAGATTATTTTTTAAATGAGGGTGACTGAAAATATAAAGCAATTAAGAAAAATCAATTACACTTGGAACAAGTCCTTACAACCGCTTTCAGCTTCAGATCAGTTCGCTTCTCAAAGAGTGCAAAAAAACGCCGGGTCTTGTTTGATCTGAAAAAAATAAATGAACCTACCAATTATGATAGTCATAAGGCAGGACTTCTTGTTGTTTACACACACCCTATAAATAGCACCGGTATACGTCACAAAGGAAACAACATTCTCATTCATGTCTCTGGCTTCTTACTTGCTTTTTCTAAGTAATGCCAGCATCATGTTTATCGCTATATATCTGTCACGTATCTTCTCCCTCCAAAAATCTCTGTGGAATTAGACCATTTAACCCCTCCTCAGTTGTCAGTAGAGGAGGGGGGTGAGCAGAGCAATGGTAGGAGGGGCAGGGAAGGAGAGGAATGAAAACAAGCCAGAGTTGAAGCGATAACCATCAGGGTCCTAAACCCATTATCTGGCCCCTGTCCACTGTTGAGTGTCAGGAGTCACACCCAGGTCCAAGTTAGCCTGGAGCTGTTGACCTGATGGTCTCCGCTGACATTTCCATTCAGATGAATGGCTCTTCGCTGCATGCTAGGAAGTGTCCAGTTTGACCCCTACCTGCCCCAAGATTCCCTCTCTTATTAACTGGGCTGTGGCCCTCTGTCTAACCTGTATTCTACTGCCTATCACCCCCTCCCCAGCTGTGAGGCTCTGAAGGCTGAGCCGTCTTCAGTAATAATGGAGGACAAATGAAGCCAGGCGGCCCTAATGGTGGTGGTTTTTAATGACACTGAGCTTTTGTGCTCCTTTCATTTAGACAAGAAGCGAGAGATGAGGAGGCAAACTGCCGCAGCACTGCGACAGTAAAACTGTGGTGAGTGGCGCACCCTCATTTTAAGGTTATAGGACACAGTTAAGTTCCTGGCACAGGCAGACGTGCAAGTAATGGGCTCGTTGGGGGAACTGTGCCTTGTACAGCTGTTTCTTTTATGCTCCTTAATTTGCTCGGAGGAGAAAATAAAGCATGTGATTGTGTCTTTAAGGAGGCCCATGGACTTGAGAGACCAAATACCAAAAGGACCATCATAGGTGCACTGTAGTTAACCAATGTAATTAGCAAGAACACAAGTAATCAGTCCGGGGAAGTGTGTCATTAAACGGCATCCCTCCATGATTAATTTGCCGCTCATAATGACGAAATGAACCTTCTCTGTGTCCTTAATGACCCTGGTTAATCTTTTAAAGAAATGGAGAGGAGAGCAGACAACGAGAGGGAGCAGAGGGAAGCTTGACAGCGAGAGAGGGACCAGATATTGATTGCTTCCATCAATTGTTTGCGGCGTTATATAATTTCTGCCAAACCCAAACTGGACCACTGAAATGCTATTTCAAGTGGTTTTGGAGAGTGGTTAAGCAGCAACAGACACTTAAACAGATCCAGCTCCCAGTGATCTGTTTTGTCGGATAAATCCCTCTTACAAAGAGAACAGAGGCAGCACATGGTGCCCAGCATCTCGCATCGTGCTCTCTAAAGTGGAGGTGGCAAAAAAAAAGATTAGTGCAGGGAAAAAGAACCCCTATTACACGCCCCGTTGCATAATTAAACACACCTCTATGTAATTCATTCTGCAGCGGAGTACATATTTGTCTTAGTTATTTTTTTTGTACGCTATGATAAAGCAGAATTAACCATTTGAATTAATCATGGGAATTAAAGCTTTTATAGGTCCTTGCGTCCAGCCAGCTGCACTGGCCACGGCCTGCCTGCTTAACACCAGAAGTGCCAAGCATATGCTCGTTGGAAGGAGGAGGGCTGATAGGAAGGCCTGGGTGGGCAGGGAGGAGGTCCCCGTGGAGCCCTTCACAATGAAACACAATATCCTCCTCCTCAGACGCGTGCAATGACTTAAACACTCCATTGTATTAAATATGAATGAGGTTCCCTATTGTCCTGGTGCGGGCGAGCGGGGAGACAGTGTTGTCGATTAGCCACATGATTAAGCAGATGACACGGTAGGGGCCACAGAGGTAAATAAAGGCCGCCTTCTGTCATTTCCTCATCCCCAAGGGGGCCCCCCCGACGCCTCTTCACAAAACTTAGCACTGTTAAAGCCAATTGACAGAAAAAGTGATAATGTATGACTGTGAAAACAGCTGAGTGACAGAAAGGAGGGAGGGGATGGACAGAGAGGGAGATTAACTGGCTTGGAAGTGGATTTGAGGGAAGGGGAGAAAGTGAGGTGAGAGGAAAGAAGGAAGAGAATTTAGAGAGGGACGAGAGAAATCCAAGTGATGAACAAATAAAACAAACAAAAAAAAACAAACCACAGAGAAGGTGATGATGTTACTGAGGAAGAGGAATGTGAGAAAAAGAGAAGGGCAACATGAGGTTGGGGAGTTACAATAAGAAGTGCCTTTGATTAAACAGGCAGGATAATTCAGTCATGCTCCATGTCAGGTGTTTATTATCACATTGTAGCATTTGCATGTGAAAAAGACGCTAGCGCTTGCTTCGCCCCGGCCCTTTTTCCTGCCTTTTGATTGGCTGACAGCGCATCTGCGCTACACTGTTGCAAAGCCCCCCTGTTAGGAGTGCATGAACCCATTCAAGGCTATTCACAGAGGGCCCAATATGTCAAACGGTTATTATTGGCAGCGTTAGCCAGGGAAACAAATAGAGGCGGAGAGCCTCATAATGAAAGGGAATAAATTGTTTTAATCAATTCTCCTCATTAATCAATTTGGAGCAATATGTTAAAGACACAGTCCCAGATGATACTGCTGACAAGTCACATAAAGCATTATTTTGTAAATTCTTCAAATTTCAAGTAATATTAAGGGATATCTCTTTGTTTTTCCTATTATTACTAATGTTTTTATTATTGGTAATATGGATGCAGTATAAATTAAAATGTCAAAGGTAATTTCACCACAAAGAAAACCACCAAAAGCCATAACTTAGACGATCTTCTTGTCATTTCTTCTGTAGCTATTAACCTCTCTTTACTCGCCCTTCCTTGAATCCCCATGTTGGTGAAAAGTTTGCCACTTGCATAGTTTTACCTACAATGTGTCACTTTTGAAAGATTTAACCGACTCCCCCGTCTAAGCCTCCCCCTCCCTCTACCCACAACGCCCACTAGCCCCCACCTATCCCGTCGCGGGACATTCAGGTAACTAATCTGCCTTTAAATATGTCTCGAAGGAAGCTCGGCTAATTAGTATCGGAATTTACTGCCTTCACTTTTATTGACTTGTCCTACTTCTCCGATAATTAACTAATGAGTAAAGTAATGAGCTATGTCGTTCAGTCTTGCTGTTCAATTAGGGTGCAGAATCAATTATTGAAAATAGTTTCTGATGCCAACACCGCCTGGTATGGCGATTGCATGCAGAGAGGGGACAATGCTGATATGACCAAAGGGAAGGAACGTTGTAATGTTATTGACTGCTTTGAGTGAATATCGCACCTGAAATAAAGGCTTTACCTTCCATCATGTTGAAGTGAAAGCAAGAAGTGAACCTTGTCTTGTCACGTTTTCTAACTCTTATTAATTTGTATGTTCAGAGTTGCTGACAAAACATGAGCATGCACCAGGCCTCTGCAGTATGTAACCCAACACGAGCCTCCACTCCAAAAACCCAGTGGAGCTGGAGCTGTATGAGGTCTCTCAATAAACAAAGTGTCATTGAGGTATTTCCGAGCTTAACAAAAACATTGGGTTCATTATAGAAAATTAATTAGAGTAACACGCTCCCAAGTGTTTTGGCTGATAATGAACTCTCTATCTTGTCAGGCCAATTTAGTCTGATGCTCTTTGATAATTATGTTTACATCAAAATCAATGCCCCTTGTGATGAAATGGAGCCTATTACAATTTATCATGTGATTCAATATTATACGAAGGCAATACAGTAAAGTTATGTTCTTTGTGACAGCAATGTTTTCAAAGTTGCAATGTGTATGTGTGCGTGGTTGTGGGGTTTTTGCAATCCATGTAATTGGTTATTAAGTTACTTATTCAAATGAGCAGTACTGTTAAAATTGTACCTTTTTTAGGACAAGCTTTAATGAGGCACCGGTATTATGACTGGCTTTAACTTAATGTTAAGGTTCTTGTGTAAAACAGGAAGTGCTAGCTCTTATCTAAATTCCTCATTGTGCTGGTTATGTGGTCTATTAGCTAATATTACCTTGTTGTGCAGTAAGGTACAGTAAGGCGGGCCGTACATCCTCTGGACAATACAACCAGCAGGTAAAATACATTACAAAGGAGTTTTCAATGTTACTGCAAAAGTAGGTAGAAGAGAGGAAATTCATGAACTCATTTCCTCAATCCTGAAACAATCTAGAGTGATTGCACTGACTCTGCACACGCTCATTAGGATTCTGTCTGTGTCAGTGGAGGAAATGGAGGGTTAGTTAACTTCTGCAGAATTTCTCAAGGACAAAACTGATTTTGTGATGAGGAAGTTACTTTGTGGATGTGTAGTAATTTTCTTCTGCTACCCAAAGTTAGTTTCTGTGAATTTAAACTCACGTCACTTTTAGCTTCAAGTACACTGATAAAAAAATGTACATTTTTTCATGCTATCTAGAATACAAGATTGTAACATGGAGGGTAATAGTAACAGACATGCAATTATCCTGTTTGTATTGATGTCATACTTTATTATATTACATTAGAACATACAGATATAAATGTCATGCTTTTTCCTATGTTGCTTTTAAATAATTCTCCACAATGATCTTATTATTTTATTTGAGTAAGCTCTATCATTTAGTCTGGTAATATCCTAACATCTATAAATATCTTTTGTGTTTGTAAAAGTAAGTTAGGTTAGAAACACTTTTTTAATCATTAAAGCTCATTTGTTAAAAATTAGTTATTTATTAAATAGTTACAATTCTTCTGCAAAAATTGAAATATTTCTCCTTGAATGCAAAACCAACAATACCCATCAAATTTAAAAGAACATACTAAACACTTTTAAAGTGACATTGTTAGATACTGCTATAGTAATGTTATTAATTTAAAGACTGCTCTTGTTTGATATAGTACGTATGTTTTAAGACAGGCTCCTGCAGCATTAACTTTACTTGAGAAATTCTAAAGAAGCTACTTTTTGGATGTACAGTAATTTTCATCTGCTAACAAAAGTTAAAGCTAAAAGTTAAAACACCGATTTTATCCGTCTGATGAAACATGAACACTTTGTGCTAATATAGGTAGAAAATTTACATGGTTTACTAAACATTTAATTCAATTTTATGTAATAATATCACTTAAAAGTACAAAAATGAGACAACAGTACTAACTACTAGACCACTATAGCACTTGACTGCTTGCATTAAAATGAATACTGCCTTGTTCGTATTAGTGAAAGTACACCGACTGTACTGTTAGTTAGTGTATATGTTCTCCTTTTAGCAAAAGATGACTAAGTGTATTTCAAGCAGTCTGTAAGATGTGAAAGAAAATGTATAACAGATGTTATAATAGCCCGAGGCCTCCCACAAGTTATTTTTCTTACAAAACAGCGCTGTTATAAAAAGGTAGCAACCCTTTTAATGGCGAAAATCTTGCAATGTGAAGTTGTAATTTTTAAAAGTAATGTTACTGAATTGTTTGTTACATCAAGCTCTAAATTCAATATGACTTTGCCATCACAGTGTAAGGTGTATAAGTGACAGAACAGGAAATTCTACCGCTTTACCACATTCGAAAAGAAGCCTGGGAAAGGATACCGGCGTGATTTAAGTAACAGTGTTGGAAAATTTAAAGGACTTGTGGATTCATGCCAGTACTGGTTGGTGTAACCGTGGTGGAAACATGAATAAAGATAGTTGGATGAACTCCCAGTTTTTCATGGCTGAGTCATTGTTTTTAAAAATGTCCACATGAAGGCACATGTATAGTGTGTCTTATGCAACAGCAGTGACAGGAACTGTAGTGTGCATGTACTATAAGTATACCTGTGTGTGTGTGCAGTTTGATTCCACTGCTTAGCTTTTCTGCTAGTAAGCCCACAGATCATAAAAAAACGGTTCTACTGATAATTAAAGCAATGAAGTTGATGTTTGATGTTGATGAATGATTAAACAAAGACAGGAGGTATAAACACTAATTAAGTGGGTTTTGCATAACATCAGAATTATGAAAAAAAAAACAGGAAAAAAGCTGAAGC
The DNA here is from genome assembly GCF_051167445.1 of Perissodus microlepis. Taxonomy (NCBI): domain Eukaryota; kingdom Metazoa; phylum Chordata; class Actinopteri; order Cichliformes; family Cichlidae; genus Perissodus; species Perissodus microlepis. Next base: position 12,034,123 of record NC_140469.1, on the reverse strand, counting down.
ACGAGCATTCAGAGAGGGGAATGGGACGAAAGAGGTGGATTAAGGTCCTGCAGAAGGAGAGAAGAGGGGAAGACACAGAAACATCCCACCACAGTGTTTTGGAGGTATCAATATTCTATTAATATTCACAATGCCAGAGGTCTGGTATGGTCTGGTATGCCAGTCAGTGCTGAGCCGATGTGACAGGCTCCCGGAAAGACGTTAAAGCCAAGGACATTAAATTCCCCCTGACAGCAACCTTGGAGACCGTCCCAGGCACGCGTCGCTTCGACTGCGGTAAATCAGAGAAATAAACTCAAAAGAACATAATGGAGTCGGCTCTCATCATTATTATGACAAGCAGGTTTATTTAGTGTACAGTTGGCTCTCCTTCAGTGTCTATGCGTGTTTGTGTGTGTTTGTGCTTGCCTTGCTAAGCTTTAATGAGCCAACCAAGAGTGACTGTCAACTGTCAGAAATTCCTGTGCTAAAGCCGTCGTTGGACTTTCCACGTGGTAATGCCAAAAGATTATGAAGAAATTGACTCGAAAGCAATCAAGAAGCCACACTCATAAACAAAAATTAATAAATGAACACCTAGTGCTTACTTGCAGATGAAGGAAATGTGTCATTCAGTAAATGACACACATTCACCCGGGAAGGTCATACTGATTAGATTCCCAAACCAAGATATTAGCGCATAACGTTTTTGTGATTTTATGATTTTCCGTTATTACGTCAAATATATACATCTTTGCGTCGCATTACTGCATTCTGAATTCCAGTATATGAAGAATTTATTGCAACAGAGACATCACAGCTAGCACACTTGGAACAATACAGATTTAACCTTTGGCCATTTTCTTATGTAGGGATCCAAGATGACACATTTCTCGGTAATTCATTTTGTGGCATACAGTATGTAGATCATGGGCTTTATGATTCCAGAGATGGGGAGAACCCTTATACCTCCCTGCCAACTACATACTGTATTTGTTTTTCTGATTATATCCACAAAATGAGAAATAAAACAACAGCTTATGGCACTGCAGACAGCCTCAAGCGAGCTATCTGGGGGTCCTCTATCATCCGTGTCTTCCACCCCCCACCCCACCCCTCCTTATAATAGAAGCCTTGGCCAAACCTTATCATCACTGCTTCTATTTGAATAGTATCACATGCTGGCCAGAGGAAATGGAGATGTCATAAAAAATTGTATTGATTTTTTTTGTACTTGTTGTCGCCATACATTAATTTCACCAAATAACTATAGCGCTCCTGTTTTAAGCCTGGCTTTTGTGGAATGTGTCATTTTTTTTTTTTCTCTCCCCTCAATATGTCGTAACAGATTCTGGTGACGTTATCTTTCAAGTACAGCGTGACTGATCCTTCTGCATCTTGTCAGTCTCCTGAAAGAAAGGCCTTTTTGACATGCACAACCACACTGCAGCAGGATTAAATGTGGCATGCTGAACAGTAGACTGTAGATGACCTCCTAGTCCCATCCAAGGACTGTGGCTGTTTTAGTTTGCGTGCGTGTACGTCTGTGTAAATGAAGATGCACTTCTATAGGACATATCTGTATTTATTACCTGTTTTTCCTTGTAAGAAACCTGCCTGCTTGTACTCACTGTGCGAGTGTTGTTCCTGTGTGTGTGTGATGTTCCACAATGACACATTCACACCTTCTAAAGACAGAACCAATGTCCACACACTTAGGCTGTTGTCCTTATACCCCCTTCACCAACGCCAGTTTCTCCTCTCCGGGTCACCTGGTGTAAGCAGGTGAGAAGCTCTGTGGAGGTGTGAGCGTGTGTATGTGTTTACCTTTAACTCTAGCCAGACACATCTGTCAGGTGTCAGTCACAGGGATTAGACAGAGATTTAGCAGGGCAGAAGCACTGCTGTGAGTTTTGTTGTGCCAGAAACAGTTTATTCATTAAATAGGGGAGTTGTATATACATGTTTTTGTTCTTAACAAATGTGTGTATATCTCTGTATGTATACAAGAGTTTGCATAAGGTCAGTTTATGTTTGTCACCTCTGTCGCAAACATATTAAACACACAAGCACAGCAAAGATTATTCCATATGCAGTATAAGCAACCCCCACCGCCCCTCTAACAACACTCAGCACAAACTAGTGACACAAAGAGGCACCAATGAGGAGGTCAGCACAAAAGAAAAAAAAATCAGAAGGGGTCAGCATATGTCCAGTCGGCGTACAACACCTCGCAAGACAACTGTCCCAACCAAGCAGATTGGGTCTCTCCTACAGCTTCAGTGTGGTGTGGTGCACGGCTGTGTGTGTGTGTGTGTGCGCGCGTGGGCATGCATGCGATGCTTTTCATTGTACAGTGCGTGCATGTACTGACCCATGTCACGTACAATACTGCACAAGTGAAGATGGGGCAGAATAGCAGGAGAGCTGCATGGGCAGATTTGGGTGTTGCCCCCAGGGTGTGTGCTGTGGTCTCCATAAGCACTGACGTGACAGGCCTTAGACCCATATTTTTGTGCCTTGATTATACTGCAGGTCCAGGTAATGAGGTTGGAGGGATAGTCCTGAATTTTATCTCCAGTACGGAGCATGTTTAATTCAGACAAGAACCTCTCGACTCATTAAGGCTATGAGAGAGAGAAGGAGAGAAGACAGTAGCTGCGGTGCTCGCAACTAATTCAGGCACAATGGACAAGACAGTCTTTAACAGATATAATGAGACATCGTTCTATACTGATATGTTTTAAAACATGGCTTTAAAATAGAGACGATTTATAATGGCAATTTTTTACATTCTTTATATGAAATATAGAAATTGAAGTTAGGAAATAGAAACAGAGAAGTGTTTAAAGTGTTTTGTACACCCTCTGAAACAAGTAACACTTTACTGGAAAAGTGAAAAATGGATTAAAGAAAAATAATCTGGAGAATCTGTTGGAAATCTTCTCGGTGAATGCAGACTTTTACAAAGCATAGGGTTTGTCTTTATAATAAAACCTCAGTCGTTAGGTCAGTCAGTGGCACAGCAAAGACATAACATCAATGGCTACAGCACACTACAGTCATGGATGTGGGTCCCTATTTGTTGTTTATGTTCTGCCTTCCGCCACAGCCACTGATCCATCCAAAGTTAATCACTCCAAACAGCATTGCAATTAGTGCAGTTTGGAGTCAAACATCCATCTCCTAGTCTATCTATCACCATTTTTTTTCTCTATGTGGTAATATTCCCCAATTAAAGGATTATTGTAGCCTACTTCATCAAGGGCTAAAGTAATCAAGATTAATCTCAGTGAGCTGACACGCGCTGTTTGCTAAGGAACACACAGAACAATTGCTCTGGGCGAGCATCATTAGGAAATGCAATAAAATTAGGCAAACTGATTATATTTCAGAACTGGGGAGCAAAATAAAAACACAATTTGGGGAGGGCTTCAATTATGGTGGCAGCGCTTGCTTGTTTGAACATCAGCTATTAAACCACTTTACAGTTGTTGCAAGTTTTCATCCACACAGGACACATGTGCACTCGTATACAGGTGTTTGTCTTCTTTTTTCTTAGGTTGCATATATCTGTCCTCCTCTAGAAGGCACATTCTTGCAGGAAGGCTAACTGCAAACCACTTTCAGCCAGTTATTGACACTGATTTGGTCTTAGCCAATGGCTGCAGCTATCATTTAAGGCTTCTTTGTCAATTGGTATCTAATAGGGGTTAAGTGTTTCGAAATCTGTCTTTTGAGGAAAACACCACCAGAAGGGAAGATTTAATTTAACTACAGCTCAGATGGAAAAAGGAGTGCAATATGAGCACTGCTGGATTTTTTTTTTAACTTATGTGCACGTAAGTTTTAAATTGCATTTGCATTTAGGTTTGTGTGAGAATTCACTGGGTGCTGTCCTTGTGTTTAGTTTATTTTTCTGTGTTTCCCAGTAGCTTGGTGGGGTATACCAGGACAATCTATTTATGTCATTCATGGCCACTCAGTAGTGAACAATACTCTGAAACACACACTGTGATTTGCCGGTTAGCAGTGAAACCGTTTTAAATGCTTATTAATCTTGCCTAAGGCAAAACTCTTCCTCCTCCTCTTTCCCCAAAATGGGAAAATGAATGAAAATACATGGAAATACGAAAAATACCTTATCTTATCACTGGATGGAGGTAATATTGTGTGATCCCTTGCTGAAATAGCTCTGAACATTCCATGAATATATTTTGAATATTCCCATCGCCTATGTTTGAATTGATGTACAGCAGTGTGTACAGGGATTTGTGTTGTGTGTCACCCTTATCACAACATTTTCCCAATCAACGCTGACAAGAAGGACCACTTTCCAGTCATTTAGATTGGCTGAGGGAATGAAACGGAATGCCCTTATTGTTTTTCCTCAGCAGACATATCCTCGACTCTCTTCCTTACCTTGGATTATTGCATGTGGCAACAGACAAAAGCTTAGCTTAGCTGACTGACATAAGTGTTGATGTGCAAAATAGAGATACGTTATGTCTGCATCCGACACCTCCGCTTTTCATAAGATGCGGCGAAGCAATAGATGAAGGTGTACATCCAAAAAAAAAAAGCTTTTTGTTTTGCTTGAAATACGGGCTAAGGAGAGAAATTTATATTTAATGTATTCTCAATTGTAGGCATCACATTTTAAGGTATTCCGTTCAACAGGTCCTTTGCTGTCACTGGATGCAGTTAGAAGATACTGTGTTTTCCTCATTTGTGGCTAAAGCTTTTAAAATGTGTCTTTTAACTTATTGTATAAACCAAGCCATACATTTTATGCCTAAATTTAACCAAACAGAGACAGAAAAAAGTCACAAATAAAAATCTCTTAAGTACAGTAGTGTAATTATGAAGACTGACTACACCTTCTTCTTCTTCTAGAAAAGCTTTTTTTGGAGCATGTTGGAAAAAGATACTAAAAGGGTACAACTTGCATTAAAATGTGACTGCTTTGACTAAATATCACATTACAACTACTGTAGTTTGGAATGAAGAGACCCCTTTGTGGATGTAACCACAAGTCTACCTCAAGTTGTAATCCAGTAGTAAAACCCGAGACTGCATTATATTACATTAGAAAACATGTAAAACCGTTCTGAGGCTGTCAGTTGTTAAATTAGTAGCTTGCTCGTTACATTATTTCCAAATAGCAAACATGCAGAATACTAAATGTTGCAGCTTGTATGAAACGCGGCTCACCATATTAGCTCTACGTTGCATATTTTGGCAGATTTTTACACCAGATGCCCTTTCTGAAAAAAAACAAAACACCAAGAGCCACGTGTCTCCTCCTGGTGTCAAACTGGGATCTTTTGCTTGCTAGGTGATGTGTAAAGCACTCCACTAACCACGATTATGGAAAGAAGAAACACAGCTTGACTTGGTTAAAAATTCATATACAACACAAAAACATAGATGAAATCAGTTTTTGCATGTTTATTTAAGTTTTTAAATTTTAGGAAATGTTCTTTAAGAAAAAGAAAATTTTGTTTTTTAGCCTGGTTTTGCATTCTGCATCTGATATGAAGGACAAAAGGCAAAAACAGCAGTGAATGGTGGGGAAAAGCAGAAAATTAAATTGTCTTGCAAGTGAAAAGTTTGGCAATTCAAGTGGCGGGAGAGTTATAGTATCTAATGAGCAGATGAACTGTGTCATAATGCATCTCATCAACCAAACATTATGTTTAACACTACTATGAAGAAAGGAATATGTTATGACTGCACTGAATAGATGATAATCCTGGGTCAAGCTAGAGGGCTGCATTATGCAGCTTTCCCAATGTTCATATTATTTATATTATATTTTACACTGGCCCTCTGCCACTGATGAGTTCTGACCCAGTGAATGACTTTCTTGAATAGCATAATAGTTCATTTATTTGGGGTCAATTTTATATTTGCAGCCCACATATGGATGAGAACACATGAAATCAATACAATAACACACACATATGCCACTATGTGATATTCATTGTTCTGAGAACATAATCAATACGCTCATAAAAAAAATCAGGATGACCTTATGGCACCGCATAACCCACTTGCTTATGATTAACCTTGTTCACACTGCGCCACTGACCTGCGCCTATAGACCTTATAAATTATAAATACAGTTCATTATCATAGTCTAGTCATTAAGGGATATCATACCCTACACATAAGTGTTTCGTTTTTGTCCCAACTGAGATAACTCTCTCACTGTTTTGTTTTGTTTTTAGTTTCGTTGAGTTTATTCTCATGCTTCTTCATGCTTTCCTCTCTCTCCCTGTCTCCTTTCTCTTCTTCTGTTTTGCATATTGTCAGACCTCTGAGGATGGGGCAAGAAAAAGGGGAGAAGAAAAAGAAGCGAGACGGATAGAAATAGTTAACAAACTCTGCAAATGATTGATGGGCTAATTTCAAGCCCTGAATAAAGCAGTTTCCTAAGTCTGTTGATTCTCCATTTATTAGGGAATAGAAGCATTTATCAAAAAAGTCACATTTTTTGCTTAAGCAATAATTGCATTTTTAAGCCCTCATTAGGTCTTCCATGCATACATAATCCAATTGAATAAATACAGGGTTGGAGTGAAGAATTAATACCCCTCCTATGGTAAACTGAAAGTTGGAGATTCTGCAGCTTGACTCCTGTTCATATAGAATAATATACTGAAACTACTGCGAGGTGAAGTAGCAGCTAAAGCTCAAATGCTTCCAGTGGTTTCATTTAATATTTACTATTAAAATTTTATACTTACTAGTACTATAAAGACAGTTTGTAGTGGTCAGAGCACAGGCGTATTTTTGGGGTTTAGCAGTCTGTTGGTTGATCGTTGCAAAATGGCACAGGTTTATTTCATCCAAATTAATATTATCAACCCAATCTATTACTAAAATGGTAAATAACAAATAAATATTGTCATGTTAATGCTAAAAAGTGGAGTCTGTTATTTGTGAAATACAGTCAAGGAGCCCAAAAGTGTTACCATCCATCAATGATCATTTATAAGAAGGAAAATGCTAATCAGTAAAATCATTTGTTGTTTTTATTGGTGGTTTTATGAGTGTCGTGATGATCACAGGGCAGAGCCTCACTGTGGAATATTTCAGTGCTTTATCTCTGGATTAGCGGCGATGCACATTAGGTGAGTGTTGCTCTCTGCTTCCTGTATCGCCTGGCCAAGGACGTGCTTTTCCACTTTATCTCCAACCAGCCCACTGTAGCTTTAGCCTTTTGCGTGTGTAGTAACATCAAAACAGCAGTCATGTCTTGTTACCTGGCAACGGTCCCACTAGCCAGCTAAGGCTCTTGTTCCAGTAGAGAGAGCCAGTTTTAATCACCTAGCAAATTTCCAGCACTGAAAACAGACAGGGCCTCAGCTTAATCTTGTTAGCACGATGAGGCCGTTTTCAGATATCATTGCTAATCAAATCATCCCAAAGGCTTTGAGCCTGGGGTTTGTTTTTTTTTTCTTTTGGTTAGAGATGTAGTAGTAGTGGTGGATGGAGCAGATGTGTGTGTGGACATGGCGGGGGGGGGGGGTGATGAAGCTGGTGTCTGTGTATTTTTGTGTGAATTCATCTATGTGAGCATTCACAGAGCGAGGAGGTGGCTTGTGGTTTGAAAAACATGCCAAGGTGCAGAAACGGTAAAAAGACAGTAAAGACACAGCGGTATTCCACTGCATTACACGCACTCTTAGAAACGTCAGTGTACAGCTGTACACAGCACATGCATACTCATCATTGTAACCAATACCTCCCTCTCTGCCTTCCCCTCAAAACTCTGCTTGTGAGTGTTCACTCCAATTTGAAAGGCTCCTCCACTTTTCCCTGTAGATAACCTGCATTTTTTAATAGCCCAAAGCCACTCACCAGCACCCAGAGAGACTTCCCCACCCAGGGCCCAGGAGAGCCCACACAACAGAGAGAAAAGGAGAACAAAGCCAACCTGCAAAGTCTTAAAAAGTTAAAACATGTACTTTGATAGCCTCGGCCTACCTATCGCAGCAGCACTGATCCGACCCCAGGGAGACTGACAGCACCACAGAGAAAGCAGGGATACAGAGGAGAAGAAGAAGAAGTGGGCCACAGCAACCCCAAAGTCTTCACTTCTTCTACTTTCCATATCTACATGCACACAGGAGTTTGATATATGCCGAGCTGATGGTTTCATCAATTGCACTGCAATAACACCGCTTTAGTCCAACTACTTTCTGCATTAGCATACGTGTCTTTGAACAGTACAGTACGTGAGAGACGAGAGCTGCGAAATACTGTACACTGAGAAGAGCACAACATTTGAATGCAGTGGGAGCACCCTGGGATTTCCACTTGCTGTTACAACTTGAATTTCCTTTTGCAAATCTCCCAGAGCACATTGATATTGTTTAGTGACGTTAGCACATGGATTGTGCTTTGAAACCTTCGCACTGCATTGACAAATGCATCTAAGCTTTGAAGGAATAGCTCTACTAGCACTTTGAGAATGATGCATTTTCATAGCAATAGCGATACAAAAGTAGTATTTTATTTATAAAAGTGCTATAAATTTAGTTTCATGCTGGCTGTTTTTTTAGAAATCATAGAATTTTCAAACCTGATTGTCGAGTAGTTATTTAGATTTTTAAACCTGAAATTTCTCCAGTGAGAGACAATAAAGGATATTTCAATTCTATTCTAAAGGCACATTCCTGAGTCTGTGAAAATGCCTAAAAGCTACCTGAAAGCTACCTGAAATTCCAAAATATTACTGTTTAGAATTTCATCTTACAGCACTTTAGACTACAATCCACATTTTAATTTATTCTCTATACTTTATCTTCCTCACATCCATGGCCAATTTATAACCATCAATTAACCAAACATGCAAGTCACAGGCCTGTGGAGGGAACCCAGAGAAAACCCACACAGGCACAGGGAGAACATCCAAACGTCACTCAGAGAAGCTACAGCCAGGGTTCAAACCAGGAATCTTCTTGCTGCGAGGTCCAAACTGCTAACCACTGTGCCACAGCAAATGAGTGTCAGCTGTATTGTTATTTGTTTGTACTGTCATATCTTTGAGGATATCTTTGGAAATAAAATAATTTTAATAAGAGCAGTGACCAGTTGGGCATTTATTTGTTTGCTATATACAAGTGTGATACAAGTGTCACGGCAATATAGCACGAGGGGAAGAAACATGGCTGAAAAATGTAATAATTCCCTCTTTTGTAATTAGCTGACTCATGCTAATGATGTATGGAATGAAAATTAAGCCTTGACTTGAGTAGCTGTTTTCAATATAACAATAATAATAATAATAATAATAATAATAATAATAATAATAATAATTTTAAAATTATTTTAATAATAATTTTAGACTTATTTTAGACTTAGACATCATCATATATATATGTAATTGGAGGAAAGGAATGACTTAGGATCAAATGTGGCAATTCATTGCCTACAGTGTTGGAATTTATTGCTCACACTAAACTGGTTGTTGGGCCCTAAATCACTGACCTTAAGTGTCAAAAAGCCTTTTTGATGAGTGTCAGTAGTGACAATAAGCTTGGAGCATTCCTCCCTCACAGTAGCAGGGGGTGAATAACACCACTGTGTATGGATACCATCCCTGACTCACACATACACCCCACACACACAAACCTCCTCCTCGCTGTTATTAAATTTGCCTGTTAATTTTCTCTAAGGGTTTGGTGTAATTAATGGACCGGTTTAGAACGGCCGGCGAGACCCGCGCCACCATCACTATCCTTGTCCCTGCGGTCACTCGTGAAGGGCCACTCCAGAGGCCCACTGGGGTCCCACCAGCACAAGCACCAGGCCCTGTCAGTCACATGCCCTCCCTGGGACTGGGGCTTGTCCATCAGGAATGGAGTGATGGAAAGATGGGACAGCGTGCTTGGTTATGGCAGTTTTCCCCTCAAGTGGCTATGATTGTGCTCATTACTGCCCATTTACATTTCATCAGCAGGCTAGGTACCCCTGCACTGTTAGTGCCACCGACTCATTAGCACAAGGGAGGGGTGAGGTGGAGGTGGAGGGACTGAGGTGCGTTAAGGCCCGGGGCACCCAAGATCTAAAATGCACCGAAAGGAGGATTCAGAAAAAGAGCAGGGAGCCAGACAGATAGAAATTCACGTAGGCAACAGAGTGAGAGAGAGAGAGAGAGAGAGAGAGAGAGAGACAATCACTGTGCCTGTGTCTGATCAGATAATACAGAGAGGAAAAGAGAAAGGATTTAAATCGATATGTAATAATACCCAGTGCTGTCTCCAGCCCTGCTCTTTCCTGGATGAGTAAGCAAACAAGTCTCTCTTAAGCACTGCTGTGCTACATTTACACATAAACAAATGATCTGTTCACTCTTTGTGGTGCAAATCTCCACATGCAGTAGAAACAGCATCCAAATTTGGAATTTATTTATAGCAAAGTAACGATACATAGAAAGCAAATGCCTGTGCATCCAGACATCAGTGATGACATATACAATAAACTGCCATTTAGGCCTCAGAGGGTTAGTGTAAGACAGTACTTGACACTTTGTGTCTCTGTCGTTTTTCACCACTAATTCTATACAAGCATATATTTGCAATTAATGCAAATGAAATTATGATGCAAATTAACTGAACAGGAATATATGTGAGATATCTAGTAAAGCCACAAGGTATAAATATATTTATATACAAAGAAAAAAAACCCATCTAATTCATATTTATAACTACAAAATATCAATAAACAATGAGCACACAAAATGTATACGGCTGATTTTTCTTAACTTTTAGTGCCCAGTCTGATCTCTCACCCTGCAGACACCAAAGAGTTGGCTGCGGGTGGGTGGGTATCAGAAAATCCCCTTGTTGATCAAAGTTCAGAGAAGGAGAGAAATGATGACAGGGGTAAGGCCCAGGGAGGGAGAGAGAAAGAAAGAAAGATGTATTATGGGATATGAGATTAAATACAGTATGTCTGCCCTCTTCTGGTCACCATCACCATCATCCACTCCAAGAGTGTCCTCACTGGAGGGAGGAGGAGGAGATGGGGGGGGGGTAGCTAAGAGAGGAGAAGGAGGAGATGCAGAAGACAGGAGAGACAGATGTGTGAAAGAGGAGGAGACTGAAGGCACGGAACAAACGAGGGGCAGTACTGTACTTACAGACGTCTCCTGTAATATGTGGCGGCGGATTATTACAGCTTAGGCACTTGTTTGTAAATAACACTCGTTCATACCGCGTGCCTTTCTCATCATCGCAAGTAAACCTGCTTTGTTTGTGCAGTTGCTGTTATCCTATTCCCCTGTCATATCCACAGGAAAATTATAATTTCATATTGTGTGTCTCATTTGCTGTTAATATTAATCCAATATCATGTGAAATGACATTTCCGAGTGACTGAAAAACTCCATGATATTCAAAATGTAATTAAACAGTGCTGCCATATCCCGCTATTTTCGTGACTATTAAAGCATTGGCTTGATTATGGTGGGGGGAAAAAAGTATAACAAAATGGAAATGGTTTCCACTGTCTCTTGACTGACAGCATTGTTTTTAATCTCATTAGTGACAGGAAATTGACTGCAAATGACGAGTGCACGTTCCTAATATTACTAATTTACTTTAGCGCGTTGGGTGTTTCTTTAGCACCTGGCATTTATTTGTTAGCAATAATTGCCACGGCTTTGACAAACAACATTGGGTGAATGACACACAGGCTTAGCGTTCACTGCGTGTGTGCGTGTATTCATGCGTGGGGAGGTTTACCTGCCGTGTATGTGTATGCAGGGGCAACTTATGAGTCGGTGTTTATGGGATGCGAATACACACGCTCGCCCGCATGCATGTGTGTGTGTGCGTTTGTGTGTTCTTGCGAGCGAACGCTCTCTTGAGGCCCACCTCTGCCTCTAGGTGCTGCTGGGGCAGGTGTGTAGCCAACAGGCAGAAGTGATGGCTAGTTAGCCAACTCAGAGGTGAGAGGTTTAGTCTTAGAAGAGCTAGTTAGTGGTAGGCAGGATTAAGCTCTTCGTGTCAATAGCAGATGACTCTTTTTTCTGTGCTCTATCATGTTTTGTTTGGAAAAATTCAAAAATTGGTCCCACTGAGGTATTCACATTTTGTGGTTATATCTAGGCCCGGGGCTACAATTCAAGGCAATGTAGCAAAGACGGGAAAATTTGTCAACAATTATAATAATGCTTCTTTTAGCTCAGATTATTCACACATCCACAATAGCGCCGCATTATTCACAATAAACGCATCTGATTCTCCATCCGTGTGAGGCTTTAAATAGGCTATCTCAGCGTTATCGCAACGTACAAGCAAAATCTCTTTTTTGACAGATCAACTCATTCTGCTTACAGTGCAAATACACTACAGAGCTACGTTTTGTCTCAGCATAATGAGAAAGTGTTGGCGAGATGCAAAAATACTGATAGTCAAAGTATCAGTAACACGCTCACTGATATGAATCATGGTTAAGTCACACTATCAGCCACTTCTGATTTGGTTTCCTTTGCATGTAACCCAGCAATTACACTGCACCTGAATGCTATTGAGAAAATAATGTAATTGCACAGGAACAGGAGATAAGGTTTAGCTGGACTGACTAACTGAAAAAACCAAAACACTCCTATATTGTTTTCATTCATGCCAGTTTCATAGTAATGCTGTTTGGCCTGTGTAAAAGAGATGTCAATCCCATTGTGACATATGGGTAAATAAAGATTAAATACAAACGGAAAAGTGAAAATATTGATTTGGTACTGGGTTTATTTCTGACAGTACAGTTAAATGTTTGATGTGATAGCAAGTTGCTGTGCCAGGGAGTACCAGCGGGTCTGCGTTTGTGTTAGTCCACGGTTTGCTGTGTTTTTGATACTTTGCCAGTGTCTGTGTGTGTTTAAGTGTGCCAGTGAATAAGTGCATCCACCTGCTTTTGTGTTTATCTGTCTGTTTGTGTGTTCATATGTGTACTGTACATGTCTGGTAGGCTTACATGTGTCTGCTCGCCTTTTTGCATGCATTTGTGCTCGCCTGCTTTGCTCTTTGTATGTGTGTGTGCGTCCGGTGTGTGTGTGTGTGTGTGTGTGTTCCCCTGGGGTTTCAGGGTAAGCCTTCGTGGCCTTGTGTTCCTCATCAGACTCAGTGTCTGGAGGCATGACTATAGGGTAGGCCTTCACCACGGGGACCCTGGGACCAACTGGGGACAATCACTGCTGTCTCATAGCTGTGAGGAAGGAGGAAAAGAAAATGGGGGGGCGGCGATGACTGTGTTTTGTTTGCTCCCCAATTTTTAGCCTTCGTTTCTTCCTTTCCATCCCTTTATCCTAATCCTGCTTTACTTTCCATAAGGATCACCAAGTACTTTCACAAGGTATCCCCTTTCACGGGGCTGACTCTGTGTGTCTTATATGTGTATTTTAAGGGAATCTTCTGTCAGCACTTCCTCATCAACCTGGTCACATGATCTGGGTCTGTCACACGGGGAGACAGTCTTCTTTCCGGTGAAAGAGCCCCCGGAAGAATAAACCTAGTCACTGAACAATTTCAGCATGTAATCCATCACAATTGCTGCTAACTGCTTTTAGAAAACTGCAATTAGAGTTGGGTTAGCAAGATATTGCCAGCGACAGAGGTCTGTTATTATGTGGATGGTCAGTGCAATGTTCGGACCTTAAATCACTCGATACACAATAATCTAAGTAGATTCTTTATGATTGTGGGATTGTTTAAAAGAATATTATGAACAACAAATTCTTCCATGTCCAAATATAAGCATCAATATTCACTCATTGGTGATTTCATTCATTATCTGATGTTTTAACATATACAAAGTGATCATACTAAACTGACTAACAGTGAACTAAAAGCCATATTACTAGAAACTATTTGTCACATTCTCCATTTGACCTCCAGTTCACTAATAGTTTCTTTGTTATTGTTTATTAGCAAATAATCTACAGGGAGTAGTTCTTATTCTCTGCCATGAGAAATGACTGCAGTTGCTAATGATGTTCTATTCAAACAACATAATAAGGCAGGCTAATCAAGCCGGCATTATTTTCTATTAGCTTTGCTTACTTGGTTTGCAGAGACTTCAGGGGTTACTTTCATCGTAATAACAAAGTATCAGAGTCAGTGCGCCACTTTTCTGTTGCTTAAATCCTCAGCGGGAGCCAGCAACTACGATAATCTGCAGGGTACGTTCTTGTTCTACTGAGAGCTGTCATACCAGCAGCTGAGACGTTGGTTTTAGCTTGAATTCAATCTTAATAACTTGCCAAAACAAGTGTTTTGTAATATGATAGGTAACTTTGCGAACGAGTGAAGCAGAGCGCTTAAACAACTGGCATGAAACCAAATATCTACAACGCTCGCACGCATTATACAAGCTGTCAGAATCTAAACGATGACTTCAGTCTACAATTTCACCATTGAGGGTTTTAATATTGAAGCACTTGACACGACCTCATATAATTGCCTGTCTTCTCAGAGTCTGCACAGCCTTTTGGTTTGAATTGGACCTGGGTTTGTTGTTGAGTGTGTTTTAAAAGTAGCACAGTTACAAAGCGTAGCTGTGTGACACATGACAGATTCAAACACACACTCAACAGTTCTTCTTTATGCCACGCCCTGCCACCTTCACAATGGATTCTCAATGAACTCTCAAACATTGACTTCATCTAAATCTGTTCCCCATTTCAAGTAGATTTCACCTTTGACCTCTGTTTTTCTTTCATGAAAGGTGCAACACACCTTTATGCCTAAGCTGTGAAAATAAGATTTTGCACATTTGGGGAAAATCAATGATATAAAGAGAGCTTTTAAGATGAAATATTTGAAAACACATGCTATTATTGGACTGGTATTATAATGGGATAAAATAATTAGTTTCAACATTTGTCGTTCTATTTCTTCTGTACTCAAGTTAATCTGTTGTGTGCAGGATGTTTACATATTGAAAGTAAGTGAGAATCACAGCCCTTTTGATCCTTTTATTCCTTTAAGTCTTGGTAAGAAGTGACTTCAGAAAGAAAGAGAACCACAGCCTTCCCACAGATGACACACAGGTATCATCAAGTAAATCAGCTTTAAAAACTGCTGCTCTTCTCTCTAAGCTAACTTCAATAAAAGCCTCATCCAAACCATCAACATGTCATCAACATGTAATCACTTGCAGAGGAATGGTTTACCTGAAGAGCTTCCGTCAGGATTTAGACTACATCATTCAGTCCAATTCAATTTTATTTATATAGTGCTAAATCAAAAAAACAGTTCCCTCCTGGTGCTTCCATAACACAAAAACAGCGCAATTGAAAATTACTAATAATCTTTTCAGAGATTATGTTATAGCGTTTACTTTTCTGATAGATTCCAGTGAGTCAAAGAGTCTTTCTCACACAAATGTTAGTCATGGAGTTACTTTTCATGTTCTTCTTTAGGCAACATTATTGGAAACACTACATATTTATGCAGATGATAACCAAATATATTTATGTATGAAGCCAGAAAAAGCAAATCAATTAGATAAACTAAAAGCATATGTTAAAGACCTCATGGTTCCATATAATACAAATAGAGCACTTTTCTTTACGGTTTACATCATTTGCAGTATCTGGAGTTTCCAAAAACACAATAGGAGGCAGAGCCTTGAGCTATCAGATCCCACTCCTGTGGAACAAGCTCCCAATTTGAGTTTGGGACACAGACATCCTCTTTACTTACAATATTAGGCTTAAAACAGTTACAGTTAGCGTTAGATAAGGTGACGCCAAACTGCACCTTAGTTATCCCATCGTATAATTGCCTAGGGGGCCTTCCCAGTGATGCACTGATAACTCATCCCCTATTTTCACTGATCATCAAAAGCTAATGACTCGCCATTGTATCGTGTCATTAATTGTCCTCTCTCTCTCTCTCTCTTTTATACTCTGTGTTTGACTCTGTTTGTTGTTCACGGTTTCTCTATGCTCATTTTTCTCTTTTCTTTCCCCCCACCCCTACCAGTATCAGTAGATCGCTGCCCCTTGCTGAGCCTGGTTTGACTATAGGTCTCTTCCTGTTACACAGGAAAACAGATGGTTAAAGGCACAATTCTGCATTTTATTTAATAATACTGCTTATCTGCATTGCTGCCACTAGTTAAAATATAAAAAAAAAAAAAACATAACCAGACTCAGAGGCCGTTTAGCATCCAAACACTGAAGACAATATCTTTTGTCCTTTGTTTTTTGTACACCTGACAAAACAACTGAGCTTGGAAGATGCTGGTGGCCATTAAAAAAACCCTAAAAACAAAAAAACTACCTTTTAACACAAACAGGGTAGTTTGCTTCACAGGGTTTTGACTGAAAGAGTGCGTGCCGATATAAGTGTGGTCTTTTCTAGTTCTCGATAAGAAAAAAAAACAATGTGTGTTTTATGAAAAGTCAAACTATCGCTTTTAGCCTGGTTCAAATAAACCGTCACCTTGATATCATTACCTTTGCAGATTTCCACTGTGTCACACAATAGGATCTGGTATGCCCTGCGAGTGAAGCCGAGATGAGGCAGGAAGTGTGTGAGTGTGAGCACGCATGCATGCAAGTGGGTAGGTAGGGGTGTGCGTTGATGTGTCAGAGGGGGTCAGTGAGATGGAAAAACTCAAAAGACAAAAAGGGTGCGTGGCGTGCCATCATGGCGACCACTCATCTCCTTTTGGATAGTAGAAGAGAGACAGCAGAGACAGAGGCAGGCAAACTGACAGAAGAGAAGAGAGGGAGAGAAGGAGGGATGATCAAAAGGATTGCAGCCATACTGATGAGGCCTCTGACTGGGTGGACGCTGTCTCCATCCAGTTTGCTCTCATCACTCCTCCTCCTCCGATAGACATGACACGGCTTCTGTCTGCCTGACATTACAGCAATGCCCGCGTAAACGTTAAGGTAACACAATTCTAATAATGTGAGCTATTTTCTGTCCTGTGCTCAGATTTATGGCATAGGTGGTCAGCTGGTCTATACTAACCCATTAATTAAAGTCTTGCATTGTTTTCAACTCGTTTTGAACTTGCAGTACCAAATGTACCTGTTTACCTGCTTCCCTTATCTCTGAACTCTGAGGTATCCACATTCAATATTAGACTGATGGGGAGTAAGTATGCTAGACAATGGAGGAAGTGGAAAGCATTTTTAAGTGACACCAAAAACACGACATAAAAAGAGATTTGCATGTGATAGAAGGTGGAAAACAAAATGTAAACTCCAGACTGTTTGTTTGTTTGTAATTTTCTTTACTGTATCGTCTTCAATGCTAACTAAAACTAGTAAAAATTAAAGTTGAAAAAAAAAAAAAGAACTCTGAGGTATCCATGAGAATAACAACAATTCCTTTTCAGACAGGATGGCCGTAACCAAATCCGCTCCTGTTGGGATGACACAAGATAGTACCCTGCTTCTCTCTTTCACTTGATTCTCCATGTCAATAGGCATGGATTCTGGAAATCCCCGTCAAGGATCCTTTACACTGTTATGGACACCTGTAGTCATGTTCTTAGGGAGAGACACTGTCAAAATCCTATAGTCACACATGCTTTCACAAAGTAAAGACATTTTTTTCTCATCACAAAAGGGTCCAATAGAATACTTTAAAGAATAATTTGGTATTGGCGGTGTTGTATTTGGGCGGTGTTTTATGAAATGAGGAAACTTTACCTTGGATCTTGTGCATGAGTCAGATGTTGCTCACAAGCACATGATGAGCAACCAGTTCTGATACCCAGGCATATTTATACAAAAATAAGGTTCATGCATTCTGCACAATCCAGTTTATATGTAACTTCCTGATTAAAGGCCATTACATTTGTAGCAGTGAGGGAAAGCGTGTTAAGGATTTAAGGTTTTTCTCCTGAACTTAGAAAAGCTCTGTAGATCCTTGGTGTCTCCAGACAGACACTGAGTCATTACATACTTAAATGTGTGCTCATTTAGTGGTACATCAGCACCGGTAAATGACCTGTCTAGGAACCTCTCCTCAGAGAGGACCCATTTAACATTGCAAGAGGAAAAAAATATCCAGCGATAGCTGATTGCACCATGAAACAAACAATAGAATTTTTATTTTTTTTAAATGTGCTTCAGGCAAGAGCTTAAACGATCGATTCTATCTTGAGATTTTACATGATAACATATAAAGAGAGTGCAACAATATAAATTTCAGATAAAAAAACGCCTATTTTATCATTCATATGGATATGTTGTCTCTGAAGCTGGAACTGAAAATGAGATTTTAGTTTTTTAATGAATCCAAACTACAGTTTTTTTCTGAACTTTCCATTTGATAACAAACTTGTGAATTACTCAAAGTTTAACCTCCAGATCTTTAAAAGAGGACCGATCTCCATGCAGTCCACTACTGTCTCAACAATTTTTGCATTATAGGCAGTGATGTCACTCTCTGCACATTTGCATCAGGCAGTGAGTGGCAGTATTATTAAAAAGAAAAAAAAATCCCCAAACTAAAACTCACAAAAATGCAGAAATACTTTAGCGAGCATCCGGAGAAAAACCAAAACAACACAATAGCGCTTCTCTGGATTTCTTTGGTGTGGGGTTTGCTGACTTGCAATATGCACAAAAAAGATCAACCAGACATAAAATCTTTTCAGAAATACTGAATCACTACTGTGCTTTATTACCCATGTGGTACACTCCTCACAGTATCAAACCAGCCTGCTTGGATTTCAGCTGTTTAACTTTAGCAGCTTCCAAAGCTTTTTAAAAAATCTCCAGTTCTGATAGACAACATCAATGAAGAGCGGTGCCATAATAAAGTGCTGTTTAGCATTAGCCATTCACAGTTTCAAGTGGGAAGCATAATATCCCAAGGGTTGCTTTCACTCTTAAACCACAATAATGGCACTTCCATTTAACCTCTTAATATATGTTAATCCAAGGATGTCAATGGGTTCTCTTAACGCTCATACACAGGCCATTGGGGGGCCGAAAGGCCAGAGAGCCGAACAGACAGACAAAGACTTGCTTGAAAGACGGCCCCGATATTTGATTTAATAAGAGGGCTTTCCTTAAAACAAAGGCACATTGTTGGCTCTTGGCTCCGTGTTACATGCTTTGTGTGTGTGCGTGCATGTGTTTGATGTAGTGTGTGCTGGGTGGTAGAGGTGGGGGTGTCATGTAGGACTGCAGAGCTTGAGCTTGTGTGTAAGTGTAAGTCTGTGAGTTTCATCCACCCACTTGCTGGTCTATCCAGGCCTTCAGTTGTGTTTCACTTATCCTGGCCGGGTTGCCATTTTGGGAAACTCCATGCCTCGAACAGCCAGCAGGAAGGTTTAAAGACAGGGTGGGGAGAGGGAAAGTGATGAATATTTAGGGTCCATTGAAATGAAAATCCCAGGCAGCCCCTGGAGACCTGAGCTTAGAAGTCATTGCCGAAGGGATCTCCATCTGCTTCTATCTATCTATCTATCTATCTATCTATCTATCTATCTATCTATCTATCTATCTATCTATCTATCTATCTATCTATCTATCTATCTATCTATCTATCTATCTATCTATCTATCTATCTATCTTTCAGGTGGAACAGGTGAGTTTACATGTCACCAACTACATACAAATAATTGTGGTGTGCATACCTGCATGCATGAGCATATTTTCTTTGTGTAGATGTGTGTGTTTTTATTGTATTCTGTCTCATACAGGCCTGAATGGTGCCTAGTTTTGACAGAGGCAGCCCACAAATCAGAAGTAAATCAGGACCTGGGGGCATGTCGGCTTCACTGAGGGGGAAGTGAGACATATTCACTGAGACCAAATCAGCCTCAATCTGGCCTTAGAGAGCCCTGTGCAACACTGACCCACAACCAACAACCGGCCCACTCATAAACACAGGTCCTCTGTTTTTGCGTGGGTTCATCGTCGTGTCTCAGACATGGGTATGAAGTTTGCCTTTTAATGTGTTTGCTGCATTGGACTGCAGTTAGATGGCATTATCAAACCACCACAGACCGGTGCCACCTCCCATTAACTTAAGTTGCTCACACTAACACTCACATCTAACCCATTCTCCAGCGCTCTCCTCACATCAGAAAGTGTTGGATTTTGACATCTGCCTGCAGGAGCAGTGACCCATGAAGTAATTAGAGTAGGAATCACGCCTTCTCTTCCTCCCTCCCCTCCCTTCCCCTCCATCTTCTCCGCTCTCTGTCTGCTCTGAGCCTGGGATCATATAAAAAGCTGGTTATGTTTACTCCCTGATCCATCTAATTTCTGTAACGAGGGCCGAGCCGGCCTCATCTCCTTACTGCGCCACGCATAAGCCAAGGCGTTGGACTTGAGAGGCGCCTCGGGGCCCCGCAGGGCACTGTGGAGCTTCAACCACCGCTCAACCATGGAAACGAGACTGGGATCTAACCGGATTAACTCCCAACCAGCACAGGTGGAGGGACCCTGCTTCAAACACAAACACACACAAATACACACACTCGTCCGTGTGCACAGTGAGCAAGATGCAACTTTAAGCCATTTAGTGTATCATCAAAAAAAGTGCTGGGATGAGACATATATGTGATTACGTGTGTGTTCATTTGTTTGTGTGTGTGTGTGTTGTGTGTGTGTTGCAGGAAAAAAAGAAAGTACAAACTTCAGCTACTGCAATATGAAATGAGGGAATACAATTATGAATTGCTCCGGAGCTTACGGCCACTGTGGCGATAACTCTCAAGTGCTGTGATATGGAATTGCTAAAGCATAGAAATGAACTACCCACACTGAAAATATTTGCCCCTGGATTACAAATGTAATATTTAGGGTAAGGGTTGATATATAATGCAACAAAGTAAAGTCTGAAGGCCATTTTAAAACATGGCAGGCTCAGGCGTCAAATGATTTGCTGGGCATCATTAGTGTTTTTCAACGTCCTAATTTGCAGTTTATTCGTTTAGCAATGTCTCGAGGGATGTTGTTAGTTACTTTGTGTCACTGCTGCTGGGAAACATAGTTCGGCTTAGCTTGATCTGTCAGGGTGTTTCACAGAATTACGTTTTTAAATCTAATTTTTATCATTTTTATCAAAGGAATTCATTGCTATCATATCATTTCTGTGATTGGAAACTTAACAAAACCTGCTTTTGTTAAAAAGGAATAAAGTAATTGTTATTGTTTATGTACAGTAACACACATCTTACCGGAGAGACTAACTAGTTTGGTGCGTTAATAGAGGTAAAATAGCAAATTGACAACGATGGCTAACCCAGAGCTAAAGAATACAGCTAAGAGGTCAGAAAGAAGACATTAGAGGAGCTCACGTGTCACAGATAACAAGGAAACCAAAGGGTACGATAAAGCTGGGCAAGGCAACATTGAAGTATAGTATAATGGAAGCTTTTATTTTCATTGTATGCTAATAAATTTGAAGCTGTTGTACCTGCATGAGTTTAAAGTGAGATCGTATGACGTTTTCAAACATATTTCACTTCTTACAAGTGAAAAAAAATAAATTCACAGTATTCATATGAGTCTTTTCAACAGATCACCCATGTAAATATCCAATCAGCCAATCACATAGCACAAACCCAGGGCATTTAGACACAGCCAAGATGACCTGCTGTGATTCGAATCAAGCATCATAAAAATAAAGCAATACTTCTAAATGAAATACAGCTGATATTCATTCAATTATTAATCATTAATGAGAAACGCTCTGCTCATTAATGGCCTTCTGGGGTCCAACCTGGTACTAGCAAGGTGTAGCTAGTAAAATAAGTTAGGGAAGTGTTTGTTCCTGCATCATGTGTGGCTAAAGTTAACTAATACCCAAACATCTTAATCACAAATACTAAAATTCGTATCATTTCTATGTCAACATGCAAGGGATATTAAAACTCTGTCTTTATTTTAGTGCAGATGTTTCTCCTGTTGTTTTTCCTCTGACTCTCAGTTATTAGTGTGCGGTGTGCACAGGTAACAATATTATGTTATCTCAACATCTGCAGTTTCCTATGCCGCTGTCTATCTATCCATTCATCAGTTGTTCCACCTTCTTCAGATCATCCAGCTCAGGGTTGTGGGGAAGCCGGTGCTTCGGCTGGCGTGGAGAGAACCCACACAGAAACGGGGAAAGCATGCAAACTCCAAACAGAAGGCCCCGTCAGAGTCACACCGTCTTTCTTTGAGGAAACAGTGGTGTGGTTATTGCCTCCACTCTAATCTACCAACTAGAATTAGAAATATATCTTCCTGTATTTGTTTTTTTATTTTTCAGTTTAAATTCAAAGTCAGTATTTGTGCTCATGATAACTGCATTATTGTTAATATATGTTTCCCATGACTATATACAGGAGATGACCTCCATAAATATTAATTTAACTAACAAACTATGGCAACAGCAGACCTAGTAACAATGAAAAACAATTTCAATAGCAATAAGTTGCTATAGTTACAGAAATGATCATGGACTGGAAGCTCATCGCCCATAGCTTTGACGCTAACAGCTGGACATTATGGAAATTCCAGCATCTAGTTGTCTCTGTGACCCTCAAATGTATTTACTGCCAGTTCATACATCAATTAATCGTAGCCGTTTTCACTGGTAGCGTCATGCAGCGGTTATTTCGCCCATCATCACGTCCAATTGCAGAATATCATTCACATTTTATGGTTTCTGGTCCCCACGTTGCTTCCAGTGTGGACGCAGCTCAAGTAGCGAAATAAAAACAGCAGGTACTGTGTTATGACTTCACAGAAGTTTTCTTTTTCCTTTAAGTAATACACCGTCATGTCTCCTTGGGCCAGTAACCCAAAATGTCTGTGTATCCATTAGCTGCTGAGGTGAGGGTAAGGGGTGAGTGTTCCTGAGATAAACCCTGAATACAGCAAATTTGTGCACTGAGCATTTTCGCTCACAATGTCTGACAGTGTCCGTACAAATTGCCATCATTTGGGTACAAGGTGTTGTGTTTCTTCATGCTGTGACCCAGACACATTTAATGAAGCACTGGCAAAGCTAGCACGATGGAGTGCCTCAGTCTGTCCCATTCCTCTGCCCATCCCCCTGACAGCTTCAGGCCAAAGACACTGGCCAGAGCGAGGCCGTTTTAACCCAATTGGATCATCAATTACTACTGATTAGCCTAAAAGTAGCATCTGTCCCAGGAAGCATTTAACCAATATAGTCACCATTGTGACATATGGCCACAGAATTAACTGTCATACAGTATGTCAACATGGTTTAATGGTGTTATTAGATTTTTTTTGACATGTTCAAAAGTTCATGATCTGGCTGACAGAGTGGCCGACAGAATCCAGCAGTGCACCTGGCCACTGCACCTTTGCACGTGTGCTTCCTATTTATCCTAAGAAGAACAGCAGAGACGAATTTAAGGAGCAACTCGTGCCTAGAAATAGCAGTTAGCAATAATGTGATTTGGCAAAAAATAAATAAAAATCTTTAGAAAATAACTAAAGTTGCAGCACTAAACTGTTTGATTGTACCTCATAAAGCTGAGAGCTGGGAGGATACCCAGGAGAACAGATGTCAGTCAAGCCCGTGGAGTTGATAAAACAATCTGTCAGTGTGATTTTGTGTACTTACAAGCACGTGTTTGTATTCGTCTGCGCGTGTGCGGGAGTGTGTGTCTGCATCTATGTGTGTATGCATACAGCTGCGTGTTTGTGCGAGTGTGCTGGTAAAACAATCCGTCAGTGTTTTGACAGCCATGTCACACGCCGGGAATCAGTCTCGGGGGATCTCGCAACGAGACTCCCGATTACCCCCGTATGCGTGATTCCTATATTTAACCCCAGCAGCCGTGACTTACGTGTGGAATGGATGACTTGCTTTGTGGGGAAAAACTGTTTTTTGCGGCAGGTGCAGAGGGTCGTGTGGGGCATGAAAAAAAAAGTTTTCAAGGTGACACAGGGCGCAGTGGTGTAGCAATGAATTCCTTTGCCATCTGTCTATCATTAAGATAAGTTGTTTGGGAACAGCACCGCTCTGGCACAGAATAGCGAGTGAGTCACTTAATCAAACAAAGGTCTGAAGCGTTTGTTAGATGCTGATAGTTGAATCAAAGACCGATTTTTCATTTAGTCTCAAACCGATTAACCATGATTGCAAATTACGCATTATTGCTCCAACAGCCTGTATTTGTAGTATATTTTTTCAAGATATCACGTGTGCCCGTGTGTTTTTATTTCTGTTGATCGTGCTGGGTTTTTTTTCCAGACACGACAAGCGTAAACCTTCAGATCCACAGTGTTGTGTTCATAACCTGCGAGCATTTTCAGTGTAGCTATTGGAGGTCAAGTGCCTTGCTCAGGGGTATCTCTTTAGTACTCTTAAGTAATCGTTGAGGGAGGAGAAAGAATTTCTTAACCTACAGGTTAGGAGCCAAAAAAAAAAAAAAAATGGGTCAGGGGCAGATTTCTGGCGTGTCCCCTGATGACAGGAGCACTGGTAAGTTTTCTTGAGACTTGGACCCATGTTAAGGATAAATTTCTCAAATTTCAGTTACGGCCTGAGAGCGAGAGCCCGATGTAGAGTATTAATGGTTCAGTAGGGGATGCACACAGTAATATAAGCCCTGTGTGCTGCAGGAAAAAAAAAAGAAAAGAAAAAAACTGGTGGTTTTCTCTTCTGTGTGTTAATGGCAGTGGCAGAGTGACATAACTCTTGATTTATAAGGCTATTTGAAATGCCATCGCTCGCGGGGCTCTACCCATAGAGCAGGCAGGCAGGATCGCTGACAGCTCACTGACTACAGGATGGTGAGACAGAAACGCCTGGTGTGTCTGTCTATCTGTCGAATTCGCCCTTCTTATCACTTTGTCTACCATCTTTTGTTCTGTCTTATCTGCTTTGTGCGCATCTGTCATCTTGCTCTCCGACTTGCTTTCAGTGCATCTTCCTTTTATCCATAGGGGTGGCAAAGGGATGTAGCACCATGGGACTTTTACAGCTCAAACAGTTACACTCCTCAGTGCATACTAAGTTCAAAAGACACACTGTGCTTGAAACCGTTACACCAGGTACAAACTGATGCTTTTATCACCAGACTAAGGCTAAATGGGGGAGAAAAAAATGTGGATAACCCCCTGAACCCTACTTTACTGTTGTTTAAAAAAAATATTAGCACGTTAACTCAAGATTAAGAGCATTAAATGTCACGTGTTCATATCAGTTTGCCTGTTTTTGGTAACGTGCACAAACGAATGGCAGAAATGACGGTGTTTGAGCGGAGGTGTAAAGTAGAAGTCAAGTGCCATTGGTGTGTGTGTGTGTGTAAAAGTCCACTGTATTTGAAGACACACACCTACTCAGCCCCCAGGACTAAAAAATAGCAGAGACAAGAGTGAAAGCAATCCTTTAAGAGCATTAAATCATCTGTAATAACCACAGTGCGTGTACGTGAGTGTCCACGAGTGCATGACCAGGTGTGTGTGAAGCCGATGTGTGATCCTGTTCACCGCAGCCGTCTGCATGCGTGCTATACGTGCTATTCATATGCAAGGCATACACAGCATGGACAGGGGAATTTTTAAAGGTCGACACATGAGACGTTTCCCCGTGAGACGCCAAATCTCTGTAGCAGCTATGACAAAAAGTCCAGGCGGGGCCACCGATTGTCATGCACATTTGTAGATACACACAATACCTGTTTGGGATCATGTTCACAATACTGGTGATGCTTTGGAAGCTGACGTTGTAACGTGATCACTGAAAAACAGTACGGAGGACAATATGTGGTACAAGAAGGTTGGACTTGGTGGGAACTTAGAAAGTAGCAGCAGCGCTGGGGGAATTCCTATATGAAAACAAATCCCCGCACTGTCAAACAGGCCAGGGCGTAGGTATGCTGCAAGTATGCTGCCACTGTACAGCTTCATTGGCAGGGAAAGTAAACAGTGCATAAATCAGCCGGGGAACATTAGCGAAGGAGAGCAGATGAGTATTATCATGGCTTCTGAAAAGAAAAACCACAAAAGCAGCTACAAAATGAAACTGCTTGAGTGAAGCTCGGTAACACGATTCCACCTAGGAAGCTCAGAAAGTTTTCAGGTGGTCCCGATAGAGACATAACCAAAGAGCCAGTCAATCAGCATCTAGATAGAAATTCTGTCTTATAAATTATCACTTCTTCATTCAAATCTGCAGCATGACTGCTGTCTTTTCATTTCTATTTTTTATGTGAGTTATTATTCCATAACTAAGGTGATCAATCAGTTTGAATTTAAAATAAAAACTGAGGGGTAATCATCAAATGACTGCAATTTACTGAGAATGGTTAAACATCCAAAACCATATTGTTGTTGTTTTCATTATTATAATTCTGAAAAAAGATTTCCTTGTAATAGAGACATACATGGGGATCCCAGAGCCAGTGGTAAGTTGGTCAGAGATGTTTATTCAGAACAAACATGGGGAAAACACTCGAGCCCAAGAGGTTTTGAGGAGCAACCTGTGGGTACAGAGAGAGTATTGCCTGTGACAGTGACTCATGCTGAGCCATTTCTGTGGTTAGGCTCAAGGCTCTGACCCCATCATCAGTCACCGCCAGTCCACAGATATGTTCTCATTTTACTGTCTGAGAAATTTACTACCTTATTCAATGCTGGAGCTGCTCGTGACTCTACAGTAACTACAAAAAGCAATTAAAAAAATAATATATCATGAGGTAAAAAAAATATTTCAAGCTCAGTTCATGTTCAAAGAAACAACAAACAAATCTGCCTTACTGAAAGCATACATGATTTAGTCTGATCCATACAAATCTGACTGAACTTCTCTACTTGTGGCCTTTCCACATCCCCTTATACCCCCCTTTTCTTTCTCTTTAAACATACAGCCCTGTTATCACCCTTGTTTCCTCTTCCCTCCTTCCCACTCCCTCCTTTTTTTTTCAAAGCATGAGAATGAGGCTGGAGCGATTAAGGAATCCTAGCCCTGGCTAATCACCCCGGACTGGAGCACTTCCGCTGCGCTGATTACCGAGGAAACCATTAAGAAGAAGAAAGTGGCTGGATCTTTCATCCTGGTCGGCCGGGCTCAGGGGAGGTCAGAAAGGGGTGTGTTTGATAGGCCATTTACCCTTCCTGTTCTTATTATTCCAGCATTTCCTCTATCTGGACTCAACACGACTGCAGCAAGTGAACCCTGGGCCCATCTTAACCTCCCTCCCAGAGGGCTGTAATCATTGCCATACTGGTATCCTGGACTCACTGCTGCACTGGACACTATGCTGACTCAAAATCTCACACACAAACACACATAAACATAAATCACACAGTGCATTCACATTCACACCCTCACACGCACACTGTGCTGCTATCTTTGGTTTCATCTCAACCTCCCTCTCGCCCTTCCCTCACATTCGATCGATAGCAGCAGTGACCATGGAAGAACTGGTACACACACAGATACATGTTCCTCAATTTCCCCGTCCTCCCCCCAAAAACAAAACCAGTGTATTTGTGCATACCAGGGCCTCATGGGTACTGTCACAGATGGTGCTAATGACGTGTGCCCCAGCAGAGGCAGCGCCCTCGTTTGCACTAGACTTGTGACATATGCTCGGTCGCAGGGCCGTCAACGGAGCACGGCAGCCCCCAGTGTCCGAGAGGCACCCCCGGTAACCTCTCTACCAAGGCATCACAATGACAGAGACAGACCCTAAACAAACAGAAAGCTCTGCTATGCCTCTTTCTCTCTCTCTCTGTGCTCATTGTATTTCAATCTGTTTCTCTCTCAGTCTCCCCCCCTCCCACTCTCTGCTTCTGTCTCTCCCCGTTACTTCTCCCTCCCCGTGTCGTTCATCCCTCCTCTGCCTTTTCCCCTAATGTCCCCACTGAGGCTGACTTGATGGATGACCCTTTGCTTTAGCGATTAGGGTCCCCGTGGGGGCCCCTTCTCTCCTCTGTAGGAATCCGGGTATAGCAGAGTGACAGAGCAAGTTCAGGCCGCCGCCTGCCTCTGAGTGTAAGCGTGCACAGAGGCGATATCAGGAAGATTTGTATAGAAGGGTGACAGGACGTATCAGCTGAGCACAGTCTCATGGCCGGTAATAGGCAGAGCACTAGCTTGTCACTGTGTCCTGTGGTCTTTCCCCCTCCACCCGAATGCTCCCACAGCGCTGCGGAGGGGGAAAAAACACTATCACATCAGAACTCAATTACACAATCTCCCATAATTTACTCAGTAATTTTCATATGTTTCAATGCAATATATCGTTACAGTATCCAAAGGTGACACCAATTCACTGACAGTTCAACAAAAGAAAATAGGGGGAATTCCTTGAACAACAAAAAAAGACCATCGGCTGTCATTATCACTGTAACCATACCTTCACAGTATTATTGTAACTCCACACTGATGCAGCATGGGTATGATCCAGAGACTTTTTGTCCTGTATTGTGATGCCACACTGGCCTTTTGTACGACCGCATTCCTTAAAAAAGTTGTAAAAATGCTAAAAGGTAGCCGTAGACAAATTACCAAATTACACGGGAGCCCCCTGAGGAAGATAATCTGGAATCAGTCAAAAGTGCTGGAGTAAAAACACTGTGTCATGTTTCTGTAACCAAGAAGATGTAACCATAGACGCCTTTTGTTCCAGATAAAGCAGAAAGCCAGTTGTCTCACCGATTGTTTAGAAGGGATGTTTAGTTGATGAGCTCATGCTGAGAGTCGCTTTTCCGTGTAAATGGATTACAGGAAGGGTGCAGTAATTGTAACTCAGCAATAATATGAAAACGCACGCATGCAAGTGAGGAAGGCGGTTAAAAGTTTGGAGAGAAATTATGAGCATTGATAAGTGTTCATTTAGTCTCAAACGGCGAACTCATTTATTGGAATGCTTTGCTTTTTCAAAGTGTCACGCTTTGCCTTTGGCCTCATAGTTCTGTATGGACAAGAAATAAAATATGAGGATTAATACAAAACAATCAAATGAGTGACATTTGGGAATCAATTTAATTATCTGGGAAATTGCAAACTGGACAAATCTATGCAAATGAACCCTAAAAGGTGGAAACAAGGCAGATTGCAAGACTTTTTTATTTTCAGCTGATAAAAAGGCATTTGGGCATTTTTGCTTTTCGACATGTGTTCCCATTCAGACTTGATAAACATATGATCTAAAGCACACAGTGGCTTCCAGGCGGTTATTTTATTTCTTCTTTTTTTTCTCTAGCTTTGTTGTTTTCTCATTAGTGCTTGTGTTTACTTCAAAGCCAAAAGACCGGGTGAACTCGCAGCACAAGAAATTTTGAGCATTAAATCAAAAAGCAGCAGGCTCTTTAGAAAATAAGAAAGATTTTGTATTTATTGGGACATAAAATTACATTGTACAAACAAAATGCACATTACGCAATCCAGTGACATTAGACAAGCAGTAATGCCTTTTCAGACAGTGGCAGGTGCCCTACTTACTTATTAATATTACTTAATACATACTTAATATTCAATATGGTACACAGAGGCAGTGATTGCTGAGCCATTATTGTCATTTTGATCATATACATACAGCTTAAACAAAGTACCACCAGCATTTAGCGGTGTTAAAAGAGTAATACTACCCACACATGGGTAAGTTTACCTACTGTTAGGAAAGATATTGTTATGGGAAGGAAAAATTTAATCAGTGTTTTTCTGGCTCTTCTCAAATTGTTTCTTTTTATGACATATTTGGATAACTCCAGCTTTTTCCAGATTTTAATGATGCCAGCTGTGCAATGTTAGAGGAAGTGTCATTTTTGTCTTGCAGAGTCTGAAATATATCAACAGGCACCAAATGTTTTGTGCAAGGTGTCACGAGATCGGTAGAATTAAAAACAAAAAAATCACCGGCAACGCAGCGTCTCATTTGTGTCAATTTTTTTCTTTTTACGCAAAAAGCTTAATTTTAAAAACGGATAATCAACTAACGAAAGAGAAATGGAAATGCGGGATCATTAATCAGCAGTATTTGTTTCTGAAGGGCAAATGTGGAGTGGAAGTATAAATTAGCCGAAATACTCAAATGAGGTTCAAAGCGAAAACATTTACAAAATGAGTGGGAGTGTTTTATTTTCCAGCCCTGCTGCACAAGTATTGCTCAGGGTTACCTATGTCACTGCACATTAGTATTTCATTACCTTGTCAAACTCAAGTCCTTTGAGTCGGAACCATTCTAAAAGTAAAATTGTCCACCGTAAGGTTATGTCGATGAATCGATGCAAAACACAAACTTAAGGAGATGCAAATGGCATTCAGCTCAAATGGCTAATGGGGTGAATTTACAGTACTGTCATGAAGATGTTTTGTATTTAAATTTTTTTAAAACAAAGAATTCTCTGTTTCTGAGTGTTTGCATGCATGCATGAAAAAAAAAACAATTAGAAGACAAAGAGAAATGTAAATTCTGCTGGCAGTCTAAAAGCTGCCCCGGTGGTCTTAACCGGTCATCATTTTCTTTCTTAATCATAATGGACACCATGTGAAGAACCCCAGGTTTCACAGGCAAAGCAGTGGGTGGAATAAAAAGAGGAAAGAAGAGGTAGACTATTTATGTTTCCCGAAGAGCTCACATCCGGAGATAATCTTCTGTATCCTTAGATAATCTTTAGTAGCTTACATGCACCGGCTGAGCTGTAATTAATGGCAGGGAAGCAATGGCATGGTGACCCAGGGATGTTTGTCCTGTCACTGTATATCCTGTTCATCAGCACAAGCTGGAGACAGTCGCATCTTCTGCTCTAAATTTAATATTGGTCCAGCTCCACGAGTTTTCATAGGAAACTTTTACAAAAATTAATTCAGGACATTCTTCTGTCACTTTTGTTCCCCTGTAAACATTAGCTCATTTTTGTGTTGTCAAAGCTAAGCGAACTAAAATCATTTAAGTGTCAATGAGCTCATGAAAACACCCGAGAACAGGTATTATAAGATTAGTCATATTATGTTTTGGAAAATGAGTGTAACTTGTGTTTTAAATGAGAAATTACTCCTGGCTTGGACTTGTGTTTTTTGTGTGCGTATTTTCTTCCCACCGCTGTGACTTGTGTGGGAACTCTTCACTGCAGCCACAGCAGCTCTCCTGTCATGCCGGCTTCAGTGTCTGGCCTTGTCATTTTTCAGCGCAGCACTGACACCGCCATGGAAGGAGAGAGGTTGTGTGTGTGTGTGTGTGTGTGTGTGTGTGTGTGTGTGTGTGTGTGTGTGTGTGTGTGTGTGTGTGTGTGTGTGTGTGTGTGAAAAGCACACCTGGCAGAAAAGGAGACCTCCAACCCTCCACAGGCCGACCTCAGAACCCTCACATCCCCCAGCTTCTCTTTCTCCACCTTTCCATCCCACCTTCTTCCCTTCCCTCTACCCTAGACCCCGAGGGAAGAGATGTATCTGTGTCTGCACCCAGTGATGTCACTCTTGGCAACTTGAGGTTTTAAAGCTCAGAAGGATGAACTGGAAGAGCTGTCTTACTTTGTTTACAACAGACACTGGTACGTGTATGTGGGATCTGAAATCGTTTCTCTAGGCAGGTCGTGTTCTGTATACATCTTGCGGTGAAGTCTTTTTTTTTTATCATTTGCTTTGTCCTCAAATGTATGTAATTGCAATGGTATAACTTTTTTTTCTTACCTTTTATGGGGTTTCTTTTTTTTTTGCTTGAACAACTGGGATGATGAGAGGAGCACTGTGGAAAAAATAGACGCAAACAAAAGTTAATGGAGACCATGAAGGGCATGTGTTTACAGGGGGGTGGATTAAACTCTTGAGAACAAAACCTGCTAGCTTAACCAGGTTTTACTAAACAAGCCAAAATATTAAAAAAAATATA
Source organism: Perissodus microlepis (assembly GCF_051167445.1). Taxonomy (NCBI): domain Eukaryota; kingdom Metazoa; phylum Chordata; class Actinopteri; order Cichliformes; family Cichlidae; genus Perissodus; species Perissodus microlepis. Next base: position 12,002,341 of record NC_140469.1, on the reverse strand, counting down.
GCCAACAATCTAATTGCAGACAAGATTTCGATTCCAATAGCACAAAAAAAGCAGAAAATGCATTTCCCGTTTACTTAGAGATGTTAATAAGACATCGGAGAGCATAATTTTGACGGTTAATCAGTTCAAGATATCTGTAAGTGTGCACAATCCCAGAGAAGAATCTTTGAAAAATGACTTATGTGATGTACATGTATACATACTATGTAAACAGGGACATGCAGACAATCATCCAAACAGTGTTCAAGATTCTTTCTGGGGCTGGATTACTTTTTGCTTTCTTTTTTAAAAAAGGTTTGAGGCCTTTGTTCGGTACAGTCAAGCGACCGCGCACACAAGAAAAACAAGAAAGACATCGTCACATGTCACGGAAGTCAGTCTGGATGAAAAGACTTGTCTCTCTTTCCTCAGTCAAGTCATCAAACTGTGCAGTCAAGCTGCAGAAGTTTACAGATTTTAAAAGTCTTGACATTGTCCCATCAATTACAGGACACCGATGTCACGGGCCTCTCTGGGAATACTTTCAATATATGCAGTCAAAGTCAGAGCAGTCAAAACATATTCTGAGCACATCCCTGACATCCTCACTTTTTCCATAGGAGTGTCAGTAGCTCTGCTTGACATGGATGTATCACCATTTGTGTGTGTGTGTGTGTGTGTGTGTGTGTGTGTGTGGGAAGGAGACTGGCTCTCGTATAAGTGTGCATGTGCAGTGATTAACGCCCCTTTCTCAATGTCAGATAAAAGCATGAAAAATGGCATGGAGCAAAAAAAAGAAGAAGAAAGAAAAAAAAGAGAGAGGGCGTCTCCCTTAACAGTTGCAGCTCCAGTTATGTGGTCGATACCGTGCAATTACGGAGATTTATGCCGCTCAACATTCCAGGGTAAGTTCGTGTCACAGCCACCTGTGGAAATACGATCTGCTTTAAACTCATCTAACACAAGGAGGGGAGTGGAGGGAAGAGACTAGGGAATGAGTATGCGAAAGGTGAGATATAGGCTATTTTATCCGAGTTGCCACTATAAGCACATCTATCCACCCTCATTTCTCAGGGTATTGCAAAACAGAACCGCTTTACGGCATGCCAGCCAGAGCGCATTTCTAAGACAGCGTATCATCACCGTTTGATTGATAGGGTGCAATTGTGTCTTCTGTTTAGGTCAGGTTTGATTGGTATCTCAAAACCCATTATTTCGAGAATGACTGAAGAGTTCATGTTTAAGCGGGCTCGGAAACATTCCTGTTATTTTGCCATCTTGAATTTCTGAAACAATGTCGAATGCTGACAGTAAACAAAGCCTGAGAGTGTCTTCACACTAATATTTGAGTTATGCACCGCAGGAGGCCACTCTCTTTACCTCCACCGAGGAGGTTATGTTTTTGCTAGGGTTTGTTAGCGCGTCATTCCATCTGTAAACATGATAGCTCGAAATGTTTTTCAAAGGTCATCTTAATGATGTACATATATGTATATATATATCTATGTGTGTGTGTGTGTGTGTGTGTGTGAATCAACATATAGAAAGTACCATATAAAGATTAAAAATATGTCACATTTGACCTTTGACCTCTAACTCAAAGTGATAATGCTATAATAGTGCTAATAATGCTACTGCCATTGTTTGTACTGGAAACATATAGGAAATTATATATGGAACTTCTAACTATTTTATTGTGTCTTTGTTGTGTACATTACAGTACCAGCTTATAACCATTTAAATACACATAATAAACAATTTACTACAAATTGAAATCCATGTCACAGATGTACTATGAGATATATTTAAAATGTATCAGAGCAAATGCATGAAAGCCTGCACTTTGCACTTGTTTTTTCTGCACTGCAAACTTTTTAAATTCAAAAAGAACAAACAAACAAACCAAAATGAGCACATGCAGAATACGATATTATTCCCTTATAAGTAAATACTGCCCAGAAAGTGAGCTGAATGGTGCAGGTTTGCACTCTCTGAGAGCGTTTCTTTACACATATATTTTTCAGCAGATACTCCAGGTGAAATAACTCTCACTGCATGATTTAAACATCAGGTAAACCACACAAAAATGATTCTAGGTTACATTTCTTACTTGCATTACACTTGTAAAGGTTATCTTTACTAAGTATGCTGTGTGTTTTTTGTTCACTCACTTGGTGTAATGCTTTACACCAAGTGAGGGTTATATTGTCAGTATAAGGTAACAGACAAAAACAAGTAGTAGCCTATTTACCTACATTTACATTTAATGATGTGCATCTCTTTAAATCACCCTTCACGGCTGAGAGGACACATGTCATCTAATTAAAGAACGAGTAGTTTCTCAGCAATATTCGCTTTTAAGTAGACACTTGAATTGATAATTGGCAGCTTTCACTCGTTTTCACGTACTTTTAACTGAATAAACTTTCAGGTGCATACATCTGAAAATGTGTTAGTGCCTCAGTGACAGGAATAGCTGGTGTAACCTAAAAATCGGTTGTTAAACAAGGCCTGTAAAGTCATACTTTGGAGGAAAGACACTTGAGACTTCAGTTGTTGTCTGCCCCCCGCCCCCCCCAAAAAAAAAAACAGTTCATGATAGTTTGAAGATGAATGTCGTCTGGTCAGCCCTGATGTCCCCGAGGCAGTAGGACACACACTGTGAACGATGGCTCCTATTTTAAGGCTTATCCACTCAGGTGCTGCTTGTTCTGTGTGCAGCAGTTGTTGGTTCCACAACATGGGCTCCATAGGAAACCACGTGGTTGTTTAGCTTCATTTACTTTAAGGGTCTTTAACAGTAAGATGGACAGATATCAATTTTAGCATTTCTATCCCTTATTTCTCCTCTACTTGTCTTATTTTCCTTGGGTATAAGTGAAACAGTCTTCTGCACATCTTACAGAGACGTGTTACAGCTTTGCTATATCACCGCTGCAGAAAACGGCAGCAGTCTTTCTCCAAGACAGTGAGTCTAAACTGATATAAGGTTAGCAATTCAGTCCAGATAGGTCCTGTCAAAGCAGTTTTGCTGTGTAATCACATGAGGTGCTCAGGTTTGCTCAGATACATTTACAAAAGGTCAAAGCACCAGAGTTTGCTCCAGTTCCAACGGGAATTATGGTCGGAGTAGTTTTACTTTCAGTAAACAAAATCATCTGTCAAACCTTTCAAGAGCTTATCTCCCCAGCAATAAAACATAACCTCTGGTTGCACAAAGAAGCAGTGCTCTTTTTTTTTTATCGCTACCTCAGACTAAATTGGACTGAAAAGGCCTACAAATCCAAACAAAGCACTGAACCAAATTTGGTTGTCTTTTTCATTTCGGGGATTTGAGGAGAATGTAAGAGTCACGCTTTTTATGTTTTAACACAGAAGTTAAAGAGAAATGTGTGAAAGAAGCACGCTGTTAAAGGTTCTTTAAGTGGGAAATTTCACTATAATACATTACCAATGCTGACATGCTAAAAGGCTTTGTGGATCTGTCACATTCAAACATGTCATTGGACAATAGCATTGGTACATGATGACACAGCTTAGGTCAAACCTTTCTAGACCTGGTAACTGTATCTTTTATTTTCTCTCCTCACAGAGCTTCTTAACTGGATTTACTGCAATATGATAGGAGCAAGTATTGAGTGTGGAGACGGTGGTTTGCGGTGTGTCTTAGCGTGCACGAGAATGTGTGTGTCGCTGCGTTTGTGTGAGCTCGTTTCTTTATTTGTGCATCTGTGGACGCACTAGCGTGTTTGGGTAAGAGATCAGATGTTTGCCTGGTCCATCACTGGGATGGTGGAGGAGCAGAGGATGCTGGGATATGCCCGGCCCCAGGGGCTGCTCTTGTGTGCTGAATGGAATTGAGGAATGCCACCATAGACAAACATGCTGCGAGCTATGAAACAACTGCCGAACAACTGAAATCAACACTGTGTGTCCCTGCTATCCAACACAAAAGGGGAGTCAATCCAAAAAACTAAAGGAGAGAGAGGAGGAAAGAGAGAGGGGAAAAAGAAAACAAACATTACAACGGTGCCTCACTGTAGCCGAAAGGGGTTTCACTGTACAATAATTTCACAGCAATGCCTAATATGTAGCACAGCATGTAATGAGTTGATATAATAATAACATAAGTATTTCTTTTTTGTATTTTTTAAGAAAGACATATCCACTCTACAAGACAAGTGTGCTTGATACTAACTGTACACAGAAGAATGTGACTGATGAGTCTAGCTGTAGATAACTGGTAGAATCAGCTGGCAATAAAACATAATATTGGTTGGCCCCATCCCCAACAAAAGCATACAGTATGGGAGGCACCTGGAAAAAAACTCTATATTCTATCCATGCAAAAAAAGGTAAGACAAGTAAAAATATGCACTCAAAAGACTAACAGAAACACAAGAGGTTTATTAAGTTCACTTTAAAAACATTTCTCAGAACTCAATTGTTCTACACCACTTATCCTAAATATTTATGTTAATAACCAGTGTGCTACGGTAGCCCTGAGGGCTCAAAGGCACTGCAACTGAAGACAATGCAAGCAAATGGAAAAACGCTCAAAAAGTTACAACACACACTGCTACAACGCTGCTACAACACACACTTCTGTTGTGTTAAAACACAATTCAACTTCTGTTAAAACACAACAGAAGTTGAATAAAACGCAGTGGAAATAGATGCTGCAAAAGCTTACAAAACAAAAAAGTAACAAAAGTGTTTTTTGGGGGATAGTGTGACGGCACAGCTGCAAACAGGACAAAAACTCAAACATGCAAAGGATTGCACAGAGATTAGCTTTAAAGGAGTGGAGGATTGATCAGTGTCGCTACGTAACATGTGTTTGAAATCCCATGATTCATATAAGCTTGTCGATACATATTTGCCATTAGCCATTAGCTTGTCAGTTATGCAGCTGGTCCATCATGTTCTTATCTCCCCAAAAAGGTTCCCCTTTTTCTTGTGAACATTTACATTTTTTTTCCGTTGTGTTTTATTCAACTTCAGTTTTGTTTTGCATGTTTTTCAGGGTTTTTTTTTTCTATTTGCTAGTATTTAAGTTCAGTGCATTTGACCCCATAGGGCCACCATAGTGTACTCCATATAAGTCCAGCATTTGATATCGTGAGACCTCTTTCTTGTTGATGGTAGCTTTGTTGTATTAATTGATGTGGGATTATTCCTGATGTACGGTAAACAGATTAGGTTTCCACATGTTTGTGAACGATTAAAGTCCCAAACATGCCAAAAATCCATTAAAAACTTTCAGAAAGGCGCTGCTTGCTTCCAAGTATGGCTCAGGGACTTGTTGCACGCATAGAAATCAGACCCAGGGTAACTGTGCTGGAGGAGCTCTCTGGTTTGAGGTCTTCTTCCATGTTGTTTGTCGCATTTGCTTTGTATAGAACACCCACAATTCAAAAAGCTTCCTTCTCAGCAAGGGGTTTATGAAGTGAGGGAGCTTTTTTCTTTTCCACTTACAGGCAGACAGCATATTTTTTTATATCCGCGCGTGCAGATCACCAACATTGGCTGACAATTGTCACTCGTGTACTTTCTAATAATTTGGGCATGCTTGGCGGGATATTAAGCAGGCTTACAGGCAATGTGAAACGAAACGATTTGAACTCGTGTTAGATAGAAGCCGCGTATGTGTGCGGGAATGTAATTGATTTATTTATTTTATGACAAGGATGCAAAGCGAGTGTGAGATTTGCTACTGTAATGCGGATTCAGAGAGACAGAGAGCCGTTGTGGGATGAAGGTGGGGGAAGGTAGCTTCTCGTCTGTGGCGGGCTCTCGCAATCCTTCCAAACCCTCCAAGAACGTTGATAAGCAGATCCCTGAAATGAAATCTTCCTCAGCACCCGGCTGGATCTGCCCCTAATCGTTTTATTTACAGTCACTATAAAAGACGCCTCCCTTTTAATGGTGCTCTGAAATAATAGGCAACCGAGGAACAATCGGTACAGTCCTAAGCGCATTCCCCCATTCCATTTTCACATTAGGCTAATCGAGGCGAGGGGAAGGATATAAAGACATCAGTTGGATGAAATGAGTGTAATTGGAGAATAATGTAGTTAGTTTGCTCTAATCTTCTGCATAATATTAAAATGTTCTCAATGCACCCCAGCTGCAAGCAATCACCCCACTCTGAGGGGAAACCTGGGCGACACTCTTTGGAGTGAGGAAGGATTGTGCAAGTGAGAGATTGAGGAAGAGATATATCAGAGAGCAGGGAAAGGAACGCAGCAGAAACAACTGGAGGCTTCAGTAGGAAGTCCAAGAAACTGTCTGTGGAGGCCTTTGCCTAGATAAACTCAGCCTTCCTCTGTCTTTTCCCTGTCATGGAAAAGCAATCCTTGCACCCTGCTGATGGCTGGCTAATTTGTACCGGGGGCTTGTTGTTTGCCAAGACTGGTTATGGTGCTGTTGAAATCAGGAACAGTAGGGTCCAAAACTGTCAGCATGGGTTTCGGAGGTTCATTTTCTCCATGCTGAGTACAGCCTGGTACAGCCTGACTTCTGTTTTTTTTCCCCTCTTCCTGCCAAAATAGATCCTACAGTACACCAGCTTAAAATGGAACCAAAATCTTCTAAGCACTCGAATTCATTTTAAACATGTTCACAGTAACTGAGGTAGAATGAGCTGCTTTGTGCACGCAGTGAGAAATCATTTGAAATGATTAAAATTCTTCAAGTGTAAAAACATCCACAGCTACATCTATTACATTTGCTGAAACTTTAATAGGCTTGAGATTGGAAACGGAGAGGTCATCAGTCAGCTGTTCACAATGGTCTCTTACACATACCACCATATATTTATTTTAAAATGACCATTGCCTCCAAAGCTGAGCCAAGAAGGCTAAATGAAGTTTTGATCATCCTTCTCTATACAATTAGGGCTCTGGGGAAGTTGTAGTGTAAGCAGTCACAGCAGTAGCCTCACAGTGGAATTAAGAGTGAGGTTTATTAGTCCCCCTTTGGCTTAGCCTTGTCTGTGATTTCAAGTAGGAAAAAAAACTCGCTCTGAGGCAGCTCTTTAACTGCTGTTATTGTGCAAGAAAATTGTCATTAGACAGTGGAACAAATAACCTCGAAACGTCATGGGTGTCTTTGCGAGGGATCTAAAACAACAACAAAGAATTAATCAAATTAAAAGGAAGCCTTGTTATGCGATTTCAATTTAATTTCCACAACCAAGCCCTCTATTTAGTGTTTGAAAAAAACTAAAAAGGGCAAGTCACAGTTTAGGGCTCAGTAACAGTTTTATATTAGTAAAGAATTATCAATCCTTTAAGCTAATTTGGATAGGTTGGGGAGCCATAAAGTGGGCTATGAAATGGAGTAGCCTATTTGTTAAGCTCCCACCCCCTTCCACACTCTTTTTATGCCACCGGGGCACTAATACACTTTTGTTTTCCCTTGTTGATCATCTGCCATTTAAGGCACATTAAATCCTGCAAATTAATATAAATCTATGGAAGCTATTAGCGAGTTCCACTCTGCATCAGACAGCCAGAAAGGCCTGCCTTTGTAACCGAGAGTATGTCTTAAAATAGCTAAAAAGACGTCTGCTGTCAACTTTGCTGTATATAATACGCTGGACTTATTGCATTGTTTCAGGTAAAACGCAGCAGTGTAAACTTTCAAAATGTCTTGGCAAACTCTTCGCCTTCTCCTTGTCTTTTTCTTCATCTCCTCGGCACTTTCTCAAGGTTCTCCCTTCTGCATTCTCCCAAATCCTCTCCACTCCTCTTTTCTTCTTTCCTCATAGGCAAGCAGTTTAGGCAAGTGCCATATGCCCTGATTAAAGCTAGCGGCAGGCCAAGGAGCACAGGGAGGCTGTTTTGTCATTAGCCCCTTGCGCGGCTGAGGTGGAAACTCATTTAGCCCCATGCTGGACCTTCATTATGATAGACTTGTATCAGATGGCATGTCTGGCTGGGATCTCTGGCTCCTGGCTAACGGATGGGGAGATGCTGCAGCTTCAGCCCCTCTCCAGCCCCAGCAGGAAGAGAGAAAGGGCTTTAAATGGAGATAGGGCTCGAGGAGAATGTTTGTTGCGGGGTAATGGGAAGGGAATGGGGAGGAAGGCACAGAGCAATGACTGAGTGATCCAGGGGAAAAAGGAACAGGTCAGACCTGGGGTTAAAGGTTATAGGTCCTCGAGGTGGCTCTCAACACCGGAGAACTAAAACAGTAAGAAAATATTCACTGAAGGCGACTTCACTTGTTTGTTGTTATGTTTTGCTCTTACTAGAGGCACACTACAGCAACAGCTGTTTCACTGCTGCGTTTATTTGGTCCTTGTAATATGAACAAATAAAGCTGGTGTAAATCAGGTAGAGACTGAGGAGGAAAAAAGGAATGAAGTGGGAGCAGCAGGTGAAAAAAAAGTGCACACATCAAAGTGCCTGCGAGGTGATCTCACTTGTTATTAATTAACTGACAAGTTAATCATTCTTACCATTTTATGGGCTATTGACGGCTGAGACAGTAGCTCAGAATAATTGAAGTGTGTAGCTAATGAAATAGCTACAGAACAGTCTTTCTTTTTCTTTTTTTTTTATCGGTAAAAAAATCTAAAATGTACTGAATGTTAAACGGGGGTCACGCTGCACCTCGTTACTCTAAGCATGCAGGTTTTATTCACGTTGCTTCCACGTCCTTGCTATCACTTGCATACTGACGTAATTTCCAAGTAGCATCAGGTTTTCAGTTCCTGGAGGTCAGATCTCTTTGTTGTGCCTGTTCAGCCATACTGGATACTTGCTATGACTTCATAGTTACTGGTTAACATTGATGATGGCATTGTTGAATTTTTAAAGAGGCATCACTTCCTGTTACTCTTTTCCCAGTCAAAAATCTACAATTTATGCATAACAAACATGCAGACGTGTTGTTTGCATGTTTGCAATTCTTCGTCACAATTGCTCTGCTTATATGACTTAGACTTTCATTTATAGCACAGACTGTTATACAGCTCTGTATGGATGTAGGTTGGGATGATTCTGTATTTGGATTGCAAGAGGACGGATGATAGATATGAGGTTGGGGGTCTTCAGAGGCTAAGGATGGTTTTTGTAGCAGTGGAATATGAGGGAATGGGGCTGGAGGGAGCTGAGGCTGCATGAAAAGAAGAGATACAAGCCCGCGGGTTCTGATTCAGGGTTATTAACATGGCTTGGTGTGAAGACAGAGAGAAGTATGGGGCGGGAAGAGCTGAGCAAGACAGCTGGGCCTCGAGGAGAAGGCAAGTTGATGGGGCTCTGGTCCTGAGATAGGGCCGTGAAAGGATCTGGGTCTCGCTCAGCCTGGTGCCTCTGTGGCAGATGCTGCAGCAGACTGGATGAGGGGACCACCACTGACACAATGCTGGCGGCTAGAGCTGTGTGCTCCTGGTAGACCGAAACCACCTCTCTGTCTGGCTCTCTGTCTCTCTCTGCTTTAGTCTACCCCTCCCTCCTTCTATCTTTTCTCCCTGTCTCCAGTTCTTCCTCTTCCTCCTCCTTTTTTTTTTATTGTGAACACCATCATCAGTGCTTACAGCTGCACCTCCTACACTCAAATCCACATACACACACACACAGCAAAAACATGCTTGCTGCTGACACACACACAAAAAAAAACTGTGCCTACGTGGAGTACAAAAATTATAAGCTTCAAATGTTCCAAAGCAAATGGCTGAAACAATTTTTTCCCTATTTGCTGACAGTTGTGCTACCTCCTGTAATAAAAAGTCAATGAACCAAGGGCAGTCAATATATTCCAATAACAAAGACGGGGAGATTTGTCATTTTCCCACTCTGTTTTTTTTTTGATGGAAAAAACATGCCTTTCTTCTTTAGCATACAAAGAAGCGGGCGGCGGCAGAGCCGCAGATGCACACAAACACAGTTGCGCTGTCTCTTAAAAAGGAGAAATCTAGGGGAAAATGCCTGCGCCCCCCGCAAAATGCAACCTGAGGAGAAGGCATCTGACTGTGACAAACCAAATAGGCTCTGTAATAGAATTTTCCATTTCGGCAAAACTGATAAGGAAGAGAAAACATAACAACTGCGAGTGGCACATATCTGAAGGAGGTGATTTCAAAGAACAACACCAGTGCACTCCAGAAGGCTCCTCGCGCTGAGTTCTTACATAAATATGCCGTTAAGCAATATGATGTATTATTATTACCTGAAAACACGCTCTGAGCCCGGGTAGGCAGCATATGAGCCAAGCGCCTTAGCTCCCCAAAGGAGATTGTCTCGACATCACATATCAGTCGGTGCTATTGGATTCCCTGACTTTTAACTGGGTTAACCCACTTCCTGGTGAATACAAATTCAATTTTAACTGCTGCAGTTTTTTATTTGCCATGCATGTACCCCCTCCTTTACCTTTTCACTTGCCTTGCTCTCAATAGACTGGCATAACCACATAGAAACAATTTTCCTTTATTGAGTATACACAAACTATAAAATTAAAATGAAGTGCTATTACACGTGCGCGGGGGTTTGGAAATCTCAGGAACAGAGAGTGATCCGTCCAATTTCTTTTATTCCTTCCGTCCATCAGTCTCTGCCCATACCGCTCTCTCTCTCCTCCTTGTTCCATAACCCGCTCACTACATGTTGCTAATGTTTTATGCCTTGTTTCCTGGCAAGTTTAATGGAGCACCCATTTAGAATAGATACCATCTTAAGTGTTCCAGATTTGACTTGATGCCCATCCAGCTCTAAATAATACCTTTCATGTCTTTTAAAAAAAATCATTTGTCACAAAATCCAAAATAGATCTTCTCAATATAATGAATCTAGATTAATGAGAATGGTATTATTATTGTTAACTGCCATCTTTGTGGTAGATTTAACATGTATCAGAGATTTGTTATAGCTGTTTGTCATCAGACACTAATTAACAAGCGGAAAACTTTCCACACTGCATGTTTTGGAAAACTGAAAAAAACTCAAACTAATCTTCTGATGTGTCCAAAACTATTCAAAGCTCTCCAAGAATTCCAGCCACGAAGGACACACTGCGGTGGGACCTTATGGTTTTTCCAGGCACCTCCAATGTACGCTTTGAGAGACACTGAGGATCTTAGACACACCACTACAGTTGTTGTTTTTTTCTTGTTAACTGTCTTCCAGGGTCTGTGTGACTGTCTTCTCAATGGGTTAATGGCTTTCCTCAAGCAAAGCGAGGGAGAGCGGGGCCTAAACAAAGCCAGATGAGGGAGTCAGGAAGCCTTTCAGGACTTCATTAGGGCTCTCTCTCTGAAAGGGGAGGTTAGGAGCCCAGCAAGCTGGTACTGTTTAGCTGCTTAACGTCAACAGGAATGCTCACGCAGCTGCCCCGTAGAAGCACCGGTGAGCACACACACAGCATAGCAGAGGCGAAGCAAACACACGTGCAGATATGCGCGCTCACCCTCGCTACACGCGCACACGTAAGACCGAAAGTCGATCGTGAATACACACACACGCACGTACGGGCACGTACACAGTGTCCCTGTGTAGCCCCTGGTTCAGACAACACACACCGCTAAACACTGGCTGGTTTAGCATGAGAAAAGGGCCACACAGGGACTCAAACAACCTCTCCCATTAGTACAGTCACACTGTAGCTACGGGCACCAGCCACACACATGCATGAACACACACGCGTACAGTGTGGTCATTAAACATGCAGCCCTTTCTGATGCACAGTGACGTGTTTATTTAATAGAATTGACATCCTGTTTAATTTTTGCTGATGCTGCGCTGCATCAGGGCATGCATTAAACTATTGGTCAGTTATCATTTATATTTGGAGTGCAGCAGCCTCATTTGTACTAATGCAAACGTGATTGGTTTTGCTATTCAGTGACTGTATTTACAGCAGTGGGTAAAGCGCTTTAGCGTCTTTAAACAGAATACACATATATGAGCGCAGTCATCATCTTAGTCATCTAGAGTGGTGAGAAAAATATTTGTAAAATTACAGTGTGCTAGCATCAGCACTGTTCAAGCTTACAACAGCAATCATATAATGAAAGTCTGTAATTTACTTTTGATTGGTTTGGGCACATCCATAAACCTGTAATTTAAAGGTTCATGTTCAATAAATTCCAGATAAATATTAAAAATAAATCAAAATGGAAAGCTGTTGATTAAGATGCTCCTCTGTGCATGTTTTACACCAACATCAGCAGATCAATGGAAATCAAAAGCCTTTAATAAAGATCTAGTGAGAAATTTCAATTCATTGCATAAGAGCCAAATGACAACAACCGACCCACAGAGCTGTACTTAAGAAATTTGTTTTAGCATGCATACATTGGTTTCTTTTTTAATGGAAAAGCTGTAAGTTTGTGTCTTTTTGTGTGTGCGGTTGCAAAAGTGTAGTGTTGCAACTGGTCGCCTGCCCCTGAAACACTGAGCATGCTACCACATCTTCCTCGAAGTCCCAAAAGCAGCCAGAGTTGAAAAGGTTGGACGATTAGATGGATATCATGGCTGCAGACACGTGGAGCCCAGATTTGATGAGTAGGGCGGAGAGCAGTGCATCTGCGAGTGTGTGCGTCTGTTTGTGTGCATGACAGGTGAGGCGGGAGAGGTGAAAGGGAAGCCGCTTCATATCAAATGAACAGAGAAGAGGCCTGTAAGTTGAGCCTGGCATCTTTTGGCTTTCTTTGTGTGTACGTACGCATGTGTGCGAGCTGTGTGTAAGGGCAGGGGTGGGGTGTTTTGTTGTTCTCTTAGAATGAATAGAAAGGGAGCTGATGATAGTGTTAAGAGAGGGGGAAAGAGGTGTGTGTTTAAATATGCGTGTGTGTCAGCGAGTGTGTGTCTGTGTGAGGGCTGTGTTCAAGCACCACCTAGTGCTCGAGTGTGGCACCTCACCTGTGATGGAAAACACCTCAACTGTTACAATCAGGGTGTAAGCTTGAAACACTGGAGGAAGCAATAAGTGCAAGGGATATAATTTTGAATGTTTATATCTGAATACTTTAAAATTTATTTTAATAAACTATATATTGTATATTGCCAGTGAAAGGCAAGTGCATGCTTTTGCATTACACTCATTATAATAGTTATTTATCTTTTATATAATCCATTAATACTGAGTTTATGAGTAGTAGGAGATCAGACTATACACTGTCAGGAGGGTAATTTATATTATTTTTGTAATGCTCAAAACAGCAACTCTACCTTAATGTTATATTGCAATAAAAATATTAATTATATGACATGGCCCTTGAAGAGGAAAATGCAGCAGAAATGGCTTCAGCATACGGTAACACCTCCTGTCTGTTCTGCGATTTTTTTCGAGGGGGGTGAGGGGCTATAGTGAGACAGAGATAATGTCACAGTCGATCCCTCACTCATCTGACAGTCACCACCAGCCACCAGATAAGAGGCACGAGGAGAGCCCGGGATAATTATGGCACACATGGCTTAGCAAACTTTCCCCCTGTTTCACCTCCTCATTTCAATGTGCCCTTGAATACAGTGCACTGTCAACACACATCCATCGCAGTCGGCTTACTCCAACTTAGCGCCGCGGCCCCATCAAGCCTTCCAAACAGGCTGGTGACAGTGATGTGAGGCTGTCGTGGTGGATCAAGGTAATTCAGTCTGAGCCTCCGTCCCAAACCCGCCCCTCCCGCCCCCACCTCCCCCTCCCCCCTCCCCGTCGTTGTCAGTCGAGCGCGCCGTGACCCTCGGGCCTTCAGATTCGGCTCCCCAGACCTGTTTATTTTTATCACAACAATGAAAATTAGCATGATGCCGAACGCCTATGCACGCTGCACGCCTCCGAGGCTGTTTGTGTGCACGCGTGTATGTGTGTGTGCGTGCGTGAGAGTGATCAGTGTGTGTGTGTGTGTGTGTGGGCTGGAGTGACAGTGTCACCTTCTTATCATGGGACCAATGTTGTGTAGACAGGGAGATTTAGCTGAGAGATTGAGGGGTGAGGGGTTGGGGGTGTTTGGTGGTTACTACTGTGTGTTATGACAGGTAGCACCAATACAAGGATTATCAAAACAAAGATTCCATAAAACTGTCAGATGAGCGAAGTGTCCCATGGCGGTTTTGCGGAAGAAATGTCAGAAATCCTGATCATGCTATTTTTATATATATATATATATATATATATATATATATATATATATATACACACACACACAGTTTATCTCATTTGCTTTTAATGTCAGACTGATTTCATTCACATTCAGATATGCATCACAGACTGAGTTTGTTTTGGCGTGCAACATTTCAAAACTTTACTGTTTTTTTTCTTAATCCACAGTTTGAACACTTGAATTCTGATGTGTCCATAGTAACACTTTGCTGAAAAGTAGGTTAGGTGTAATAAAGTGCTAACTGCAGGAAAAACTGTCTTTCAATAATTCAGTGATATTCAATAATTAAATTCAGTTGCTTCAAAGTTTGCTCGGCTTTTATGTTTTACCCAGTTTACCCAGCTTCTGATCATCTTGCTGTCTTACATCCACTGAGTGAACCTGCTAAGATTTAAATGTGTTTTGCTCCAGATGTTATAAGGACAAATTTTAGGGATCCGACACAGCAAGGGTCTTCAGTTTTCCTTGGCAAACACTTTTCTGAACACTGATGCTTAAGTGTGACGGACAGTCTTGAACATTTAGTCTTAAGATGAGCTGAGAAATCAGCTTGGCTATGTGGATTGACCAGATACAGATGTTTACTGCTCTACTTCCTGCACGCAAACACACACTGGCCCTGCACACAAGTGTGTATAGAGCTCACAGGCGCATACTCCCGTCTCAGACTCCATGATGCACACGCATGCTGCCGTGGAAGGCTTTTCCAGTGTGACTGACAGCAGTGATGGAGGTGAAGATAAGCCTGATTAATTGGGAGGATGGGTGGGAGTGGGAGGCTGCGCAGAGGCTACGCTGCACTGCTTCAACAGTGCCTTTGTGGCATCGCGTGCCACTACTCAAGCAATTTGTCAACATTGCTGAACGACATTTATTTGACTGCGACCATGGTCTCCATTTTGCAAAGTGCTATTTTGTCATAGTTGAAAAATTGCCTTTTTAGATCAACTTTGACACTCGGCTCTGAAGTTGTTGGGCTTTTTTTCTTTTGGGTGAGGGGTGCTTTACGGTATCCGTAGTTGTCCGTTTTCGTAACCGCGGGGATGAACATCCACAAGCTAAAGATCGATGAAGCAGACAGTCCTTCTGTCCTCCAGTCCCTTTATTTCTACAGTTTCCTCACAGCTTTAATGTGGCATTAGTGCCACAGCCATGTGGGAATTCACAAATCCCAACAGTTTTGCTGTTAGCACAGTTAAAATAAATAAAAATGTACTCTGACGAGATATACATATTTAGATATCACTGCAAGTTTTTCTAAAAAAGAATTGCAAGATGCATGAAACAATAAAAGAGGTATTTTTGAATAAAAATGTTATTGGCTGGAGACGAATTAGAGAATACTTATGATTTTGAGTACACTACACTGGATATGGCCTGACGATATCCAAAAAACCCAATGGTGTTTTTAGCTTTCTTAAATTCAAAGTTAATGTTAGTTTTCATTCTTTATTATAGATATAGTGTGCAAGTCTGCTGAGATGATTTTACCTACAATGAATAATCATGTCAGTGTTTCAGAATCATGATTTCTGAAACCTATTTTACTTACGCTCGCTCTCTTCATTATCAATTCGGGATTTTCTAGATGCGATCACCACCGTCGGAAACTTTTTCCTCTTAATATATCTTCGACAAACGCGATCCAGTTGTGTGGTTTCCGCTGTGATTCAAGAATCCCTGAGAGCACTCATTCAAAACTGCGTGGAGAAAGACAGATAGGCAGCGCAGTGAAGATCCATTCAAATATGATTATAAGTGAATTAATAGACATTGACATTTGTGTTTGTTCCAATGTGGTGAACAGCCCAGCGTTTCCTGCCAATGGGCCCATGGATGACACTAATACCTTGTAATCAAAGGAAATGTGTATAGCTCCACAACCATTACATTCAGATTTTGTCTCTCTCATTTTCTTACTTCACTCTTGTTTGTTTCGGTGTAATGCAGATCAGTTCTGGGTTTATTTTCTACCCTCAAAGCTGAATCTTTTATTTGATTTGCGGTAGAAAAAAAAAATCATCCTAGTAAAATTACATCCACATGGCAGAGCCTCTGAGCTTGTACTGTAGCTCGGTTGGCATTGACAACAGCCATGCCATGATAACAAAACAAGGTTAGGAACAACTGAGGAGCTGCTTTCCAAAACACTCAGCTTCTATTTTAGGTAATGAATTAATAAATAAAGGCCGTTACTCATTATGTATCAAACAGAGAAACATTTAGCACAAGACTGCTTGATTCATTAACACTTTAGTACTCCAAATGCTCTTTTTTGTGTTTCCCATGCCTCTCTAGATCAAACTGGCACTGTTGCTAATAAAACCTTAGAAAGCTCAAACGTGCAATGCAGTTCATTTGCTTTAAAATAAACACACCTTTTTGAAAGCTGATTTTTCTTTTCAAAGTGAGACGATAAGAGGACCATTAGAAAATTGTGCAGCACTCCCACTTAATGATTCACTGTGTCCTCTTCACCTCAGGATGTGGTTGACATGGCATGGATGCGCTCTCGTATCTATCACTGAGCGACTTTTCTTTCTTTTTCTTCTGTAATGCCTGTGAAGACAGTTCACCCTCAGGAAAGAGGCGGCTACATTTTCACCTCTTCCGAAAGCAGAGGAGGGGTGGAATTAGCCAGTTGAAAGGTTATGTGGTAAGTCAACATTAGCTTTTCGGATTACTCCAGTGATTGAGCCCTGTAATTATATGACACAGTCTTGTGCTCTCATTGGTGGGATCCTTGTCTCCCTATATCTTTTAACTTTCACAAAATAAACCTGTGAAGCGGCCGGCTTTTCACAAACAGATCACTCTTTGTTTGATTTGGCAGCTGCTTTTTTCTTTTTTTTTTCTTTTTTCAAACGAGGTGACTCGGGTAATAAAATATGATATTTAATTTTAAGGGTTTCTTGGTTGTACAATAGACTGAGGTGCATTTTTCTCTTTGCTCACCACATTGTGTTTCCTTGACTTAAGCTTTTGTCTTCCCAGCAACTGTCACTGTTTAGTACTTAATCACATGGGAGTGCCCTTTGGGTAATGGGAATGACAGGAAAGCTATAGTACAAACTTAAAGCTTATGAACTTAATGGGTGCCTTTTTGAACTTTAGCCAAATTACAGAAATTTCAGCGGATTTCGCCTTACAAGAGTCTGTGCAGGGTTCTTAATCCTTGAGAAAACAGTGTTGGGTACAAATGGAGTCTGCGTTATTGGTAATGTTTATATTTACCTTAGGGCTGGGACATGTGGACATGTCCCCCATAGACAGTAATCCACAATAAATACGAGTCTTTTCTCTTAATATTTACAAAATCACAAAAGAAAAAGGTTTGTGTCCATCTGGATTGAATTGAGACTGAATTTTCTTGGTTAGGACACACAGCGGGATGACAGAACCCAGCCCAACTATACCATAAAAAGAGCATTTGTTTGTTACACTTTTTCACATGATGAAGGGATGCGGGATATCCTTTCAGCCCAGTGTTTACAGGGAAGTCAGAGATGACATGATCTCTGCCTTTGCCCGTGCGCACGGCTGTTTGTTGCCGTGACACCCAAGAGTCAGCTAAGAATGAATCCACCGTTTTCACCACCAAATTCAACATTAATGACGATCCGTCACGAATCCGTCGCGGGATGTTGGCGTAAAGGCTAAAATACAACCTGTGAAGGTTGAAATCTGCTAAATATTCCAATGTAAATAATTGGAGAAAGCTTCTAAACAAACAGACAGGCCGATGAGTTTGGTCATTGTCATATCGCACGGTATCATCATATATTGGCAATAAGTGGAGGTAAATATGGAACACGTGTCAGGACAGACTTGAGTAAACTTTCAGAAGTGTGTGTCATGTCATTTTTGTAATAAGGCTCACCCCAGTTTAGGTTTGCCACAGCAGACAGTGTGCAGTCAATCGACTACCAGTCATCGTCTGCTGGATATTTCTGCTTGTACTCCATTACCTTCTTGCTGTTTAACATAGCTCATTAAATATCACTTTTCCATACCACTTGTCCCAGTAAATAAAGTTGATGTTGGCCCACGCTGCCTTCGTAATCATCTCTCTCTCTCCCTCCTTTTCCCCTCGCCACCCCTCTCTTTCTCCCTATCTTACCACGCGGTGTTCAGAGGTAATTGAAAATGTGATCCATGAAGTCACAAGTGCAATTTAACTCAGAGCCTACCCATGTTAGCGCTTCCACTCGTAACAGGTCAAAGAATTAAATTCATTTTTAAAAAGGTGACCCGTGAAATTGCACTCATGATAGATGGGGTGTAAAAGCAATATTTTAAAACATTTATAGGTATATATTTTCAAGACCCCTTGATGCTGGAAACACTGTTTCTGTGCTAAAACATGTAATTTTATTTGGGTTCATTTGGAGAGGGTGATGGAAGTGCAGCATCATTTTTTGGTTAATTTTTAGCAAAAAATATTTTTGGTGATTAAGCCAATTCACCAACGCTAGCAAGAACAGCATTTGCACCATTAAATGTTGATGTGCAAATTCAGGTTTCAACTGCAGGCACATGTACATGCCTAAAAATGCTTAAAGTGAATGAGGGTCAGAAAATATCAGAAAATCCAGAGGGAAGTTGGACACTTGCACCTGCCGGGAATAGAAAAGTCCAAGTACGTCAGTAAGTAAGCGTGACGGATATAGCAGTTTACATCTGAGACTGCTTCACTCTCTTAATTTCACATCACTTGACCAAAGAGATCTCTCTAAAGTGCTGTTCCAATTCTGAGAAACATTTTCACATACAAGAGTGGGGCAGTATAGAAAAGCCAAAGCCAGCGTGCGAGCCTCTCCGAGGTCCCTCACCAACTGTCACCTCCACACCACCGAGAGGAAGGAGGGCGATGTGGAAGATTCTGGAGGAAGACCGAGGTGGCGAAGGGGCAGCTGTCTTCGCCTCGGTCTAAGTTCTCTGACCCACTTTCCCACCTTTTCCGCCTCCCGTGGATTCCCCACCGCCATCTCCTCTCCCACTTTCTCAGTCAAGATTAATGGTGTGAACCCAGACCTGCTGGCAAACTGGATGTAAGGAAGATGTCTGAGGTAAGACCTGGCAGACGTTCAGAGCGCAGATATGTGTGCATTTATGTAGTTGTGTAGGACTGTACGCACATAAATACGGCAGGGTTAACAGGGACTGTCCTTACGGTGAAGACTGATCTTACTAATCTTGTTTCAGGAAAGGGGAACTCATATTTCACTCTCTCTGAGCAGCCAAGATCTCTGTCTTTCACTCTTTCTGTCTCTCTGCCTTGGTGCCTCGAGGGGGTAAAAAAGCAAATTCTCAAGGCCTGAAAGTATGCGAGAAGACTTGGTTGGACAGAAGTTCAAGATGTCATAGAGGAGAAGTTGTGTTTCGACATGAAGCCTTGTTTGTGCTCATCAGCAAACCTGTCAGGAGGCCGTTTGATGTCGTATTTGGGTGATGTCCTCAGGCGCCCTGTTTGTGTTAGCTTCCATAAGGATTAGCTTCATATAGCGCAGCCTTGCCCGAGAATCTCAATCAGTGGAAGACGCAGCAATTTTGGTGTCAAACTCATCAACAATCGGCATCCATAAATATCCCCATCGAAAGGGGAAAAGGGCGCCCAAACAGGGATTGGGATTAATGATAAGATTGGAGAAATTCATCAATATAATTACTCTAGTTTTCTACAGAGCAGAATATTTTTCAAATCACCACCATACCTCCACCTGCATAATTGATAGAGTCCTCATGATTAAACTAATGAGGCTTAGAGCTTAAACCCTATCCAGGAGCCTCCTAATTACAAATATGTAATATCCCCCTCTGCTTCAATTAGCATTAGAACAGAAGGTTAAGAATCATTCAATATTCATGTGGACAGAGAACTTCAAGGTTAAGGAGACTGGTCATTTAACCTTAGCTTTAAAATAAAAGCCATTTTCCTTAATTGTCTTTGATGAGAGCCACTAACTACATAGCTTTGGGAAGTGCTTCATCAAGTTTTACCCCAGTAAAAGTGAAATGTTATTGCTTTGCTCGAGTCTACCTATTATCATTTGGAGATGCTCAAGCATCTTTGGGAAATCTAAAATATTCATGCACTGTAAGATAAATTATTTGGGTCTTGCATATGTTTAAAGCGCTCACCGGCGTATTTCTTAGTTATCTATCATTTCACATATTTTCTTTTAAAATGCCTCAGCCAAACAGGTGTGTGACGTAAGGCAGCTGAGCTGTCAGGCTTGCAGAGAGATGGTTTCTGATTGACACCCCTGGAGGCAACAAGTTTAATAGTGCATCATGGGAAAGCTCTTTGCAGACTTGCAAGAACACCTCTCCTATGTGATGAAGGCTTAGTGAAAAAAAGGATCAAATAGCACAAAGTGTGTGTGTGTGTGTGTGTGTGTGTGTAGGGTACGTTTTTTGTGGCAAAATGCACATCTATATATCTATGTATTTTATGTACATATATATATATATATATATATATATATATATATAGCGAGAGAGAGAGAGAGAGAGAGAGAAATAAAGGGGGTATTTGTTCTACATCCATTTTGCTGCTTTTACTGTCAAAGGGCCAGCATGCAGTAATTTTGCACTTGAGTATAAAATCAGTGTAATGCAACGTATTAGTTCAGCTGGTGAGATTTTCAGTTCTGAGTATTAAAAATATCACTGTCTTCATCTTTCCTGCTACACGCTGAGCTGAGGTATCACTACCACAGGGAACGGGAGCTTTAACTTTGGTCTTGCTTCAGTCCACCTCCTTCAGAGTGTGTCTGACCATTGACGTGGGGTTTGACAAGGAACTGCATTGGCCTCGTGTCAGCAATGGAGACCACAGAGTGAAGGCCTGGGACTCAGAGACTGGGCTTGAATCCCATAGCCTGGAGGCTATAGGCCCAGCACTGCACCCACTGGCCTAGACCAGCCCAGCCCAGCACAGCCTAGACCAGCCCATCCCTGCTCTGCTCAGCCCCCCCACCCCCTCCCTGTGGCCTCCCTGCACCTTCACCAGCTGCGCTTTTCTGGCTCCAGCTGCTAGGTGTATATGTGTGTATGTTGCCCGCCCCCACCATACCCAGTCTTTTCCCCCTACATCTCTCATGTTTTCCCTTTCTGGTTTTCCTTGTTCTCTTGGTTTCCCTGATTTGTCCTTTCACTGTGTGTCTGCTACATCCTCTCTTTTTTATCCTCTCTGCCTCTCATCCTTCCCTCCCTTGCCAGACATAGGGGTTGTAATAGTGCCCAGCAATTACTGAGTTGGCATGTGCTGCATTGTTTACTCACAGTCCTATTCCTACTGGACTTTATTAAAACACCATCTGCTGTCAGCTCTGGAATGGTAGTAGAGGTGGTGGAGGAGGAGATGGTAGAGGAAGGCAATGGGAGACAAGCGATACATTTGGCTGCAGAATGGAAGGAGCTGGACTCACGTGGAGAGTGCGGGCTGCCGCAGTGGTCTCTTGTCAGAGGGACATTGACAGTGCACGAGACTGAGGAAGCTAAATGGGATCTTTGCTGCAAATGACCAGTCTGGTTATGCAAATAAACAAAAATGAGTTCCAAAAAAACGGCAGGTCCAACCCTGAAAAGAAAATCACTGCATCCGTCTTTCAAGGCCTCAAAAGGTGGGGGTTTTATTATCCAGACAAAAATGGCTATTATGAACTTTTTGTCGAATCAAAAAATATAATTCTTCATAATTATTGAGGACTTCAGATCATGTTTGACCCAAATAAAAACAAAGGCGGATGACAGAAGTCCCTCATTAGAGCCGTTGGTCACAGAGAATGACTCAGGTGCTAAATAGCGTGCGGAGTAACAACAGCATAACCGAGGCTATTTATGAGCACTCACATTTCCTCTCTTTCCATCCAACACACACACATGCACATGTAGGCCCACGCTGGGCAATAATACTGCAGGCCCGCCCATGTAATGATATTCTGATGGTTATTTCATTAGCTGTAATTTGTTACGGGACATGTCATTTAGGACAAGAGCCTGGATTGATTTGATAAGTCACTGTGAGGAGGCAGGCGGAACCCACGACAAGCTAGATAGATAAGTCAATTATTGGAGAGGCTTGGCATGAGCAGCTGCATGTGTCTGTGTCCTCAGGTGTTTCTGTACAGTTTATTTGCATACAGTAAATACAGGACGGCACCGTTATCCAAACCGACTAAAAATATTTTATTCTAATACAAAGGAGATGGCTTAGCGAAAGCATTTTATATCGCTGTAATATTCAATCTGGGTGTTTGTAGTGGATGCTTGTGCTTGTGGGGGATCAATGAGATGGAAGACTAAAGTGCACTCATGTAGATACATGTGCAAACACAGCATACAATTATGAGGTCAATCTAGATGCTCAGAGGTCAGTCTACTTGAAAAGAAAATCTGTTGCTGTGATTGTCTATTCTTGTGGAAATGTAAAGAGGAGGATGAAATTAAAGTAAGTTAAAGGCAGCTTTTTCGGAAGCTTTACCTAATCTGTGTTAGGCTTTGAAAAAATGGCCTCACTTGTGACTTGTTCACTAGTTAGGCATCTGTGCTGAGGGTCCCTACTGAGAGAAATTTGGCAACATGAGAATCACTAAAGAAAAGCAAGCAGAAAAATCATATTGTTCAATAGAAAATACAAAAACACGACAAGAATGCATGTTTCCCAGAGATAGCTGGCATACTTCCCACTGATGTTTGTCCCTTTTATTTTGTCCTGTCCTCTGGTTCTGCTGGAGGTTTCTTCCTGTTAAAAGGGAGTTTTTCCTTCCCACTATCACCAAGTGCTCGCTCATAGGGGGTCATCTGATTTGAGGTTTTTTTTATTTATTTATTTATTGTATCTACCTTAAAATATAAAGCACACTGAAGCGACTGTTGTTGTAATTTGGTGTTATATAAATAAAATTAACTGCATTAATAAACTTTCCTGCTTTAAATGTCAAAATATAGTGGGACAGGTATTTTGAGCTTTTTAAATATTTTACAGAAACAACTCCTTTTAGTAAAATTTCAATGATAAAATATTCCCAGATCTTTAATATCCAAACAGCAGGCAAAGATCAAGCTGTCTACATTAGTATATTAGATAGTCGTCATAGACAACCTTAACCTAAACATGAAGATCTTAATATTTTAACGATTTCTCACTCGTACATTATATTCACCATTTTGCTGCCGTTTCATATCCTATCCATATGTTCTTTCTTGTTATTTATTGCAAACTTCAGCTTTACTAAGCAGAATGAAATTCTGTGTTTCTTTCACATGGATATATTCAGCTGCAAATGAGGTAAAATAGATACAAAAGAGATGTGAAATGGAAAGAGAAATCTCATTCGAGCCACAGACAGCAGACATCACACTTGCAGTCATGAGTTATTCATGCATTAGAGATATTGTAGATTGACAGCACAATTATGTCAGAGGGTATTACGCCTCAGCAACCATGTCGTGCCCCCCATCCAGGGGGCACGACATGGTTGCTGACATACAACACACAAAAAGTGAGAAAACAGAAGGGTGTCTAAGGTGAATTCTCTCCAGCTGAAAAGAATTTCAGTATTCTGAATAATAAAACAGGAATATGGACAAACTCTTAACAGATGGACAAAGCAACAAATGATTTAGTTTAGGCAAATTTAAAAACACAAAAAACGGTTCGTGAGGATGTTAATTCTTCTTGAGAGTGACGCGTCTCTTCATTTAACGCAGTATTTCTTTAGGGTTTCAAAAAATAAATAAAATCTAAGAAAACGTAACATTACTTATGCAGGACATCTCAGAGATGTTTGTGCACACACAATACCGCACAAACAGTGTATTTGTGTCAGCCTTCAGCTGCTGATGCTGTTAGGGGTAGGAGGTCAAAGGTCAGATGGGGGTTCTTTATGATCTCTTACAGATCATACTAAAGATACCAACATCCCACTGTCAGCGGCTCCACATGGCACCAAAAGATCAAATGAAGGATTACGTTCATTTAGACCTTCATGATAAAAGGGAAACGTGTAATAACTAAGCTGCTGACTCACTTTAAACTAAAAGCTGCTGGAGAGTTTTTAAAATATTAATATTCCTGGATTATGAGGCAACACATGTTTTGTTTTTGTTTACTGATTATCTAGGAACTATGCACTTTTATTTACATATTGATATGGACCTCAGTAAACATATTCTACCTGCAGGATGAACAGTCACGATGAAAACTGCCTCTTATATACATTATGTTGTACAATTAAAGCTTAGCTGTCTAAAAAACAGGTTCAGTGACTGTGATTCACCTGTTCCTCATAGAGGTGTTTTTGGGGGGTTTTCTTTTAATGAGCACACAAGCCGAGAGAGGGCACAGTAAGTGTATCGTTAGACACACATTTGCCATAAACTCATGTACAATAGAGTGCAGTAATATTTAATGGGAGTGAAATCACTGTCTCTTAAAAAAGCACATACTGTTTTATAGGGCTCATCAGAGCTGCGTTCAAAGCAAGCATCCACCGCAACAACAGGATGGACCGCTCACCTCTTCCTCCTCCAGTTTATTTTACTTCCTCTGTTAATGCTTTTATTTACCATTAGGGTGTCACAGCTATTGTGTCGCCTGCTAGAAGAGACACGAGCAGAGGCGTTTGTCACATGCATTAAAACAAAACGTCATTCAGTTTTCAGTTTAAACCATAAGTCAAGAAAAACACTGATAGTAGTGGTAATAGTAGCATTAAAAGGGTAAACAGCAGTATAGCAACGTCCTATTTTTGTGTAACGTATATTTAAAAAGTCTGATTAAGGCTTATATGTTTAATATGAGGGCTAAAAGAATTGTCCTTGATTACTTTTGGAAATATTTCTGTTTTTAAGTTGCTCAGGATCAGAATCGCCAATACACAGCTACAAACAAGAGAGAAGCTCTTCTACGAGGTGTGGATAAAATCACTTTAAACTTAAACAAAATCAGAAGAAACATTTCAAGCACTTCTAAAGAATATTAATATCCATGAAACCAGCTGGGCAAGAAGAAAAGCTCAAGCCATTACCTTTTTTAGATGCTTTTTGGAGAAGCAGACCCCTCAAAAGTACCAACATATGTTACTGAGGACCACTTGAAACCAGCAGAAGAGTGATGAAAGAAATCTGATTGGCTGATTTGCTAAAAAAACAAAACAGCTAATGACAGTGGAAGTGATTCCCACACAGATTACATTATGAGTCATTCATGAATGGTGACGTGCTTTTTGCTACTAATAAATATCTAAGATATTGCATCACTAAATAAGACAAACAAATGCTGAAAATACCAAAAATCCTTGGGTTTAAGGTGTTTATGCTTCTCTTCATTTATAAAAATGTCTTTAGCGTTTCACTTGAACGCAAGCTCGAGATCATTTCAAGCTGTGTTTAAATCGATTCGTAAAAATTCCACGATTACAAGACAGGATTAAAATGTCCACCTCGTGGTCAGATATCTGCATGACATGCGTGGAACTATCTTAAGGATTGAAAATGCTCAATTAAGGGATTCTTGTCTCACTGTTTATGCAAACTTAATTGCTCCAAGTTGCTACTCAGACTGTAAATACTGCAATTATTCTGACCTTTCGACATATTTTAATATTTTAAATGCTCTAAATACAGATTTTTCACGCTTACCCCACATCCTCACTTGTGAAAATAATAACCCATACAAATAACAAGTCTTGTAAAGTGACTGTTTGCAGCAAAAGTAGAAGTTTAATGCATTCGGGCTGTGTTTTCTCATACATCTATCCCTGGCTTTCAAGCACTATGCCAGCATTTTTTTTTCCCAACAGGAAGCGGAGAGAGGCCAGCCGAGGCACTTTTTGTTACATTTTTATTTAAAGTTGTAAAGTGTGAGACGCAATTTTAGGTGAGAAACTGTGCTTTAAGCGCAGACATTAAGAACAAATACAAGAATTCAATTATCACTTTGTGCGATTTATCAACCAGGGCGACAGGGGAGTTAAAAGTAGCAAGGCCGGGGTGTCTAGCACAGTGTCAGCGTGTCTCTATCACCTCAGTGATGGAGAGGCCAGCTGAGGATGGACCCTTGTAGCCAGGGACATGTTCCTCCACCCTGTCATGCCCTCCTCTCCCCTCCCTTCAGCATGCACGCCCTGCCTCCTACAAGCACCTTTTGTATGGGCTAAATGGGGCTGGATGCACCCCTTTAACTTTGATTTCCATTTTCTATTGTCTGCCCATTGACGGGGAGGGTGACTCCATCTGTGCCTGCCTCGCGTGGTGCCACCCTTTCAATAGACATATGCTCCACATGTGAGAGGCCTAAACCTGCAAAAGAATGGATGGAAGGAATAATGATATACAGGACGGGCCCCTCACTTCATAGAAGGAGAGAGTGACCGAGGAAGACAGAGAAAATACTCCATTCATCAGTTTATTGTACGGCTCTTTAAACTCTGCAGCCTTTTTATGTGTATTCAAGAGTGCAGAAGACATTACACAAAAGCCCCCGCCGAACTGATGGCGTTTTAAATCGTGGTCAAGCTGCTCCGCTCGCCTTCTGAACCGTGTCAGGAATACGGACGCGTGTTTTGCGAGAAGGGAAACGCAGCTCGCAGCTCCACCGGTGACGATGGAGGCGCCACGGAACAATTGATAACTGTTAACCGAGAGTGGCAAGCTGGGTCGGTTTGGACTTGGAAATGTGCAATATGCTGTGAAAACAGCCCTCTTGTGTTCGCTCTCTCACCCCTTCAGATCTTATCTCCGCATGTGATAACACCACTTAAGATCTCATACAGTAACACACATTAAGTCATTTCCCTCTCCAAACAAACTGAAGAGGAACGTTGGTGGAAAAAAACATTCAGCACTAGATCATTATTAGCCGTGTTTTTTCTGCTGATTTTTATCAGCAAGTCCAAATTTGATGATCGCTTTTTCTTTTTTTCTTTTTGTCCTGAAATGCAGTTTAACTGAAAAAAGGGGCTAAAACAAGGTGGGAAAAACCAAGCTCATGGCTTAATTTGCTTTCCATTCCACTTCATTCATTTACTTATTCATTCATTGCCTCTTTCTCCCTGTCCATCAACTTCATCCTAATCTCACTCTTTTTCCCTCCCCGCCTACGCTTTCCTTGACAGCCATGATGCCCGCTGCCCCCACACTCACCCTAATGCGGTCTAGCCCTACCCCTGGCTGTTCCTCCTGTTCAGTTATAAGCCTCTATCGATTACAAGCTTGTCGTACAAAACGACCTAATGGAGGGTCAGCTTTAATGTGAGGGGCGGGGGCCCCCTGTCTTAGTAGGAACTGAGCCTGGTTTTATACACCCCTTCTTTCTGCTTCTCCTTCTCCTGTGTCCCTGCTCCCTCCTGCTGGGCTCCACCTTGTCCCTCTTAGACCCTTTCCATTGAAGAGCGAGGGCCATGAAAAATCAACAGCGGAGCCATCAACTCCCCCCACCCCACGCACTCTCTTCCAGTCCCTTTACAAGGCCCACCGCCGGCTGCAGAGGCTGCCCATGTGCG
The DNA here is from genome assembly GCF_051167445.1 of Perissodus microlepis. Classification (NCBI taxonomy): domain Eukaryota; kingdom Metazoa; phylum Chordata; class Actinopteri; order Cichliformes; family Cichlidae; genus Perissodus; species Perissodus microlepis. Next base: position 11,974,741 of record NC_140469.1, on the reverse strand, counting down.
AGGGTATTTAGTGGGGGCCTGAAAGCTGAAAGGAGAAGCGCCTGGATCAAATGTGTGTGTGTGCGGAGAGAGGGGGGGTGAGGGAACAGAAGGAGCCCTCTCAGGCAGGGTGCTGAGGCCCTGGCTCGTTTTATAGACTCCCCTGAAAGAACGTGATTACAGATCATTATCCAATTGAAGCAGATTGATGGGCTGGGGTCAAAGTAATATAGCTCATGGTGGCTCAGCAAGAGGGGAGGGGTGATAGGAAAGGACTGAGGGCAGCACAGAAGTTGGGATGAGGTGGGAGGGGGTGCTTTGCAGACAGGGTGAAGATGGTATAATGACCGGATTGTCACCACCGAATTGAGTAGGGGAAGGGAGGGGGAGAAGAACTAAAGCGGGGGTCAGAAGAGGGAGGAGGCGGAGGAAGACCCAAACTTGTCGAATGAAAGACTGGAGCTTTTCTTTATCAGGAATGAGTTGTAGTACAACAAGTGCTGACGGACAGGAGAGATGCCGGATTGGCCCTCTCACTTCAGAGGGCAGATAAAGAGACCTTTATGTGGAGAGGAGGAGGGAGAATTTGTCCAGAGTGACTGGGCTGCACGACTTTTTGTAAATAATGCCCTTCACACGGCCGCTTTTTAAAGCATCAAGATTGAATCAAGAGTTTGTTGTCGCCTCGAAAAATAGTTCTGTCAAATGTTTAGGCAGTCTAGATAAATGTGACTTAAAAATAAATACTCATTAGACATTAATAACTATTTTTTGTGTGCCCCGATTTAACAAAAATACAAAAATGTGTGTGGAAAAAAAGTTAAAAGATTTATTTATTTTTTCTACATTCACTAACTCACTTTTGGGCATTAGCAAATGCCCTTACTGCTCTTTTTCTTTTTTGAAGATTTAACAATCTTCATATATTGTAGCTTCTCACTTCTGCACAATGCATGATATTCCTGACCTCATCAGTGCGCTCAAAAGGTACAAACACATTTCCTGCCAAGATTCTGGGCTCCTGTTGTTCTAACGCACAGTATATGATGGCAGTAAGACTGCATAGCTGTTTATGAAGCCTTATATGACCTTGTGTATGATCTGAAGTGAATTACACAGCAGCAGTGGCAGTAACAGAACACGTTTTGGTGCTAATTAGTCATTGGCTGCAAACAGTTTTATTGCCAAAGGCAGATAAATTTTCCTCATGAATCTGGTTTCAACAAGGTTTCTGTACATTTATGGAGCACACTGCATAACAACGAGTCAAAGGATACTTTATCAGAGCAAACATTACTCACACACACATTCGTGCACAAGAGAATCACACCAACATACCATCAGCTGGTATGTCATCGTGTTTTATGTTACAGCCATGAATCTGATGCATTCATTAATGGTTTGTTAGCAGGATCGTGGGTCTGGAGATGGTGCCAGTGAACTGGAGTCTTGTGACAGGGAATGTCTTCGTCCACAATAGACGGCTTATGGGTAATGGAGATGACACTGAATAGTCTTTTGATATTGGCTGAGACAGAATGTCTCTAAATTTTGCTCGCTTTCAAGTTCTGCACACAAAAAAAAATCCCTTGAAGACAGCGTGAGCATGTTTCAGAACGAGCTTGACATTTCACCTTTTACACTTGAGATATTTTAAAGAAAATGGATCCTAAATGATGCAGAATTTTCAGGACTTGAATCAGATTTGACAGATGCACACGCTCCCTCTGTTCACTTGGCATGCCGATACTGGCACACGGTAATTACCAGTGAATGCGCAAGAGCGTAGAGAAAACATCTTAAAGGTTTACAACTTAGCTCTGTGCAGTCTTTGTGTAATTATTGGATTAATGAAGAATGCACAGATCACCAGAAGGGGCAATTACTATACGTTGAGGAAGTGGGTTATAGTATGCATAGCATGCTCCTTTTGAGATGATGAACTTGCGACGCAGTACGAAGGTAAGTGCAATCACTTGTGTTCACGGGCAGCACCAAAACAGCCTCAATCCGCACATCCACGCACATATGCGGTGTCCTTGTATGTGCAACATGTTTTTTTTGTGTTCCTCTGGTCCTTAACCTACTATTTTCTTCTCATTTTTGGACATGAATGTCTACAAAGAGAAAAAAATATGTTTTTTCAGTTTTTTAAAACACAAGAGGCTTCTTTGACTTATGATCAGTTTATCTTCATCATCTGATTATGAAGCGCTGTTGCGCTTTCGGTAAACATCGCCGTTCTGTCTTTCCTGCTCCACCTCATTCATCACATCAAGTGGTCTTGTCAACCAACTATGATGCCCACAGTGCATGATACTTATTGCTTAACCTCAATCTCTTCCACAATTGCTCTCATGATCTCTTTTTCAGGTTATGTTGATGTTCATCTTTTATAAACTGAACATAGGCCCAGGACTGACTGATAACCAACACTGAGCACACTGACCCACATGATTCAGCCTCTCGGAAGGGGTATTTGCACAGGCAAATGTGCAAATACCCCATGTGCAAATATACGTCAGCGTATATTTGTTTGTTTTGACATTTCGTTGTGTGCATCAACGTATGCTGCCTAGATATTTTGGTCTGCATGCGTTCATGTGTGTCTGCATGTGACTCAGCCAAGCTTTAGAGGCTGACTCACACTAGATGGACCTGATTGAAACTGCCGTTAGGAAATAGGTGGAAAATACATGTGGAAGATTTGGATAAAGTTCAGATCCTTTCTTGATATTAGTAATATTCTTACCTCCTAATCATTACTCAATATTAAAACTGTATTCTCATGTGCTTCTGTAAACTCTGAGTCATATCTAGGACCATTATTTTGAGGATTTCTAATTCTCCTAGGTTTTCATCTCTCTTGTTTTGGCAAAGAAACGCTCAGACAGGCCAGATTTTCTTTGATTAATTCAACTGATCTTTCATTTAAATATCCCCTTACATCTCACAGGTGTCTTTAATACCGAGCCCTCTTTCCAAAGCTGAAACTGAATCACCACACACCCAATAGCTGTGTAAATGGCAGGCGTCTTGTAGTCATATCCAAAATAAATGCAGGAAAATGATCAAGAAGGCCAAGATTTTTATACATGGAGCAGCTACTGTATTCTGGATCACAGCAGCAGCTCCACTCACGATATATTGCAGAACCAGAAGCAGAACCATTAAAGAGGAGAATTTATTACACCACCGCTTTCATTCTCGCTAGGTTAAATAAAGTTAACATTTCAAAAAATGTCACAGGACAAAGTTAGTGAGCCTGGTAAGTCAATTAAACCATTGCGTAAACAAGCTGCCTTTGAAGACACCACACACTGTAGCTACAGCTCTGCGACCTGCATGCTAAACCCAGTTACAGGCAAGAGGAGAAGCCCTGACTCCCTCTGCGTTACACTTAGTCAGATAATTGGAAATGCGAGGGCATTAACTCCAACGGGATTAAGAGGGGGAATTAAATATGTTAATCCCCAAAATAGGTAAATAGCCTCAGTGATACAATAACCAATTTCTAGGGTTTTCCTCCCCCGAGGACACGTCTGCCTTTGAACGCAACCAGCTCACACACAACCAGTCACGCATAGGCACTGACGAAGAGGCTCGCAAGCACACTAGCACACACTTGCACATAAACACAAGGACACATATCGCACGGGAGAGCGGGAGAAAGAGTCTCGAGTGTTCCTGAAAGTTCTCCAAGGTCGTGCCTGTGGTGTCGTGCGGCCCTGTGGCTGACTCTTGAACCTGTTCTCCCAGGTCTGCTTCTTTGTTCCAGAGATCATTACCTCTGTCGCTCCGCTCTGCTCCGCTCCCCTCCCGAGACCGCTTTGTCGCCATGTGTTCATCTGCCTTGTAATTATAGCACGGTCCTGAATGTCATGGTTTAGGGACTCTGCCTGCATGTGAGCGAATGTGAGCGCGTCGGGGGACTGAGGAGGCGCGTGAGATGTGTGGCGTTATGTCGTGCTTTTCATTGTGACAGTGTAAGCATGTGTGTGTGCATACATGTCGGCGTGCGGACAGTGGGATCAGTGTGTGTTTGTCGATGGCGTGAATTGAACGTGGTGCACTTTCCGTTTAAACTATTCGAGCAGAGGCATCGCCTTTGGAGGTGGCGACAGCGCTGGATTTTGATGAGGTACTCTACTTGTGGTAGGGGCGGGGGAGGAAGAAACAACTGAACAAAAAGTACAATATTCAAAACAGTGACAGAAATTGTGAACCAAAAGTGCCAGAGCGTCAGTTATAGGCAAAAATCACGTTCAACTTCCCCCACCGAGTTCAAAGCACATTTTTATGCACAATTAGCAAAGTACAATTTTTGCTGGCAAAAACAAACCCCAAGGTCAACTGGCGATCGCCTCGGAGAAACATTATTTTTTAGGTCTCTGACCAAAGATGAATGTCTTACAGGGGCAGAGAAAAGAAGAAGAAGAAGAAGAAGAAGAAGAAAAGAAAACATTAGAAGAGAGAAGTCTGCCATTCAAGAATGCAAGACTGTAATGCACCACAGTCAAATTCAATAAAGTCATTATTCGTGGCTTAGCCATAGCAATAGAGTGTTTTCCTGGATATCCTATACTGCTTATCCCTCTTCCTTTCTCTCTGGTGCTTTTTCTCTTTCTTAGTTTTGGCTACAAGGCTGGTAGGATGGGGATCAATACTCAAATTTTGTAACACGAAACCCTCAATTTACCCCGAAGATTCATCTGAAAATGTCATTCCGTGAAGGCTACCTATTCAAAGCGAGCCTCAAACACCACGTACTGCCACCGACACTCTCTGTTAGACCGATTACACATAATGATCCCAAATAAGCCGCGAATGAAGACGCTCAGCAAAGTTTCTTATCTCCATCCAGCTGAAGGAGGAACCACACGCATGCAGTCCAAGCTGCACTTATCAGTCATTAGGCATTTAAATGCTTGCCCAGAGAGAAATTAGATTTCTGAGGAGTTAAGAAGATAACCAGTGGCACTCTCTTATAAGGATGTAGCACTTTCAGCGCATTTGAGCAGAAGCTGAGACAACAGACTGGCTGAGCGGCTGTAAGTCTCGCCATTTGATGTTAATAAAGATGATATTTAATAGAAAAATCATATAAAAGCACAGCACAGATAAAGTAAAGACTCCCAAGACAAACAGTCACTTTATTACCCTCAACAAGGAGGTTTTTCATCTTAAAAGTGTGTATTTGTGGTGAAAAAAGAGACCACAATCCATCCGAGAAGGATATGAGCAGATGTATATACAGAAGAAGATGAACGACAAGATTGTGCAGTATTAGCAGAGACAAGTGCTTTTCCTCCTTGAACAATAATTTTGGTGGGTTGTAAAACGAGGTCCGCAGACCCCCGGGAGTCTTAGATGAGTTTCCAGGGATCACTCGAGACTTCCACACAACCTAATTCCTCAAACATAACAAATGCACTCACATTTCCCTCTGTTGGTATAATATGTGCACCTCATACCCATATAGCACAGATAACTCTGGTCGTAATGTCCGTGCAACAATGCGCAGCGTACTCTTTTGGCACTTCTGTGAAATGTGTCTTCGGAGGAAGTGTGTATTTGTTATACATCCTCCCCGCTGATAATTGCAGCACTAAAACAAGGCCCTCGCTAACACCACCTCGCCCAGCACTCCAGGCTCAGTTATTTCCAGTGGAACAAATTGCAGAGCATTTACCAAACTTTTATTAGGTTCACAAAACAAGATCCCATGCCATAGATGTGGGCGAAGGGGTATTAATTTAGGGAAATGAGCACAGGCTAAATAAAGGCTGTCTGGTTGCTGTCCTAACAGGAAATACTATGCGGGGGACTAGTGAAAAAGGTGGGGGGTGAAGACTGGGGGAGGGGGTTTAAGGAAGGGAGGGAGGAAACAATTATGACCTCATTTAATAGTCTCTCTTTCTTTGGGCTCCCAGGCAGAGATCGGAAAGGAATGCCCAGTTTCAAAACCGCAAGTCACCTCTGAACATGCAAGCATTTGGCCTAAGTGTTTCCTGTTGCAATAAAAATGTATGTCAAGTATGTGAACCGAGGTTCCTCTCTTCGCTAAGCCTGTTGAGCACACACACACACACATATACAGCCACACATACACGATGGAAGGGCAGCATTCTGGTTTCCTCCACAGCAAAAATGAGCACATATTGAACCGTACTGCCGCTGCCCAAGCAAGACAGTGTGATTAAACCAAGCACGGTTCGTGGGGGTAAAATGTGTGCGTATGTGCAGAGCGGGGTGGCATTGTGAAAACGGTTGAGGGGTTGCCGTGTGACACAAAGCCCATGCCGTTCTGGTGTCAGGCTCACGATAAGAGTTTGGGAACTCATTGCATGGTGATAGCCACGGGCACAAATGTGCAAAGGGGCTCCGAGTGCTAATTTTATTCATTTACCTCCCTCTCTGGATAATTGTTTCTGTCAACCAGCGACGGCTTGATAAAGGATTTCACGCCGCTGAAAACAGTTACACGGCTACTTTGGAAGGTGATCGCCAGAGACGATTATATTTATCACCTGCTTTAATATCCATAGTGTGGTGTAAATTGATTCATTCTCTGAGGATTGCTGTCACAGGAGGGCAAGGTGTGAAGAGTTCTGCACCCAAATAAGGCACCTGGCATCTGACATGTAAGACTGCAAAAACAGGCGCTTGCAGGAAACGGCGCAGCGTCGCAAAATTAAAGTAACAAAATGTCGAGTAAACATTATTTTGCTCTTTCTACCCTTTTTTTAAAGTCACGATTGGATTGAATTAAATGCATTAATGTTTGTACTTAGATGACACATCTGCACTTACACTACTGCACACATGCTTTCATGCATGCCACAGCGCATTACGCCACAGCCACAATAAGTGGCAAATTGGTTGGGATTAAAATATGGTGTAAACAGAACCACATAACCAAAAAATTGCATTTAAGGATTTTATTTTTTTCCCCCGATTAAACAAAATACGAAAAACTTTTCTTCGTGTGTAAATTTAAGAGGAAGAAATGCGTTTTTTTTTTTCCTTTGAAAATCCGAATCCCAAAAAAAGCATCATGAAAATCAAAATAAAAGCATTTTAATATTTCCCTAAAAGAATTTCATCTCTTCTCATGCGTAGCCTTCAAAGACACTGACTGCCACCCACACCCACCAATAATCAAAACAGCTGATTTCACTGCTTGTCTGTCAACAAGAACATTTACAAGATTCATCAGATTTGGCCCATAACAAAAAAGAGAGAAAAAAAACCCATATGCGGCTGTCACTCACACGATTTTAAATTCCACAGCACACCTTAGGCTCAGTAAGTGACAGATTCCCACCCATTCAAAAGAGTGGCCTGGAAGCCCCCCGCCCCCCGCCCCGGAGTTCAAAAACATGTCGCTCTGCCTCCACTCAGGGAAACCTGCTTTTATTGGACCCTTTGTGGAACATCCTTTCTTCCCCCTCATCAAAAGGAGGAAAATAAGTCAAGGCGTATTCGCACCCCCACCTCCCCACCCCCTCCCACCTCTCTTTTATTACAATTCTAATAATACTTCATATTTGTTCATGCCTTCGTCTTCTCAAAGCAGCCACTGAATGTGTGGTTATGAAGCGCTACAGTGAGGCAGCTCCACTTTACTGACCGCATTTGTACTCTAAGCTTCAGTGTGTAAATGTGGACGGATGGAGTGATGGATGCATGTGCAAACCGAGGGGACTCAGCCTCCTCGTTCTTCTCATACCGTTCCTGCTACGGTATGTCTGAGCGACTTAAACAGTGCTCAACACAAGGTCACATTAATGAAAAGACTGAAGTGAAATGTAAGAGAGAGCAAATGATTATTACACAAAAATAAATCCGTGAATCCTGAGATTGTGGCTTTTAATGCCGACACACAACAGGAAGTAGGCGATACAGTTCCTATCTATACATCCACGTGGACGTATGTGTGATTCTGTGTGCAGAAACATCTTGTTAAAATCAGTCGACACTAAAAGCAGCTCATGCCCCTTTGCTCCACCGAAGCCTGCAGATGAGGTGGTGGTAGCTGCAGAGGGGGAAAAAAGGAGGAGGGGAGGTGGAGGGCAGTTCCCTTTGCTGCCTGGAATGAATGGTATGGAGCAGTAGTGACCATTCATGCATGCTCTTTTACCTCTCTCTCTCATGTGCGTGCTCTCTCCCAATCCCCTCACTGTTCCCTATTTGAGATTTTTAGCCTCGTGAAACAAGAACTACCAGGAAAGGGAAGAAGCGGACAAAGAATTAGGAAACAATTAAGGAAGAGAAGAAGGTGAAACAAAAAGAGAGGAGATATAAGGCAGACTAAAAAGAGAGAGAGAGAGAGCGTATAAAGGAAGGAGAGAGAGAGAGAGGCAGGACTCTAGTCACTGGGCCGCTGGAGTTGAAGAGCAGCGCAGCGTGAAATAAGAGAGAGGAGCAGCTGAACCAGAAAGAACCCAGGCTGCTCATTACAAAGGCCTAGGCCTGACTTCTAGCCTTCGCACACACCTCTACACTGTAACACACACACACACACACACACACACACACACACACACACACACACACACAAGATGGTCAGATAAGCACAGGACACAAGCAAATAAAAAGAGAAACTCGCACACATCACAGTGTAACGTATGCTTTGACAGAGATACTTTTATGTATATGCACTGTACCATACTCTAACGAGACACACACACACACACACACACACACACACACACACAAACTGCATTAATACAAGCAGAACTATAAAGATCTCCTTTTTTTTAAAATACTGACTCTGTGAAAATGTTACACAAAACTTTGGCAGGCTTTCCAGGAGCATGCAGGGCGACACAGAGGAGGAAGCCTCGATGCTCATTGTGTGACCCTCCTCATCCCGTCTTGACAGCTGACGAAACATTTGGTGCAACTTGTTTATTTAGATTTCATTTCCTCCCCTAACATTTGAGCAGCTGCCTCTCAATACATGCCTCACAAATATCTCATTCAAGGGCACAAAAAAAAAGTGTGTTGCCGGCTTGATGATTTAGACTTTTTAAGACCAGCGATGAACATTTGGGAGGTTCTTGTTTTATCAGTTTTCTATTTAATTGTAAAATTAAATGATGTTATAACATGACATGATATGATCATGATATAGGATAAAAACAGAAATCTTTAAACACTACCACCTCTATATTTCTTGCTGCTTTATCCTAGCATTGTCTGAAACACAGACAGATATCTCTGCAATAATCACTGAGAGTAAAACCAGCACGCAGAAAAAAGGGGGCTCCATCTGCTCCAACCAAATGCGTTCACTCGGATGCAGTATATTACTTCATCAACATTTACAGCTCACTCTTTCATCTTTTAAATACACACTGGAACCGAGGGGCAGTAGCAGAATTAAATCCAACAGGGAGATGTAAATATTAAGAGACATACAGTATAGAGATGTAAAAAGGAATGACAATACGCTCCTCAGATATTCCTTTACAAGTTCTCCTTAGACCTTCTTTTTTCGTTCTTTCTTTTCCCTTTAAAAAAAATTCAAACAGAAAAAGCTGTAAACCAGTGCTGCAGTGGCTTCAGATAAACCCCCACCACCTCTACGCCGCTCACTGACACATATTCTGTGAAATACTGCCATCTCTTGGCACCAAAAATGAGCACTTTTACAAAAAAGGGGGACCCATGGTGGCTCAAGACTGTGACTTCAATCATATGTCGAAGGCCACTGGAGGCTAGGTCTCTGCTGGGCATGGAAGAAAATAAATAAATAAAATGTGATTCTGATTTGCCGAAGGGTTTCAAAGAGTCGTGCTGGAGGATCAGATACCCAACATGTGATCAAATACTTTGCTTATATTTTTAATGCACGTTTCCTCAAATCGTTCTTTGACAGAGGGATGGATTTATCCAACAATATGACGTCACAATAAATACAAATCCGAGCACAGCGAGGTAAGCATAAACTGTCTGGTATCTGTTTATTACTTTTTGATATTTTTAGCTATAAAAGAGAGTACGCTAGCTGAAATAAATGTTTTAAAATGCTTTAATTAACTCTCTGTAGTACAAATATGAGGATATGAAATATATTACCACTTAAATAAAAACTCCACTAAAGAAAATGCAGACTAAACTCAATGAGTACCTTTCTGCAGCGGTACCGTAAATTTAAGTGGGTACAGTAGACTTTACTGTACAGCTTCAGTTCCTCACAGCCCAGTCATGATGTGGAGGTGCGCCTCGGCGTGCTGTACAAGTTATTCGGCAGGTTCCTGCGCCGTCTCTTTAGAGAGATGAAAAGGCCTCGATGCGTGTCGAGGTTGAGGCACGCAGATAAAAGTGACATCTTTTGAAAAGGGGAGCGAAAGTGTATTTCTCTCTCTGCTTCACAGAGCAGTAGAGTTGTAATTCAATACTCCCCAGTCAGTGCTTTGCAGGCTTTCTACAGAGGACTGTTGTGTTTCACAGAATGTATTTCCAGCATGGAACAGGTTGTTCATCACAAGGTCTGTTGATCTTAAACACACACACTGAGCTGGGAACTTTGAAGTGTGAAAATAAACATTTTCACCTAACCACTAATCTTCTCTCTTTCTCTCCTCTCACTTCTAGTCTCTCTCTCTCTCTCTGCATCCCTCCCTCCCTCCCACTCTCAGCACCTTTTTAACGTGAATTCATTTACAACTTTCATTTCAATTTGTCCCGTTAGTCCATTTGTTATTGTAGCGGAACCAGCGCCAGGGCCTCTGGTTAGTGAAAATGTCAGATTCTTTGATTTGATTTTATAGGATTTCAGCGGGGACCGGGCGGGCTGCTTGCTTCTCGGCCCCCTTTTCGCTGTGAGTGGACTGACTACTGTTTGCATTTAAACATCCATTTGAGCCCGATTCCCCCGAGGATTCATTTATTTCACAGAGGGTCAATTACCTCTCACCACCCCATTCAAAAAAAAAAAACTCTTTTCTTTTTCTTTTTTTTCCAGCTGCAATTAAACAGATTTTTCCTGTTTAGGTTAGGTGTAGGATGAGGGTGCCTGGCTGAGGTCACTCTTTTAATTGGGAACTATTTAAGACCAATAACAAACTGATTATTTGCCAAATGGCTCTTGCAAACTGAGAAGCTTGATGGTTGGCACGTTGAGTGCTTCCCAAGTAGTTTTCACCCTTAACTGTTTTCGCGAAAATCGCAAACTGCTAAAACGCGAGGTCGCAAAACCGGCTTTGATTGAGCCTTTCTATGGATACAGATAACACCACCCCCCACACACACCCCTCCTCTCAACCTCTCTCTGTCACCCTCTTCCTCTCCCTCAGCCTCCCGTGCAGTGTCATTGCCGAGCGCTAAGTAAATACGCGCTCTTTATGTTCCTCGTTGCCTTTCAATATTTGGCAGCGTGGCAGCAGGGGATCAAAATGTGTGTGCCTGCTAAATGTCAGTGGGTAAAAAGGGGGTTGAGTTTAGAGAGGCACACACCATGAAGCACCTGCTGTAAAGCGAGCAGCGGGGGGAAGTTTCATCTCAGTTTGATCCAAAATGGAAAAGGCTTTAAGCGCCACATCCACATCAACAGCAGCCCCCTCCCTACAAACACCCGACCCCCACTTCCTCAAGCATATTTTCAATTTAGAGGCATTCAACAGATGGAGGTAGAACACCTCACTTTGGCATTTTAATCAGACCAGAACATCATTTGAGTTATTATGGAGACTCTATGCCCTAATCTAATACTGCACCTGATTATCGGTTTCCTAAATATGTGTATTTTATTTTATTTTTTGCTGCTTATCGTGACATTACGGTGCATGTTTGAAGCTAATGCATGAGTCGCAATTATTATTAATTCTAACTCACCTTAACTTATCTCTAATCAGATTACATTTTATGGGCGGCGACCCACAGAGACATCTGTGTCCTCTTAAAAGACTATCACGGCTTAATGTATTACAAATGCAGTCACTGATAATAATGCCGAAATCTGAAATGATTAAGTTTTCATGTCTACATAATGGGGGCTGACTGTGCAAATAAGATCACTTTCCGTAAAAGCATCACTCAGTTGCTTAATAAAAGCAATTGCCAGGGAGGGGAAATGGGTCTGGTTTGCGGTTATGTATGACATCAAATAAGGTTTGAGTTCTATGTGAAATGGTCTGCATGAGCGTGACCAGCCATGGGAAGAATCTTTGGCCTCGAGGGAGTGGAAAAAAAAGAAAGAAAAAAAGACAGGAAGCCCTGAAGAGCCACTGCAGGCCATCTCCCCCTACTCCTTTACCTCCTCCTCCTTGCTACTTGGCCTTTGTCTTTACTTGGCATGTGTGTGCGTGCGTGTGTGTGTCTGTCTGCGTATGAGTTTGCATCTGCATCCTGTCCTTGTTGCCTGTCCCTGCCTGCGCCATTGGAGGCAGCTGATGCTATCTCATGGCAGTATTGTGGCAGCCCCTGCTGCGAATAATCAAAGGCAGCTGTTTGGAAAATACCAGAGATGCCTAATAGGAAGCACTGATGGCCTGGATTCACTCTTTACCCAACAAGCTCCCCCCATGTCTAAAATGAAATGCACCAGATCAATTATTACTATCCACATGCAGACTCTATGCCTCCTTTAGTCTGACATATAGTTGTGCAATTTATATCAGGAAAAACAAGGTTTTTTTTGCAAAAAGGCCGACATTTGTCTCATTTCAAAGTGAATGTCGTGTCTGCTCTCTGCTCCCTTTATTTTAGCATAATTACAGCTAATAACGTATGAGCTATAACCCTCAGTGTTTGCAGGGTAAAAAGTAAGAGGAAAAGACCCATTATTTCTATTATTTGGACTGCACACCGAGGCAGCTTTTGGGGTTTGATTGTGTTTTGTTTGAACAAGTCAGTTAATGAACAGCAATCGCTGGATGCTGGTAGTTCACTTCGCATATCTGCTGATCTCGGGGGTCCCAGCAGATCTTGGCCAAACACTAGGCAAGGCAAAAACAAATCTGTCTGTCAGTGCGGGGTTAGGAGTCTTAATTAGAGAGGTCCTGACTCTCTGTCCGCGGCTCTGAGTCAAGACTCGGCTCTCCCTGATTGGTACAAATCGCGTTTTTCTAAGCCTCAAATTTTCACAGAGAGGGTCAGCGGCTCACCCTGATGGTGATTTGCTTATACCTTTAAGAGGACACTGATTACGTAATTAGACAGGGAAAATGTTGCACCAGTGCGGGCTGGAAGGAGGGGTTAAGCGGTCAGGTTCTTTGGGAAGTGGTGGGAATGCTCGTGCGCTGGTCGGGAAACCAAGATAGGGAGTGGTGTTAACTCACAGAAGTCTGGAAGTTATAAAGAAAATCAACATTTTATAATGTCTGCTGTCTGAAAAGTTTAAAGATCAGTTAAAGAGTGCTTACAAGAAATGGACACTATCCACAGTGGGGCTTTTACTTTTTGTAGCACTGAAACTGTTTACCAGGAAGTTTCAACAACACTGAATTTTACCTTAACTAGTAACTGACAGTCTTTATCTCACTTTCTGCCACTGACTCATAGGTGACACCGGTGAGATAATTCTCACTGGCCATTTTTACATGATAGCATCACTGGTTTACTGTAACAAAGATGTCTGTAGTAAAAGCATTACTGGAAATGAAACTGTGGCCAGGTGTGACAGCAAAAACACACACACAAAAAATGCCAGCATCTGTTTAGTTTACTTTAGAGCACTGGGAGATTACGTAAGGCCAGTCTGAGGAGGGTGAATCGTATCATGAACTTTCTCTGCTCATGTTTTCGAGAGGAAAGGTTGAAATAAATGGCCACGATTGTCCTTAAATAGACGCATCACTTTTGTTTCCAGTTAACCGACGCTTTCAGAAAGGCCAGCTGCTCCGTGTGCCCACCCCCCCCACCACCCACCCCCGTCCTCTGTCTGTCTGTCTGTGTGGTTATGGATGGTCTGGTCCACGAACACTCGCTGAGAGCAGAGGCCACATGCACAAAAGCAAAATAAACTGCAGGGGAAGGAAGTGGTTAACATTAACAAGGATCCAATAAGAAGATTAAATGTAAAACTCGGGCCCTGGTAATTGATGTGCTTCTAACTGTGTGTGTACATGTGTGTGGAAGTATGCCCAAGTCTGTATAGGTGCATTCGACTGTGTATGTGTGTGTGTGTGTGTATGTGTTGCAAATATGGGCTCTGTGTGTGGACATAATTGCTCCCAGACCTGCAGCATAACTCTACGGGTTGATTAGCAAATGTCTCTACTGTTAATAGTCGCTACTAATCATGCAACACCATCGCTATTAGCATAAATGGGGAGAGCTAGAATGAGCAAAAAAAAAAAAGGAATAAAACTTTTTTTCCTATACTACAATCGGCGACTGTGATGTAACTGGAATTTTCAGATGATTCATAAAGTCTAAGCATGCTACTGGTACATGTGTAACTTGGAAATGGTAAGGTTATCAGTGAAAAGAGTGAAAATCTCGATGCCTCATTTCCTTATCCACCCACTGACCTCAGCAGACAAGGCTCCCGCTATACCATAATGTATAGAGACACAGAGATTAACAGAACTTAAAGTTTTTTATCACATAACTTGTTAATAGAAGACTGACGAAACACAAAATCAAATCTTATGTAGTTTGTCTATATAATATTAAAGATTGCACCAGATTAATGGTTTAATATCTTAGTGATATGACCAGCGTTTAAGTATAATGTTTGCTCATATTGAGATTATTTAAAATGAACATTATGATCAGGGAGCTCTTTTCTTAAGATCCAAGTATTTTTAGGTTCTTTGTAAACTAAAAAGGTTGCTGCACATTTGCTCTATAACCTAAAGAGATGCAACAGTTTCGGTGGAATATTACTCAGCTATTAAAGGTTAGCTTAAATTAGTTTCAGCAACATCACTGTCCTTCAGTGGCCTTCAGAGTAAAATGAAAGGTAAAGGCAGTGTTCGCTGTGGAAGTATTGGGGGGGGGGGGGTTTCCATCATGTTTACATTGTAATAAATGCCATGTGTACTGACTCAAGGCTGAAACCGGTATTAGTAAGTGACCATTTTTCCCACTCCTTTCCACTAAAAATACTTTTTTTACAAGCATATTAAACAAAAACGCAAATCATTCTTTTTAAACCTTCTTGTGTTCTTTAAACTGTACAGAAAATTCCGAGTTTCTCCTCAGATTACTGAAGGTGCGCTTGTGTTTGTTTGCAGATAGAATCCGATACGATGAAATAAAGACTGAGCTTAAGTGTATTTCAGGTGACTCCTCCCCAAGGTATCCCTGGATGTACATGAAATCCCCAAGTGTTGAGTGAACTGTTTGCAGACTGCATCGTGATGCTGGCTGCTGTTTAAACAGTCATTAATTGTTGTACCTTGAATTCAAATTATTGCTGTCAAATGAACTGATTAGGGTCAGTTTTCTCTGAAATATGCTTATGTTCACAAGACTGAAAGCCTTAATGCTTCTATTGCTGAAAATTACAAATAAATTGTCCCTTCTCCAATGTAAACAAAATGCTTTTCAGTTCTCATAAACAGCCAGATAGCGTGCCATTGCATTGCTTTTAACATGCTGCCACTTTCAATGCTGTGTTAGGGTGACAGAAGCCCGAGGGAAAGTTAGAAAGCACTAAATATATGCCATTATGGGTAATAGATTGAACAAAATCCAAGACTCTCAGAGATTATCTATTGAGACGCTGTCAAACAGGGACAATGCGTGCCATTGCCATTCCCATACACTCTGCATTACTGCGAGCCCATACACCTTGGTGTCGAGAAAAAAAGAGAGAAAGAGAATCTGGGCAAACGTGGTAAAAATAAATATAGGATAAATATAACCTAAAGGCAAGGCGGCTGGATTTAAGCGAGTACTTATCCGCTCAGCATATGTTCCCTCTATGAGGTAGATTCTCCACTCCGTGTCCACAACACATCTCTATGTGGAAGGGTATGGATAATGTCGGAATGTTAATGGTTTTCCGATAATTACCGCTATCTGTGTTCTGTAATCCATCATACTGAGTAGATATAAACAAAAAATGTACATCTGTTTATTTTCCTGTTGACAGGCGCAGCAGGCTCTGTGCAAAGGTTGCTACTGTAGACGAGTTTATTTGCTTTTTTTTTTTTTTTTAACTAAAACCAAGTTAATCTCCGCTTTGAACCGTGACTGGCGACGCACGATATCGCATCAGTGGGTGGAGGAGGGCGGCGACTTTGGAACGATTTCGGAACGATTTCGGAAGAATGAGGCAGAAGAGAAAGCATCGGAAATTGTAGTAGAATTGCAGAAACATGAGTAGACACGGTCACGTTTTGGAAAATACCAGGCTTTTTCCTCCTCTCAGAGGTTTCACACGCATGTGTAGTATCTGCTGGGAGCTAACTCAATAATAAGTTTAACTACGATGGCATAACTGTGTACCCGACTTCTTTATCAATAGTCTTCAGCTTGGCATATGTGGTCAGTATAACTTTAACCACTTAAATGTTTTGTTTGTTTATGAATATTCACTGAGCTCAGGTCATTTTACTTGATTATTTTTGTCAGATGCATGTCATTTATAAAAATGGCTGATCACAAACAGACAAAGAAAAACTGGACAGGACATATTCATTTATAAACCTGTCGTTTTCAACCTAAACATGTTTAACCTTTTGCACAGGACTGGACATCTTTGCTTTCAATTCTGCAACACAGTGTCAGCGCTGCCATAATGAAGACAGGGGAATCAATCGATTGATGAATGAAAGATTAGTCTATAGACAGAAAGCCCGTTAGAGCCGTTAGCCCAAAATGAAGAGGGCATCCAGATGGATGGAGCCTTCCCAGTTCCATAATCAGGATAGACTTCAGTCTTTGCGCTTAATAAACATTAATTTTCAAAGTTTTGTGATCACTTCATTGCTATGATGTCCTTTGATGATCATACCATTAGAAATTCAACTTCAAGACCTCTTGCGCTAATGGCAAAATGTACTATTCCAGCTCTCAGTTGGAGGCCCCATTCAATAAACAGCATGCATTGAGGAAAATGATGCAGACTATATGCATTTGTCTCCTTCGTGTATTATGTTATATCCAAGAACGTATAATGTACAAGATGTAGTTATATTCAATAAAGCGCAGCATCTTCTGTACCACACGCATTAACACCTATCCTTGCATGCACACGGTAAGCACTTAATGCATCAGTGCTGATTATCACACCCACACAACCGACTTCATGCATCCCATTGAAAGTGTATGATTAACTATATTAAGGCTGATCTGCAACCCAGGCCTCCTTAGCATGAGTAATTGATTTGTGAGAATTATGGCTGTTCACTGTCTTTTGCCTATTCATTAATCATACAAGTGTTGTTTGAGTGAAACAATGTAGTGAGTAATGGTATTGATGAAGTCTCCTCTGCACACAGTTGTCTGGGGAAATGGGAACATAACGCTTAACAGAGCAGATTTCTCATAATGCCGGAATTAAGTGATTAGAATAATCGCCTTTGTGCAAATAATCTCGAACAGCAACATGCGCTCTGCCATAGCCGATTGTGCGCTCTTGTGATGCTGAGAAAAGGCAGGCGTGTGCCTGTTTTGTCACTGCTTCACCTAATTTCCCATAATCCACTCTGATAAGGCCCCATGGTCCTCATCTACCTATGCTGCATAGCGATGTGATGCACATTAGTCAATTAATAGTGTGTTAAATGACAGAAGTTCCAGTCAATTGAGTTTCTCTTGGGGGCGGGGTTGCCATTGTCCTACAATTCAAGACACAGACAGATGAAGGCAAAGACAGTGATGTTGGGAAAACCTTTGCTGCATTTAAATACTGCTGCACACATATGATGTATGTTATGTCCCACATAATTTATGTCTCTTGTTTTAACTAATGATACACTATCCTGCATTATGACATGCTCCCCTTTCGCTTTATAATTACCCTCCTGTGCAACTTTGACCAACATTACAAACACAAAGTCATATAACTGCATAAAAGTCAACTTCAGTAAGTTAGCAGCTCAGATTAACGAACAGTATAAGTCATTTTATATTCAAACATCCCATCCCCCAACTTACACATGCCCCCGCTGCGTCAGTGAAAAGGGATCCGGTCCACATTTCAAGCATTACCGCTGCAGAAAGAGGGAAAAGATCCCCCTGTTATTATGAGACCCTCAATCGAGGCCTTACCTCCTGACAAGGGCATTAAAATGAAATAAATCAGCCATTAAGAAGCGGGCGCTGGCAATTGAAACTCTATTAATGCAGCAGGCAGAAAGAGGTAGCCCTGGCGTGATGTGACAATGGAGCACCACTGTGCCCCTTTAATTGCATTTCAGCCATGTTTTTATTCCCCAGAATGGGTAAGGATGACAGGTGTGTGCAGCAGATGAGAGTGCACGGACACACAATCATACACTTGGACTTTAGTGCACGGGTGAACACACCTAATTATAGCAGTGAGCTTCGAATGGTAAAACCTCAAATGTGCATCTCCATTTCATAACAGCCCTTAATAAGACGGTCACTCCTTCAGTCAGCCATCATTGTCTATGCGTAGTCGGCAGCCAGGGCCCCATCAATGTTGCATAGGTTCCTTTCTCATTACCCTCTCTGTTAGACTAGACACTGGGTGATGGATCATGGCCTCGACTGGACCTCATTTGGGTGATCTATCGCTAGCGTTCCCCTGTGAAGTGTGTAGGTGATTATGTGCAGACACAAACACAAACACTCACACGGAACGAAAGACGACAAATCGGTCCCAAGCAATTTGACGTCCCCACTTACGGTGTCCTTGATATGAGCAAATAATGAAGCCGAGCAAAAAGTTCAGCGGTATCCTGCGCCAGTCTAATCTAAAATACGGTGTACGTGTAAACAGACGGCGGCGGTTTGATACATTATCACATGACAACAGGAGGGAAATATTCCTGCAATTTTTTGAACATTACGCAATTTAGAATTCAAGACAAAACTGAATTTTTTGGTTCATAACCTCAAAAGGAATGTTTGAATTTTGTTGATGACATTATTTTTGCTGTTAATTGCGTTATTTACTTATTCACCCTGGCAGACAGCAAAAACAAATGAAGGCATCCAGGAGAGGTGTTAGTGCTTATTTGAAATTTCGTCAGGAGCACTCCTTCACCTGTCACAGGTTATTGATATATTCATTAGAGGGCCCTATTCTCTTTCTCTGGTATCAGTTTCTCTTGACAGTAGCACTGTTGACAACATCAGTCAGTGAATCACTTTACAATTATGATTGTTGATGGCCCATGACACAAACTTGGAGGGGATGTCATTATATGAACATTAAAGTGATACACAGAGAAGCCGGGATGGAAGACCTGGTTGCTACCTCTCCTCCCCCCTCCCCTCCCACGACTGCTGTGACGCCTTCATTTAAAACAAGGCCCTGTCTTGTATGACTTTATCCTTCAGAACAATGTTATTAGATCATTTTTTAGGGGACGGACTCGATAATATTAGCAGCTTGTGCGGCAATGATATTACACTGATTTGCATCGTAATGAATGTCTGCATTAACTTAAGTGTCTTATACTTGAGGATAGCCAAAAACATGACATTAATTTGTATTTACATATTCAGAACGGTCTATTACATAGTTATACCACATTTATATTATTTACTCATTTAGTATAGAAAAATCATCATTGGCTAGGTTTAAATGCAAGAAATAAGCTTATCAAAATAAATAATAAAATCTGTATCAGCAATTTTATAGGTAAACAGGAGGTGAACAGGTCTCCTCTCGGTAACTTTGGGAATACACCGGGCGCGTAGTGTGTGATGTCACATCTCTGACGGATTCTCGAATGCCATCTGTGAGCCTGACTTCTTGCCCTCCACATCCTCTCTGTGCTGCTTCATGCAGCTTTTGTATAAAATAGACCGCTATTTTTAGTGGCACAGAGCGGAGACCCATTTCTGGGCCACTGCAGCTCGTCTGGTGAAATTGCGAGCATTGTTTTGAGTGGGAGTGATCAGAACCAGAACATGATTCAGCCGGGCCTGGTGTATTCCCGGGGTAACCCTTCAGCAAATAAAGATATACAGTACCTCGAGCGGCCGCTTGTGGCTGGCTCTAAAAGTAAGTCAATCGCCATTTCTAAACCAGAAATAAACAGCCTGGTAACAACAAATGGCTTTAGTCTCTATGACTTTTACTCACCTATTAAAAATAACTTGAAGTATATAGTTCCAGATTAGGTCCATGGCCAGTTTGACTGACAGCAGGTGAAGCACTTCTTGGCATCACCTCATCTATTCTGAGTCACTGAACTGGACCTCTTGACTATGTTTTGTGCTGGATAAACACAATAAGCAGACAAATAATATGATTTACTGTGCAGTTAACTGTACTGACAGCCCATCCCAGTAGACTGCTCTTTAATATTGGTGAGTGAATTCAAGTATTTGACATGTAAGCCACTGAGCACTTATTAACGAATGCCTTGCTAGTGTTAGCTGATAACCCTTTGGGTCTAACAAACCAAAGTAGTGCCTGACCCTCCTGACCGTGTTAGCATGCTGTCTGTGCAGTTATTTAGATAGAGCAGATGCTATGTTATCAGTATAATGCAGTCGCTTCTGTCATGGACCCAAATTACACTTTACTATCATTCTATTGTCCTTTTTGGGCAATAAAAATAAAAGTAACACTAATACTTCCATTAGTCAAATTTTTGCAAACCACTCCACCAGTTTGCGCCTGAAATCAGCTGAATACAAAGACACGTTTGATTTTTTTTTCTTTTCTATCCATTGATTATGCAGACATTTCAAATAACTTTGCAACACAATTAACACCATA
The DNA here is from genome assembly GCF_051167445.1 of Perissodus microlepis. NCBI lineage: Eukaryota > Metazoa > Chordata > Actinopteri > Cichliformes > Cichlidae > Perissodus > Perissodus microlepis. The sequence goes on along the minus strand of NC_140469.1, from coordinate 11,953,935 downwards.
AGTAAAACTGTAGTGTGATTACTAATGCTGGAAAAGAAATGTGCTACATTACAGCATTACCGAAAAATGAACTGTGATTACAGTGAAGCTTATGCTTTACACCCAACACTGCCTGCGATCTATGTCTGAACTACTAAAGTGGGAAATAAATGTGCTTATCCGAGTTTCCAGTGAACAGTGGATTTCCATAACAGTCCAATCTTAATAAAAATGCAGGATTAGAATAATAAATAGATTCTTACTACAACTATTTTTGCTTGAGACAGTGCTGGCAGACTGACAAGCCATTCCAAAACTTCTAACTTTAACCAGTGACCAGAATTCATATATCACCTCCACAGTGCCTTATTTGAACACGTTCTCGCATTCGCCTGCATGACCTGCTGTTTTGTAATGAGAGTATTTCCTTTAGACATAGCTACTCTTACTTCAGTTAGTGATTTGCTACATCTGCCGTATTTATGCAGTATTCCTGTATGTGTTGTAAACAGCATGTGCAGGGACAAACTTGTGAGTAAGACAGAGTGGAGTTTTTGTTTCCACTCCAGTTGTGCTCCTTATTAGCATTGTTTGTAAATGCAGTGTCTTCTGCTGTATGTTAAAGCTGCTATCACTGAGGAAATTGGTTTCTCTTCCTTTTCTGTGATCTAAATAACCACAAAAGGGTGAGGGAGTCTCGAAAGAAGCCCTTTGATTCTGCAGGAACTCACATTTGTGCCAACATTTGGCCAGTCATCACCACCAATAGTTTATGGTTTCCAGTTTCCCATAATAAGGGCATGAGCTAACCAGGGTTATTCTAACCAAGTGTTGATATTTTCACTGTGTTGACTCAAAACCCAGATGAAAAATCTTATTCAGAGGGGAAATCTCCATGTATGTAAACATAATCAGTGTTGTTGAAATATTCACAGGATGAAAAGTTGACTTCTTGTGGTCGCCATGTGATCTCTCTATGGGGTCTGTATATTTTGCCCTGCTGTTGCTGCTAGTAAATGCGTGGCCTGTTGAGAGATAGGCTCTCATCTCCTTTTCACATTACTCTCCTTTTTCCCAATACTCCAGCTGCAGCGGCACACAAACACACACACAAAACACATGTGGCTGGCCTTGTTGCCATAGCAGGCTAACGGGTTGCAGCAGCGGCAGATTTGATTGCCTGCCTGGCGCTGAAGTGAAGAAGAGGAGACAGGACTAAATGAAACTCCATCCATCTTAATGAAACACAATTATTTTCCACTTATTAATCATTGAAAAATCAATATGTCTCTTCTCGGCCCAGTGTCGGCTGGATTTGTCATTTGAGGCTGAGCTGTTATGTATCATCCCCTGACGCCAGGACAGTCACGGGTTCAGTCACCTGTGGCCTTTAAGAAGAAGGGAGGGGGGCATAGCTGGAGATGCGGCCAGACACAGAGACGGGTTTCAGATGGGTTGGGCAGAGGAAAAGAATTTGAGAAAAGTAAGCAGAAGAAAAATAGCGGAAAACGGTAATAAATGAACAAATTGAAGAGAAGCGAGAGGGATGAAGGCTGCTCATTCTGTCTCCTCGCTGCTCGCTGAGACAAATGGGAACTCATTAGTGGCTGTTGGTGATTGCGTGTTTCTTCACAGATCAATTTACTAAACACATTGTTTAATGGGTCATTATTAAAGTCTAAGGCCTTGTATTGACAAGGGTGAAAATTGAGGTTAGGTTATCAAATATGATATATATATATTTACTTAAATGCAATTGATTGGAAAGATTTAAGTGTTTATTTGCCATTGAGCTGTATACATTTTATTAACCAAGCAAAGCAGTGTACTCAAAGGATGAAGAAACGACGCACTTTCTCAAACGAAACATTATGTATTACATACATCTGTGTTGCATTACCGTCATATTTCACCGTATTCTCAATAACATCATGTTTACATCCACTACGTCACAGATTGCTGATCATGTTGGTGTAATTTGCACTGAAATGCTTTTCATTTGTTATTCACAAACTTTCTGCTCTCAATATAGAAAATCCATGAAATGGCATAGTTATGAATATTTAATTGATACCATTACCTCTTCCCTAAGTGCACAGGTTTGGTACACAACATAGTAACCTTTAAAAGACTATTATGATGTCTTTTATTATTTATTTATTGAATTTTCTAATGTGTCTTACACTGTTAGAAAAAACATCTTAAAAAAACAGTAATAGCAGCTGGGGCGCCAAAATACTACCGGAAAATAACAGAAAAATAACTTACTCATAAAAACACGGTTATTTCCAGTAATGAAAATACAATTTGTTGCCCTAATTTTACATGGGATTTTGCCTTTTTCAAGTGCTTTTAAACATTAAATTAGGAACAATTTAATGTGATTAAACAATGAAATTACCTATAAACAAGGTCAATGAATGCGGCAATATGAATAATAATACTTAAATGTACAGAAATATACAGTTAACAGTTGGTTTAAATAATAATGGATTGCATGCATATAGCACTTTTTGAGACCCTCAAAGCGCTTTATAATTCCCCTCTGGCCATCACCAGTAGGTGGTAGGTGAAGTGTCTTGCCCAAGGACACAACAACCGAGAGTGTCTGAGCCGGGGCTCGAACCGGCAACCTTCTGATTACAAGGCGAACTGCCAACTCTTGAGCCACGATCGCCCGAAATAGCAATAATAATAATAATAATTTGATGTAAAAAAAGTTTCTAAGAATCATGTTATATACTTTTCCATAGCATTACATTTGAATTTAACAGTTCAATCTTTCAAATAACGGACAAATATTTGTGAAATCATGATACATTTGTGAATGTATTTTAACAATCTAAATATGCATATGTACAGACAGATACATTAAAAAAAACAGGAAAATTATGTTTTATTACATTACAGTGATTTTACGTTAATTTACATTTGAAATGTGAAATCACAGTCTATTGATGTAAATTTAATGAACAGTACAAAACTGTAAAATACACAGTAAAAAAGATTTTTCTGTGTTTAAAATAAAGTTTTTGCTATTTTCTGTACTTGAATTTAGCTTCAAATTTGATTGCAGTTTGTTAAGCATTCAGCAGTAGGGTCAGTGTAATGCTTTGCAGTTCTTGTTTCAGACCACGCTGAATGAAATGTATCAAATTAAAAATAGATTTTAAACTTTCAACATCCATTTCCTGTAAATACAATAAATTCCTGTAAATGTTCATGAGTTATTTTTTTGTATTTATTGCATTGTTGCTTCAAAGTTCAAATTGTTAAAAGTGTTTTACACTTGGTGGTGGAGTCCTGAGCCAGCTACGCGACCACAATATGCAAGTAAGTAAAGTTTATTTATATAGTGCTTTTCCCAGACATAAATGTAACAAAGCGCCACCAGTGTAACAACATCTATCATTTAGCCCATCTGACTTTTTAACAGCTGCACTATACAATATGTTAGACACTAATAAAATGTTATAGATTTTACAAATTATGTTTTTACCTGTATTTATAAAGTCCTTCATGTGTTAACTCTAAGGATACTGAAATTCCACTCTGCTGTTAACAAAGCCATGTCAGGCATCTGTTCAAGAGTTTGCTCTGTTGCACGTGACTCAGTTTTTTAATGAAGTTTCCAAATTCAGGAGCATTTCATTTTCTGTATTTTCATGATGTAATCATGTCATTTATGATTTTACTATTTATTTTTTAGGTTCCTTCTCCTCATGTGCTTATACATATCCGGCTGGCTCAAAAATAACAAACACTGCAGCTGCTAAAACCACTCGTGCATGGAAATGCACAGGCAAACATCTTCATTAGTCACAAGTAACTTTCTCCAACTCTCAAAACATAAAAAAAAACCTTATGTGCATCTCTCTTGTTTTTCTCCACAGCAGAGGAATGAAATCCATCAATCTGCCATTCATCAATTTTATCGCCCGTTCTCTCCTCCTCGGCCACCCCATAACCCAAAAGGAAAGCTTTTGGTGCTGTTTTGAAAAATCGTCCTGAGAAAAAATGATTCCAAACGGCTCAACCCTTTGTTTTCCCTCTCAATAAAGCAAGCGACAAGGCCGGCGCTTGATATACGAGCGTCGTGGGCGCCTGGGCATGCAGCAGAGTGCATAAGCAAAGCCATGTTTCACGGCAAACAGTGTGTTCTTTACAGTCACCATGGCCGGATGAGAATATAATGTTCTACAGCACATAACTGCTTCAGGTCAATACTTGATTTGCTCCAGCATGTTGTAGAGCCTCTGTTCTGGTAGGGGTCTGGGGATGCATTAGGGGCCCCAGAAACAGGACACAGAGGTGGTTGGTTGAGGAGGGACATGGAGTTGGGGCTGCTTCTCAGTGTCAGAACTGGGGTGCGGCTAGGCCACATTCCCCCGAGTCCCTGAAATCATTTCCAGGTATGTGAGGCGTCATGTGTGTGTGTGTGTGTGTGTGAGATTGAGATGTACAGCTACTCAGAGTCATGTGCACATGCTGTATACGGGCACTTCATTTAAAGCTAGAGTATATTGAAATAAAAAAGCGGCAAAAAGTTCCCACGTGGCATTCCTCGAGAGGGAAAAAATAGCGTATAATCTAATGATCATACAAGCCAACAATTCAAGGACACAATTATTTCAATATTTTTTTTTTCTTAGCAGCTATTATACATAACAAACAGACAAGCACATTTCAAAGTTTCACTATATGTTGCAAGATCTGGATGTTTTCTGTGTGTCACCCAGGGACAACAATCCGTGAGTGTCGAAAAGCACCCGAATAATGGATGGCGGTGAGGCCAGTTGCTGAGGTTCCTTAAATATTAATGTTGTTGAACTGCCGTCCATCCCAATCCTGACACAGCGCTGAAAGAAAATCATTTGCCCTTTCAATGAGATAAAACACATTGTGGATATACCCGAGTCCATATAGGTCTATATATAGATAGATGAATGACATCATCTTTTCTTGATGACACTAGCGCTGACTGACATCTTACTTCAGAAGATTTACTGTGGGATCCGAAACAAAAAGCCAGGAGGCTCTACGGGAAAGGACACGTGCAATGTTTTCAGCTTGTTTTAAGACTTTTGTTGCTTGTCATTTCGTCTATCTTCAATTTTTATGACATACTTTTACAAGTAAAGGCACAACTGTCAAGAAGTAGGTAAGTTTGTGACCGTAACACAGATTAAGAACGCACCCGTGCACCTTTGAGACGAAGAATATTTAATTTGTCTTGTTTAGATTGAGGATCATTTTTAATTTGGTAGTTTGAGCATATAAAAGTTTGCATGGAAGGCGACCACAGTGAGACTTACATGTTAGCTTGCTAGCTGGTGGCACAAATTAGCAGCACGAACACTTGACTGTCTCTGAAATGTTGCTAATACAATGCTGTCATGTGTGCTTGGATTAAAAACACATTTTTAGCTAACTTAATTTCAAGCAGTTACACTTTCAATACCCTTTTAGTGGTTGAAAAATTAGTTTCCTTCCATAGTACCCACTAGGGCTGCCACAAATGATTATTTTGATAGTCAACTAGTCACCGATTATTTTTGCGATTAGTCGACTAATCAGATCATGCATCCATTGGACGTAAAACGTACAGCTTATTGCACCAGCATGCGTCTGCTCTTATATAACTATCATTAGCTTACAGCTTAAGGTGTTTAAGGTATGTGCTAACTAAAAATAAAGACAAGATGAAATGTAATCAGCCTACAAATGCGTTTTCCGAAGGATGCGGCCCCTGAATTTGGACACAGCTACGATACCGGACACAGCTTCTTCTTCGGGGTTTAACGGCAGCTGTACATGCAGTGCTGCCATCTTCTGTTTCACTCTGTTATTACACTCTTAAATCCTACTACTTATTCCTGCGTCTTTCGGGATCTTACAAAGCTTCAAACGACGCGTCGACTATTAAATTAGTCGTCGGCGATTTTGATAGTCGACGTAATCGTGACTAGTCGACTAATCATAGCAGCCCTAGTACCCACCGGTTTACTAATTATTAGTCTTTTTGGATGTCACATGTGAGGCACATCGCTTCCCATGTGAGCATGCCCTGACTTTTACTCTATCTAGTAAAGTAGAGCCATAAAACATGAAAGTTTAAAATAGCATTAACTCCTCATTTTGAATTCACATTTAGTCTGAAAAACAAATGTCAGAAATCCACGCGCTAAAAAAGAAAACCCTGTGTAGTCCACTAATATGGAAAAATACAGGAACTACACTCAAACGGCATCTACTACCTCTTCCCATTTTTATGCTAAATTAATGACCTCACTCTAAAACAAGTTTGCCTTCTGTAGGAAACTATTAATTTGTGGTGTTGGCTTGTAAATTCTTTTTTTCCTTTAGCTTTTTTTTTAAACACAGCTTGTCACAGTGGCGGTCTTAAACCTTGCTAAACCAAGTGCTGGAGCCTGTTTTTATCATGGCTCTAATCCAGAGCCCCTGGGTCCCCTTGCCACATTGACCAGATGAAAGGCCTTGCCCAGATGTTTACAGCCTGTGAAAGTGGCAGGGAGCTGGTGTCGGATGCTGGCACAGCGTGCCAACAGACAGAAAACAAGGCAGTAAAGCCCCATGCTGTTTATGTAGAGTTTAAGAAAAAGGAGGAAAGAAACCGTGTCAAAGGGAAATGATGGTGTCGTAAAACCTGAAGACCGTGCAGGTATGTGTGATCTGTGTAGATGCGCATTTGTTACTGGGGTAATTGTTGTAAACAATGATACAGAGCAAATAAACATTTTTCTTTAAAAAAAAAGAAGAACAAGTCCAAATGGCCACAATGCGCAACAGTAAAATCCAATCTGGTCTACCAAAAGTGCACACAGGTTCAGTTGCTCCAGGTCACAGCTCCCAAAGGTGTAACCTTGACCTCGGTTTGCCAGATGGCACTCACAGTGGCATCGCCATACTTAGCACGCTGACCTCTGTGACTCTATTGAGAGTGTGTGTACTTGTGTGCATGTGACTGTATCTGCTTGAATGAGTGTGTGATGTGTGTACGGCTATATAAATGTGACACTGAGAAGTCTGTCTATCCATGCCAGTCTGTCCAAAGCCCAGGCCATCTGGTGCCCTCTGTCAGAGTGCTTTTATTTAGCTTTCCTAGATAAAGGCCCAGAATTACTGTGTGTAGGAGGCCAGACTTTCACTGCCAAGGTCAGGTCACAGCAGCACCGATTCCAGCATGGGGTTAATCATATTTCAACATGCTACGCATCATTCTAACATCTATTTATCTTTACCAATTGTATTTTGAGATGTACTAGGACACAGGCCTCGACAGGCTCTTCCAGCAACCTCATTTATATCTCTATTTCATGTATGTTGCTGTCAGGGAAAAACATTCCCATATTACATGTAATTAAAAATAAACAAGTAGTTTGAGTTTTTTATTTTAAAGCTACAATAACAACAATATTCGTCTAAACTTTGAAATTATTGACAGCTGAATATAGTCTAAAAACACGGCATGAATACGAACAAAACAAGGAGAAACAAAGGAACAAGCAAAAACTTGATGACTCTTACTTTTCTTCCGATTTAATTTGCAGACGCTGATTAATATTTTCAAACAACAGAAGAATGAAACTCATCGTTTTCTGTATTGCTATACATCATTCATGGTGAAAACAATACATTTTTCGTATATAAAGGACTAAAACCTTCTGGCCTGCAAACGCTTCAACTGCGTTTTTCCTAAGCAAGTATTCAAAACAGACAAAAACTCTGAGACCTTATTATCCTCAAAGCTATTGACCTGATCCTGCGTTTGAATATTTGAGTAGAGTTTCGCCTCGGGGTGCTTGCGTTAAGCGTGGAATTATGTAGATGTCACCTCATTATTGCAATGCTGTCTTGTGTACACCGGGATGCTAATAAACAAATAAATAAATGGTCTTCGGGAGGGTTTCTCTGGCTTCAAACAAAGCAACATTCACACCTCTCGCCTGCCCTCTAACAGCCCCAATTAGAAGGCCTCTCTAAATGAATGTGCCGTGTGTTTCTGGAGCCGCGCTGTCTCGTGACTTAATCTGGATTGAGCAGACCACTGTTTTATTAGGTTACGTGCGGCCGCAATGTGTCTTGTCACTTTGCGGAGACAGCGGCCGATAAAATCCGTTGAACGGAATTAGATTGTCATTGATGTGTCAGTAAGATCGCGAGAACAACAGATCGATGGCCGAATCAGCGAGCGATATTTGAAGATGCAGACAATGGATAAATGAACAAAAGGAATTCAGCAGGGAAAGTTTGAGCGCACATCACCCCGTGTCTGTGCCTCTCCTATACACACATGTGGAAACACACACACACACTCGCACACATACAGGTCTTTTCTCACACTTTAGCTTGGAGCAATCTCACAACACTGAACAACAGAGAGCCAGTGAGGAGGGGAGAGAGAAAGAAGCCAAACCAATTCCAATACAGCACTAATGGGCCACATCATGCCAATACAATAAATAATGGCCCTTTCAGCTCAGTCAATAGTGAGTAAATGAAAATTTAACCTTTCATTAAATGTGGTCGTATTATTTCCCCTACTTTCTTCCCAGTTCTAGTTCCCTCTGACACTTTATTTCCATTGTGTACAAGAACCATGTGCAAATGTTACGATGTGAACCGTGCACTCGTGTTAAGAGGCGAGTAATACAGTTTAGTGCTGTAGCGGGCTACATTACATACAGTGAGATCTACGAATCAAATAGATGTGTATTGTTGTCTTCCTAATAAATTACAGGTCATACAATAAATCTATCACGCAGACGATGCAGACAGTAGGCGAGCCCGCAAAGATATTACAAAATCGAATTCCCCTTGCAGTACAGTTTGCATATGTAGCCAACTTGTTCCCAAATCTCCACTGATTTCTGCAGACTGTGCAGCAGCATTATTGGGAGAGGAGGTGATAACTCTCCAGGCATCTTGTCTGGTTGTTTCTGGTAGATGAAAAGGCTCTGGGCCTGCTTTCCACTGTGGCCAACCTGCCCTCTTAATTAATTAGCGCTAGCAGGATGTGCAGGTCCACAGGGGAGAGGAGTAAACTCCAGAGGACTGGACAAGGTGATAATGTCCTAAAGGAGACACCAAATCCTTTGTGTGTGTGCATTGCTAGTAGATACAACCCAGCTCTAAATGAAGAGAAGCAATCATGTTTAATGTTTTCTGGCATCTGCTGGATAGGCCTCAACGAATTTGGACAATTTCATTCAAGGTATGTTTTGTGTTTATCACACACAAGTCTTGACAATTTATTATAAACTACACAGAAATATGTTGCATTTAAAGGAACAGGTGGGTAATTTTGGAGAGATTCACTTTGAGGGCATGAAAGCAAATAGTTAGCTTGTGATAGCTTTAAGAATTTATGTTGGCACATAACTGACATCTTAACATGCTGAGGGGGAGATTTTTTTTTTAATTGTTATTATTTTTGAACTGAAGTTTCCCTGCCCTTCCTTTATGGTACGACGAATACGTTTCAAGCTTTCACGCTGGATTCACCACAGCCACAGAGTTTCCAAACAATCCTGTAATTTACTCTACCTGGCCAAGAGATAATCGTAAGTTTTCTTAGCTGGCACAGTTTGGTGAATGTGTCATTTGAGGTGTCAAAGTAGAGAGAATTATAATAGGGCATGTTTATACAAAACATTCTTTTATTCATTTCTTTAACACTAATAAAGGGTTTTCGATATGGTGTCCCAGAATTAGTTGGTGGATTGTTGGTGGATTATACCAGAGTTATTTGCCGTCCACAGACAGGTCAAAGTTAAAGAATGCACAAAGTGCCACAAATTAGACAACATTACATGATCGTATGAGGTACGAGATACAAATAACTACTGTCTACCTCCAAAGCTCAAAAGATTACGTTTCTCCAGGAGACTAGGCTTTATCTTTAAATTTCAAAGCTTGTTTATCGGGAATCAGGTCCGAATTTTTTAAAACCTAAATTTTTCTCCTAAAATGAAACCTTGGATGCATTTTTACTCCAAGTTCAGAAACAGTCATCTCACCCTTGATAATAGCTTAAACTACACTGGTTAATGAAAAGAAATTTGTTCAAGCTAAGAGCGAGACAGCAGCTTGCAATCACACAAATAAGTTTGGCTGATTGCATCAGATCTGTGTTTAAGTTTTTTCTTAAAAGAGATCAATTTGTATGGATAAGAATCCAAGTTGTGATGTGTTGCCAGTACTGTAGGATTAGACAAGGAGATAGGAAGAAAGGAAAGGAAAAATTAAGAAGAAGAAGTCGTCAGTGGAAACACTTTGCAAGATTTTGCTGTGCTTGCTTGTATTGCTAAGCTGTTTCTGTGTTTGTGTGGGGGGAATACGAGTGATGTAAAGATTGTTTTTAAGCTTTAGATCTTTGATGTTTGACTGGAACAACACTACACTCTAGTTATAAGATACCAAAGTCTGGGAACAGAATATTTCAACCTGAATTTTAGTGTAAAGCTGTGTAACATCAACATTCGCACGATACAAACTCGTAGATTCACTCAAGTTGTTACTTCAACTTTTTATACACATCCTCCTGACCTCTGTACTCTTAGCATATGTGTAATCTTGCGATTTATCCTTGCTTTGTTATTGTGTATGCATGTGCTCGGCGTGTGTGCGTGTCTGTGCACGTGCGTGTGTGTGCAAACTTCACTCTCTTTCTCTCTGTGTCTCCAATAATGAGCATGTGCACCTTTTCCGCCCCGGGCCTTCATACACAATTTAGCCAGAAAGCCATAGCTGATCATGATTTAGCTTTTGACACAGCTCGCCCCAAGGCAGGTGGGGACTAATACAGATATCTGACTCCCAGACCGCAATGGAGGGAAGGAGAGAGAGAAAGTGAGAGGCCTTTTATTGACTAAATGATAAAGAGGTTGGTAATGATAAATAACAGTCATTTTATTGTGGAATTCCCAGAAAAGACACATTCTACACAATATATAAAAAGAGAAATAATAGACGAGGAAGTTGCTCGCTGGGGTCTCAGCGCGCTCGCTCCCTACCGAGCCACCCATTGTTAAACTCCAATATTCCTCTGCTAGGGTGGAGGTCACAAATTGTGTTAGAAGGACCTGCTGCTATGAATACTACATAAGGCTGATGCAGAGTGGCAGCGTCATCCTTGTCTCTGGCACTAGGAGGAGGGCCCAGGCTGAGGCAGAGCCAGTCTTGCCCATGGGCATCGCTCACTCAGTATCTTTCTTCTGTGTTTCTCCCTCATCTTTAGTGCACTTAATCTCACTCTCTCTTTCTTCCTCCCTTTCTCATTTGCTCCCTTTCTGTCTCTCAGTATGGTTCTTGCACTGTTTTCCCAGTACATCAGGGTGGCAGGGGAGTCTCTGCTGCTTTTGCTCTCTGCCGCCTCCGAGTCTCCAGGCCCCAGCCATCAGTAAGACAAGATAGCTGACCCCATAAGGACAGATGCCTGCGTTAATGTAATTTCAGAAAAGCAATTCCCCTGTTTTAGTGTAAAACGGAGAGAGAGGGGAAAAAATAAAGCTTGTGTAAACATATTAGGATATCTATGATGGATAACGGCCTGTGCTGACCGTCACCTAGAATTAATAATCTTAACCTTACATTATGTCTGCACTTTAATATCGCCCACATTAAATACATGATATCACAAAACAGATTTCCTCGTCCACCGTCAGATCCATCTACGCTATCCGGCAGGAAGATCCCAACTCTGCTGGTGTGAGAAACTGGTGGCAGCTAGTGTGTGTGTTTGCCTCAGGACACCTCTGCAGCTCTGCAGTTCTTGGATACTGAGTGGAGAGTGGCCCAGAAATGAGCAGTCAAATCCAATTAAATTACTCAAATTAAATTGTACAATGGTTATGGAATACCTGATCGAATTACTCACATTCAGGGGATTTCGACAGCAACCAATTAGTTCAAAGTATAAAGTTCACACGCTCAAATTAACACCAAGAGAGGACAGGGCCTTTATTTGAGGGAAATGATACATCATAATTACATCACGTTGGAAAAATCACAAATTATACAGCACGCATTTAATAAGAAAATGGAAATGGTTAATAGGTCTTGATAAGACAAATCTAGCCCTGTCAACGGTGCAACGTGGTGAGGTTGGATAAATTAAAGAGGAGAAGTTATTATTGTTTCAAAGGAGCTTAAGGGCCGATTGTTGTTCATTCGAAACACGGCGCTCGGAGAGCCGTCCCCTCGTCAAACGCAACCATTAAAACTAGCATGAAAGAAAAAAAAAGCTGTTCGAGCAAACTGTAGTTAACTCGTCTGGTCACTGAGATATGTTCAAGAGGCTGGTCCGACAGTTAACAAGATTTAATTTTGTAGTAGCTCTTTCTTGTTAGATTAGCCGAAGCAGACACTTTGTCATTTCCTCCCATTGATGGAATTTTTTAGAAACTCCTGGCTTAATTGTGCGAGGGACTTCCTGACCTTTTTTACATTTTAAATTTAGCTCCTCAAGGTGCCTTTCAAAGGTGAAACACATGAGTAATGAGATACAAAATCAGCCTGTTAATTGACTTTCAGCAAATTTAGATCCGCAAAGACCTACGTATACATTTCCCTCCTTTAAAAGTGAACCATTTTAGCTAATAAAGTTATTAATCTTGCCCATACAGTAATTATCTCTGCAATTATGCTGTAATTGCACATACATCAAGGCCACCTTATACAGCGGGCAGCCCTGAGCTTACTCCAGATATCATATCATTCCTCATATCACGTCAAGACATGAGTCTTTCTCGCAGAATCTGAATGAACGTTAATTGACATTTCTATTCACTTAACGCTGGTTAATAGTTTGGTTTAAAGGGCGCAGGTGAGATACAAACTTATGGATGCTCCTGCCATTTAACATCATTTGCAAGTTAAATGAAATAAGAAGATATTTCTGGATTACAACCAAAGTCTTACTTGTTGCTAGTCGCTACTTGCATCCTCTGCGTGCATGGACAGCATAGAGCCGCAGAAGTACCATAAACGGCATAACATGATAATGCTGCTTTAATTACCCCTTGGTCAGCCCACTTACAAACCTATTGCCGCAGCAGTCAATATCCCCAAAGATCCATTCATGCCTCGGCTGATGGTTAACTTGGGAGCCTTTGCTGAATGCTTTAGCCTAATTGATATCCTTATTTAGCAATGAGCCAGTGGGAGTCGGAGGAGAGTTAAATGGAGCAGTTTACCCGGCAGTGAGCACGCTAAAACCAGATCCCTGAAACCACCACCATTGCTTGCCACAGCCTGGCAGATGATTTATACCAGCTAATTTAGTGTTCCAAATTGATTACCGCCAGTATTGTTTTGTGTTCACAAATGAATGCTTTTACCATTTGTTCTCTGCTTTTGTTTCTTTTGCTTTTTCTTCCCCCCCCCACCCTGCTCCAATAATCACAACCCAGAGCATGTTTAGCCGTGGTTACTGTTTTCCAGCAAATTACACCTATTTATGACAGCTGAGTGCTCCCATGCCACTAACTAACACCGGGGCCAGGTCACATGAGAGACTCGGCAGCTTCCTTAAGGCATCCAGACCTACTAATCACACACATCCACAGAGCTGCACATGCAACAGTGCACCGAGCACGATCAGCAGAATATTTCCTATACATTCACACCCACGGTGTCTCATGTATTTATTTGCGATGCAATATCTGAGAAGCTGCTGCAAGCAAGCTTCGCACAGCTGCAGGATTACACTCAACTCCCATGAAAACAACAGGTATAACCCAACGCAGACGTGTCCAAAAGAGAACAATGCATACCCAACAGGTCAAACAAAGCCATCGGGAGCAACAGGAAAATCAGATTCTTCTTTTAAACTGGGTTTGTAGGTCTCTCCCTCCTGCCTGTCTCCCCAGATATGTCTCCCTTAACAGCTCAAAGTAATTAGCAACGACCACATGCCAAAGGTAGGGTAGCTACTGTACACAGAGTAGGCAGACCTTATCTTTAATTTGAGACATTGAGATGCTCTGTGGGGGCTTTTGGAGAGCTGGGAGCTATAAGGTAGACAGGCAGGCTCCCCCTCCCAAGGTCGCTTTAGTGAGACAAGCTAGTCTGGGGACAAAAGGATACCTCCTGTATGCGAGCGCAGGTTTTGACAGTTTAATTATAATTTCATTTTTGGTTTATTTTTACACCAATCAAAACTTGAGCCTCGTCTGCGGCCAAAATAGACGTTTCAAAAATTGCAAAATATCTGCTGCCAAAGTGCATCTGTAAACACAACTCTCCGCCTCGCTGTTTCAAACTTTGCTTTTGAGTGATACCGCCGAAAGTCCTCCAGGGCTTCCCATTAGTCACGTTGCTGAGCTCAGAGCTCAGCCACAAAATGGCCTCCAATCTTGGGAGAATGTCGTCAGCCCATTCTTTATACTGTCAGGATGAAGAAGAGCATAAAAACGCAGAGTCGATAAAGTCATATGAAATGCTTGATATCGAAACATGGCGCACCGCAGTGACTGATTCGGCATTCAGGTCCAGTTGTGATGCGTTGCTCTTGCTGTGGGATAAGACAAAGGGAACAGGAAACAAGTAAAGGGGGGAAAAGGAAGAAGCCACTTTGCAAGTCTTTGCTCTGGTTGCTTATATTTCTGAGCTTGTTTTTGAGTCATGTGGGGACTCAATAGTGGCGTAAAGATTGTCTTTAAGCCTTACATTTTTGGTATGATCCTTGTTATTTGACTGGAACATTACTATTTTCCTTGATTACAGTAATCGCTGTACTCAATTGGTATGTGTATAATAACAACCAGTTAGAAGGATGTTTGAGAAGGAAGCATGTTCATACACTCTAGTTATATACATACCAGTGCCTGGGAATAGAGGTTGGGGCACCAATTTATTTCTTTTTTTCTTTTTCTTTCTGAGCAGTGAAGTCAATACTGACTCAGACAGAGGTGGTGAGATGAGAAAAAGGGGTATGACAGATATTAAAAATGAAAGACAGTGCCACTTTTTTTTTCTTTGTCCAGATTGTGCTTTTAGCCCACAGCTCTCGAAAGGCTGAAATACTAACTGAACTAAAACAGCAGCATCAGATCGAGCTGAAACTTACACATGATTTATGCTTCAGACAGAAGCACCGTGAGTTAGAAAAGCGCAAAAATTGAACGCCTACATTTAGGTAAAAGCTGACAGCGGCACTTTAAGTTTGCCTTAAACATATTGGTTTGGAAAGCGGAGAAATATGCTGGTATTACTAAAAGAAACTGACACTTCTGCTAGGTCCAGCAACGTGACGGGAATCTAAGCGCATTAATGAGTTGGAGTCAAATTCAATTTCTACCTCAAAAAAAGTTGCAAACCGAAGCTTTAATCTATTCCAACACTCCAATTTGATGCAACGGACTGATAGGAATCCCCCTCCCACACACGCATACACACACCTCCGCACAGTATTTGGATGGCATTAAACTTTTCCGAGTATTGTATACAAACACTCACTGTGTCAGGCCCCAGCTCCAATTTGACATTAACACACAGAAACATTCCTGACTTGAGTGAACAACCGACTTGACGTGAATGTTTTCTGCACATGCAGGAGGAAAGGCAACGAGAAGAGAGAGGTGGGGCGGGGGTGAGGAGTGGGGTTGCGGTGAGATTTTGGACAGACCGTGTTAAGATCATCGCTTTGGGCTAGGCAGGTTGCTATGCGCTGAAATGCTAATAAGCTTCCTGGCTCTCGGTGCAGGTCGACCAGCCTGTGCCGACTCGTCTTGACACTTCACACACTTGCTGTCTTCCACCCTTTTTAATCATTTTTGATAGGCCTCCCTGGGATGCCATCCATTTAATTTGAAAGGGTTGAGCCACCCAAACATTTTCACTATCTTTAAATAGAGGTCTGCCTCGACTTGCCTGCTACATTGTGGCCTGACAAGGTGAAAAGCAGCGAGGTAAAAAGCTGTTTGCGTTTTAGGAGGATAATATTAGGCCGACAGTGGTAGGGATTCGTAGGAAAGAAAGGTGAGTGATGTCGACGGAGGGCAAATAAAAGGGGATGTGGGGGGAGGGGGGTACTGTAACAATAGAGGAGCAGTAAACACAGGTGTGGATGCACAGACAAGAATACAGACTGTGACAGGTTTAGATGCCTCTTTATAATCATTAGATAACAACACATTTTCCAAAGAAAGGGTGGTGCACCTTAAAAAGTCATAAATGAAAAGTGCGGATGAAATGAAGTGCGTGGGAAAAACGCAGTATTAAAAAGTATGGAGTAACTTGTTGAAAACCAAAAGGAAGCAAACACGGGATTCAATATATTAAAGGCGGCACAACTTTAGCGGTCGACCTTCCAAATCAGTTAGAAAATCATTTTCTGTTATAGATTAGCTGATGATGTGTATTCCCTAACAGACTTTAACAGCCACTGTCCTACTCTATATATCTTACGCTCTCTCTGAAAAATATCAGAGCCTGCAGCCAACGCAGCATGGTCAGAAATGAACGGCGGCCACGTTGTATGATTCATCGAGAAGAAATAACATATTTTATTGGAGTCTGAGAGATTTATTCACTGAGGTTGCACTGGATGTGTAAGGGACACGTTCACCGGGGGATTTCGCCATCCAATTTACCAGTGTGCTCTTCTATAAACATCAGTCAGTACAAATGGGACAAATTCTACAGAAAAAATCATAAACAAACCATTACATCGCATTTTGGAAATTGTCAAGAGATGCTCCTGACGATGAGTATCCAGTCAGCGTCAAAGGCAGGGGGGAAAAAAGCCCAAAAGGCAAGTGGGGATGTCTGCATGCTATATGATATTACCGTGACTCTCAAGATAAAGATATCGCAGATTATTGGTTTAGACTGGCGAAGAAAGAGAGAGGGTGAGACCGGCGTAAACAGATAGCAGAGGCAAGAGAAAGGGACGTAGACAGAGAGAGGGCGAGTGCTCAAATATATATTCTGCCTCTTAGCAAAGGCGCAGATAGCTTTGAGCCTCTCGATGTCGTTCATGTGAAACAGCTGGAGCTCTTGATGGAAACCACACTCAACTCCAAAAACAAGCCCGCTTGTTAGTTTCTGACTGTGACAGAACCAGTTTTACATGCTCTGCATTGTAGTTGTAGCCTGCGCAGTAAACCATCATTTGCTCAAGTCTAATTTAGCTGCGTGTATTCGCAGGCTTTTAAGATGCAGTAAACTCAACTGTTGTGCATGTTTTCACTAAAAAAAAAATGGGTGGTTGTGATCATGGCCACAAATCAGCATGTAACCAAAAAGCTATAGAAGGGGAACTGTCATAATTATTAATTAGTCAATATTACTGAATGGAAAAAGCCTGCCTTTGGTTTTCCTCCCTACAGTTTAATCGAACACAGCCAAAGACGAAGCCAAGTTAAACAACACCAGGCAGTTAATCTCCACCACCGTACCCTTTGAATGCAGATAGAGTCCACGGGTTTTAAGTGAGCGAGCGGGCCCACGTTTTTTAGATTTGCTTGTTTGCTGTTGTTTGCTGTATTTAAGTGGTCTTTTATTAAAGCCAGCCATCTTCCATACAGCCTTAATGCATTTCACTGTTGCGATGCTAATGGCGCCCTAAGAACACATTATTATTCAGCATTAGTTTCATTTCCCTTTGAGCCTCAAATGGCGACAAACTGTCTTGTAACTATTAGTTTTAACTTGCATAAGGCACGCCACATGCAAACATTTCTGACAACAAAGCTCAAAGAAAAAGACAAAAAAAAAATGTTGGAAGTTTTTCCAAATTACTTATCAGGACAAAACAACTCAGGAAACGTCAGCGTCTTTTTTAAAACATGACACGTGTAACTACGGTAACTATTTTCAGACAGTCTTGCGAGGAAAGCTACCATAAACAAACGTATCCTGCAAAAATGTCTTCTTCTTTTTCTTCTTTTTCTTGTACTTGCCGACATGAATCGGGGTTTGCTTGCATACTCCAATCTTTTTGTGCTCATGCAAGAAAATGTGTGTAAACATTAGGAATACCATGCAGATAGGTTATCTGCAGAAGTGTCTTTAAATGCACTTGTTGGAAAAGATGTACTTCTGACTATTGCTTCCATTTTGAGCAAGCTTGCCTTGTGTGCGTGTGTGTGTGTGCGTGTGTGTGTGATTAGGACTCCCCACTGACCTGCTGTTTGGCTACAGAGAGACAGAGTGGAACTAGCCATATTACTGTTCTTACCCTGCCATCTACTGGCTCACATCATTCTAGGCCCTGCAGTACATTCATCCCTCCGTCATGCACTTGCTCCCTCTCCCACTCTACACACACACACACACAGAGAGAGAGAGACACATGCACACACCTCTCCCTTTTTCAAGCTATCTCTCTCCCTGTGTTTCCTTTTCTCTGCTTCATCTTTGTCTCTTTCTTCCTCCCTTGTTTCATTTCTTTGCACGCGTAGCCATCGTCTGCCCGTTACATCACCCCTCCTCAGAAAGAGGGAAAAAAAGAGAGGGTGGAGAGAGAGAGAGTGGGGGACTAAAGGGAAGCAGCGGACAATTGTTATCGAAAAATAAGCATGGAGTTTGAAAGGGATTTTAATTGAGGCATTCGTTATATTTGAAAAGGTGAACTCCTAAGGGGATGGAGGGAGAGGAGCTGCGACCCTATTCATATCCTCAGACATTCATAAAGAATGGCATCTTTTGACTTTCCCTTTTAAAACAGTGCAACCTTAAATGGCCTAAATATAGAGGAGGGGAGGTAGACACGGTAATTCCCCGCACCTTGGGGGGCGCCACTAGAGTACGGGATGGTGGGATCGAGCCGAGGACTCCAATTAACTGTGAGGGAGGGTCTAGCCACCCAAAAAGGAGAGAGACAGCGTCCTTTCCACAATCCTCCAAAGGTGGTGATGTCAATCCATCTTATTTCGTTCTAAAACCTTCCTCTGTCTGCCTCATTTTTTAGCTTTCCTCATTTTACGCTCCTTTTTTTTTTTAACCGCCTCTCCCTCTTTCTCTCCCTCACTCTGTCGCTATGCAGTAATAATGTCATTAATAATGCGAGGGCCCAGTGATTGTCCCGTTAAGACCAGTTATCCGGTTTGTATGTCTACAGAGGAAGTCAACAGAGCGCTCATTTGTTGTTGTTTGCTAAGGTCAGCTCTTTACGAGCCCCACTTCCAGTGAAGCAGACGGCCCCTGGTCTTTTCTTTATTATATTTTGACTGTGACCACTGAGTTAAACTTGGACTGTTGGTTTATTGTAAAGTTGTTGTACATGGACAATATCTCTAGGCAACATACAAGAGGCTTGTAGGCTTTTATCTTTGTACTGTCCGTCCACTTTAAGCCGGAAGATCGACATCCTTTCTGGGGAGGATGTTGCCCACACGTGCCGTTCTAGATCGACAACATTGATTACACTTTAGCGCCAACCATCTTCCTCCTGTCAGTTTGATGTCTTATGCAGTTTTGCTGTGACTAAGTGATGAAGTCTTTCCATATTATTAGCAAAAAGTTTTATCCTTACGCTTTGGGAAATACCCGCAGGCACTGTTCTGTGTATGTATCATTGATGATTTATGAAATGTAACTGCAACCAAGGCGGCATCCTTGATGATGAAGTTATAAAACTTTGTTGGAAGTACCATACCCACTGAAGGTATTTATCATGAGCCTTCATTTTTCATTGTCAGAATATCTACAGTATCGCACAACATCGGTGAAAACTCATTAAATAAGACATGGGAATGCTGTAAAAGTTAGTGACAGCCACTTGTTGATAACACAAGGCTTTTGTTCCTTTGTCCATTTGTGCTGCTGAATTAAGATAGCGTCGCTACTGCTATCATTACGGTTAATGTGTTCGGGCAATGTTATCAAAAAACAACTGCCCAATTGTTTAGCTTCAAATCTGCTATATCGCATCTCATACTGGATGGAATAAGGCACGCTTAGCTTCAGCACAGAGGTTTGGTTGGTTAAGTGGTGCGGTGGCTGAAACATGGACGGCTGCATCATGAGCCCTGCAGAGAAAAACTGTTTTGTGTACATGAACATATGCAAAAGAATGCATTCTGCAGTGATGAGCACAGGAACAAATGCACACATAAATATTTCCTCTGATCTTTACAAAATCCTTGATTACAACGCTGGAAATAATCACAGCTCAGTCATAATCACTCATAAAAAAGAACCTCAGTTATTAATTTCAGCTCCTGCCAAACAAAATTCTTCCTTTGTTGCATTTCATTTGGACTTTAACGGTGAGTCATAAAAGTCAGATTCAGAGGCAGGCTGGCCAAATCTGACATCCACTGGTAATGAGTGGAGCGTTTCTCTTGAACCTAGCGGGATGTTGTTTAAAACTGTCTTAAGTACGGTGCAGATTATTAATATTACCGGTTGAACTTAAACACATGTGGTTAGTTTATTGTGTTTATTTAGTTTGGCTTGTGCAGCCGAAACGGAGAACAGTAATCCGTGGAGCATTCAAACCCTGTAAGTAGACCCATGATCGTGCACAAGCGCAGACAGACAACTGCACACATGTAACAAGGTTGCAGATTTATGCGCACATTACACAAGCTCTCGTCGCTGTGTGCATGCAGAATCACAAATGCACCCACCAAAACACACGACACCTATTCCACAATTCATTTGTCATATCATTATGCAAATGCTGCACACTGAGCAAATCTCAAACCTCTCAAAGCCACAGTGGGAAAACTGGAGAATAGTGATGAGACGTATCCATGTGCTTCTGACCTTCTTTTTTTTTTTGTTTTTAACTGTTAACATTTTATTTGCTTAATGTCAATATGCCAAAAGTATGCATGTAACACCTTTAATACTTGTTTTTTAATAAGAAAAACAAGGCGCTACACTGAGTTGCACAGCAGCCCTCATTTGCAATAAAGGCACATTTCTAATATCAGAGCCTACGTTCTGAGCAAGTGACCAAGTTGAGGTGTGATCTGTTATTTAGACAGGTTGGATGCACTTCCTCACAGCCTGAAATTTCCCCCGGGGGCTCTCTTCCATTTCTCACTGTCATGGATTTGAATCTTTTTACCACTGAACTCTTACAATTACTGAACATTCATCACCTGCCTACCTTCTTAGCTACCTAGATACTGTATGGAGACCAGAGATATGGGGCAGACTGGTGCAGTCGGGAATACCAAATAAGACTGCTGTAACACAGTAAGGAATTCTAAAATCCTAAGATCACAGGAACGTGTGTTTTATTAGTACCAGCAGTGTTACTTGGTTACATGCTTTTATTTAACTAACAAAAAGCTAAACTGAGTGAGGACAATTCATGTTAATGAGCTAGCAACAGGTCGCCACACACCAAACAATACCCCCCTTTTATTGTCTATTTTACTACAAACAGGACTAGTTTACAAAATCAGTCTTATGCTATTTAAAACACACTTAACTTTCAATCAGTTCTCTGGTTTAAACTAAAATACTTAAAGGTACAGTCAGCAATTATTTTATTTCTGTAATGGAAAAAGGCAACATAATAATATAAAAATTACAAATTGATGCATTATTATAAACTTAGAATTAATCAATTAAAAATACATAAGAGCGGCCGCTAGTTTGTGGAAGCCACCATGTTGCCCCGCTATCTTGAATATAGTAGCAAGATGAACACTGATGTTCTGCGTTTTATATGTATGGCTAGAGACCGCCAAAGCCACAGGGAAAGAAAACTTGAAGGCACTCGTGTATCGTGGAGGCAAATATTAATTCGTGCCTGCACCTTCAGACTCAAAATATGAAGGACCATGCCTAGGTTTTATTATCTTTGGAGGGGTCCCCTTCACTAAAAAAGTAAAAACACAAAGGAAAGAGACAACACTCAAAACCATGCTTATTTATTCCCAATATTGTCACAAGTAGCAGCAGATTAGACATGCTAGCTAATGTTATGCTAGCTAATGTTATGCTAGCTAATGTTAGGCTCAAGTGTCCAAAAACTCACACTTTCTCTCTGATAAAAAGTTTGATCACATTCTCACATCATATAACAGTTTATTCACTAAGTTTCTAAATATAACAACATTCAACTTCAAACAAAGTTTTATTTTATTTTGCTTTACTTTGGAAGAATAACCTGACACTAAAAGTAAGAAATTAATAAAAGAATACCTACAAGTATGTAGATGCAACTATGAAAATATACGTATATCATAAATTATAGTAAAATATGTCCATAATGACCCAAATTAGTGCAATTTTGACTACTGGGTTTTGTATTTAAAAGACAGTAATTTTCATTCTGTGATTATTTTCTCTCACAGGGAAAAAAAGGATTCCTCTAAGCTGTAAATCCTCTAAACTCAAATGGTCTTTAGTATCATGGATGCCTCAAAAAACCACAGTGACTTATAACCAAATGCCACTGTATATCTCTGCAGTTTTCCCCTCATGAATAAAAGTCCTGATCTGTGAGGTGAGAGGATTTACCCCTGTGGCACACCCAGTCACCCCCTCTAGTCACTTGTGTTACTCAAGCTCACTTGTAGAAGTCCCTTAACACTAACCGAGAAAGCATAAATATATTATAATCTCATCACCTGTCCATTTATACAGGTGTCACCCTGCCTCGCAACTTGATTTTCCAGGAGGGCAGCAGTTTTTCCTGTGGCAGCGACTGAAGTCACAGCATTATTATCAGGCAAAATGTATTCATGATAGCAGAGGTCCGAGTGCCCTGTGGGCTTTGTAATATAATACCAGACCTCTTTATCAAATTTAACAGTTTATTGGAAACAGCTTGTACACATGATTTAGGCACCAGGCGCTATGGCAAGGCTCCGGGTACCCTCCTAACAGACATCCCTTGCACACCTCCACACAGTGCCGAACGTACACATACACACATTATGAAAGCTCACAAACACATGCCGTGCACCCGCTCAGAGTGACGGTCAGACACACACGCATTTAATCACACATCTCCCTCCTCCCCTGCCTTCTCTGCAGAGCTTCACTTCTCCTGCACTCCCCTTCGTATCTAATGCAAACCTCTCATTGGATGAGGCAGCGTTTTTCTGTGGAGGTCTTTTGTGCACTTTTGTTGTTTGTTTTCTCTGAAGAGCAGCGCGATAACAAAAGTGGGACGTGACAAATGGACTTTGTGCCCCACAGCTAGATTCGAGTGATAGGTTACTGAATGGGAGCTACCCTCCTATCTCATTTATACACACACATAGAGACAAATGGACACACATGTGATGAACGCGCTTACATTTGTAACTCTTATTTCTTAATCCAAATGCTTTCAATTTTTTGCTATCATATTTTTTTAAAAACATAAAGCTTCCCCGATCAATCTGACATCTACCCAGTCTAACTACAATAAATACATTAATATACAAAGACTGCTTGTTTTATTATTTCTATGTGATACAGTAATGAGATATCAGTAATGAGACATACTGGACCGAATTTTATTATTTATCCAATGTAATATTTTCTCATTTAAGCAGATATGAGCTGATGCACATCAACATCAAAATACCTGCACCTAACCACCTCGACTAACACGCCGCTCTCCAATGAGCATGGTAAACAGAAACCGCCAGTTGACCGGCTAATGATTTAAAGGGATGGTCAGAGGTCATATCCAGCTATTAATGAACCCCTTTAACAAAAAGCACATGCAGGATCTATCCTGTAATCTGTCTGGTTGACACTCCATTGAGAAAAAGCCAAAGTTGAAAAATCAGATGCATGTAGACGCATGTTTTGTGGTTTTTAGTGTATGAACGCACTGGTTCAAGAAACGGTGTGTTTCTATTTTCTGTTATTTCAAATTTTAATATAAGAAATTTGTTTCATTAAATTAAAAAAGTACTTTAAAATACTGGAACTCCAGATTTGCCAGGCTCTTGCCTCTGGATAGGAAAGTTAACACTCCACCCTGCTCATACTTATTGGCAAATTTGAGAATACTAGCTTAAAATGTTCTCGGCATGCAACAGCTTAAAGGTTTTTAATGCGTTTAGCAGCTACAGAGCTTCAAGTATAAACACTCATTAATCCTTTCAGCCATTTCTACCCTTAACAGGAACTTGCTGGATGATGGAGGTTATCTGTACAGTGAGGAAAAAGAAGCTCTGAACCATCACTGACCCAGACTTGACAGACTCTTTCTCTTGTTTTCTTCTATTCTGAGCTGTTGTGTTATATTTTATTCTCTTCCTGTTGCCTCTGACTAAGCTCCCATCAGTCCCGTGGAAGTTAATTATGGGTGCCAAGCTGTTGAGAGGTTGAGGAGAAGCTTTTTTGCCTAAATACTGGATATACACCAAGTCTGGCAACGCCACCGAGCATTGTCTGCCGTGATAAAATATGGACGGAAGTGCTGCTAGGCAAATCGTTTATCAGCCAGGTTTAGCATGCACATGTTAAAATGAAAGACTGTGCTATCTGCATAGGTTGTGTGAGCTTAGTTTAGTGTAGCCAATGCCGTTTGTTGTGTATAAATGGCATGCTGGCTGTCGCCCCCGTGGGACGTGATCAATCACACATTGCCTGCTTTGCTCTCTAACGGCTATGGGCAATTCTATTCAAAATATTCAAACCAACATTTTAGTCCCACCTTAACTGTGTGCTTTGTACTTTTTGTGCCTTTGTTTTGGAGCCAGTGTAATTATTAGAATCTGATTTTTTTCCACTCGTTTTTCCACCTTTTCTTCCCACAGCTTAACTTATCTCTCTAAAGTCTTGCGGTACAATCCACAAGAACTGACCCATTTAGTAGTTAAGCACAAATGGTCTATTATGATAATTAATTCTAATATATGTCTTCAGTATGGACAAGCCATTACATGGAGCATGAGCTGGCATGTTTGCTCTGTTACAAAGCGGCCATTAAAATAAGTGCAAGCTCAGTTTACTCTGCTATTCCCCAATTTGCCTTAATGAGCCAGTTTAAGCTGTCAGAAACCGAGAGGAAGGATTTCTGCTAACTGTAAGTCTGCGGTGAGTAGGCAGGGATGATGGGATAAATGGAAGGAGGGAGATTTAGGGAGGTGTGCAAAGGTATACTGAAGAAAGGATAGGAAAAAGACAAAGAAATCATACTGTTGCTGTAACAGCTGGTGATAAAACACACCAGGCTTCCACAGAAGTAGTGTGTGTTTGTGTAAAAGTATTCTCTTCCAATATGTTGGAATGTTTTGCTTTCCTTTGGTCACTCATTTTCAGACAATGGATTATATGTCCCTGTGAAAGAGAATGGAGGGGTGGATGGATTATGACTCATCATCCTGGTGAGAAGAGGGGAAGCGTGGTTAACATGTAGAAAGGTGCAATTTAAGCCAAACCATTAAGAAAGCTGTTTTGGTGCCGAGACCTAAGGAAATGGAAATAAAAATGACTTAAACCAACGGTTCCACACTGATCTGGCGTGCCTGGTTTCTTACACAGAGCCACATCAGAAGACCGCCTAGAAAGCTGTCTGGAAAAAATATTTGGATTGGCACAGGATTGGATAGCTTGTCTGTTTTAAGCAATCTAATAAGTTAAACTATAG
The DNA here is from genome assembly GCF_051167445.1 of Perissodus microlepis. Taxonomy (NCBI): domain Eukaryota; kingdom Metazoa; phylum Chordata; class Actinopteri; order Cichliformes; family Cichlidae; genus Perissodus; species Perissodus microlepis. The sequence goes on along the minus strand of NC_140469.1, from coordinate 11,928,428 downwards.
GATGGGAAAAACTGTGTTTGCGGCACATTATTAGACAACTCCTGTGATCTTTGTAAGGAAATTCATTTCACAAAGGTCTTTTGTCATGTCTGAAACATGTCTGCAGCTGTCACAGTTCAAGATATCTATTTTTTCTTAACAGCAAAGGAGGTTTCTGGATGCATACAACATTTATAGAGAGCCGGGAAAGACAAAGGCAGCAAGGTATATTAAATCTACATATCACTTTAAATTGACTTTAACATATCTTAATGACTTAATCATTGACCGAAACAATGTCATTGTCATAAAAAGCTAAATTCCCGGCGTTTTTGTCAATTTGAGCAGGAGGCCTTTTTAGTACATGGCTATTAACAAGTAATCACAAGAGATGTATTAATGAAGAATGCCCTTCATTTTTGCAGAGGGCAAGGTAGACACCGGTGTCCAGCCCTTGTCTTCAGAGGAAAATATGGAGGGAACTTAGGTGTTTGATGATGCGTTTAATTCACACAGGAATACATTAATATGATAGTCAGTGGAGCGTCAAAGCCCTCAAGTAAGGTTCCCTCATTAGTATGTTTCTCTATTTCTTTTTTTAATTATTCAACAAAAAAATGAGGAGCCGCGTGACAGATGTATTGGCTGTGTCAAGAAGGAATGATTTGAATTTGAATTGTGCATAAAATCGTGCAATTAGGAGGGCTCATTTGTGTATGTGAACAAAATATTTGCCTCCAAATGAGCGCTGGCTCTGAAGCATGAGTCAAATTATGGGGTATATTTTAATGCAATACTTATTCCTTTCTCAAGGATCTGGTCACATCGCACGCGTTTGAATGTCACGAATACTAAACCTTATCAGAAAGCGCCTTAGTGTGAGCCAAAGCAGTGGCCTAATAACCCAACACGCTGAGGTGGACCAGACAACGTCTGCCACACCCCTGAGAGTCTCTGACTTCAAAAGCATACCATTCAGAGTGTGCAATGCACCGTGAAAGTTTGATGCTTGTACAAGTCATCCGCGGCTCATCTTGGCGGGCTATTATCTCACTTTGCCATTGTCGCAACTGGTTGCCGAGGCTTTCATCATGCTTATAAGTTAAACACCTGATCTGTACACACTGGGGTATTGTCTGGGCTCTGCTCGGGCAGATCACAGGAGCCACCTGTACCAAGACAGAGAATTATTGATGTCAATGCTGTCCTTAGTAATTAAAGATAGAAAGTTTTAAGACATTAGCACTGCAGCAGCCGAGAACATTTTCTCAGCCTCGTCATTTACAAAGATTTCACAGATCAACACAGTTTTGGATTCATAGAACCGGGGGTAACATTTTAAAAGCCTTATCTTTCAGTATTAGCGTATGGTTTTCAGAAGAGTAGGAGGAGCATTCTTCCTGTATGTTCTGGAGAGTCGTTTTTACTTGACGTCACAATGTGTGTCTCTTTGTTTTTTAAAACAAAGGGCCTTCACCGATTAGTATCTCTGACTGATTTTCCGTGACACCGTTTTGCTTTGCATTTGAGGTTAACACCAACCTCCTGCAAAAAGAGCAGGCAGGTAATTCACTGCTTGATTAGCCTCACTCTGCAATTAATCATTCTTAAACGCACACCCTCACTTTAGTGATAATTTAGGAATGATGATTAATGAAACCATCAAATACTGTATTTCCCCCATTTCTCTCCTTACAGAGCTGCTGCACTAATGTGGGTCGCGGCTGTCAAGAAGGCCCCCCAAAAAAAGAAAAAACGAAACTGCAACAACTCTCGGGCTCTACTGGCAACGGTGCGCACACACACACCCAAAAACAAGGTCGGAGGTCTTCTAAGTTCATTGTTCTTCTTTATTTATGTTGCACTCGTGTCTCCTTTTGCCTTTGAAAAGCCAGCTGCAGTGCGGCGGAAGCGACTTTCTGGGAACAGGCGCGCGTCAAAATACAGGTGCAAGGTCAAGAGGACGAGCGACGCACCTTGTGGGCATAGGAGACGACGTGTGAGATAGTTGCATGTCAGTGATTGTTGAGTCAATTAATTATTGAACTTGGCAAGAGATCAATCGTTCCAGTGAGGTGATCCCATTTCTAACTGGCAGCATATTGAGACAGTAACCTATGACAATATTAATCACTAGCACAACAGCAGGCTAATTCCCACATGTAATTAGTCTACATTTTAATTCATAGAAAACTAGCACTTTTCTAAACTCGCTTAATTATGTACTTACACTTAATTATAGTCCCCCCCAACCATACCCCTCCCCAATTTGTTTGGAGTGCCACAGATGGAAAAACATATTTATTTTGGGGAGAGGGCGAAAGATAAAATGAAAGCTCCACCTGGGAAAGGAGCGGCAGGTCTCTGCTGAGTTGTGCTGCGTCTGGTAGGAATTTACTGGATTAGCTCAGTCACAAAATGTGAGATGAACCACATTGTCAATCACCCTCGGGGCAGAGCGAGAGAGGAGGAGCTGTCAATCAAGGCAGGTCTTCAATCGTCCCATTCACATCGCCTCCTGGAATCAGTCTCTCCCGCTGACTGCTCTTTGACATTTAACGCACTGGGGCCACGAGGATGGAGATCCTCAAATCCTGCCTTTCTTTTTTTTTTGTTTTTTTCCTCTCCCCTGTCTGTCCTCAGTCTTTGTGCTTTGGCGGGGGAAGATGTGTGTTTAAAGTAAAGACACAGGGCAATAGCTGTGAGAAATAACTAACAGACAAAAAGTTTTAGTAACTCTTCAAGTGCGTGCGGTGACAACAGGGCAAAGCGGCGGAAGACAAAATAGGCCAGACTTGAATAGTTATATATTGCTCTCATTCCAACTTACTATTGCAGGGTTGAAAACATATGAGCTCTCTTTGCAAGATCTCTTTTGGGCTTCTGCTTTTCATGAGATGCATTATGAAATTCGCACAGAATTCATCAATAAAATACATTTGCTTAAGCCTGAGCAATAAATGCATTTACCAACTGAGTCCATAAAACAGAAGAAGGGAAGGGGGGGTGAAAAAAACAACATCTAAAAATCCTCCTCTTCTGGGAGATGCTGCAGGATGAAAAATCCTATCGCAGTTTGTTGTCGTCTTTATGTGTTTTCTCCCCTCTTGTTTGTATTCCGGGGCAGTCGCTTCGCTCTGAGTGAGGTATACAGAGTCATTGCTCTTTTGGCTCCAGCCCTGACACCTCGTGCCCTCAAGTGTGGACTCCTTAGCTGCGATCTGATCAGCATCTTTATAGTTTATCAGCCTTGGGGTTCAATTTTGGCTTGGATGCTTTTACAAATGAACGCAATCACTGGTGAGCCTTCGCATCCTGATTGCATTGAGGGAAGCGGGTGGAGGAAAGTTTAGTGGATTACCGTGCCACTTGAGGATGGAGCACAAACACACCGAGGCAGCCGCAGAGGGGGCCCGCCTGTGCCTCCCTCCCCCTGCCTGGGCTATTGGCACTCGCTGCTTGTACTCTGTCTTATTTCACTAAAATAATATAATTGTCTCCCGTATTATTGCTTGTAAAGCCATCTTCTGTCCGCAGGCGATGTGTGTGATCAATGTACTATCAAACAGAATCAATTCTTCCAGGAATACCTCGTGTTTGTGAAATGATCCCAGGCAGCTGCAGCAAAAGACAGGGCTGAAAGTGGGATCCTATGGTACTAGGATTAGTTTAGCGACTTGGGCCCTCCAGTTTGCACTGAATACTATGGCTCTTCGCCCATTTCTCATGTTGTTCACTCTGTGCGTGTGTGTATGTGTGTGCAAAAATAAGCTTCTCAGGGAATTCACATTCATATTGCCAGTTATGTGCATCATCCCTTGAACATCTTCTAAGCAGTTTATTCCACTTGTAACCGCTACAGTACCGGGCCCCTTGAGATGTTTTCAACTGTGCTGGAAATGGTAATAAATGTCATGTCATCTGTGGTGTAATATAAAACAGATATCTCGAATTTTACCAGAAAAGAAATTTGTTCTTATCACTCCCGGCATGTTTGTTTTTTATTTGAATTTATCTGCAGTGTCATCACTGACACTGTTGAAATGGCAATTACCTCTGTCTAATCTGTAAGATATATTGTATACCTTACAAGTAGCAATCTGCAACTGATGCTATATTTAAGCAAATAAATGTGCCTGCCTTAAAAATTTTCCACCATTACAACTTATAAGAAGATGAATAGAGGACGTGCATTACAGTGGCGCTGCCGATCAGATCACAACAGGATTTATCAATTAATTTCCCACTGCCAATGCTGTCTCCAGAGTGCACGGCTCCTCTAACTACAACTAAACTGTGCCATCAAAAGCGAATTATAGGAGTAGATTGGGGAGAGTAACATGCCACAAAAACTATTACAGATGGGAAACTATGAGTCTAGACCCCTCTGGAGGAGCAATCGGGGGTAAGGGAGGAGAGAATTAAGGAGTGGAATCAAGCCAAAGGGAACCAATTTGGCAGTGGAGCTTGTTAGCGATTGTCACTGGAAATCTCTGTGGTGGCACCGAGTCTAGCTTCCCACCAAAATCTCATGTATTTGCCGACCTGCTGAGGTGGAAGCGAGCGAGCATTCACGCAATAAAAACAAGAAAAAAGGCTCAAGTCCTGCAATGACTGACATTTCAGGCATGTTGTTGTAATATGGTGTAAACAGCTGGCCTGGCCAAAAGCGGTATATGGGTTAATAGGTATGGTGAATTTCCCAGGAAGTACCATAGCTTATTGAGTTACTTCTGCATGCTAAAAAAAACAAAAAAACCCAAAAAGAATAAGGACACTTTATGCAAATTCAGGTGGGCCTCAGCCAATTGTCATTCAGTTGTTCAGTCTTGTGGTTTGATTCCATTTAGGGGAAAACAGCGAAGCCAAATTGTGTCTTTCGATAACATCGCTGCAGTGATTGAGTTATGCGTTATTGCATTTGTGCCTTGAGTTCAAGTCTGTTGCTCTGCAGTTGCAGCCTTTACCTGAGAACAGCTCCAGAAATCAGGTCCAAAATCCTTTCATTTCCTTTGGAAACCACATGTCATGTCCTATATTAGGTGGATAAAGGACGTATGTGCACCTAAGATCTGGCCGGAGATTTCCCCTCCACCCCATTCCTTTTCTTTCTCTTCCCCCTCCTCTCTTCTGTTTATTTTCCTGCTGTCTCGGCTTCATGTGTTTTGTTTTGTCTTTTCCCTGCTATCTCTTCTCTCTCTTGCACTCCCTCGCTCTGTCCTCCACGGTTCTGCATCAGCGTCCTCAGCCCATTCTTTGGGTAGCACAGGAAGTGAAACTGTAACACAGAGTTCACTGGTAATTGGCCACGGTCACGCTAACCAAACAGGAAGGAATCTGCAACTGATTAGAATTCTTCCTCCTGCAATAATACCCCCACCACCACCCCACCCACAGCCCCTCTTCCCCCCCCACAGCCCCCAACAAAATTAATTACATTTGGGGGTCTATTCCCACTATTGGTTTTCCTGTTTTGAAGCTGCATTATAAAGGGACAAATCCCAAGACAAAACAGCCTAGCTAGTTTTTCAATTACAGAGAGAGACGGGCTAAGTTATAAAGGGCTGAGGAAGCACAGGCAGGCATCCATCTATCTATCTCCACATCCGGACAGGGAGTTTCTGGGCCGTCTGATCAGTCAGCAGCACGGACTGCTGAATAATCTCTCCGATACTCTCTCACACACGATGACCTCCCAATTCCTCCCACTCAGAGCAAGTGCTCCAAACAAATGTTCTCCTTTTATTGGTTCTGACTCAGAGATTTTGTTTTATGTGCAGTTAAAAAGGTGATAATTTGTAATCTGGAATAATACACACACACAGCTAACAGTGTCGTTTGTAGAAACTCCTCAACAAGTTTAATGGAATTATTTGCTTTAAAATCTGAAAATGAAAAAAACACCAGAATTAAAAGTGCAGCATTTACAATTTCTGACATTATTGTCTCTCATCAGATCATGTTGGATTTTTCACTTTTTCACTGCTGTTGCAATATTATTGAAACCAACCAACCAACCTGTAATCCCAGTAATAAAAACACTCACAAAGTTCAACATATTTTATTTTATCTACAGTATGAAAAAAAATTTAATGTGAAAATGTACTTGTGTAACTCCATTATGAATTAAATGTTTAACCGTGATTGAAATACCACAGAGTCCACGGCCCACGACTGTTAGCGTCCGTTCCCGTGTGAACGTGAACGCTGCCCACCTGAAATCGCTTTGGCGTTGCATTCTGAACAAGTGGATTGCTCGATATGACATATTCATTTCACAAAAGAGGTTAAGCACAGAAAAACTGCGGGGTGCCATGGTGCACATGAAATGGCAAAAAAAAAAAAAAAAAATACTATGGTGCTGAGCGCCTTTCAAAATAAAATGAAAATAAATTTAAGGAGATACATTTTCATCTCATCTTCACAGAGGGAAACAGAGAGCCAGGGCTGCCTCAAAAATAAATGAATGCCTAACAATGTTTTTGATGTCCTATATTTAAATTTGTACGGTTACTTACATTACTCCTACTTGCCTGGTCTTGGAACTAATCCGATTGATATGGAAATGGGGTGCTCTGTTTCATGACAGAGTTGGGGAGAGAGGGAGAGAGAGAGAATTCCCAGGTTCGCTCCTACTCAAAATGTGCTGAAAACAGATTTTCACAATCCTGTGGCTTCATGGTATAGGTTATATGGGATTACACAAACCACTTAAAGCTCTACAATGAGCTGCTCTTTTCAACCAAGAGGAAAAAACAAAAAAAAGCACTTCATGCTGGACACACTGTCCACACTGGAGAGGAACAAATTCAATAAATATTGTCATTATTTGGGGATCAATCCTTTGTATTATTTTTAATTTTACAAATTTTCTCAAGGGAAAGGCTTCTAAGTTATTTTGCGATAGTAATAAAATAATCAGAAGAACTTTATTGTTTAAAGAAAACATAAAACTTGCTATAATTATGTTTTAATTTATAATACTAAAATTATGCATCCAAAGCCTAAATTCAATTCAGGAAAAGGTGTAATAATTTGTATTTATTTTCAGCCCAGAATGCAATATGTATAATTATTGTTACACCACTGAGAACCAGTCAGGTCAGTTCAGTTCAACAGTTCATCTTCAAATTACACTGATTGGAGGGTTTTGCATTTTAAATTTAGGATTTTTTTTTAAGAATAAAATTAATTATCTACATATTCCCTTTAGGTTCAGAGTTTTAGCACAACTTCAAAAAAAATGAAAGCTTTTTTTTCCAACACTGTTATAGAAATATTTCATATCTAATGTAAAGTAATAGTTTATTGAAAACGACAAAAAAGAAAAAAATACTTTTCTACTGCAGCGCTATCTGAAGCCCAGCACCATAAATCACACATGTGGTATGTGGCTACTGTAACAGTACATTCTAACTGGTATCTCCGAGCTTCCTGCTCTCTACCCAGGCACACTCTTATCTGTTGAAAACTCCTCTTTTTATCTTAAACAGCATTTAAAATCATCACTTACCAATTCCCTTCTTTAGCAAAGCATCCATTCGAGCATGTGTTGTCTGTCATTGGGGTTGAAAATTGGGGAATGGGCTGGAAATTGGAACCATCGAGGATGCCGTCCTGGAAAAAGAGGAAATCAAAGTTAAATGAGATCATGCATGCCAAGAGAATGTTTAACCAAAGGGCAAAAAGGAAGCTGGAGATAACAGAGAAGAGAAAACCGCTTAATGTTGTGTTGCTGCAGTCTGCCCGGAGTCGTGCATGCTTTTGTGTGTGTGTGTGTGTGTGTGTGTGTGTGTGTGTGTGTGTGTATGTGTGTGTGTGTGTGTGTAGAGGAGTGTCAGTTGTCAATATACATTTATGCAGTTATTTTATGGATCTACACATTTTAAGTAAACATATACACGCATGTATATATTCCAAGACTATGAACCCTTGTGTGCATGTTCGCCTTCCTGCACGTGAACACGTGCGTGTATTTTCACAACAACTGACATTTTCACTGAGCGTGCCCGTCCGCAGGTGTGCACACAGGTGATGACGAGCTGTGCAAAAGTTTATTATAATGGAGCGTCTGGAAAAAAATGTTTGAAGTGGTGCACCGCAAACAATTAATCTTGTGCCTGTGACTGCACTCTGTCCCGGCGATGCAGATTTCTCATGACAAGTTCGCTTCAAAAGACTGGAATCCTGCCCCACCCAGTGCACCTATGGTGAGATGATAGACAGGCGATTTTGTTTTAACACGAGAGGACAAGAGAGCATCTGGAGCGTAAACATATATGGTGACTAGGAGGGTGGGGCGCGTGGGCGTGGGTCCTCTCAAGTCCTGCATTAGACACCGATCGAACACTTACAAACTATTACACAGATGGAAAAATACAAGTATATTTTCACTTCAACCTTAAGACAAAGACGTTGCTAAACTGAGAGGAACCGAGCAAACAGCAGGGGTGTGTGCAAAAAAAAATTAGAGGAAATACTAGCGTGAACGTATGCACTCTATACTGCTATCTATCATCAAAAGATAACAAAGGAAGCTATGAAACCATTTCAGTAAAATCACTGATTATCTGATGTTGGATTAAAATGACGTTTATCGCGAGAGCCGTGGATCCTCTTTTATCTGACAGTGGCCTCTCTCGGCTGACATCTAATCTTTGCACCTTCTTCACTGATGGAATCGGGGGATCTCTGCGAGTCGTTCGCAACAGACAGGCCGGAATGGCGCATGTCTGGATCGTGTTTATTCAATTTAACTGAGCATTTATCCTCCCAGGTACAGGCCAGTCTGTTCCCTGTGTGCGTAAGCTAAAGAAAGCAGAGCGATCATAAGAAAGAGAGATGACAGGAGCAAAGTTTCCAGTTCGTGAGCCGAGTTGAGAAGAGAGGAAAACATCCAGCCAGCCTGCACATGTCAAGGTCAGAGCAAACGTTCTTCCAAGGAATGAAGGAAGGTGGAGGAAGGAAAAAAAAAGTTCTCGTTCACATGTACCTTCATGCGGCTGTGATGCGATTAAGAACAAAAGCCCTGATAGGTCTTTTTGTAAAGTTGCGTTTAATGAAAACTGCCGGACTGACAAAAACCCGACAAAGACTTGAGCAACTTTGCTCTGTCTTGGAAGAGGTTCTTATAAACTAACCAAGTATTTTTTTCAAAAATCACAATAATAAAAAACTTGAAGTTGTCAATTTTACGCATGGTGATGTCATGTGAACAGAATACCTGTGGGTGTGTGCCATCTTTTCACTGAATCATTTGGCTCTCTGCTTTATTTCTTAATTCTCGCTGCCATGAAACACTTCAGAAAGAATATCAACCCAGGAGCGATATTTTCTGCAAGCAAAAACTAGTTCAAAGACATTTTTTCCCCTCCTCGCCCCCCTCCTCCTCCTCCTCCCCCAACCCAATCCTCAACTTACTGTCCTGGCATCCAGTCAGTTTCCAATTTGCATTGACTTTTACAAGATTTTTCTTTTTTTTTTCTACTGACTTTGTTGCAGCAGTGAAGCCCCCCCGGGGGCCCAGTGGGTCATATAATTATTAGGTACAGAAAATGATAAGCATGTTTTAAAAGGGAAAATTAGCTTTAATTGTGGTGTAGTGTTGCAATGAGAGCTTGGAATCACAAAAGTCAAACTTATGAGACCTTTGCATTATTTAAACAATTTAAGCTAACCAATATGCAAGGAGTATGATTTCCAGTGACTCATGAAGTTTCATTTTACAACATGACAGCCATCATATCTTGTTTTGGGGGCTGGCTCATGTAGTTTTTTTCTCTTAGATAAATTTATAAAGTCTTCTGCATCTTTTTTGCATGAGCACAGACATCAGAGCAAGTAAAAAGAATGCAGGCATTGTTTCTGCCAACGTAATCACAATTTTGTAAGCATAAATATTATAATCAAGCATCACAGCTATTTTACAGTGATGTAAATATTCACGACTGTGTAATCTTCCACCTTTTAATGGCGTAATCTTTAGGGAGACTTGGCAGAGCTGCCATACAATTCTCGTAATGCTAACACACACACAAATCCCTGAGTTTCACCTCACACCGGTCTGTGACTGGTATGTCAGGACCAATCAGAAAACCAGGCCAGACACTGGAGATAGAAACGAATGTGTAAGGTGTCCTTGGAGTAACCAAAACAACCGCGAGTCCAATTTCTTCCTTTGTCACTTTTTGTAGGCTTTACACTCAACCGGAGCGCGAGCTGAGAAAAGAACGTGTTGTCGGCCTGACTGTAACGTTGGCAGTTCTCCTGCTCGTGTGCAAAGCTGACATCCAGCTTCCTGAGTGAAGTCATTTCCTCAGTAGACGTCTTGCGCAAACAGTCTAATATCCAAAGGCCGGTGGGAAGGGGGTGTTCGGGGGGGCTGCAACTCGTCCTGGCGAGAAAAGAGTGACGGCAAACGCTCACATTTAAATTGAGTTTCGTCCCTTCGTCGCTGAGCACAGATAAGAGATTCAGTAGCCATGGTTAACTGGGAAAATATTATGATAAATGGGCTTTATTACTGTTTTCCCCCATTATTCATGACAATAACAATACAGTGTTCTCTGATGGCATCGGTGCATGTGTCGGGCTGCATCGCTGACAAAAAAAGCAAGGGCGCTCATTATGGAAACGGTGCTATGATGAATGTGGTAAAGCAACTCAAACTTAATCTAAACTGCATTACATGTTGTTTTGAATATACCTCGCTGATATGCCCATCTTTAATGTACTATCAAGTGCAGGGAGCCGAATTGCTTTAGTCTCCCAAATTCAGAGCGGCAGGGAGGAGAAGGGGAGAGAGCGCACGCGAGAGAGAGAGAGGGGCTTTAAAATACTGTCTGTGAGAAATGCAAAATTTATGAATACCCCCCTCACAACTCAGCTTGATTTATGTGAAATAATAATACACTATTTAATGCTTAAACATAGCTAGGAGCGATCCCTGGCTATCAAGATGTACAATGGAGTAATGGGGCTGGAAGACAAATCACCTTGTGGACTTGTGATGCTTATTTAAAGGTGCTCAGGCAGATATATTAAACTATATGTAATTGTACACTAACTCTGTGCTGTAGGCAGAGGCGGCAAACACAGGAGGAGGCCAGTCATGATGCAGATGGAGTGGTGTAATCAATTTGACTCAAGCATCAGCATCCACAGCAGAGGGGAGGGAGAGAAGAGGAAGAGGGTGGTGGTGGTGGTGGTGTTCGATCAGGGGTTTCACCTTTATTCATGCATCTTTCATGCAACTTTTAAAGAAAGTGTCAAAACTTGTGAAAATGATAAAAAACACAATTAGGACTAAATAATAATAATAATAATAATAATTGTTAAAAAACAGATTTTCAGCGTTAGCCCACGTGCACCTGGAGGAGTGATAATAAACTAGAATTACAATCCGCACTGGAGCTTTCAGAGGCTGTAGTTGTGTCTAATTTAAGTTTTAGCACGGGGTGTGTCAGCTTTAAAGAGGAAGACCGGGTTCAAACAGAGCTAGTGGTCACACCGGCTGTGATTTATGATTCACTGATTGCCTCATTTAATTAAAGTAAATGGCAAAAGCCCAAAGCCGGGCCAAATTGTCCTGATCTGATGAATTGGCCCCGTTTTACCACCAAAAGCATGTAGGGTAAATAAACAGGGTAATTACATTGGTAAATGAAGCCTCTGTGAGAGAACCGTGTGGGCTGCGGGTGGCTCACCCAGGATATACGGGGAAGAACAACAGGAGTTTCCAGTAACTTTCTTTTATCGTCTTACCTCTGTCTCTAAAAGCCAGTCATGCCAGCAAAAGAAAAAAAAATAAAACCACACTCTCAAGCACACAGACACCTACAAGAACGCGCGCGCGCACTCTCGCTCCCACTTTCAGCGACACGCAAACCACAACTCTCTCCTCCCACCTCCATCCCGGTGCGTTCATGTACAATTATAGCTACGATGATCCACAGGTGTTGAATTCTTCTGGCAAGCCATAAAACATGATATGCATGATTTGTGCAGTCAGCCAGGTCTGTAATTTCATTCTCCTTTTCTTTCATTTTCCCTTCCTGGGCCACACGATCCATTTTCCTGCTTTATGAGAGTGCAGACACCCAGAGAGACTTTCAGGATGATTACATGCCCCATGCCATGGGGGGTCTGAGGAGCCAACACGCCAGCCTAAGAGCCGTGTCAAACCCGGGTGAAAACATCTATTTGAATAAAGCTATGAATATTTGAACTGCTTGAGGTGCGTTTCATTTATTCTCCTCGACATTAGCACGAGTAAAACTATCAACTTCCAGACAAGCTATATTGGGCGCTTCTAATATATATATATAGTTTGGATCTACTTAAAAATTCAAAATAGACACGTATTATCCACTTTGTCCAGGTACGGAGCATGCTGTCACAGCAGGAGTGCTGATTTAAGATCGGGACACATGCCCTTGTGGTCCTGTGAGTATCTGGCAAAAAAAAAAGAAAGAAGAAGAAGAAGAAAAAATCAAGGGTACCTCAGATGGCTCATGTATTTAAGATATCTGTATACACAGTCAGGCCTAGCGTCACAGTACGTGGGTTGGTCTGTTGGCAGAGAACTGCGATGTCCTCCAGGGGAAACTAAACAAACTCTCTCTGCTACTTTCACAGCGTTGCCTTAAACGTGATCAGGGTGAGAGGTAGTTCCTCTGCAGAGGACTTATCCAAACACACATGCACACATAGCGCACGGATTATGTTTTAAACACACGTACACCTGCAGTATAAACGCCAAAGGAGGGAAGCTATAAATTGAATTTGTACATATTAAAACTGAGTCATTATTATAATCCAATCCAAGTTTCACATAAGAGCGCTTCTAATATTACTATGAGGTTTACCGTGTCTTGCCGTTATCATAAACATAATTGTAATATCTAAGTAAATAATGGCCTCTCGTGGATTTAGAATTAGGCTGTTAGCAAATGGGAGCATAAACGACACGGAGAGGATTTTGCATATTGCAAAGTTCTGTTGCGTCTGCAAACCTGTCAGATGAGAGAGCTCCTCCAGCTTCAACCCATAAGTAAATAATATTCAGTCATAAAGCGCAGCATTAATCCCGGAGTGTGATTGACATTTCATATCTGTGACAATACTCCAAATAATTAAAAACGGAAATCTTGAAAGGTAATAGCTTCTCAAATCCATTAAGTAGTTAAAGGTTATGAGAAAAAACGGGATTATTGCTCACAGCCAAACTCCTAATTAAATGACACTACGTAATTTGTTTTGCAATCCCTTTCTCTTCATAAGCACAGTGCAGGTTAAATGAATGGGCAATGAAACATGTGTGTCATTTACCGTCACTCTGAGGAGACAAAAAACAATCTATCTGCGCCCCCCGCACCCCACACCCCCACCTCCATTTTCTGTCTGTATGTATTAGAGCAAAAGCGAGTATGGTAGATTGGATAAGCAGACACACAATTCCTGGTAAATTGTTTGCTTAATTACTTTTTCTTTCCTTTTCTTCTAAGCACACTTGCAAAGAGGGATGCTTCCCCCTCCTGGCTGCTCATAAGAAAGTCAGAGATTCCTCGGTCTCTTGTGCCTGCCTTCAGTGGCCCCCGTTAACTCTCTTTTTACCGCTTATGACCTGTGCGTGTGGACAGATAAGCCTAAAAACTGCATGTGTGTTTGAATGTTACTGTAAAACCTGGAAAAACACACTGATGTTCAATGTAAGGTTGAACAATTGAAGCAATGCTTCAATTGGATGTTTGACTTCTTGAAAGAAACTTGACTGGGAAAACCAGTGGAACTTGACCGGTGGAAAAAGGAGGGATGTTTTTTGCTTTTTTGTGGGAACAACTTGAAGAACCAACCTGGTGCAGTAGAGGCTATAACTCTGGATCGATGCCTGGGGACTTTTAATGTATGTCATTCTACTTTAAGTTGAGCCCTGTGTTTATTTTCTCTTCACTCTCAGCTCTCTAAAGGTAAAAATGTCAAAAAGAAAAAAAGTATAGTCTTTACAAACGAGATCAGGCATTATTTCTAAATTGTATTGATACAAATGCATGAGTATAAGGTACTGATATGGGATAATGGGCCAAAGCCTGAACTTGTTTTTGTTGTTGAAGTTTATCTACATCCAAACTTTCTGCAAAGTTCCCATCAACTCAAAGCAACTTATAACTAAAATTATTCTTGTTACACAAAACAGTAGTGTTCTTTATGATTGGACAGGTATGAAGCGCTGGAACTAAAGAAGATTTTGGACTTATTTTTTACTAATCCATTCATCAAACTGTTGCTGTTTTTTTTTTACAAAACATATAAATCCTAACACTTTAGGAGTTGTTGCTTTAACGTGTTCACTGGATGTAAGCTGACACTGTCCTCTGATGGTGCAGGCTCATTAAACGGAGATTCTAAGAGATCCGACACACCGTGCCCCTCGTGCCCTCCGATGACAGAGAACAGATGAGGTGAATTTGAAAGGTCCACAACCACCGTGAACCAGTCTGGCCGGTTTGCCTCTGCACTCTGGCAGAGAGGATAGAAAATGGAGTGGTGGTGGTGGTGGGGAGGGTGGGTTGAGAAAAAATGTAAGAGCAGCAAGCCTAGCAGATCAAAGAAAATAACATGGGAGAGGATATGAGTGCTTTGAGAAGTAATATAGCCGAGATAGCATCTGTTTTCCCTAGCATGCAGGAGGCTTGAGACAACCTGGAAAAAGACAACGGAGAGCGAGTGCACTTTAGCCGAGGATAAGACCAAACACAAATGGGTTATTAAGAAGCCCTCAATGTAATATCTGGCTGACATTAAAGTGTCTCTTTTGAAATGATCCACGGCTGGGCAGAGGGGCTTTTTTTTATGACACTGATGGTGAATAATAAATAAAATGAAGCACCATTTAAGGGCAGGGTGTTTATATGAGATTATTTTCTTGAAAAAAAAAATTTTTTAAAAATGTCTTTGTTCGGACACTACTGGACAGCTCAGTGTAGCTCAATAAGATATTTTAATAGCAAAAAGTTCTAAAAGAAACACTTTAAGAGTCTGTTAATTATTAAAATGGACATTTTTAGCCTCCCCTAGCTCCAACTCTGTAATTAACTTTTCATCGTGTGCTTTATCAGGTGTTCGCTGTATACGTGCAAAACAGTAAACACTCGTAACCCGGTCAGAAAAAGAAAACTGGTGTTTGCCATCGTTTAGGAGAAACTCTGTGACCCAGTTGTCTAGTCTAATTTCTATGGTCGATTTACAATATTAAAACCATTCATAGGTCGCACTCCCACATGAGCCTCCTGAAGATCGAATAATGTCCTTCCTGATCTGCACTGCAAGAGGCCATATTGGATCCAGATTTCACTAGTTCAAAAGTCATTTCATCCCCCCCCCTTCCCTCTCTCCCTGCTTTATTCCTCTGTCCCTCTCAAGCCTTCCCATTGCCTGCTTTATTTATTGCGGGTCCAGTGGTGTGGTACAAAGCCATTACCCGCGCATATGTACCTTTTTGAATAATCAATAAATAATTATTTTATTATTTAATAGGATCGTATGGGGAAAGGAAATGGGTTTTATTACATAAATCCATCATGCGAGATGAATGGTTGCACTTGTAAAGTTGGACGGGGGGAAGGAAAAGTGGTCGGACAGGCCTTCGCCTGTGCTCGACAACTGTGCATTGCTGAGTGCTTTTCTCCATGCCAGGTTGTAAATATGACATTTTTGTCTCTGTGGGACTGTCGATTGGAGTGCGCGGGGAATGGGATTGTAAATTCAGGGAGATTAATTAACCTTTTACATTTGCGATTCAGCCCTGCATCTTTTTCTGTATATTGTGACCCCTGTGAGCAGAGAGGTGAGAGACCTGGCCGCAGACAGCCCAGGGAGTGTCGACGGCTCATTCCAAATGAGTTATTAACAGAATTTTTTGAAAAGATGGAAAAATTGTAGCCCAGCCATTTAGTGTCATAAAGGCTGGGTTGGCGAGGCGGCAGGGGCCTCCCAGGGACAGGAGGCAATACCATTACAATCAAATCTGAGATGGAAGAGGGATTGAGCTGTCCATTCTGAATTTTTATATTGTCGGAGGGCTGGGGAGGAAATAATGCCATCCTGGAGTGTATTAACCTCTGGCTGGGGAAGGAGGACAGGGGGAGCGAGAGAGCGGGAGAGACAGAGAGAAAGGCAGAGGGAAGGATTTGAGATTGGACAGCGGGGAGAAAGGAAGGCTAGATGAGGGAGGAGGGAAATGAAGGGGCAAAAAAAGAGCTTCATGCCTTATGCCGGGGAAACCAAAGAGGGAGAGGCAGGGATATGAGATGGCCAAGAGACAGAGCCAGAACAGAGGAGGTTGAGGAGGGAATAATGCAATAAGGGGAGGGAAGAGCAAAAGAACTGTGATGCAGAGCAAAGCTTATATGAACATGAAAGCACGGTGAAGGGAGAGAAGAGCTGATGGGAAAATATACTAGGATAAAGGTGGAAGACTGTTGGAATGGTGGAAAGAGGAAATGTAGAAAATCAGGGAAAAAAAGTTGTTGAGGACAATAGAGAATGATTTGACTTGTGAAGCTGTCCTGCACGGTAACAATACTTATATGACACCTAAACGTCAGAATGATTACTGCTACAGCTTCAGTATCTCCACCGTTGATACTTAAACTCCATCAAAAATTAACTTAAATCGTCCAGAATGATAGCAGAAAAATGTTTCTACAGTTAAATATCAAGTAAAGTATCAATAGCAAAAGTGTCGATGGTGGATGACATGCAATCTAAAAGTCCTGTGAGTATTCTTATATAAAGCATCAACGTGGAAGCTTAACGATGATCAGAGATCAAAATGGGGATTTAGGGTTGCCAGGTGTTGAGGGACAATTACGTCAGGTTGGGGAAAACTACTATGCTCTTTTTTAATGCTTTTTTTCAGTGGGTACAGTATGGAAAACGGCAAACACCACGGTTCAAGTCACTTCTACTAAATGCTTTCCTTCAGACAGCTCAAGACGTTATGAAAGAGCTCTGCCTCCAAAGACTGACCTCTGGGGACAAATGCTGAACATGTTTCCTGATGTGATGCACCTTTAATGCCTTAACTGGAGACCAAATTCCCCCCACCAGCAATGCTCCACTACATGCACTTTGGATCTGATTGATACCTTGCCACAGAAGCTGATGTTTGCTCTCACGAGCTTGCACAGCTGCGTGAAGCTGTCCAAACTAAACCTCCACGGAGTGATGCAGGTGCAGGAACGCTGGAAGAAATGCACAAGGAGATGACCTTGAAGGTGATAGCGGAAAAATTAAATTATACTTAAAAAATTTAAATAAAATATAAACCTAGAAATTCTCCCATCTAACTGCAGTATTGGATGTTAAAAAAAAAGTTAAAAATAATTTTTTAAAGAAAAAAAGTAAAAGCTAGCAAAGTTAGAGGTGCAACATAGCACGACATCAAAATAACAAAACACCTCTACATTATATTTGACTATCCTTTATCCTGGTTGACTTCAACTTTATATCTGTACATAATTTGACCCTTTTCAAAATAATAGTTTTATCATAAAAATAAATTCTTAAAATTGAAAGTAACATGAAAACTGACACCTCACACCGTCACTCAGCAGGATTAACCAGAAGAGTTTGTGTGTCACTGATGATGTGGACAGCGACAGGAACAGTACCCTACCAATTCATGATGAACTCCTCTACCCAGGTAAGCTAGCGTATTACAGCCCGTCAGGTTTTTCTCGAATTAAATGCAGCTAATAATTCACTTCTGTTGTGTTTGTGCCGAATCGACACTACGGTACCGACCAATACATTTTTGTTATTTTTACGGGAGCTAAAAAACGTGAAACAAGCCACCTGCAGAAGCAGCGCCTGTCTCCGCTGACCAATAGCGGCGCAGTTCAGAGTTCGGAGCCGAGCGGAAGTTGTTGGCTGCTTCTAGCCTGCCATCCCTGCAAATGCATGTAGCCTTTAGCAGGCTAGCACGCTTGTAAGCGCATTTTTGGCCTTTTTGTCACTGAGGACCAAAAACGTGAAAATGTTCGGAGTGTGTGAAAGATGAAGCCGAGCGAGTCGAGGGGAATGATTTTCACCGGTGTTGCCTCTGAAACTGGGGATAAGAGCACGTAAAGACACCCGGAAGTGTTGTTGAAGGTAACGAGCTTGCTATTGTAGCTTACTCTGGGTGAATGATAAAGCTATGTCAGGTGCGAAATGTGTGGCTAACAGCAAACGTGTGGTAAGATGACGTTAATAGCTGTGTCTTTGGATAGTTAATCGTTACTCTGATCAAATGACAGCCTCCATTCAGTATTCATGGCGTTAGAAACGGGTTGCTTCGTAGCCTAGCTACCGTTACCGGCTATTTAAACAGGGGTAAGAACAGTCTCTTTTTATAATGTTTTTTCATTTAGCACAGCTTTAATGTGGTGGATGCTTTAGTGAATGCTATTCAGTGGTTTTACTCATGGTAGAATATCACTGACCGCAACGTATACTGAGTGGATTTGAGTCAGAGTAGTGATCACTAGCAGTACTCATAGTTTAGAATGAAAAAAATGAAAAGAAGTCTTTAAAAGCATATGGGGAATCAGTGACATTAATCTGTGCATGCTCAATAACGAAGTATCGAAAATACTGCATCACTAAAACCTCACCTGGTATTTTCGCTTAAGTGTTTACTCTAAGATCTCTTGTTTGCTTTGCACTGCCTGCAAGGATCGTTTGCATACTCATATAATAGAGAATATGGCTTCATTTAGTGCCTCATTTCAGCACAGTTCCCTTGGTGTAACGTGTTCAACAGGTCTTTCTCTTGATGGCACTGCCACTCTGGTTTTTTTTTTTTTTTTTTTTTACTGTCATCATAAAAATGACCCAGTGAATGGTCACCATTTCTTACACGAGGTGATGAAAACTCAGCTCCAGGCTTAGTTTATCCGCCCCATCCTTCATTTTCTACTTTGGAATATTAGGTTAGCCTGCCTAATGCTAGTTTCTCAACTGCATGCAGTTTGAAGGGTGTATCAATCTGCATTTCGTATACACAGTAATGATGAAATGCCTCTCTGAGCTCTTTCCCTATCTTCTTATCAAAGCTGCAGTCTGTGCTTTATGCCGAAGCATTCATAAAGGAGGAGCATCAAATCTTTCTTTATGTCCCTGCAGCTTCCAGCAGGCGCCGACACAATGAGTGCCAAATATGGCCTGGTGGGCTACAACAGTTCACGGAAGCACATTTCAATCTCCATCCCCTCGTCTACAGAGGTGATGTCACCTCATATAAAGTCTGTGGAGGAGCTGAGGGTTCTGGGGATCAACCTGAGCAGCTTAAGTGCACCCACACAGTTCTTTATTTGTGTGGCTGGAGTCTTCTTCTTTTACCTCATGTATGGATACTTACAGGTAGCGGGGATTACGATCCTTCTTATACACACACACGTATAGTAATACAGTAAAAATGCAGTAATTACATATGTTATTCAAAGTGATAACGTGAATATATTGATTAAATAAAACTGAGACAAGGCTATTAAGGGTGTTTTGTTATGTCTTTATATTCGTCCCTCAATATAGGAGTTAATATTTTCTGTGGAAGGATTCAAGCCCTTTGGTTGGTACCTCACTCTGGTCCAGTTTGGCTTCTACTCCATGTTTGGATTAGTAGAGCTTCAGCTCACACAGGACAAACGCAGAAGGTATGATAACAGATTATGCTTTGCCCCCCAGAAGACAGCCTTTACTGTAAAACACATTTTGTGTCTGACTTTTTCTTCCTTGTTTTTTTTTTTTTTTTTTAAATTTCATCTCCTCCAGGATACCAGGGAAGACCTATATGATTATAGCATTTTTAACGGTGGGCACTATGGGCCTGTCAAATACCTCTTTGGGCTACTTGAACTACCCTACACAGGTCATCTTTAAGTGCTGTAAACTCATCCCGGTCATGATTGGAGGAGTGTTTATACAAGGTCAGCTTCCTATGTTGATACTTATTTACAGTGTGCGCATTGTGTGTATTTTGGTTCCTGCTCTGCAAAGTCTTCATCCTTGCTACTAGATGATCCACGGGCATCAGTATTGCAGCTCTCTGTAGACCATTTCTATGCCTTTCTCATTGTAAAATAATTTGAGGGGATTTCCTGTGTCATATAAACTGTTCAACAAATTAAAGGAACTATTTTTTGCATTTGGCTAGAGTCAGTATCACTACTGATGACATGAGATGATACCTTGACCCTACAGAGGTTGTACAGTTAGTCCAACTCCTCTAGGATGACACTTTAATACGTTTGATTGCCACAAGGTTTGCTATGCTTCCCAGCACAGTCTTAAAAGCGTGGGTGAGACAGTTACTTTAGGAGAGCTGAACATGACCGTAGAATATGCATAACCCGTCAGCTGAACTGGTATCTGCTCCTTTGTGCAGGATGTGCAGAGCTACAAAAAGTGACCTCCAGAAGGCCACTGGTGTGACCAAATAATCAGAAGCAAATTTCATGAGGGTGGCATGAGGGACTGACATCCTATAGACACCTAGCTCTCTAGATGGGAGCAGAGAGCATGTACTTTGAGTACACGTGACAGATGTGAAAGGGTCTGGATTAACTGTGGAGAACGTTATGGTGCCTGAAACATCATGCAGCATGACTGGTTGGGTGGTGGGTCAGTGATGGTCTGGGGAGGCGAATCCATTGAGGGACGCACAGTCATCTACAGGCTAGTGAGCAGCATCCTGGCTGCCATTAGGTATCAGGATAATATCCTTGGACTATTAGTAGATTCTGTGTTGGTGCAATGGGTCCTTTGGTCCTCTTGGTCCACAACAATGCCCAGCCTCATGCAGTGAGAATTTATAGGCAGGTCCTGGAGGAGTAAGTAAGTGATAACATTGACGAATCTCACCTGACCTAAATCCAAGAGAACACCTCTGGGACATTATGTTTCTGTCCATCTTATGCCGCCAAGTTGTCCAGAAGCTCTGTGATGCAATGGTTCAGAACTGGGAGGGGATCCCCCCCCAAGACACCATCCTTCATCTCCTTTAGCAGCATTCCCCTGATATTGTCAGGGATGCATACAAGCACATTGGGGCTCCTTTTATTCCTAACACATTATCCAGTCCTATCAGTATTATTTTTTCCCCACTGGGATTTGGTTTGTTTTCAAAGTTTTCCTTTAACTTTTTTGAATGGTATATTTATTTAGTCTGGTATTTGTTTTTTGGGTTGGCATATAAAAGCTTAATTGGTCTTGTTCAAATGTAAATCAACAGTTAGGGTCAGCTTAAAGGTTCCTGCTTTCAGGAGATCCCCTCAGAGCATGAACCTGTTACTGTAATCTTTTAAGTTTTCATCATTTCAACAAAACTGTAATCATACATGTAGCTCAAATCTGTTGGCACATGAGGTAACAGTCTTTTAAAAATAACTGAAAATGAAGATTTTTTTTTTTATTATTCAGAATATAATAAAAGTGAATGTTACATCATCATTTACAGGGGGGAAAAAGTAGATTCATTTTTTCACCTTATTTCATTCATCACATATTTCCTTTGAAGCAGTGACCACCTTTCAACTTTCAGTGCATCCTTTTCATCCGCGTCTGTTGTTTTCTGTCGTGAGGGCCCAGTCGGCAGTACGTGCAGTTTCTTCCCCGCTCTTACTTTTGTCTGTCCTTTCATCCTCACACTGGCCTTCACAAGGTTCAACGTCCTGAACGTGAGAAGGGTTTCATGCATTTTTTTTATTTCTTTATGTTTTTTCACCCGCCTCCTTGCGTCTCTCTGGATGAATAGATGTGAGGACCACGGTCCCTCAAGGGGGTCGAGTGGAAAACAGAATTTGTACACTCCAAATGCAAAGAGGAAAGAAAGTGGGAGAGAGGGATAGATGAACGGATGGATGGATGGATGGAGGCAGGGGTGTGGGGGTGCATCTGATGTGAGGCCCTTCAAAGACGAGTCAGGGAATCAAAGCCGACCACAACCTGATGCCACGTCCCCCTGTCAACCTCAAGGCATCCATCCGTCAGCCTGTTTTTGAAAGACTCCTTCATCCTGTTGTTTTATTTCCCCCCACGTTTTTTTTTTTTTTTTCATTTTCACAGTTTTTTTTTTTTCCTTTTTCATTCTTGCATGCACAGCCCAAGAAACTTTGAGTTGTGAACAATATCCGTTGCAAAAACTTTCTTTAGTGATGTGTTTTTACTTCAGTCCAATGTCAACTTCTGTTTATTAAAGGTGGGTCGTCATCTTTCAAAGATTTCTTTGTAAGCTGTGCTTGAGGGGAAACTCTCTCAGTTTGGTTTATTGTGCCTGGGATGTTTTAAAGTGTTACACATATCATACATTAAAGTGTAGATTTCATGCTGGTGTAGTTTTAAAAACTTTGCCTGATTTTTGTAGGTGACAAGTAAAAGAAATGGGTTTAGATTTAAGGCTTGAAAAATAAAAATATAAAATATTTTAAATAACGTTTTTCTCCATCTTTATGTCCCAGGTAAACGCTATAATGTGGCTGATGTGTCTGCTGCTCTCTGCATGAGTCTGGGACTCATCTGGTTTACCCTAGCAGACAGCAAAGTGGCCCCCAACTTCAATGTCACAGGTATTTCCTTTGAGATCCACCTGCAAACTCAGATGGTTTTCGAACAGAGGCTCCTATACAAATACAGAGATGTTGGATGAGTACATTAAAGACACTGTATATATGATGTACATCTCCATAATGTAGCTGCTGACGTCTGTCACAGGTTCTTTCCCTTTTACTCTTGGATCACTGAATTGTGGCTGGAAACTTTTATTTTAGTACATAAAATTTCTATTTGTGCTCCATGAACTTTTAGAATAATATTATAATATATTTAGTTAAAGCACCTTGAGGCGTCTGTTTGAAATTGAGTAGTTTGTTAATGTTTCCCCTTCTTCACCCTGAATGGTTACATGTGCATGTTTCTGTGCACGCAGGTGTCCTTCTCATCTCCCTGGCACTGTGTGCAGATGCTGCCATTGGAAACGTGCAAGAGAAAGCCATGAAACTCCATAACGGCTCCAACTCTGAAATGGTACACTAGTGAAATAATATAAATCCAAAGGCATTTTGATAGGATCACACATTGTTGGAGAAAAATCCAGAATGCTTTGGTTGATGGTGTGATTGAAAGTACTTCTGTTCTATGTTGTGGTAATGCCACATTTTGTCGCTCACAGGTGCTGTACTCATACTCCATTGGTTTTGTCTACATACTGGTGGGCCTGCTGTGTGTTGGTGGGCTGGGACCGGCCGTAGCATTCTGCTCAGAGGTGAATATACCTGAAGATGATGTGATTACACATTCCTAGCTTTTAGTGGGGTTGTTTGCTTTATGTTTTCAACCGTTAGCATTGGAAGGAATGTGAAATCAGATCCTTTTAGGACTAATGTGTCAGGATGCTGTTTTTTATATTTCAGCTTTAACCTTGTAGATTGATGATGTTTTCCAGTAGCACAGGGTTGCAGTTTTTAGTGTTTTGTCATCTGGACCCTGTTTGTTTATCTGTTCTCCACTCTTTCCTTCTCAGCATCCCGTGAAGACGTATGGTTACGCGTTCTTCTTCTCTCTTACGGGTTATTTTGGGATCTCCTTTGTGCTGGCCTTAATCAAGCTCTTTGGGGCTTTGGTTGCTGTAACAGGTCAGAGTCGCAGTTTATAAAGTTTTCCTCAGAATTGTTTTATCTCGTGTGAAAACAGCATTGTTGGCATAAACGGCAAATAGTCATATTTCAGTCAGCCACACAATTATATAGATAAAAAAATTACCACTATCTTAACCCAGGATGTTTGTCTTTTCTTAGTCATATTTTAAAAGTAATTAAGTAAAGAAATGTAACGAGTGTCACTGATAGTAACGCATCTGTGCGGGTTTCTGTACAGTGACCACTGGGAGGAAGGCCATGACTATCGTACTTTCCTTCATGTTCTTTGCAAAACCCTTCACTTTCCAGTAAGTACCACCACCTTTTGACTTAAAACACTTTCCTCCTAGTTTAAAGTAAGTCTACAGTGTGACCGCTGACCCCCTCTTTGACTAATAAGAAACTTGATCTGACTTCTCTGCCCCTGGTTTTTATGTCCTCAGTCCATTTGCAGACCTCGAGATTTCCTCCGCTCCTTCAGTTTGTCCTTCCCTCTTTTGTTCACCCTCTCACTCGCCCTCTGCGCTGTCAGAGAGTGAATCCGCTGCTCTGTTGTTCAGTGACTCTTGAAAACTGTGTGTGTGTGTGTGTGTGTGTATCACGAAACAGAAAAACTTTTGTGTGTCATCGCAGCCAAATTTATTCACCCTCCAGCTGGTGTGTGCCCTCACCCTTAACTGGACTCAGTCCCTTTTTATGGCAACAGCTAACACTTTTTAAAACCAAAAAACTGCAGTACTACAGTGTGTTATCAGTAAATGGCAGATTTAACCAAATTTATAAATACTAATTGCATCAATTTCTGAAGAGTTGTATGATATACAACACCTGTATTACACCTGGTTTGCATGTGTTTGATAGGGCAGCAGCATTGGTCCATCGTTTCAGCAAAACTCAACTTCACTCAAACTGTCCAAAAAAAAAAAGTTATGTGTTGTTATTTTAACAATGCCCTGTGGATTTTTGTGCATGCAAACCTTTGCCCAGTGTTGCTCGTTAGGACAGACTATATCCTTGCATTTCTGTGGAAAGCAGATATTTATCCATTTATTAACCTTTTACATCATTCAGCTGAAGCCACAAACTTCTCGGGGTGTCGTAAGTCTTCCCACATTAGTTGTATAAAACATCTAACCTCTCCGTCTTTGCCCTCGTCAGGTACATCTGGGGTGGCATTCTGGTGCTCTTTGGAATTTTTTTGAATGTTTACAGTAAAAACAAGGACAAAATGAAGCTTCCCTCCATCAAGGACCTCAGGAGCTGGCTGCTGGCGGGAAAGAAAGTCCGATTTCTTTCACAAAATGTGTAGGAGACACTCAGAGGTTCGGTGGAAGTCCTGTGCCGACAGACCACTTCTCTCTGCTACTTCCGGGATGAAATACCCACAGGATGTGCTGAAGCATATGCCGGGCCTCATCACCACTAATGTTGAGCCAAAGATGGGCACACAGGGTTCGACCTCCAATCAGCCTTACAGACAGCTGATAATAATCAAACTGTGGGAGAGGGAGTCGCTGTTTTCCATCTGCGTACCAGGACACCGCTGGTTAACCGAAGTGGCACTGTCTGCAGGAAAATGAAGGAACTGCGTTTTAAAAGGGGATCAATGCCTAGTGGGATCTTGTGAAGCAATGCTTCAAAGACCCACTGAAACTTTTTTTTCCAATGTGTTGTACAACACTGAGGACATGCAGTATGAGACTTTCTAAAGGGAAGCCAGCTCATTAGCTCACCAAATTGCACAGTTTTGCACTGGAATTGAGTGAAACACTTTAACCCTCGAGTGGTTGGAGCAAAAATGAAATGTTTGAAAGAACAAGTACAGAGATACGTGGTAATCTGTATCGTGTGTGAAATTACTGTCACCCATCTTAAAATAATACATATTGATTTTTTAAAAAAGTATATTTGCCCCTGCATGTGCCAGAAAGATGGAAGAAAATGTTTTTCAGGACCTTCTTTATAAAAGTGGCTTTCATAAGTTTTGTTTGTTTGTTTGTTTTGGGTTTCTTGGGGTAATCCATATGTGACTCGAACCTTCATAATGTGTGTTATGTGCAATGGTCACATTTTTGGGAGTCAGTCACTCCTGGACATCAACAGCTGCCATAATTTGCTAACCATATACGTTTGGGTCAAAGGGTAAAGCTCTTTTTACAATAAAATATGTATTTAGTAATTACAGTGGTGGTGTTTTCTTTTTTTCTCAGCCAGCCCTTATTCTCTCCTTTTGCACCAGTTGAGAGAAGAATTGAAATGTTGCCAAAATGTGTGTGTGTTTATCCATCCAGTGGCCTTGGGCGTGTTTGATTAGGAGTCCTGAAAAAAGAGAGCACTGCTAGACGGAAAATAAACAGCAGTCTTCACAGCGCTGAGGCTGTCCTATTCATTTGGATCCATCGTGTGTGTGTGTGTGTGTGTGTGTGTGTGTGTGTGTGTGTGTGTGTGTGTCACATAAATACCAGTACAGTTTTTCTAAATGATGGCATGATAAAGCTCACACCTGGTTCTTCCTCAGGCAAACCGCTGCTTCCCCTGCAGGGCTATTAAAGCATTTTTGGTCTGGATTTATAACCGGCTTTATTTTTTCCTCTTGTGCTTAAAAAGATTACTTGACTGACATTAGTGCGACTGCCAGTACATTCAGGACAGTGGTGTACTGCTGTTTTTCACACATTCATACAAACACACTCCCGTCTCTGAATCTCTGGTTTTAGCTTCATATCTGTGCATCTGGTTTTAATCCAGATTCAGTATCCAGTCATCACCCCGGAGATCTGTGCTCGTCCGGTCTTATTCACTCAGTATCGTGCTTTTAGCCCCGCTTAACCGCACGGCTCTTGATTTAAAGCACTGGATGATGTGAACAATGCTGGTGTCTGTCAGTATTGTGGAAATATTGTGAGGCAAGTGTATCCTTTCATAGAGGTTTTATCATACCCTCTTCTGCACCTGCTCGCTTTCATTGTGCTCCAGACAGGCTCCAAGGAGCTTGATGTTTTTCAGGCCTCATTCAGAACAAATAGACCTCTACAGTTTTCACAGTTAATGTGTAGGCTTTTACTCTAACAATCACATCTGTGCAAACTTCACAAAGTGGTTAGACAATGCAGTTGGACTGAGGATCATCCATCCGATCAGATGTTTCCCTCTCATTTAACAGAATTGCGCCGCAGTAGTGCTCATTTTATCGCCAATGTTGGTAGTGAAACCGTGGCTGTGGCGGTGTTTTAAGTAGCCTACGAACACGGTGAAAATGTTTGAGAAGTCTGTCCCTCATTATCATTTTGTGTTGTACGCGCGTGTCTCCGGCGTGCTGTGAAATGACGGAGACTTGCCAGCTCAGCAGGAGACGGGCTGAGTGTGGCTCTCTCTGTGATCCTAATAGAGGTCCCGATATTACAGTCTCACTTCCAGGCGGGAAACCTAACGCTGGGCCAATTAGTAATTTGGTATTTCATAAAACCTGGCAGCTTGTGTGTGATGACAAACTGACAGAGATCTTCCCTCCTCCGGGGAACCTTTGGTAGTGCAGCAGTACACACACACACACACACACAAAGGACTACTAAGTTTTCTTCTACAGCAAAATGGCAAGTGTTGTGCAGATTGAGAGCACGTAACTCAATTGGAAAGAGAAAATTACTTTGGATGCTTTCTTGTTTGGCTGTAGATTTGAGTTTCACACAGACAAGAAAATTGGAGGAAAAACATGTTTTTTTTCCCTTTTCTTTCTTTTTTTTTTTTAAAGCCCGCCTTGCTTTAATACTGTCTTTGTATGATTGATGGGCAGCGAAACAGTCCATTAGAGGTTGAGGGGTCATGTTACGGGTTAAAAACATTAGTTTGCCATTACATACATTCGATGTGCGGCGTACAGAACTGCTTTATCGCTATGGGAAAGGCTATTCTCCTCCAGCTCCCTGAAAGGTCATTATGGGATGGGAAAGCCCAGTTGACCCAAGGCAAAGTACATCATTTGTCTTTTAGCACCGAGAGAACACACCTAACGAAGCCGGCTGACCCCTGTTAGAACGGTTAGGTTTTTTGCCATTTTTCAAAGCCACAGAGGAATTTGCCATCCACCGAAGTCAGCTATTTTATTTTAACTCGTGTACTTTTGCGTTATTTTGTTGTGCTGTCTAGTAATAAGTGAGTTTAGGTGGTTAGTTTTTCTTTAAACGTTGACAGGCTGTTTGAAATTCTAAATTTAAAGCAAACATCCAAGAACAGGAAACCGTTTCATTGTAAGATAAATGCAGCTGCAGTCATCTGGGATACCGCTTTTTTGTCTTTTTTTTCTCTATCCTTTACCCATTTCTTGTTCTTCATTTTACACTCCACACTTCCCAACACACACACAGACACCTGCTAACACACACATCCAACCAACCTCTGCTCTCGCACGGCTGAGGCCCTTCCTAATAAATAATGGGAGGTGTCCGCAGCTCATCATTCCCGCAAATAGGCTGCTATATAATATGCGGTCCACCTCAGATAGGTTGCTATATAATATGTGGTCAGACCTCGGATGGCCACATAGGGGAGCGCTGGCAGAGCCATTCATTATGGGTGCTATGTGTCAGTGAGGGCAGTAAGGTGGCGAAATGAGGGATATGCAGCTGCCCTCACACTGCTATTCACACACAGACACACACCAGATGACACAGTCCCTGTCATCGTGGGTTTAATGGGACACACACTCCCATTGTGCCTGTTATGCCTCTTTTAAAACATGAGAACAACCTGAGGTGGAATAGGCCCTTTTCACAGGAGTCATTCTGAGAAGTCTTAGCAGGGTAAACATGGGCGTAACTGGTAAAATGAATCAGAGTGTCGCAGATACCTGTCTTAGATACCTAAGACAATCTTAATGGAACAACACCACCACAGTTAACGTTGTTAATTTCTGATGGGACAAGGGCCTGAATAACAGCAGTGTAACAAGATGATATGAAGATGAGATAATATTGCAACTAAAATTCTAAAATACATTTTTCTAAAAGAAAAATGTATTTTTAAAGGAAACAGTTTAGGATTTGGGGAAGCAGCATATTCTGCTAATAGTGCTCGTGATTGGTAAATGGACTGGCACTTATGTAGTGTCTTTC
This sequence comes from Perissodus microlepis, assembly GCF_051167445.1. NCBI lineage: Eukaryota > Metazoa > Chordata > Actinopteri > Cichliformes > Cichlidae > Perissodus > Perissodus microlepis. The sequence goes on along the minus strand of NC_140469.1, from coordinate 11,899,663 downwards.
TACTCAGTTGAATAATCAAAGCACTTTCTTACTGCAAGTCACATTCACACACATGCATTCATATATCTATGCCTACACACTCTCTAACGTTCACACATACTCAGGCTCCGATGGACACCACAGGGGCAACTTGGGGTTCAAGTACCTTGCCCAAGAAAACTCCGACACCAACCGTCTGATTGGTAGCATAAATATGAAGCTACAACTAGCAACTAGCTAGCAAGACTCTGCCCGAACTTAACAAAAAGTGAACTGCTAGCACCTTAATGTATAAAAACTTAGACAGTAGATGTGGAATGCAAAGCATGCCTGAAGCTTCATATTATTTCAGTGCATTTCCACAACCTCAAGTAGGATTATGTTACTATTTTTGGAAGAACATGCAGTACTTTCCTGTTTTGTCATCAGTGTGAGGTTGCCACAAAGCAGTGGAGTTTTTTTTGTTTTTTTTCGCTTAATGCGTTTTCAAGGTGCTGTAAGGCAGATATTATCACCTTTGGACGGAGCTGACTAGCTGTTACTGCTCTTTGTGCTAAGCTGACCAGCTGCTGGCTGTAGCTGAAACATAGCCCCAAGGCTGATTCTCAGTAAAAGACCAAATTACATCTCCAAAATTCAAACTTCTGCACCGAATTAGAAATTTAAATGAGCTGAGGTTCGTTTAATAGCTTTCCCCCTTTTCTTAGGCCTTCTTTCTGTCGTTCTCTCTCATCTCCTCCTGATGCTCTCATTTCTTCTCTCATTATGTATCTTCTCTCTCCTTTCATTACCTTCCTTCACTCCACCTCCACCTCCCCACCTTTTCCTCCCTCTTTTCCTTCACTCTCCACAACAGCCTTGCTTCACACCTCTTCATCCTCCTACCTCAGACTCATTACACCCCACCCACCCGTACCAGCCAGCGCAAGAAGCTCTCCTCATATAATATGATGGCCATCTGCTAGGCTGAGCCATGCTTCTCAAAAAGCCCCAGGGCTGGATGTTTATCTGTCGTCCCCCTCGCAAACTCCTTTAAGGATGCGAAACATATCAGCAATCATCGCAGCTACAATTAGCACAGGTGCTCCTGAGCTGTAAAGTGATCAGGAGAAATGGGAGGAAACATAATTGAAGTGGATTAGAGCAGAGAAGTGGGAGGGAAAAAATGAAATAAAAATTCTGGAGGCTTGGACAGCAGCCCCCTTTTTTCTATACTGCTGTTTGAAATTCACTGTGCTGTGATTAAAACTGGTGCAGAGCGGCGGTGGAAGTCCTGGCAAGGAGTTTTGGTATTTAACAGCTGTCTAGTGTTTTTCTAGCCTACTGTTTTCTCAAATGTGGTCCTGTCATGTTGAAATATGGAGCTGGAGAGCGTGCCGGTGCCTTCTATAACCGAGATCGTGACTTTTTATGCGTGAACTGCATGTATTTTTTTTTTATTGTTTTACCTAAGGAGCTTGACAGGACTGTGCGTGTGTGTGTTACTCTTAAGAGTCTGACAAACCAAGCCTTCTTCTTGTCTTCATCTGCTGAAACATGGCAGCAAACATTTGCGCACACACTTACAAAACCGTACTGTACTGCGCGCACACACTCGCGCACACACACCATTTTGGTTGCTCAAGCACGGTCGACATATTCCACAGCAGTCACTCATGAAGAGAAATTCTTAATAATAAATATCCAGCCAATAATGAATGTGCTGCTGGCTGCAGTTGTCTTGGGGGCATAATATCTAATTTCCTCCCAATGTTTCATATCCCTACTCCTGCATGTCGACACAGTCCATCATTACACCCCAATGCAGGTTCCTATCACTTTTATTTATTTTTCAAATCAATATATAAATCAAAGCCTGGACAGATGAGATCCAATAAATTACAGAGTGCCGGACAAATGCAGAATGTTAACTGTGTGCCAGGAGAGGAGATTCCCATGGGTGCTGCCTGCTGCTGTTCTGTGTTGTGTGCTACAGCAAAATCTACTAAATGTCATATTAAATCACAGCTAACTTGAATATTACTCAGCGCTGTTTTTAATACAGGTGGAAAAACTCCTCCAAGGCCTTACGTGAATAAGTTTTGTGAAATTTCTTCCATCTGTTCTTATGATCTTTATATTTTATCTCATATCTTATTGAGTTAGTTATTTTATTTTTGCTAAAATAAAAAAAAATTAAGGATTAGACAAGCAAGTCACTGATGCTCTCTGAGGTTTAGGAGCAGTAGAGGAAACTGAGCCGTAGTGTAGCATTTGCAGCTGAATTGCCCAGTGAGGATCGATACCATTTTGCATCCCGTACCGTCAGGCATTCGCTTAAATTTAACTGGGGGGGATGCAAAACAGAGCGGCATAGTGATGATGCTCAGTACATCAGCCACAGCGTGTGAGTCACCTCCTCCTGGTCCAAGCTCAGCCACATGGAAAAACAGGAGGGTTAGTGTGAGAAGAGGACGAAATGGGGGCAAGTGCCCAGTGAAACAGAGCATAGAGAACAGTGGAGAAGACTCGCCTGCCCCATAAACCTCCGGCTGCCATGCTGAATTGTCACTGAGGACTCGCTTAGGTGCAGGGGGCTCACCAGTCAGCCGGGGTATAGACCCATAACATGAAGGGCGGGCTCACAAGACACACAGACTCAGAGCTATACCTGAGTGTAGCAATCTTCGCTATCAGCAGGGAATATGTTGCCATCAGGCCCCATAACATCAGAGCACACCTCGGCACTGACACCGCATGACATGCATATGTGCGGAGGCAGCGTGAGGCGATGCCGGGCCAGGCAGCAGCGGGGGTTTGAAGGAGATTCCCACAGACAGTGGTCCAGTAGAGGGGGATGGGGATCCCCACTACAAAGGAAAAAGCAAAGCCACATAGGAATTAACGAATTAAACGAGAAAGAAAGGCTGATTTAATAGTTCCTTATAAATACTTACCTCTAATATATAGCTGCTTCATTGTAGAAAAAAGATATATAAATATATACAAAATACTTAATGTCGAGAATATTAATCATGAGCTTTAACAATAGAAACAGACCTCATGAGTCTATTACAAGGGATGGAAAACTGCAACAAATGCTTATTTTCCATTATTTATTATCTATTAATGTTTTAATTGTTTTCACAGTTGGTTAGCTTAATCATTTGATCCATCTAGTCAAGGTAGTCTCAGAAACTCCCATGCCATTCTGTTAATTTCCTGTCTTGCTAGGCCCTACTGTTAGCTCTAAAGCTAAAGACAATCTCTAACTATTACATGAATTTAAACAAATCCTCAGATGGTGCAGAGGCTTGAACTAGAAAAAAAGTAAAATTGTCACTGTTACTTTGTGCCTCAGTCGCTCAATCTGATATCCCCATGTTGGTGGTGTTTCTGGATCAACATTGCAACTGACCAATCACATAGTTATGACGTCCTAGCGTTGGAATGTGGCTGCAAAAAAAGAGAAATGCCTTTGTTTATATAAAACTCTTTTCTGGAAGTGTTTTCTTTATTAATTTATGCAAGATAATACATTTATCAGCAAGTTACTCATTTTGGCTTGCTAGTAGCATTAACATTAGCCATTAAGTTAGCTAACTGAATTCTCTGACAATGTGACTGGTCAGTTGCAATGCTGATCCTGGACTAACGTTGTTATGATGTCAGAACAACACCAACACAGGGATCTTCAATCTGCAAGGCTAATCAGTGCTATAAGGGTCTTGTAGGAATACTCAAATACACGAATACTCTTCGCCTGATGTGCAATTCATTTACAGTGTCCACAGGTGACAAGACAGATCATGATGGTGTTTTATGGGAAACAAAAGAAAAAGACAAGTTAAAAAAATTAAAAACTGTTTAAAACAAACATAAGTCTACTTAACTGAGACAAAACCCAAGGTTAGGCCCATTGTTACTGGACAACTGGTGACTGGGCAACTAGCCAGCACTTCAACCTTGCAGTACCGCCCCCGTCTCTTCATTATAAAGCTTTAGCTACTCCTTTCAAAACAAAGCATGAAAAATACAAAAGCTATCCTAAGATGCTCGATAAAGATTATTCGAAGGAAACAGCAATCAGTTCCCACTCCCCACTTTTCAACCACACGTTGAACTCCCGACCCCTCCCACTAAAAAAAGGTTTGGAATTGCTCACTTTTTTTTCACCAAGATGGTGCCAACATAAAGCAGAGCGTCGAGCCCTCTGACACTACAGTAATGCTGATAATAGACATTAATTTGCATAAATATAGGGTTTTGAAAGAGTGGGTCCTGTGTAGTTACTTTATAGTATGAAAATCATGAAAATAATCTCAAATGAATTCACATGGATTTAACTTGGTGTAGCCAAGATTTGAGGGAAATCCGTGAAGGAATAGTCAGGGTACTCTGCAATCCACCAATTTTCATGTCAATTTTAATAAAATAATCATACAGCCAGTAAACCCATATCAGACACACTCTTAATGAAAGTTTAAAAAGTAGAATAACAAGTAACAAGTAGAATTAGAACAAGAGTAATTTCCGCTAAAACACCTTCAACCATTTTACCTCTTGAAACAGTTACGTACAGTAGCTGCTAACGCTACACTAAGAAACGAGATCTCATTTAAAAACAATAGCAAAGCACAGTTGTTCTAATATGGAGAGTATAAAGAATAAATAATCCAGTTGTCTGCAGTGCCCAACGCAAAGCAATTTAACGCATCAGTGGCAGCTGCCTATTAATTTCCTGTAGAAGGAGAGAGGGGGGAGTGTAACCACTGATTGGGGGGACAACGCAGCCCCATCATGTATCACTTCAGAGCCAAATAACACGCGCACGTGCAAACAATTGCCTGCTGGTACACACTCATACAAGCAAACACATGGGTGTCATGATTGTAATCGCGCCGTCGTTTTCCCTCACAATGTCAGCGGCTGCGTGGAAGCGAGATGGCACTATATGGCCCACAGTGAATTAAAAGGGAAAGCCTACAGATAGAGATGCCCATATGTGACTCCTGTCTTTAGGGTGTCGCATCAATAATGGCTCCCCCAGGGTTAGAAGTCCCCGCTTCTTGTATGCATTTGTCGAAAATCCCTGCCTGCTTTAATTAGGCACCCGGATTCTGATCCCCTCCTCTGTTTCTCAAATAACTGCACCAATATCGCTGTCTGGCTCTGGTCCAAACAGCAACACCTCTGACACGAGAAGGGGGGGGGGGGACCACGATGCTATAAATCCAGAGGTATTTGGACAGGGGCCAGCACTTGTCCCAAACTACCACTGTGGTGGCAATACGCACGCAGGGGGCATAGCTGGAAAAAAACAAATCCAAAGAACTTCCTACAGTTTTCTTCTGTCTCTTCCTTCTCAGGCCTTTTATTGTGAAAACGATCTCTGCTAAAAGTTTTAAATATTTCAGAGGAAACAAATTAAGTTTGCAGGTAACACACATATTTCTCATCCAGCAGCACTGACTGGACCGTCTTTCTGTCACTGCGCTTGCTATTCATTTGACCTGTCTCCTAGAATCAATGTGTTTTGTTTGATGCATGGTTTTTCATTATCACTATGGCCCATCATTACTTTCCTCTTATTATAGTCTGGGGACACTGGAGACAGTTCAGAAGAGCTGTGGATGAGGGACAACACACACACACACAGAGTCATTTCTTTCTTTTGGGGAGAAAAAAATGTGCCCCACAGACATAGTGTCTATGTTTTCCTGCAATTAATTAATGGGTCCCCAGCTAGTTAGCAGTAGGCAGCACTTGTTTTACTGTGGCGACTAAGAGAGGGCGAAAGGGGTTGGAGCCAGGCTCGCCTCGGTAGCTGCAGGCTCATAGTTGTGAGCCACTGGATTTGGACTATTTTTAACGAAATCCTTTTATGGATAGATAAATCTGATTTTATGCAAGAAGAGTCTCCTGGGTTTCAATTAACTGGGGGTCACGCTGCAGATCTATCACAAAAAGAAGGAGGGAAGGGAAGAGGGAAAGAAAGGGGAGAGGAAAAGATGGAAGAGAAAGAGAAAGGCGAGAGGAAAGCCTCTAATTAATACCGTCTAATTAAACATTTGTGAAATGCATTATCTGCACTGTTTTGTTAGAGGTTTTTTTTAATGATGAGCCACGTTTGCCTAATTGTCCGCCCCCACCTTCCTCTCAAAAGTTGTTTTGCTGTTACATCACGGTCGTTAATAATGCAAAAGACGCTTTGGAGTCCCATTTAGCTGCAGTTTGTCTTTCCACAACTCGAGATTAAGAGGAAATTTGTAATTGGGAAAGCCGTAGCTCTCTGGGTGCATTTTGGAAAACATTTCACTAAGCGCACAGATTTGGTGGGAAAGGGCGGGGAGGGGCGAGGCCTCTGCAAACTAATTTGATTCCTAAAACATGCAAGATGACAGCTTCCTGCTGCACAGCGAAGGTAGATTTGACTTTGAATCATGCCGCACTGTTTAATCACGAGCCACGAGGCATGGCGAGTCGCCGGGGCTGAGGATAGTCGCATAAAGAGTATCAAGCATGCAGGGCGAGAGATAGTGAGAGAAAGAGTGAGGGCAAGAAAATCCATAACAGATTAAACAGTGTTTGGTCAAAACGCACACAGCATGATATGTGCGTCTATCACCTTAGTGCTCTCTCTGTCTCACTGCAAAGCATATTTCTTCCCAGCCAGCCCGCACTCTCATTGCTAAACTACCCACAGGGCAATTCTTAATGTGAAGTTGATCTCAGGTTGTAGTCGCTTAAACATGCACACACACACACACACATCAGTTCCACCCAGCACACTCAACCCCCATTGCTGCCATGACATTTTTCTCCCCATTCAATTGCCAGCGTGTGCAGCCGTACCAACGTGTATTACGTCCATCTTTTTTCTCTCTCGCTCTTTGCATAGTGGAGGAATGATTCAGTTCACCAGAGCAAAGAAATACAATCATATACTTTTCACTGCTTTTTTTTTTGACAAACAGCCGAGCTAACACGGGGTATAGATCAGGCACATTACTCACCTTTTTAAACCTTATTAAGCTTTGAATTGGAGATACACAGATTGCAATTCCTGACTGTGTCACCTGCCACAACAAATTTTTGCTGAATTTAGTTTCTAAAAACAATAACTTCCATGCAAAATATTATTTTCATAATAAAAGAAATGAACAAACTTAACAATTAAACTGCAGTATTTTACAGGACCTTCTCTGCCTTTGACTGAAACAACTATAAAGTGCTCTTTTACTGGAAAGAGATACAAGTAATTAACAGAGAACGAGTTGCTCTACATCGACCTTAACCTCACCAAACTAAAGCAGGTACAACAGATATATGCAACAAAACATATGCGCATTACATCATTTTTCAATATGTTTATAAATTCACAGGATGTTTTTTTGTCCTCTTTTTTTAACTCTTATCCATTAGTTTGCTCATAACTGTTTTGCTCTGTTGCTCATACCAAGGCTGCTGGCTTGTGGCCCGTGACTCTGAGCTGTGGATCTCTTTGGCTTTTGTCGCTTTCCCTTTTGTTAGCTTCCTTAAAATGTCCACGTTCAGCTGGGTGAGGGTGAGGTCAGGGTCTGATTAATCATCCAGTTCCTGTCCCTGGCCAGTAGATCTCTACTTTAAACAGATGTTGTTATTTAGTAAATTTGCAAGATTACCAACTGGTGACGTGACAACTCTGCGGTGGCAAATTCCAGTAATGTTATAGAAATAAATACAATGCATTTCAGGGGATGTAACTATGAATTTACATGAACTACATGAAGGTAACGATATTATATTAAATAGCATTTACATTGTCAGGATACATTTGACTGCGTGTTGTACTTGTATAACTATGCATGTGACAAATAAAGAATCTTGAATCTTCTAAAACCGTAACATTTTTTGAATGTAAATGTAACATATCTACAACATTCCTGTGACTGGAGCTCTGTTTTTATGTTTTTATGTTACGTAATTTGAAATGGTTCAATAGTTTGTACTTCTGGAGCCTTTTAGAGCTTTTCTAACAAACATCCTTCCAAATATGGTGGCTTCCTGTGTGATTAATTGTACTTACAGGGCATCCAAGAAGTCTCCTCTTCAATTTTGGTGAGTAAAGTTCAAGTATTTTGTGTATGCGGATTGCACACATAAAGTTTATAAAAGCAGCTTGCTAGCCAAGCTTGCTAGTGTTAGCTCATAATTTAGCACTCTACCCATGTGAGCATATAAATATTGGCTCTGAAAAACCAGTATAGCATCTTCCAAATGTTAATGTTAAAATAATGAGCATGCAGTGCATTTGTTAGGCAGATAAAACACTAAAGTCGAAGTTTTAAAAACGGGTTACTACAATAGCTGATGTCATGTTGTCTACGCCCATCATTTTATGTAGTCTGTGTACACTTGGGGTTGCAGTACAGACCAAAGGTTGCAACCTGTTTTAGTTATCCTATGTTTTGTGCACTGGCACAGCTACAGGCAGAGACATAAAATCTTGAAGAAAGTCGGACCAAATTTCAGGAATTTACGAGCCACTTTAGATGGAAACATGTCTGCTACGTTTTACATAATTTCTTAATCTCCCTCCAATGAATCCCTTTTCTTTTTTATGTCTCCAGTTCATTCTGTGGTGTCCTCACCTCCCACTCCTCCTCCTCCTCCCTCTCCTATATTAAGCTTGTCACCTCTGATTCCAAGGTGTTCTAAGTGGCAGCAGTGCTAAGGTGACAGGAGGGTTTTAGCAAGATTTGCACCGAGCATGCCCAGAGAGCCAGCCTAACTAATTAGAGATCCAACCTTGATGAGTGCTCTCTCTCCCTTGCTCTCCTCTCTTTCTCTCTCCATAAGCATGTGTATCTCAGCCCAGAAATTACTTAATATGATATATTAACATATTTCTGGCAGGAGCGGCAGGAGGAGGGTGCTCGTTGGAGACAAATTATCCAAATTAATTTCTAATTTAAAATCCTATGCCTTTTATTATAATCTGTGGGCGCCCTTGGTACCAGAGACCAAGTGAGGAAAAGGGAATAAAGGCATAAGAGGAAGAGAAAATGGATAGTGAGGAGAGAATGAAGTCAAGGATGGAGGGATGGGAGAAGGAATAAAAGGATGTTTAATAACCTAGGCTGGTTTAAATGCCCACAAACCAATAAATGGAAGGGGGTATGAAGACACAGAAAGGATTTAGCTGTACACGGCCGGCTGAACTCGGCTCAGTTTTATTCAGCCATGAGAGAACGTCCCCGGAGACGAAGAAGCGAAAGAGGAAAATGAAAATGGGCCCAAAAGTTTGAGGCATACTTGGATCTCCTCTTTGCCCTAATTAGTGGCCTCACATCCTCGCTTAGCCTACGAGGGAGGGGAAGCCAATGGCCATGACCATGGGTCAGCCTTTTAGAAATTGTTATGAATCCGCACATAATAACTCTAGGTGCTTATGGGAAATACAGGCCCCAAAGCACGTCCACAAGGGATGGTACTAGAAGTCTTCAGAAGCTCAAAATGACCAATTAGGCCGTCTCATTTTGGCCACTGAGAACGCTGCTGTTGGACATCCTCTGTTCATAATTCATGCCTATTACTGAGGATTATCTGCATCTCATCCTTTCAAGGCCTTCACAGCCACGGAACAATTAAATGATTCATTAAATTACAAGGCACGGGTGGAAATCACCGCGCTAGTTTGTAAAGAAAAGCAAAGCAAAACAACAAGCGGTCCTGAAAAGTGTAGCTGCGAAGGCACTTTTGTGTAATATATAGGTCAACATGCATGTCTTACACTTTGATTTTAATAAAACAAAGCTCATGTCTGGAAATCGAGTTAAAGTGAAAAAACTGACAGAAACGTCATTCCTCTACTAGAGGTATTATTAAGCATCGTGGTATATTGTTCTGAGTCGACCTCCTTCACTGTCATATAAGTGTCAGTTTGCATTTGTTTTATAGTGTGTTGATTCTCAAATGAAACAAGAAGCAGGGATGATGAGGTTCTGTCTGAAGTTGTGCCATTCTGCGCAAATATGTCTCATCCATCCAAAGATGAGACATGCTACTTTTTATATTCTATTGTTATTAACCAAAAAGTAATTTTAACTTCTTTTTTTAACACTAGCTGGTTACCCCCACCCTCTTATCACTTTCTGAAGGCCAAACTATGAGCGCAACTTCAACTTTAAAGGAGAAATGATAAGAAAACTTTATGGTCTACAAAGTATCATTCCCATCAGTATGTAAACAGCAAGTATATCACTCATTATATTCCTTATTAAGCTATTATCCGCTGTCATACGTGGACTTGTAACTGCATGTTTAATCACCAATCTACCCAGGAGCCTACAGCTTGTTTCAGCTTATATCAAATAATGGCACAGCTCACCGTGTAATGAACAAACACTCGCTTCCCTACACAAAGACGGGCATACGCAGCCTCGCTGCTACACCCTCCAAACATGGCGTGGCGGACACAGACGTGTGTCTTCGGTTTCGGCTCTCGGGGACAAAGAGGTTTGTGGTGCTTGTGTTTCAGCGGGGGTTTGCTGCGATACTGGGTGCTGTGTTGGCTCGGGGAGAGGCATAGCGCTGTAATTAAGGACAGAGGGAGGAGGATGTTCGTTAGATGTAGTGTCCTCATTAGTATAAGTTCCACCCGGAGGTGGTGCTGAGCAACGGACACCTAATGAGAGGCATATTGTAATGAAAGCGGGGAACCAACAATTGCCCAAGTGAAGACATGGGCCTTTAAATTGGCGTTTGTGGAAGGACTTCAGATTCTATTCTAGGCTGTATATTTTTATATCTTTGTGAGGAAGCTCTCATGGAGCAGGTATGAAACGCCATCTTCATCTCTTGCAGCAATTGGACCACATTTAAAGGTGTCCCGGTGAATCTGCATCAGGCTGCAAGGTGTTTGTGGGTACGTCTGTGCACATAAGAAACAGTTGTTTTACTTTTTCCCTCTTCCACTTTAATCAGTTCATTTAGGCCTCAGATTATAAGCCCCTCTGTGGCAGGCTACAAATCACTGTAACGCACTGTACTGTAAGCAGCCAGCCATACAGAAACTGTAGGGGCTCACCTGCCCTGTGGCTAAAGATGACTGTAGCTACTGTATCCCATGCACACACGCACACACACACACACATACATTAGACAAACTGTCTCACAGCATGCTTCTCACACCAGTACTGTACAGGTAATCTCACTTAATCATCTCAGAGGTCACCGCAAAGCGAGGTGGGGCGATAATTGCTGTGCCGAACAGCCAAAAGTGAAGGATTGCAGGGAGAGAAAGAGGGAGAGGGAGGCAGAGATGAATAGAGGATGGAGGGAGGATGAGAGAACAGAGTGAAGATGGAGAGAAAGGGGCAAACTGTGCCCTCTCGCTAGAGGGCAGATTCATAGACAAAGCATATTTGGTGCTGCAAGGACAATTGTTGGCCCTGATGCCTGGACAGAAAATACTCGAGAAGAAGGTCCTCATTCGATGATGGATATTTAAAAATGAGTATTGTGTATTAGGAAGAAAGAAAGAAAGAAAGAAAGAAAGAAAGAGCGGAGAGTAATGTGAAGGAAACAGAGGGAGGCAGAGTGACAGTTCTCTCCCTCGGGGGTTTACAGGGTCTGGCCTCTGTCGGCCTGTGACAGCCGACCAAACAGGTACGCTGTGAGATGATTTAAGGCGATAATAACCTCCACTTTGGCGGATGGATGATGATGTCTCTCCTGTGGCTGCTGAAGCTTAATGAATGAAACATTAGTAAATACTACTAAAAACGTGATTAGAGGCCCCCCCCCCCCTGCCAACAGCAGGCAAAGCGGAGAGAAAAAACGATGAGTTTGCAAATGCGTCTTCAGCACCATCACCACCTACAGACACACACGCAGAGACCACCTTCCTCTCCGTCACTTCATTCTGACTGGATTGTCCAATTCTTTTTATTCCTGCTCAGCACTTTTGAATAAAAGATGAAAGAACGGGGAGAAGACCTCAGGAGGCAAATATGTATCTCTGTGAATGTGTGTGTGTGTGTGTGTCTTTTTGAGAGTGTGATTTCTGTCTTCTGGCTCTGATGCCACCAGACCAAATGATATGTGTACAGCAAGGTGTGCCGCCTGTAGATATGCACGATCCATACAAAGTGGCTTTATATATAGGCAGTGAGAAAAGGAAAGCTCTACAGATGCAGGGTGAAAGGGGGGGGAAAGGAAATGACTTTCTGAAATAGTTATTTGCTCTCACTGCAATTCTAAGCAGCAGGTGGAAATATAAAGTGGCAAAAGCTGCAGTTCCTCTAATGGCCCCTTGAGGCTGGCAGTCCCTGTAGATTTCAAAATGCTTTACCAAACTGCATCAGGAAAACATATTTACTGCCTGACACAAAAGCATTTCTGGGCTGTATGGGTAGTGTCTTTCTGTATAACAACTATAAGGTGGCTGAATATTGTTTATAGCTTATCCTTTTGGGTACTTTTAAAGCTTAAAATTAGGGGTGTGGCTGCTCTGATTGGCAGGTCTGCCGGTGCAGGGTGCTATAGCCAATCACTGCCTGCTACGTGTTGTCTGCTATGTTTGTGCTGTTTGTGTTTTTGTAGCTCGTCTAATAGAACTGTGCAGAAAAGAAAAGAATGGCAGCAAACAAAACACAAACATTTATTGTGTTTGTGTTTTGACACAGGACTAAGATTTAGATACTCTTTACTTATTTTATATTTAGTACGCCCCCTAAAGCCCGTGAAGTCAGCCATTGGTTCACATAGGTCAGCTCAGAAAGACTTCTATAGAACCAGCAACTACAGCTATCGCCATCTGGTGGCCTTCAGACAGAACGCAGGTTCTGCATTAGCCTAATTTTTCTGACCCAAAAGCTATGTCCATGTTTTATACTGGCAATTGTTTGGACTGTGAATGCCACAGTGGCTGTTTCTATATCTACGGTCTATGAGCAGCAATCTGAGTTACAGAGAAATGAAATGTCACAGTTAAGGGTTAAATAATATTGTGCTAATTGTTGCATTATTTATTAAAGAATCCATTCATCAAAATGAAACTCTGACCCGCTTATTCCACCCTTCACAAAAACATTTTCCCAAACAAATTTGCAGATGGAAAACAGCACGATGAATGTTTTAGAGACCGCAGGTGAATAAACCTGGTATTTTTATAGTAAAAGAAAGATGTAATATATTAATTTATGATTTATTTTTTGCTTTATTTTCCTAGGTATGAAACCTGCACAGTAACTTTATTCCAGTACCATGTCATTCAGTAAGACAGCAAGACAAGTGTGCTCTTAGTCCTGCTCTGAGGATGTGTTAGTTGTCGCTCATTCACCATGCATGAACAAAAACGTGTGGATTATGTTTCATATCAGCTTTTTTTATGTACTGACAATGGTTTGTGTTTAGCGCTCTATGAAGTCTGTGTACCTTATCTTTAGAGTAACTAGCTTATAAAGGTTGACTTGTGAGTTATAAATACATATGCTGACATGATATTTCCAGGACTCAGACTTTCACAGTGTGCTCCCCTTTTCCCACTAATTCTAAAAACAGAACTTCATCAGCTGTTAATCCTGTTAGATCAAATATTTAAACGTAGAGTGTGTAAAGTCTCACCACTAGATTTCAGGAGACTGCAGAATGCAGTGAATTTAGTTCTGTTCTTTTACCTTTTAATTCAAATGCATAATCCTAGCTACGGTGGCCGCTCTAGGACAACCTTTAGCCACTGTTCATCTGTAGCGAATGTAGGTTATCAATCCGCTGTTTACTTTCAGCTGGTGTCTGCTTCTATTTACTCTGGAGGAGGCTGTAATACAAGTCGAAGAATCAATGAAGCTCATTTTTAACTGAAGACAGCGAAACTGAGGAGAGTTGTTGAGGATATCCTGAACTTCTCTGTCGGTAAGCACTGCTGTTTTTGCTGCTGTTAGCCTCTGGTAGCTGTTGTTAGCCTCTGTTAGTCAGCATTAGCCTTTAAACTTTCTTTGAAGTCACTGTAACATTGTCAGGCTCACACACTTAGTGAATAAACTGTTGCACCATGTGAGAATGTAATCAAGTAATCAGGGAAAGTGTGATTTTTAGGACAATCCAGCCTAGCATTACCTAGCATAATGTTAGCTTATAACCAGCTGCTCTTTAGCCGTCTTGTCAGTTCTTCAGAGATGGGAGAAGCCCATGTCTAATCTGCTAACAATTAACAAGTAACTGCAGCAATATTGTTTGGAATACCTCTAAATTCAGAGGTATTCCACCCTGCTGTCACAGTACTTCCCGCACTGAACACAAACTCTGTGGTGTCTAATTGTTCAATATGAGTGCAGCTGCTTAATTAAGTAGAAGAACACACACTGTTTTGGTTTTGGGGTTTTTTCCAAGACAGAAATTGGGTTTGAGCTTTGCTGCATCACCATTAGCATCTTTACTGTATCACTGCACAAATATACAGTAACCTAAATGCCTCCTCTACACAGACACACAAAGGGGCACGTCCACAGTAGACCAAACTATAAACTGCAGCCCGGCTCGGTGTGTGCAACAAGGTCGACAGAAACAGCAGTTTACTGTCACCAAGGGGAAACGCCAGCGTGATATTGTTGGCTAACAACACTAAATAGGACAACATTAAGTCAGAGGGGACACAACTAGAGGAAATGCTCGCTCACCTATTTCTAACCATGGACATGTCTTTGGCAGAGACAGAGGGACACACAAGGACACACAAACAGGCCAGACCTATCTTTGACTCTGGAAGGGACGATTAAAAACAAACAAGGGCAGAGCAAAGAGACGGAGTACAACAGAGTTTGGTACACAAGGAGCGAAGGAGGTGAAAGCAAGGAAACAGTGTTTGTTCTTTTTACATGTCTCAGTTTGTATTTCATTGTGTGTCACTCATGTGGTACGTAAGACAAAAACAAGCTGAAACAGCGTTATCTAATAGAACAAGGGACTCAGTGCATGCTTAGGGTTGTGCAAAAGGCTTCAGCATGTAAGCGGTAGTGTTTATTAATAGTTTTAAGTCCAGCCATCATCAGCCATAGATGATACGGCAGTGAGAAATAAAGCTGAATTAGCATCAAATCCACTAATAACATCAAAGATAAAAAGATGAATTCCCACTGATGGTTACCATAATGCTTATGTATAACACAGTGTGACTTCAGAGTGGAATTAAGTTCACTGGGCTAAATTATGCCAGGCTGAATTTACCCATTTATATGACTCTTTTTATGGCTGATTCAAAGCCGCCTAGCTAATCAACACTCTATTACAAAGCTACTCCATGGCGGCAGTTTGATTGGCTTCAATTTACATAATGGCGGAACGCTGGGAAAGTGAGGCCTCAACTGCTTTTCCATTTCTCCGTCGTGCCGATTAGATAGGTTTATGGATTTGAAACATGTGTGAGGCATTGATTTTATTTATTTCATTATTCATTCACTGGTCTGTTGCACCGAAAGACAAGCAAGCTGTCGGTCTGTGACAATCACGGGAGGAACATTTCTCCTGTCCTGGACTACGCTCGGCGCCGGGAATCCAATTTACGCTGGGAATGAGAAAACCGTTTCATCTGCAGGTGTAGGCCTCTGGAAGCGATACACCCAGGCACCCGCAAAAGCACATCCACGCGCACGGCATCGTGGACACAATATTGGTTATTTGTGACACATGAGCTGTTTGAGCGATCAAATTAGCTTTTTTTTTTCTTTCACGAGCAAAAATCACCAAATAACTGCTGATGTTACATCGCAGTAGTTCCCTCCCCCGTTTTCCATTCTGAGGATTAGCTTGATCTATCTGTAATGGTGCTGTTATCACCTGTTATTATGTCATTATGCTGCTGTGAAACAGTTGTTAGGTAGTTCTGCTTTCATGCTCACAGTGGTGAATACGTCCGTGTTGGGAAAATCTTCCTTTTTACTATGAATACAGTCTTCGTTTCTTGAGTTTGACTGCTAATAACAGCTAATTAGCCCTAATAAAAATGTCTTTAAAGCCATCTTGACTTATAAATGAGACATTCTGGCAAATCAGACTAAGAGTGGGATAAATGTTTGACTGACTAAATCTGCTTGAAAATGTGCTATAACCAGTCACTGGCTGCTAGATGTCGCCCCCCGTCATGATTACATGTAAAATTTCCATATAGTCTTGTGACGTTAATACAATGTCAAAAGGAATTCTACTTAAACATGTAAGTTTATGGAATCTGGTCCATAAACTCCGGTGAAGTTTACTTAAATGGTCAACATTCAGCTTATATCAAGCCCACTTCCCTTAATGATTAATTATTTTAATGAAATAAACCTTTGATTATTTTTTAGTGTACTAAAAAAAAATACACCATAAAAAGAAATATTTGAGTTATATTTTTATATTTGAGGCAATGAAATGTTTTGAATGTTTCTCTCTCAGTTTTAAGTTCTAATGATTGTGCACTGTGTGTAACTTAAATCAATTTTTTTATTAAAAGGGATTAAATCATTTGTTACCGGTTGACATATTACAATAATTCTCTTTTTTCAGTACAGGCAAACATTTAGATTGTACCTTTCAGCCATTCGCTGCTTACATTCAGCACCTGTGTAAAATCCAAAAAGGACTCAAATGGCTCGCCGCTGCTTAAAATTTCAGAGCAGCATTTTTGCATCTAACGCTTTTTTTAAATCAGTCAGAGGACAGAAGGAGGGGGTCTAACAGCAGGTTGAACTACACTCCTTACATGTTTCAGTGTGCCCTTTGCAGTGAACGGCAATTGAGAAGAAAAGATAAGGTGCCGTCATTCCTGTTGCAGTAGGCCTTTTTATGCAAGATATGAAGTTTCAACAGCAGCTGCTATTGTAGTGTATATTATGGACTAGTAAAGAAAACTGGGTTAGAGAGATAATATTTCAATAACACAGTGGTCTGAACATAAAATACAGTGTGTGTGTGTGTGTGTGTGTGTGTGTGTGTGTGTGTGTGTGTGTGTGTGTGTGTGTGTGTGTGTGTGTGTGTGTGTGTGTGTGTGTGTGAGTGTGAATAGCTGCCAGAGGCACACCAGCAGGAATCTCTGCAGTCAAATGATTTCACATTCCCTTTTCTCCTTGGCTGCCTGTGCTGCCATTTACAAAGAGCACCAACAGAGGACGGTCATACATGTCGAGATTACACACACACACACACACACACGCACACACAGCCCGTTTGTGAACGAAGCATTGTCATGAGGCTGGGGATGCTCACAGGTAGGCACACACATACCCTCACTGATTGTATTATAAGAGTCATTGTGGCAATGAGTCGATGCTTTCACGGGGTACACAACAGGAATTAAACTGTGGTCATTGGTCAGTTTTATTTAAAAAACACTCACCGTGGTCATAAATCATCTGTTAAAAGTCACGGCTATCGCACACGTGCGCATGCAGGCACAAACTAGCACATGGCATCAAAGAGGGATGCCCGAAAAGCTGCACCTCTGCTTTGGTCTCTGTACTCATGAGTGAGCCCGAAGTCAAGTGGTGGGGGATATTAAAACGGGAGAAGAAGAGCAAGAAGATCAAAATTACCAGAGCAGCAAAGCTGGAGGCACAAAGCCCCAATGTGTTCCCCTCTTTCTCCCTCTCTCCCTTTCCCTCTCATCTGACGCCACATGAAGCCCTGGCTCAGGTAACTGCACTTTTTAATGATGCCATTTGCCTAATGCCTTCTTGTGCTTGTCAATCTATCTCACATTATCCCTCATCTCGCCTGTCTCACTGCATCACCCGCACCCCTTGACTTCAGCACACCAAAGAGCCTCGCCTGAAACGTCGCTGCAGCGGCCCATTAGGAGCATCCTCCACATTAATTGGTAGGAGACGCCACTTAAAAAGGCGGGGGGGAAAACAACAACAGGCAACAACAACAAAAACAAGGGGAGAAGAGGACGGTGATGATGGGCAGATCTTTAATCCTTCTTCTTCCCCAGCTTCTCCTTTCTGCTGATGCAGGAGGTTCCACAAGGGCACAAACCGGGGATGAGAGAAGAAGTCAAAGACGGGGGGGATCTGTTAAGCAATAAGTTGACAGCTCATGTTGAAACTCTCGCTCTCTGTTGCTTTCGCGTCATCTCTCTTTCTGTCAAAGGAGTGCATCAATCTCTTCTGTACTCTCGTGCTTTCCCCTAACCTTTGGTCTCAGACTATACCTTCATCTTCTGCCATTTGTTCCTCCTTTAAATCCCTCTGTGGCATCTTCCCCAAAACACGTCTTCAGTTCACGTGAGTGCCTTTTACTGATCTCTAACACGAGTCAGCTGACAGCAGAGTAGATTTTCTTAAGAGAAGATGATAATTGGGATTGCCCCATTATGGATAAAGGATTTTTTTCCCCCCATCTGACACACATGCCGTTATGAGATTGGTATCCAAATATTGCCACCGAGTTATGTTCCACTATGCCAGAGTGCAACGTTTGCATTGTTTATGACTGTCAAAACGACCACGTCCTTTAACGTCAAGGACGGAGCGGCTGCTCTCACTTTCCAAGGAGTGACCACAGTTTGCAAAGTTACAGACACGCATAAATTCCTTCATTGCTACTAACACAAACATAAAGATATAGACATACAATCTCTTTCTTTTCACTACACAACGCAGCACACAATGAAAGCGCACCACTACAACCACGCACACTCACACATCCCTACCACCAACACGCACATAAACACTGAGCGAGCAAACATGCACGTCTCCGGCACACATATCCCAACAGAGGCTTTTATGACAGGGCTGGGTGACATGAAGTTCGCTGGATGAATAGTTTGATAGCCCCGGGCGGGTAAGGGGAAAGGATAGGCTGTAAATAGGATTGAAGTTTAAATGGAATAATGCGGCCTGGAAAAAGAGCTGGGGCCTGAAGTAGGGGCAAACCCAGAGGTAACATAGAGGTGACAGGTTCGCCCGGAGAGTGACTCAGGCAATAATAAGGCTTCTTCTTTTTTGGATGGATGGATTGATGGATGGAAGTGAGAAAAAACAAAGAGGTGTTTTAGATAAAGTTAGAATATGATACAATGGCACAGGCAGGAAAGCAGATGAGAATGGTGGCTTGGCTGTAGCAAACCACAGAAATCGATGAAGACTTTTTCAGGTTTTGCAGTGGCGGGATCGCAGACAAAGAATAATAATCGCAGCATAACTAGCGTGTTTTGAAAGACGAAGGAAAGGTTGTCCTTTGGAACTGATGAGTGGACAGCCTGGTGTTCGAGTATGGGGGTGATCCCAGTAGGCCCACATTAAGAACAGAGCATGCCTTCGTTACGAGTCATTAGACAGCCTTAAAGCTGATGGCATGGGCAGAGGGAAGATTAATAAGTAGGCAACAAGAAGGCCATTCGCGAGGATGTTTGTATAAGGTTTGCATGCATTATGCTGAATGCTTGAGTAAACATACAAGTGAATATCACCTCCTGGATGACTGCACTGTGTGTGGCATGGGCTCCATCACGAGAAGTAGAAATATTTAAAAAACGAGAAGAAAAAAAACACAAATTATGGGCGTAGTGTGAAATCCAGGAATATACAGTTCAAATTGGATTCTGACCTCACACCAGATTTTGAATTGCTCCTTTTATAACTGAAAAAAAGGGAAAAAAAGTTAGCAGTCCTTTTCATTGCCTCACAGAAACTGCATATTTGTTGGATTTCTCACATATAAAGGCAATGGGAAGCTGGGAGAGATCCGTCTGTTATTTCTCCTACTTACACTGATATAAAATAAAGAAAAAACTAGCAGGCATAAAAACTATTACGTGTACGCTCTCAGCGACTATAGCTTGGGAGTAGAAGCTTCACAGTATATTAGCTGCAATTAGCGCTGCAGCAGACATCAACAAAACCATCCCTTGAATGCTATTAAATGCCTGAGTTAGTACAGTCCACTGGATCATTTCTCAAATCAATGATCTCAGTGAGCACTGGGTTGAAAAAAGGAAAAGGTCCACTATGCTTGATCAGCTGGATGTGGACAATTAGATTGGAGTTAGGGGACAGCCTTGATTAGCACTTTGCTCCAGGGTAGTGAAAGTCATTATTATGCAGTACTACACCACGCCACCTTGGTACTCCGTAACAGGAGGAGCTTAGAGTCCACAGTACGCAGGTTAGGTGTTTTTTTATTTAACTGATTACATTACCTTCGGAAAGCTTAAACTGGGGACTTTCTTTTCCTTCTCCGACTGTAATTTTAGGATTTGTTTGGTCATCTTGTAATGTAGCTGTTTCTGTTCTTCTTCCTAAGTTTTTTTAATGTACTGAAGCTGTCACAATGATGCCAGAACAAGAAGCAAGACAAAATATAACCTGAAATGTCTAGGTCATGCAACAGTTTCAGGCTATATGAAAAGCAAAGTTACTTGGGTTTTTTCAGCTTTGCGATCTGCTTTGAATTCATGACTGACTTCAACTTTTTCTTTGCATTTGTCTCTGAAAAACACGTTTTTTTGCCAAAGAATAATTTCACATCTTTTTCTTGTCTTATTTTGAGTTGTCACTCTTTTACATTGAAGCACCACATCTTTTCTACAGTGCCACTGTTCTCTTATTGTAACTGTGAACCTCCTATATTACTTGTTTCAGGGTTATGTCTCTACACAATCGCACTGTGCATTCACCCATGCCACTCAATACCACCAGCTGCAGCCAGGTAATAGTTTTAGTGCCCAAGCAGCATCAGCTATTACTCGCCTCCATGAAATTAGGCATAAAACATTCATATAGGTAGATTAAGTCTTAAAACCAGGCTAATGTAGCATGAAATGCTGCAGCCATGCACCGGCAATCAGGAACTCTGAGGACTGCCCTATTTTTAAATCAGCTGTCCAAAGTCTAGAAGTTTGTGCTGTAATATGCACATATACACATGGGAAGGGTTATGTGCAGTTTGAATTATAATATATTTTTGGTAGTTTGTGAAACAGTAAACTTTTATCTCTTCATTTCCTAAAATTTATCATGCATATGGACACTAAAACGGTCACTTATACTCAAAGAAGAAAGCTTCACAGAAGCTTCACCCTAGGATCAAAAACTGCATCGCAACATATTTCATTGTTTTTCATCCTTACTCACCCTTTGCTGAGATTGCTGAGAAGAAAAAATAGATCAAACGTTTAAAAATTTACTGCCACTTGGAATCAGTGATGTTGCTTTATTTAAGTCAGACAGCATTTGTTTGTGAGGGCACAGCGCTATCCTGAAGTGTGATTAGCAAGCTGCATCCATAAACTGGCTGCAATCCACATATACACATGCCTTCACAGAAATTAAAGGAGTGAGCAGCAGCCAGGTGCTGCTAATCAAATCCACTTAATTAATCATCATCAGTAAGTGTGAGCACCTTTACAAACTTTTCCTGATCAGAAGCATTCAGATGTATGTTAGCAGAAGGCCACAGTCAGGATCAGGAGTGGATCTCTGCATAAACTGACCCCAGGTCAGACTTCAGTGCTTAGAAAACTAGCAAAAAAACCAAGACGTACGTCTCAGAGTCTACACGCCTCAGTTAGCATGATAAATGTTAATGTTCATGGCAGCAAAGTTAGAAAAGCAATGAAGAAGTATGTTTTGTTTAAAAGGAAGACCAGGAGAAAGCATCTTCCCCTTTAAAAGAACATGACAGCACAGCTTAGCTTTGCAGAGTTGCTTCAGCTAGCTTCCTCTGTCTTTAAAACTGTTAACTAAAGTGGCCACACGCCTAACTCTTAGGCTCAACAACATTCATATCTTTAAGTTACAGTCCCTCCCCTACTTTATAAATAGGGTCAGTGCCTAACTTCTTTACAGTTAAGCATCGATGCAGATGCTAGCATCGTATCAAAAAGTTCATGCTAACACAGGAAATGAGCTGAAAATCAATTATCGATGCACAATATAGTTTTAGCATTGCTACATGACTGGATCAGACCCACAAAATCAACTCAGGGGATAAACTGTCAGATTCATTTCTAAGAAGCTGTGGGAAAATTAACTGGATAGGACTTCAAATGCTACAAAGGGGAACAGACTAAAAAAGGTCAGGGTTTATTGATTTGCATGTTTCTATTTGTCAAGTATTTGTTTATCGTGTTATACTTTAGAGAGCGGAGTCTGCTCCATGAAGGGAAAGTGAACAAAGAGAGATAGGCAGTGAAGCAGGCAGCAGTACTGTCGGATGTGGCTGTTTATGCTCCCCGTCACGCACGCAAGAACCACAGATGCGCACAGCAAACACGGGGGGACACACAATTTGATATGGCGCTCGCACACACTTGCAGTGACACACACATCCCACACTCAGCAGTAGACAGCAGGGTCCTGTCTCCGATCACAGCAGAGCGTGGATCTGCAGCATGGTGAGAGCAAACGATTTGAGGCATATGTCAAGTCCTTGTGGATTCAAAACAAAGCACTGTCAAGAACGCTCTGCCTTGGCCGGGCAGCCAGCTCCCTGCTCTGCTGTGCTCGGCATGCAGCGGGCGATACAATCCTCCAAGTCCAAGACGAAACCCATCATCATCCTTTCACATCGTTCTGTTCTTTGCCCCTGCAGACTGCTGTAGACTTCGTGTGTGCTGCTCCCGTCTGAGCGGCTGCCGCAGATTTGCCTGCGAGGCTAGAGAGGGGGCCGCGACACCCAGGAGACTCAGTCCATTCACATTACCCACTGTGGGAGAAGCTGTGTGTCGGGCCGGGAATGGGAGAGAGAAGGAGGGTAAGAAGCAAAGAAGAGCTAGAAGACAATGGAGGAAGAAAATAAAAAGAAACTGTGTGTTTCTGTGTATGAAGATATAAGGTCTGTGAAAGATTTTTTAAATTACTTCTAACAAGAGAAACAAGTTCCAGGTGTGTAGCTTCTCTTCATGCAACCAACATAGCTCTGACCAGGCCACGTATACAGCACTGTCTGTGGATCAGGCCTGTCCTGGGAGGCAGGGTAGAGTGCACAAAGGTTGTCAGCTTTGTATGATAAAAAACTGCCAAGTGGTCCAACACCCAGAATTGGAAACACAGGGTAGGTATTGTAGCAAGTTTTGCTCATGTTTGCACTCGTGTGTGCATTATGAGCTGAAGTTCTTTTTTCATTTAACCCTGCAAAGCCTGAACTGTGGAATAATTGCCAGAAAAAGGAGTTTTAATTTGCATTTTTACTATATCTGGCATTTTCATGCAATTTATGCTTAAAGATCAATTGTCCAATTTATTCAGGGAATAATTACCATGATGACGTAGAAGTCTCAAAAACTCATGCATCAAATATGACACACTTGGCGTTACAGGGTCAAATATGAATTTTTATCTATAGACATTAGTGTCATTTCAAAGTGAGTCTACCCAGCCAACAATCAAAATTTCAAAGTAGCCAAATTGTGCAGGAAAAAGCCCTGGTACAACCCCGGCTTAAGGAAAAGCTAGATGCTAGAAATGAGAAATGTAAGCAGCTCTTGTATAATAATTATGACACTGCACAGAGATAGGGAAATGTGAAATAAAATGGCCAATCATGTTCCAAAATATAAATTTAAATGAAAACCAAACTAAAAATTACAAATAAACCTTAGTGGTCTATTCCTCTCGCCCAGGAAAACTTCTTTTCTGCTTGTAGAGAGAGCCACGAGAGGAACATCAATTTTATTCTTTAGCTACAAACTATTCCTTTAAGGCTTGCTGCTTTACAATCAACTGGCAAGAATTATTTCATGTATCAGCTTTTTTTAAAGGTGCCTCTTTTTCATCATTACAATCAAACGTGGAAGCGCGCAAGATATAAAGGGGACATAAATGCAATTTATAGTGCAATTAGTGGATACTAAAAATAATATGGATTAAGAGATGCATGCCCCACTAATGGCATTCCCTCTGTGTTTGGATCACAATGACAGTCGGCTGCTTAAATTAAAGTGCCCTTTGATAAAAGGGAATTAAATAATCTCTAATTGCAGTATCATAATAGTCTTAAACGTCTAATTCAATTATCCACACAAGTGGTGTAAAAAAGAGTGTAGAGGGGGGAATGAAATCTTATTGAACATGCAGTGCCATGTCAAATGAGTGTCTCCATTATCCAGAGTCAGGAAGTATTTCCAGCGTGCTCCTGTGCAAAAACAAAATGGTAAAAAAGAGCTTTTGTGTGCGTGTGTGTGTGTGTTGCTTGCTCGAGGGCAGTGTTAGGCTCGAGAGTTTGCCTTAGATGTAGCTTACTAACCTCAATAATCATAATACAACATAAGCAAATAAACAGTTTCTCTATACAAATGCAAAGATATTAGTCAACACTATTTCCCTTATGAATCCATCCATGTGTATTTGTTCTCATCTGCCACCTTCCCTTTCCCGCTTTCCCTCGCCGGTGATCAGATAATTCTGCTCCTCATTTACATTATAATAAACTAAAAAATAGTCAAAGTCTAATTTTAGGAATGAAACAAAACATATAAATAAGCCCAAAGGTGCCTGAAGATAGGAAAAATGATCAAGGATATTGTTATGGCCCTTTCTTCTTTCCCTCTTTCCCCCAAAACATGATGGATGGTTTTTCTTTGCACCCCACAGGGAAATGTATAATGGAGTTAAAACCTTGGATTGTTGAGTTCCATATAGACCTCTTCTCAAGACCCTGGAAAATGACTCTCATAATCCTTCACAGCAGGCAGGAAGGATCCACTCAGTGTGGACTTGTCGCTCCTTGAACCAATATGGCTGCCCAGACTTTTCTCTGTTTATTTACCAGTTTTCAACAGACTTGCAAATGAGATCAAAGCATTCGTGTTTACCACACACCATCCCACGTAACACGCATGCAGATGTTTTGTCCGCCACGCAGCCCCCCTGCCTCCCTGCCCTCCCTTAAACATGTTGCTAATAGTATTCATCCTCCTCGGTCTTTAGTATGTAAAACTGATATGATAGATGATCGCAGGAGACACCGAGCAGGCTGAAGCACACTTGTGGTGGCGATACACGACGCGCGGTTCACAACAGAGTCAACCCAAGGCCTCGGCTAACGACTCCTTGCCAAGTAAATGATGATAAACATAAGCTTCCCTTCCACCAGTGAGTGCGCATTACCTAATGATGTTCAATGGCGGTGGTGAGCAGTAAAGACAACAAATATATTATACCAATGCATCTTAAATGGGCATCCCTAAGGAAACCCATCTGAATTGTAAATTCATGCACGAGGCTCATTTTTCATATGCGGCAAGGGTAAAATTCCAAACAACTGTGTACTTAATGTGCAATGTTTTTTGCATTTTTACATCTTTATGGGCACTTACTGGCATCTGTATCTATTTATTTATATGAAATGCGCAGCACTTACCCATTGTCAGAAATGGACTAGGTTTAGATTGATGTTTCTATGCAGTAGTCGCCACAGGTCAAACTTCTCACAGTTTGTAACCATGTTCCAAATATGAGAAAAGGAAAAAAGAAATTAAAATGTGAAGCTTTTTTTAATGAGTCTTAATATATTCAGGCTACGCAGCTGTCACACTTTAGATTTTCCACCAAGGAACTGTATTCGTTTGGGGCTCTGCCTTAAATTGGAGCAGCAACATCTCCTTTATTATTTTTCCATTCCTCCATATTACTTTCAACACTAACTTATGTTTTGTCATGCATTCCAGTGCAGCGGATTGCGGTTTGGGTCTAAATCCACTTTCTTGGAATTTAAAGTTTAGTCAAGATCCATTACAGTGTATTTTGGGGGGGTTTAAGTCAGTTTGTACACTCAGGTGGCCACAAAGACCCTTTATACTAAGGGGCTAATGATTAGTCGGAACCAGAGACCTCGTGTAGGTTAATTTCAGAGAAATCAAGCTGCCTTTGAGAGACACAAATTGCAAGAGACAGCAGGCCAGGCGGAGAATGAATGTTGGCTTGACTTGAAATGATTGTGAGATGGATACCCGGCCACTGCTTCGGTGCTGTGGCAGGTAAAGCCTCTCGGATGGAAGGAAGGGGGAAAGCTTGGGACAGAACAAGCATCCCAAAAGTGGAACATGATCTGATAAGCCTGGAAAAGGCTCAAAGTTGGTGACATCTCTGCCAAGGGCCTTTCAGCAGCTGCAATTGAAACTGCCAGTACGAGCAGGTCTCCTGGGACAGATGGAATGGAGTGTATGCGCACAACACCAACCGAGGCCACGCGCACGCAGCGCACATACATGACATTTACAGCTATGTACATACACCTCTATAGGCCACCAGGACACATAAACACAAACTTCCACAACTTTGGATATTCCAATCAATGATGTTCAGGTTAAAGTGTGAGCATATGTTAGAGTCAAACTACAGCACCTGAAATAGCTTCCCCCGAAAATCGTCTTCAGTTGTACGTTAGACTGCTGAGTTTCTGAACTCTGATCATTCATAAGCCGATTCAGATCTCAAGTCACTTACCTCAGAACGAAAGATAAAGAGAAAGGGAGAGAGAAAAAAGCGATGCTTTGATTCCCTCTGGGCCCACCCATACCAACAGCGTTGTAGGGACTGTGGATGAAAGCATCCAAAAAAGGGCACGTATATCTGCTCCTTAAGTCAAATATGAGAGAGCTGGAACCCATTCTATTTCTGACAATCTGAACTGCGGGTTGTCTGGGTGGGTGTAGCACTGAGAGCCTCTAATGGGGAGGTTTAAGTGCATTTCAAACACACACTGCCTCGTGGCCTAGCAGCCAAACACTGAAAAATAATTCAGTAAATAAAAGAAAGCTGCAGAGCTGCTTTCTTACCAGAAATGTAAACTTGTGTTAAGATGGATATCTGCAACTTTCTGCCCAAATGACACAAAGAAATTCCTCAGCTGCAGAGGAGATTCGCCTGTAGATTTTTTTTGATATGTGAGGTCAATTATCTCCTCTCCTCCTTTCATAATAACAATGAATTAAATGAACTTGTGAAACAGGAGAGAGGTCACCCACAGTGAGACTTATCGGCTCTGCAGTTCCTTTAATCTCTGTCCCGTGTTTCTCTTTTTTTAAAGATCTTAACTGTTTTAGTTAAAACTGCATCCTCATTTTCAGCCACAAGTAAATATACTTGTTATTTGTGTATTATTTATTTTAGTTTAGCAAAAAAAAAAAAGGACGCACCAGACAAACATGGCTAGCAGCTAGCATAGCGGAGCCTTTAGCTATTTTTGAGTCAAATTTCTGAGGACAAGCAGAGACCAAAACCAGAGCTTAAAGGATCATTAATAATGAATTTACATCCACCACGTTTAGTGACCATGAACAAAACTCTAACTACATGTTCAACATTTGCTGAGGGTGTTAATGGTTAAGTATTAGCTTACAAGTTCAACATGTTAGCTAAAAAAGGTCACAATATATCAGGCATATTTTCTGCTTTGTGAGTGGCCAAAAACATGCAATAATGGACAAGTTTAACAAATGGAAGTGGGGAAAATGATATATTTATCTACATTATTGATTTAATGTAGAGGAGATGGTGATAATGAACATTATTTTGGATGAGCAAATTTCTTAAAATGCTAGTTTATTTTTGCTTTCGTCCGCTATAGCTTGTAAAACAAACTGAGATTGCCCTTATTCAAATGACCGTGAACAGGTAAATAAGCTAAAAAAAAATACCTTAGTCCATCTTTTAAAAAAAAAAAAAAAAAAAATCACCTAAAACACATACACATGCATACAAACATATACATATTCACCTCTTCCTCTCTTCTTTTTCTAGGGCATGCCAGCAGGGGAGACCTGGTTTGTCATCTATGGTTCTGGGGTTGCTGCAGGGCTGCCGAGGCTTTCAGCCACCTTGAAAGTGCTTAGTATCGCCCTTCTGACACATGAAATAACACATAGGCACCCATGCACATGCACAAAAACACCTCTGTACTTTTCATTATTCCCAGAGTTGAAGGCATATCAAAGAAATACCAGGGGGCTTGCTGCTAGCGTGTCACCAGGGTGGACGCTGGCTGTCACACACAAATGCAGACACGCAGAAATGGACGCCTGGCTAATGCCTTTTCTGTTTCTATCTGCGGGCTGCATGACAAACAAAGACCTTTACAAGAAAACAGAAGAAGGTCTGAATCTTTGTTGTCACTGGGATCTGTGTAGCTTGGAGAGAATCTGCTGAGAGCAAAGAAACTGTCCTCAAAAGCAAAGAGAAGTCATGCAGCTCGTGTATATGAGTGTGTTTGTGTGAGCAGTGCATATGAGAAGGGTTTGCTTAAGACAAATTTCTCTTTTGCTATTTTTTTAAGTGTGTATTTCACAAAAATGTGATAGGAGTAACAGTAATTTTGTTCCCATACTATTACAAAGAGAATCAAGCAGCATGCTTCATTAAATTATATGGCAATGTAATCCCCTAGTGAATAATACTAATTACCCATGTCAAAATGTAACATGAAATGAAAGACTTCCAAAGTCAGAGGTTTGTGTACTCAGAAGTGCCTCAGGTAAATCTAGTAAACATCATGTGATGAGTAAACAAAGGGTTAATGAGAAGAACCTATGACCACCAGTTTTCATGCCAACATTTACTCCCTCCACCCTATGAAACATCCCCAGATGATGTCGTGTTGCTCCGTGTATGCATCCATCTATCCTTCTATAACTTCCTTCATATTTGCATCTCAATCTCTTTCATCTTGTTCGGATGGCTCCCGATCTCAGTTGCCTCGACTCTTTTTACCCAGCCCCCGTGGCCCTTGGATCTCCCAAACAGCCCTGCACGGGCCCTTCCCACCAGTCAGCCAGCAGCCATCTGTCTGTTCATCCGTCTCCGTGCCCGGCTCATTTGGCCGCTCAGTAGGACTGTGATGATTCTCCATCACTTGCGATCTCTTCTTATCAGACCCATGCGGTGGGCCTAATTAGTCGGTGGGCTTTTGGAAGTGCCTGGCGGGTCCTGGAGCAGCCTGACATACGCCAGAGCTGGGGTTAAGAGGTGGCCAGCGGGGCCTAAGAGGTGGTTTGCTCTATCCCCTTCAGCAAAGCTAAATGGGAGTAGAGCAGATTGATATGGAAAGCATGAATATTCCTCATTCCTTCATTATGTTAAGAATGAAAGACAGAGGTGTGGAAAGAATCAGTTTTTCCACTTCTGCTTTTTCAGACATTTAGATTTTTGTGTCTTTTTTGCTCTAAGTGGGAACAAACAGTGTCCTTAGCAGGATGGTTCACTGCCCTGGAGCCAAAATAGCATATTGGAACGGTTTTGTCAAATGATGGAGGTGTGTGGTGAAAAAGTGGAAGAACAATTGATTTTTTTGAAGAATACTGCACTAGAATACCAGATAAACTGCCAATAGGCAAGTGTTTTGCTTTAACGTATTATGATTAAGTAATTACTAACTGTGCAATGTGATGGGTATAGAATGATAGGACTATTCACTATTGCGTTCACTATATAACCTACTGGTTATGAAATCTCTGATAATAGGAAGCCACCCAAAAGAAGATGACAATAGCCTTTTTATATTCCAATAGCTACCAGTAGCTTTGCAGAAAACAAAGAGACCTATGTTGGAGGAGGTGAAAAGGGTTGGTAATGAAAAATGAAACAAGACTGTGTTTCAGACGCAGTCCAACCAATGCCTACTAATGTCTAGTATAATACAATCAGGTCTCGGAAAGCAATCCCATCTTTGCAAGGAGCGCAGAAGGAATTGGGGGCAGTGTCGATTGCCGCTTTGAACCCACAACATATTAAATTCATTCTTTCCATGTACACTCTATGTATGCATAAAGTTTTATGTTTTCTTGAATACTTGCATTTATGACATTTAAAGAAAAAGTGCTTTTTCATTATAAGCCAAAGGCAGTCTTTGTTTCATGTAGCTCAGTGGTGACAAGTCCTAAACAACAAACAGTTATTATAAAAAATAAAAACAGTTTCTGTCATACCAAAATCCAGGAGCATGTTTGAAAAAGAAAAACTAATTACAGCTCATGATTCAGTAGTTTCTAAAACCACCTTTAGCAGTAATGCTACATGGAAGTATCTTTTGTGTATGACGTTATCAGCCTCTAACATTGTTGTGGAGTGATTTTGGTCCACTCTTCTTTACAGATTTGCTTCAGTTCATTGAAGTTCATTGACATTTATTTATGCACAGCTGTCTCAAGATCCCAACACAGCATTTCACATACAAAGGAGTTCATGGTTGACTCAATGGCTACAAGGTCCTCAGGTCCTGTGGCTGCAAAACAAGCCCAAATCATCACGCCCCCACCACTGTGCTTAATTGCTGGCTTAAGGTGTTTGTATTGATGTGCAGTGTTTGGTTTTTGCCAAACATAGCATTGTGACTAAAGACCATTTTGATCTCGCCTGTCCAAAGGACATTGTCCCAAACGTCCTGTGGTTGGTTCACATCCGATGGTGCTATGTTCTTCTTAGAGAAAAGAGGCTTTCTCCTGGCAACCATTCCAAAAAAGCCATACTTGTTCAACCTTTTTCTAATTTTACTGTCATGAACTTTAAAATTTAACATGCTAACTGAGGCCTGTAGGCCCTGAGATGCATTGCATGGGTTTTTTGCTGTTTCTGTGAGCATTGCACGATGTTAGGATGAATTTGTAGGGACTTACACTCCAGGGTTGATTGGCAGCTGTCTTGAGTATTGGCCACTTTTGAATAATCTTTCTCATAGACTTCAAATGGTTTGCTGTTTCTCTAAGATCATTGCTGATATCTTCCCTCCTTGTGTTAATGCACACCTGAATGCTCCAGATTGGAAAATTGCCACAACCTCTGCTCTATAGAGGCGCTCACACTTGCTGATCCTCAGTTAGTAGCACCTGGCTGCTATATCTGCGTTTACTCATCATTGGTACACATAAAAATGTAGACTGTTAATTAGATCTAACCTCCAATTTTATAGATTTATAACCAGTGTCTGTCTCTACACGTTAGCATAATGCAAACATAAATGATGGATTTAAACTAGTAATGAGGAGGACCTTCATTACACAGGCTGTAAGCAGGGATTTTGTTTGGAAAGCAACAGATGAAACACCGGTGTTAGGTTTTGTGTGATTGAAAATAAATAAAATATATAGAAAACATCATAAACACCAGTAAATATGACGTCCACCTTGGCAAAATCAGCAAAATGTCTTTGACTGTTATACTGGGGGAATTTTAAACTTAAAATGCAAAAAAAAAAATTGAGCATGCCGTAAATTATGTGAAACCAACAAGGTGATGACAGGAGAGATGTATGAAGCTGGTGAAAAAAAGGGAAAGGGAATAACACAGAATAGGTGGAGGAAGACTCAGCAAGAGAAGAAAAGAAAAATAGAAGAGGACATAGACCTGACTGAATTATGTCAGTGAAGTGCCACACAGACTTTGGGGTCATATTATAGACACTGACAGGAGTGTATTTATCAGTTACTGGAAATGATCACTTTAGCCTTTCACAAAAAATGAGAGGGTGTTGCAGGGCCTCCCATCCATGATGGATGCAGCTCGTTTGTTTCTCTTTCCAAGTCTGTGTGTGCGTTTTTGTTTTTTGTGGCAGATCAAGTGCAGAGTTGTGTCCGTTCCTATCAGTGCTTTTTAAGTCATCTTTCTGAACACCTTGTGACACAAATCCAACAGGATCATCATTAGCTCCAAACAATTTTGAAGTGTACAGACAGGATTTTGACAGTCCATGTCAGCAAACCTAATGTGAAATGATTACAGTAATAAAACTACTAAAACCATGTTAGCTTATTTTGCAGCATATAGACAGAGTATGTGCAAAGTGCATTGAAGTACATCAATATCTCAAATATTAAAATCTGGCAAAATCCGTCATTGTAGATGGCACTGTAAATTAAAGAAAGATGAATATGTCAGCTTAAAAGGATTCAAAAATAACATTCAAAACACGCCGTAGTCATTTTCACTGAAGACACACAAAGATGCCGTTAGCCTCTTTCAGCTCTAACTCATTCACATCTTTATTGTACTGCAGACAAAGCAGATCTAGTGTCCTTAGGCGAGTTATGCATCCCTGGGTTGGAGCATCTATGTGGCACCATGTGTATTTGTCATACATTAGACAGCCTCTGAGCCATGACAAATTCTCAGATACACACTTACACACACACACACGCTCTCTCACACAGGTAAACAGACTTCCTCCTTCGTCTGAGCTGGTCAGATCCGTGTTTGGCTTCCCCGCGACAGAGCCCAGGGTGAAATACAACACTGGCGAGGTAAATTAAAGAGATGAATGCCTGCACTTTGGCTCACTTAGTGGCGCTCTCCCCGTCTAGCCGCTACCCTTCATGTGGCTTAAGGTGTGTTTGTTCATGCAACAAGGTCGCCCAATTAAACCTCCGCCTCTCATCCGTCGCTCGATCTGCTTCTATCTCGCTCTCATTTCTTCTTCTTCTTCTTCTTCTTCTTCTTGTTCTCCCAAGGCGGTCATTCTCAGGTGATTATCAGAGACCAGCTTTCCTCCAGTTTCAGAGATTCCCAATGAAACATGACTGCGGCTGCTGAGGAGTTATAAGTGGTTCCTTAATCTTGGGAACAAGGGGTAGCTGATTTTTAAGGATTGTGGCTTTTGTGTCACAAGTGACACCATGATGTAGTGAGGAAAGCTGTAGGGTGAACAAACAATTGGGCGAATAAACAATGACAGTAAACTGCAGAGGTCTGTTATTGTGTTTCAAACCAGCACACACATACGCCGTGCTCACGGCATTTTTTTTTCTTTTTGTAGACTTTACTCATCCTCTGCACTGTCTTTCTCAAATCTTTTCCTTTGCACTGTGTGAAAGTTTGCTCCTTCAGATGTTTAAAGATAAAAGGGTTGCAGAGATCATGAGCTTTAAAGACACTCGGTGGATTTTACCTGAGGAACAAAAAAAAAAAGTTCTCACACCTCAGCTTTGGAAGCTGCAGCTATAAGAAGGACACGCAGGCACCATGCTGGCGAGGTCGGGATTGATTTAAAGGGAACGTCTCCCTTTCAAGCTTTCTCCACAAACACATGCGAGCACGCACAGGGAATCCACACGCGCACTCTCTTACGAGTAATCATTCAGCGGAGACGTGTGCAGGTGGCTCAGGAGAAGAGGCAAAGGAGAGAGTCAAAAGCTTGACTTAAATGAGAGAGAATGACCGCTGGCGCTGCTGTAGCGGTGTTGGGGTTTGACAGCAGCCCGAGCAGAGGCCACTTTGACTAATTGGGCTAATTTGGCAGCGAGGGAAGAAAAGGAGTCTCAAAGGACCGAGTGGCTACTCTTTTCATCATCTCCCTCGCCTCGTCTGAATTCACTCTCACTTTCACCAACTCTCCATCTTTTCCCACTCACCGGCTCACTCGCTTGCTCCCCATTTCGCTTTCTCTTTATCTCCCTTTAATAACCGAGCTTCATCTTCCAATCAAGGGATAGATAAGCCATCTGAAGTCACCTGGCTGTCAAAGCCATCCCCATCCATTTCAAAGAGGCATATGGAAACGGCGCTCGCACCAGAGCGTGGCCCGCAGTGAGGATATGCTGCTCGGGGTATGTAGTTCTTCTAGCTTTGTGCCTATTTATCCTCCTTCAGTTTTTTTGGGGGGGTTGTTTTTTCCTCCATAACAAAGCTGCCAGCAATGCCCCGCAAGCTCGGTGTTGATTGAAAGATTAGCAGGGCCAAGCCACCAAGTGAAACATGATACACAACAACATAAACAACAAAAAAGAAGCATAGAGAGATGCAAACACATACCCTCCTGGAAAGCAGCACCAAGTCAGAGTACATGCCAAAGAAAAGATAATCTGCTTTGTGAAGGTTCCTCAGGGCAGCGCAAAGACTATTCTCCTCCAATATCAATAAAACATACGGGGAACACATTACAGAGCCGTGTTTTAGTGGTGTAGGTACTCTGAATTTAATGCATTGTGGCTCCTCTTCTGGGTTCTGATGGGACGAATTTGTATTATTTTGCTACCTGACCGTGGAGATGAATGATAGTCTATGTGACATGTTTCCGGAACACTCTCTTCTTCCTCCTGCCTTCCCTCTTCATCCTCAGCCCTTGGCACTGGCAGACTCACTGGTCATCTGCACCAGTGGGATAAGGGGAAGAAGGGTGAGTCTGAGACACAACATATGTTATTCGCTTTTCCAATAGTGTGATGCCTCGCAGGGAAATTTGTGCTATCGCATTATGACACACAAAATGAAAGAGGCTCCATTGTGCCCCTAAGATGGAGTACGGACAGCCAGAAATAATATCTAGAACGTAGACACTGGGGGCTGGTGACAGCCGGACTGCATGGAGACATCACAAACAATATATCTGACTTCAACTTCAAAAACAATCATGCCAAAGATAGAGAACGATAAAAAAAACAAAAAACAACACAACACTTGCAAGAATTATGCGTGTGTCTGTTTGGAGTCAAGGAGGGATGGAGAGGAAATTACATATTGAGTTCTTTTGTTCCTCTTTGCTCTTCTGCGTCTGTCATCTCGAATTTGTACGCAGATAAAAGAAAAAAAAATCACATATCAATATGAGCGGGAGAATAATAGATGATGTAAGGTTTTGAGATAGGGCTGGAAAATGCCCGGAGCATACATTCCCAGCCCCAGCCAGTCAGTTTCTGGCAGATTGTCACTGTTTGCTATTCTTAGTGGTCGCTTTTCTAAAAGGCTAAGGAAGATTAGCCCACTTAACAAACAGACGCGTCTGCAGTAGAGCAAATGACTACATTTAAAGCATCAATTAAAAGCGCAGACCATATAACGAACAACATTCATAAATAAATATGTCGCTAAACGCATCAACCAACTATTGTCAGTCTCTATTCTATCTTCACGCTTGTTTTGATCATAAAACAAGAGAAAGTTCAGAGTTGGGGGGGTGGCACTCTGCCTGTATACTTTAAATTGCAAAGGCCTGCTATTGAATGCAAGTAATCCTCGTATTTTATGCACATATGTAATCAAACAGAAATGACATACGTGTACAACATGCAGGGGTTTTAGGATAATAGCTCATAATCACTCCTATTTGTGAGAAACATGGGGCGTGGTATGCGTTTACATATATATATTTATCCTTGGAATTGTTTACGCTCATGCATCAGAAAGCTCGACACCCGCACTCTGCATGTAAGCTGCATGTAAGACTGTCACACCCAGAAATTTACAATCACTTAACCGGATATTTCACGATGGTGTATGATCAGAGCGGGGCATTTACATCTCAAAGGTGGAGGTCATACACGTGTGGGACTGCGGGGATAAATGCATGTAAAATTATTAAAAATGTATCTGCAAACAAAAACTGATCCACCCAGTGTGTGCTTAACTGTGTAGTCTTTGAATGCAAGATATAGCACCTACTGGTGTCTTCATGTTAAATAATATGCGCTATGAGAGTCATTCACACCCTGCATATAGCTTATCTGTCATGTGCATGCAGGGAAAAGGTCCTGTGTAGTATTACCTGGTAATTTTTCTATATTCTGCATAATTATTACTACTGTTCTTGTACAGTGTCTACATGTGACTCTGTATCTAGGTAGCTGTAAAAAAAAATATAAAAAGTGGAATCTGCGCGACCTCAGAGACACTTTCTAACCCAACACTGAAATAACATGTTTGTACACTAGCGCACAGGGAAGGTCAGGAAGGGCTGAGATGCACGCAGGAACACCAACACAGAAGAACACGTGTAAACATACAAGCGCAGGAGGTTCAGAAACAGCACGGGTCGTCAGCAGCGATCCCAGAGCTGCGCTGCCAGGGTTCTCGTGGCGGGGGATCTGCAGGGTCCGTTCAGTCCTCTGTAACAACACTATGCTGCCAAAAGTCTTCGTTTAGTGTCACAGCTCTGAATTTAGCAATGTCAAACAAGCAGGAGAGAAAGGAGAGGATACAGAGGGATAAGGAGAAGTAAAGAGGGAATGAGCAGAGGGAACCGAGAGCAGGTACAGAACAGCTTTAGCCTGATAGTGAATAAGGTAATAAGATGTTTAAATATTACTGAATTTCCAAAATATGGGATAAATAAAATAGTTATGATTATAATTCTTATTTTTTATTAAAATTTCCAAAGCAAGACAGGTTCTTTTACCATATATCTTTAACTAAAATGCCAAAAATTAAAAGTCTTGGTTTTGTGTAATGGCACTGACAACACATTACATGTAACTAATGATTTTCAGGAGCAGGACTGGAGCACGGGTTATATTGCTTCTTTAAATAAAATAAATAATATTCTGCATTTGTTACCAAAAGACTCAGTGTGTTCAAAATTACTTTGAAAAAAGTAAAAAAAAAATAAAAACACTATGAAGAAGCTTTTTTTAACACAAAGATAAATATCTATCTTCCAATCGCCCGGGCTGATTTTGGCTCCTGGAAAACTCAGTATTAGTGCGATTGTCCTGTGCAGAAGAGATAAGGAAGGATCTGGAGTGAAAATTTGGCTGCAGCTCATCAATTAAAGGAGCCAAAAAGTCAGGAGTGGAAAAGGAGCACAGAGAGCAAAGGAAGTGTTAATGGGAGACATTTCAGGAAAGTGAGGAAAAGGTTGCACACTTTATCACAGTTTTTCAGACTAATTTAATGTGAGTGATACGTTTTTTACGGCTAACAATATTTTATTTCATAGCGAGCCTCTCATGTACAGACAGAGAAAAAAAATACATAAACATAATATTGCTCCGTTTTTAGTAAGAGAAGATAACCTGGAGTCTCTTTGAAAGGCCTCTGCACTAACATCACTATCAACACACACACACACTGAGTGAAGGATGCAGCTGAGCTGACACAGGCAGGTCTGGGTCACCCCCTCGCCCGGCTCCGCAGAGACGAAAGGGGCAGATTTGATTGGCTGTGACAGATCCTTGACGTGTAATTGCTCTAATCACTTGACGGCTCCCGACCGGAACCCCCTCTTCTATACCCTAATCTTCCTCACTCCCCCTGTTTGCTTGCTGGTCGGCGCAGCAGCATCACCAGGGTGTGAGCGGATAACTTCGCTGCCTTTCTGTGTTGACACTTATACACAAACGTCTCTAGTTAGCATGATCTCTTGGAGGAGGGTGCAAAGAAGGGTTCCCCTGTCACTCTATTTTTCCTTCTCTGTCCATCATCTTTTTCAGTCATCACGCCAGTTGTGTAGTTTCATCTTCAGGTGAATCACTGCCACGTTTTCCTCCATGGCTAAGATAATCTACTCTAGATCCCGCAAAGCTTACACAGCACTACAGTATCCTCTGTCTGTGGCTCTGTGTTGAGATTCAGCACCTTTACCCGCTCTCTCGGGCAAGAACAGAGAGAGAAGCAATGACACAGAGAGAAAGAGAGCGATAAATGTGCCGGAGAAGCAGGACAACAGCCGATAATGCTAGATGGACCAAAAAGGGGGTGGGCTGACTGTCACAGGGAAAAGGGGACTGTCTAGATATCTAACCACCCCCTAATCCAAGGACTGCCACCCCCACGCCTCCACGCACACCCACCCAGACCCACCCTCCTCAGAAAAAGAGACCATCAATTAGGGGCAGTGGGTTTCGTCCCCTAGCCAGCCCGCCGCTCCGCTGAGCTGCTGCTTAAATGGCTGCGGAGGAGCTGGAAGAGCAAAAAGGAGGAGGAAAGTAGCTATAGGTAGGTCTCTCGCTGTCAGCTCCACTCATAGGTAGCACTGCATTCATGGCCCTTAATTATATGTGGGTTGTCAGCACTGGTAGAAAATCCATCCAGTGAGGAAGCAAGAGAGAGAGAGAGAGAGAGAGAGACTGGGCCACAGGAGAGTATAGTTAGTTAGATTGGCGAGCAAGTGATGAGACAGAGATGACAGGCAGGCTACCCGTCCTGCGACGACTCCTTTATCCATCCGATCGCCCCCTCACTCCATCCTTAGCTCGAAATGACTGGGAAGGTGAGGTGGAGCCTCCCTGCTCTGTCTTTCGGGGTAATGATGGGGGCTGTCTCGGTCATTTAGCATTCCCCTTCAAAACTGAAGAGCCCCAAAAACGAAATCGATATAATGCATCGCCATTGCAGTCCTTTTCTCAGATGATTTGTGTGCACTTAGTCACGGCCACTGCACACATCGTCTGGTTGTCTTCAGACAGGTCGTGGTGGATTTTTCTGGTCCAGTATTGCTTTATTGCTTCTAAAACACATGAAGGTTACTCTTATTACTGCTAGTTACTCTCTTAGCCATCTCACTTCAACACAGGATGATATTTGAGTCGCAGAGCGGTGGTGGTGTTATTAGGCTGATGCTAACAAGACTGCCAATCTGGTTAACAACCAAAAGCAGGGTAGCTTAAAGGAGATTGTATTGTCAAGGATAGACAGCTGTGATCTAAATAATAATCTTATCTATATCCAGCTGGTGTTTTTATTGTACTATAATTATATTGGTAAATGAGACATTAAACCCTCTCTTTTTTGAATGAAAACTAAACATGGTCAAGAGTTGAATGCACACTTCTTCCTGTCCATAATCAGTCAAAAGCTAAACCATATTACCTGCAAATAGTAAGTGTAATAAAGGAGAGCTTTAACTCTATTTGACGCTGACCAATAAACAGGACATCCTGGTTATTAAGTGCCTGTAGGAAGTGAATATATATCCGCAGAGATAAACATCGAGACTCTTTGGCTATAAGTGGATAATGCGGATAGGAAATTAGAAGAGAGAGAGGCCCTGAATGCATATGTGTTTATGTTTTTAAGCTGTCTGGAACCCTCAGGGTTGCCCACAAATAGTCCTCAAGTTATTCCTACTATGTACAGTATGATTCACAGCACAACTTGCATAGCATGATCTACATGCAGCACTGTAGTGAGGCTGTGTAGTACACTATCAGTAAAATCTACCTTAAGAAGTTAAAGCAGAGAAGTCCCATCATATCGGTTTGGCTTGGATTTATGCTGTTTCCTCACCGCTCTATGAAAAGAATACAGTGCTGCTTGCAGCGCCAGTGAAAGGTCCACAGAGCCACAGAGTTCATTTTCCTTTGCTCAAAGAAGCTACTGCAGATGTTTAAATAAAATGAAAAAAGGCTACTTGTTGAAAACAATTTCTTTCCTGCCAAGCGTGAACTGAAAAAAGACCACTCTGCCTTTTCCTTCACATAGAAGCCTATACAGCCAGGAGGCCATTAGCGTACATTAGCATGAAGACCGAAAGTAGTTGCTTGGGTCACCAACACGTCCAAAGCTTGATAATTAATGTGTTGTAGTGTAGAAATACAAGGCACTGGCGGGTGTATTTTTAGATTTATAGCATTTCTGTTAAATTGTCTTTATTATATTTATATATTTTATTTGGATAGCTTTCCCGTCAGTAAGCTAATCCACTGCTAGCTTGTTTTAGCTTGGCATACACAGACGTAGAAGAGGCAGTGTTGCCAACTCCTCAGTAACGAAAATCGCTATTGGCTGTCCTAAAAGTCGCTAAATGACGTCATCGCCTAATTTGCATAATTGGTCATGCTAATCTAATTGTAACCTATGTTGTTGGAGAGAGAAATAACATCGTGGAAGAGACATAAAGTGAGTAAACAACGTCCTAGATGCATTTAGAGTTTATTTAGAACTACAAATTAAATTTCTTTTAGCAATTATTGTTTTTTTTAATGTCACAATTCCAACCCTGCTCCTTTATCCGGGCTTGGACCGGCAAAAGTGACCCGAAATAGGCACTCTGGTGGAGTTACTTTGTCTGTGTGTGTTTATAAGTAGTTTTAAACCTTGTGATCCACAAAACAGCATAAGAGTAAAAGAGTAAAAGAAGAACTGACTGCGTTACAGCACCCGCTGCTTGTTGAGAGTAAAAGTGATACGCGCTTTCACGTCTTTTTTTAGCGACTTTTTTTAGAAAAAAAGTCGTTAAGGGGTCTGAAAACTCGCTAAATATAGCGACAAAGTCGCTAAGTTGGCAACACTGAGAAGAGGGAGCCCATTAATGTTCTCATGGCTCTAAAAGGGTACAATAAGTTCCCAAAATCTCTGACTAACATTATTAACTGGTGATAGTTTCTTTCTGTTCTTCTTTATTTATTCTGACCAGATTCTGTACGCCATTCTTTTGTCGGACCTCCTACGCTGCTATCAAAAATAGCCTCAGCTGTTATTTTTAGTGACATAGACTAAAGAGTTACTCCTGCAATGCTTCCAAAAGGTGTTGAAGTTCATTTGGTGAAACTGATTCCTTGTCTTAAGCCAATGCGTTCAGCTCAAAGCCAGAACATGACCCAGTTGTACAAACTTGGATGCAGGTTTGAACGTTGCCTCTTGGTGGGTTTGGTTTGATCCAAAAAAACATCTTTAATCTTTACTGGAACACACATTTTTTTGAGATAATAACTGATTTTCTTTATTCAAGTTAATATCAACCTGCTAGATAAGACAGTAGCAAAGTAGGACCGCTGAACAGGGAATCATGATGAAAACAGGCATCTCTGCAGAGTCCAGTCAAAAAGGAAAGTTTCTGATAAAGGAAAGTTCTCTTGCAAAGAAATGTCTGAATTGAATGCGAACAACTTTGGTGTTTAAATCTGGTTCAGCAAACAGTTTACTGAGTATTCCCCCGGGTTTCTTCAGTAAACACCACTGGATCCTATTGAGAGTGATGAGTGTGGTGATTCCACCTTAGAATAAATCTCCGCGCTCAGCCCTCCAGCCCAAACAGGCAATCTTCGTCATGTCCTTCAGGGCCTCGGTCCCAAAACAAAGAGCAGAGCACCTGGGACCCTAACAGCTGATTACGTCTACACACAAACGCACCATGCAAACCAGGGTCAACAACAAGAAAACAAGCAGGCACGCAAAGGCTGTCTTTCAGAAGCAGGTCGCTTTATTTGTCAAATCGGTTGTTTGTCATCGTTTTCTAGGAAGCCTGGTTCCAATGTAGAAAGTAGCCACAAGCATCTTTCCACGAGATGTCCAGCAATTAGACCAGCTATGCAGCTTTGTTTTTCTTTATCAGTCAAGCAGACCCTTGTTTGAATAAATGTCTAGGACAGTTGACATTATCTTGATTACATCTTACTCTAAATAACCTACTCACCAGCCTTAGAAACATGTGGGGTGGGATAACTTTGATGTGCAAAGAAAGTCCAATAGAGACACACAAAAAAGATATAAAAACCTTATAAACCTTGAACTGTTTAATCATTGGTAATATATTCTGTTAGTCCTAATAAAGCTTTTTAGCATTTGAGGCTAATAGTTCAAAACGCTGGAGCTGACACTGACCTCAATAGAGCCAAATGAAAGTTGTTAGTGCCGGGTCATTACACTGCTAAACTGGGGTGTCACACAGATGGCTATAGGAGAGATGACATGGGTGGACATGGCCTTCACTCTCACTCCTCACCCATGTCTGTCCATCTATCTATTTATGTGTACACATTTCTACACTCACCAAAGCATCTCATGGGTCTCAATGGATATATAACAGAGCTCCCGTCGTCTCCTGAGAAAAACAAATATAAAAACAACAGCAGCTACCCAAAATCAGAAAATAGCAATAAAAATAATGACGATGACGTAAAAGTCTGAGCGGGGTGGTGCTGGTGCACAAATGAAACTCGGTAACCCGAGGCTTCTTTGTCTTTTCGAGTTTCTGTTTTATGAGTCACCTTCTCTCAGCTGACATACAGTACGAGCCACAGATGAATCTCGTCTTTCGCCAGTGCTGTTGCAGCTCTGGTGGCTGAAACGGCTACCTGTAATGAAAGGCCTATAACTGTTCCTGCTAGAAATGAGGTGTGACAGTTAAATGACACAGACTCACAGTGAGGAACAACACATGCGCACAAGTCTGCATTTAAACCACACAAACGCAGAATTCGTCACGTTTTCCTTTGCTTTCGATGGTCAAACTTAGAACTACCTCGGACAACAAGCATCGACGAAGGCTGATATAGAAAACACACATTTTTAACTAACTCAGCACCCAGAAAACAAATTCAGAACTATTCTGTTAAACAAATCCATGTCTTTATAGCCTTACTGAAAGTTTCCCCCTCCTTTCTTGATGCTGTCCTACTTACAGATATCTGAGTGTATCATCTCGGGCTGACAGATCAGAAGGTCCTTGTGCTTTCACCTCTCCTTTTCTTTTTTTTTCTTC
This sequence comes from Perissodus microlepis, assembly GCF_051167445.1. Lineage (NCBI taxonomy): Eukaryota > Metazoa > Chordata > Actinopteri > Cichliformes > Cichlidae > Perissodus > Perissodus microlepis. The sequence goes on along the minus strand of NC_140469.1, from coordinate 11,857,624 downwards.
TGTGTTTATTCAGTGGCATCAACTGTCATCCAAAACCTTTTCTTTCTCTCTTTTCCTCCCTCTTGCACTGCAGTCCATGTGTCAAGCTTTTGATTTGTTTGTTTGTATGTAGAGAAATGCTAGCATGACAGCATGCTGATTACTAATTGCAAGCATTTAGAGTGATTCACTGACACGCGCAGCGGGGTGTATGTCTTATTAATCCGACCGTAGCTTTGCATGTGGACAAAATAGGAACGTTTTTTTATTTAACATTTTCTATTAGGGAATAAAGGCCCATTTTCTCACAGAAAGCCGACTCTCATAGAACGTTCACAAAGCAAATATTTAGTTTTTGTTTATGTAAATGAAAATGTATGAATATTTCTGTGCCTTCTATCAAAAAAGTTGGCCTTTTTATTTAAATAAAAGCCCTGAAATTTGTTTTAATCCCATTAACAGTCTTGTTGTTGAGTCTGTTCAAACTTTTTTTTTTTTTTTTGACATTACTAGGCTGTGTCATAGCCTGCCTGCTCATCACTGTAGCAAAGTGCACTGGCACAACTGTCCACGCTATCAACAACAGCATATTTTTACTCTTAATTTGCTGGTTTGTTTGTGTCGATGTTCAAGTCAAGTCAGCCAAGAGGACCTCAGTCAGATCTTGAATCAATAAGTCATACTAACTTCACCTTATTGCAAAGTCAGGGAAATAAAAACATTTCACTCTTGGCTATTATGTAATAAATAACTCCCATTCAGTGTGACAAGCCTTGGAGTCTTATCTTTTGAAAAAATAAATAAATAAGATCTCTGGAAACAGAGCGGCAACTTTCAGTTTCCTTTATTGCTGCTGTTTGTCTACTTAGTTTGGTAGCTGTCCCTGTGAAAGCCCACAGCATGTTGGTGCTTTAAAGGCATCCCGGAATAAATCAAGACTACTCAAGATTAACGGTGGCAAATTATTCATGAAGCCGAGGTCTCCTGGCCGGGAATAGCACAGTGTCCTGGGTGACATGTCACAAAGCATAGGGCTTAGAGAGAACACGCACACACACACACACTCTCAAAATCAAACCCGTCTCTCTGATAGCACTGCTGCCACCCAACACAGCTCCTGCTTAAATTAAGTGTTTTGATTATTCAGTAAGTGTACATACATTTCATTCCTATAAGCCAGAGGGAAGGAAGGAAGGCGTGAGTGACACCAGAGGTCAGCAACACTCACTGCAGCTATACTTACATTTTACAAGGATTACATCTGCTCAGTGATAAGTCAGTCTTTGTTTATGTAATCAATAAAGCAGCACAGTTTGGAACAGTGTGGGACTTCAGCAACCTGATTACCAGCTGTCTAACTGGCTGACTCAAGCGGCTGTGGGGGAACAGCAGCCCCAATAATGCAGTCGAGGCAGAGAGAGCTCGGAGGGAGTATCCGTTTAGCGGTGACCAGCCTCGGCCTGCGCTGATTCTCCCGTAATAGGCTTTGGGCTTGGCTCCCACCGGAGAGTTTGGTTGACAATCTGACAAAGTTATCTCAAGATAAATGGGTTACGGGTCGGAGGCGGCAGGAGGGGAAAGAGAGAGAGTGTGAGAGAGCGAGACTTGACTTCTCTGTCAGTGGTGTTTTGATGGAGGATGTGTATAGCCGCGAGGGCTGGCACTAGCAGGTCCCCCCAGGTAGATGGGAAGATTGTCTGTGGCTATATCGCCAAACAGAGAACTGCTGTGTCTGTGTGTGCCTCTGTCTTTCTCTCTATTGGTAAATCTGATAGCTTCATTAAGAGGGAGATTTGCAAAGACAGAACACAGCTCATGTAAAGTGCCACCAGCAAGCCAGGAGGAAACCTGAGGCAAAGGTCGCCAAGCTGAACACTGCAAATGGACAGCACTGACAGATCTAAATAAGTGGGCTCCCTCTATCAGCCTATATGATAAGCCATTTAACTAATAACTAGGCCTGTCTCTCACTTACGTGCAAACAAATGCAGTTCACGCACATGCAGTCATAAAAGTTGTCCCTTTTCTCTCTCACAAACACACACGTCAAACAAGAGAGCACCTATCATTAAGCCAGGCCTCTTTTTACCCTTTAATTCCTCAGATAAACAGACTTTTCTCTGATCCTGTCAGTCCGCGTTATCTGCAACGCCGGTCAGCCGGTCTGCTACTGTGGAGCAAATTAGGCCCTTAAATGTCAAAATTGCTACACTTTATTAAGTTAATTAGGGGCTGAGTGTACGTGGAGGCAGGGAGGGAAAACACAGACGGGCAGAATGACAAACACTGAGAAGCAGTGACAGCCACTGGCAAGAATACGACACAACGCACAGGAGGTAAGTTTAAACCAGTTCAGACATATGGTATGCACGCAGGTAGCGGCGTATACGATGCGCATGAATTCAGTCATTATATGCCGTATTTGTGAAATAAAGCAGATTGTCAAAAACATCAGCAGAGACCAGTTAGGTTAATGCAGCAGAGCAGAATGAAGCATTATAAGTGTGTGAGCCTGTGCACTGTAAGTGAGATGTAATGTGCAACGTTTTGGCTTACATCTACAGACCAGTATAATCAATACATGTGCGGTATGTCAGCTGAGTTACAACTGAAGAATACATTTTACATGTAAGAACATTTAACCGTAATCTCCAGTGTTTAAACAGCTGGAGCACAGTTGTTTCAATTAGCAGATCAAATGATTAATTGATGCATTTAAAGGTTTAAAAAAAAAGTGGCACAGCACCTCCGAGAGACATTGTGAAGCCTGGTATTTTGTTAACACCGGCTTAACATTCCTTAATGTTTAGTGTCCAGCAGTTGCAAAAACAATCAATCCATTTTTTTTCTTTAGTCTTATTGACCTCATTCAGCTCCAGAAATGTGTGTTATGGTAACCCTTCAGTGGATTTTAACAGTTGATTAAAGTGACAGAATGGCTTCCATATTTTGCGATGTTACGCATGCATTCAATGGGCCTCATTCATTTTGTGCACACAGTATGATTTCTGAAACACGCACTGTTCCCACTATACATGCACAAGTAAATCAGAGTCAGTTATAAACTGGTAATCATGTTCTTGCTATCTTCAGTCTTAAATGCTACCATGCTATCCCCTTGGACACAGATGTTACAACTTAGACTAAAATTCAATTCAGTTTTATTTACATAGCGCCAAATCACAACAACAGTGACCTCACGGCATTTTATACTGTAAAGTAAAGACCCTACAGTAATACAGAGAAAACCCTAACAATGAGACAAGCACTTGGCGAAAGTGGGAAGGAAAAACTCCCTTTTAACAGGAAGAAACCTTCAGCAGAATCAGGCTCAGGGAGGGGCATCCTACTGCTGATGAGGACAAAAGACAACCAGATATTAATAATAACTAATGATTAAATGCATGTATAAACACATGGTGAGTGATAAAAGATATGAAGGAAGTATCCTCACCATAGCGACTCCAAATGTATCTCCCCTTCTTTGCTGAATTCAAAGCCACAAATGAAGATTTCAGCCTTCTTCTCTCTAAACCTGTTCGGCGCCCTTAAAATCTGCATTTTCCAAACCTTTCCACCGTCTCGACACTTGAAAGCGAACTGCTGATCAATGTTTTGCGGACTGTACTAATTGATTAGGAGTGAACAGAGGGAGACGGGTCTAATGGCTGTTCCTGACTTGAACAGGCCTCCCCCATATGAGAGCAATTGTTCATTACAGGGCTATTTCATGGTGTTCGTCACTTTGCAAGCTTCTGTCTTTCATTCAGTAGTGCGTTGGATGGAGGAATGGCCTCGGGATATATTGTCTGCTCAGAGCTTGAATGTTGTCATGCTAGTTCCCAGTGATTCGCCTGGTGCGATTCAGGACTTTGAAAAATGGGAAAATGTGTTTCGCAGACTTGGGAGAAAAAAGGGGGCTGAATGTGATATCGGTGTTACTCGGTGCAGAATGTTAAGAAGAGTCTGCGGGAGAATGGAGTCGTGTTTCAGTTCAGTCAGAATCAGAAAGTAATGTTTTAGCACTTATGGTGGCTTTAATGTTTTATTGCAATCATCCCAACATGCAGGACACTTTTTAACATTCCTCTGCGCTCGCTTGGAACAATATGCAGCTCATATGGCTCAGCCCGAGTTTTATATTGTGCACATGCGGCGCGGTATTCGCTTTGTTATGAAATACGCATGTTCACAGCAGTGTTACTCCACACAGGCCAAAAGCAATAAGTCACGGACAGGTTCCTGACTGTTGCTCGGAGTTGAATTATTTACCCTACATTTCAACAATATGTAAAGTATCCAAAGCATCTCAATCGAAATCTGCCTGCAACACAGCTCAGTGATTCCCTCCATACTAAACAGAGACCTCTGGGCATGACAGCAGCCATACATTATTTCTACCACACACATTCAGGGCTCATACATCTACAGAGCACACACACATTGCACATAGCTCCACATATAACCTGTGATGCATTATTTCTCTAGCCTTCAGTGCGAGAGTCACAGGTGAGTCCTGGTTGCTTTCATCATAGTCTGGCTGTCCAGCTGGCTGGCTGGAGTCTCATCTGTCCCTAGGTTGAAATTGCCAATAAAGAGGGCCTCATATAGATCACCCCCAACGGGTGCAGGCGACCTGTCATGCAGCCCATGATTCCTAGCTCTCAGAGAGGGGAAGAGGGACAAATAACCCTCTGAATCTCCCTATATCTATCTCCCCCACCCGACCCCCCTCTTCTACTCTTCTTTTTCAGCCACACACACACACACACACACATACATGTCCCTTCCACCCCTCTCCAGCAGGCCATAAAGTGCCACACGAAAGGGATATAGTGGACACAGTCATAGGAGAGACAAGTGCCGGCCTGAGCTTTCACTTTCCCGCTCCAGAGGCAGTGAATCAAACTAATGGGTTAAAGACATGAAGACGGATGAGCGGGGAGGATTAGGAGCCGGTTTCCCAAATGCGTTCTCGCACGCCTGCGATTCTTAAACATTTCAAACTTTCCAATGAAAAAGACGGAGTTTCCTTTTAACCTTTCTGAAAATGGCAAAGGGAAGAATCATTAATGTGCCCGAGTCAAGCATTTTATTGCCACAGAGCAAAAACCACAGAGCTCGTTCCTCCTCTGGTACTCCGGAAGATCGTGACGAATTGTGGTTGAAAAAGCATGCTTTCTTTACATTTTAAAATGCAATAATAAAGTTGTTTTATGCACAATTATAATAAGTACAATATGGCAGGCATGTGGTCCATTGTTTTTAGTGTGGTTTCAATAAACTTCCTTAAAGTTACAGTGATTTCTTCAGTCTTATCAGTTACCTAGCATCATATCTCCCTTTTATAGTTACTTTTTCCATTCCTGATAAAAAATAAAGAAAAAAAAGTTAATGTTTACAGGCAGTTCAGATGAAACTGGACTGTGAGTAGACGTGGACTTTGGGATTTTTCAAAGACCCACAGTGCTCCCTGCTGGTGAAGGACAGAACAGCAGCCAAACTTCAGCATGTGCGCGCCTGCAGCTTTAACCTCACGTGAGCTGCATGACTTTAAAACCTCCAACAACATGGGAGTCTCCCTCATCAACCTCCTGGCCACGACAAGGGCACCAGTTTTTCCTCCAAGATTTGGTCTGAATCATGGATGAGAGACACTTAAAGTAATCATGAGACAGAGGAGACAGAGAAAGATAGAGAGAGAGATGGAGAGAAACCTGCATGGCCAGTGGGCAACTTCAATAAAAAGACTATCTGACTTTTCAGAAGCTATAATAATCAAGATCCTCCCACCGAGGTTGTTTGTCTGAGGGGGACACGGTCGGCTATGGAGGAGGAAATTCAGAGCGGTAATTAATACTCCTAAGTGACTGCTGCTGGATGGAAGGCAGGGACGGGGTTTGTTGTTACTGTGAGCTGGTACTGTGACTCCCAGCATGTCCCACAGCTTTGTGGGTTGGCATGTACACAGAGGAGGAGGAAATGGAGAAAGTGCCTTTATTACTCGTTTGTTTGTCTGCAGGGCCCTTTTCTGATCTGGTCTCAAACGCCCTCCATCCACACACACACACCCAGAGAGACACACCGCGCAGCCTTCCAATGCTAATCTCGTGTCACAAATGTTAAGAGAAAGACACGAAATGCCACAAAAATGTCATCACTCTACCCCTGTCACTGGTTCATCCAGCCCTTCCCCTCCACCCTTGTAAACATATTCGAACATGCACTCATTTGCATGTGCGCGTGTGTCTGTGTGTGATGGAGTGTGGGACCAGCTTGTTGTTTGTAGCCTTTGGGTGCCCGCTCTGCGTGGAGCAGCAGGGTGGTTCCTATAATCCCATCACCGTTGTCGTCATGAAGGACCAAAGGCCACGCCTGGAGGTGCGACATTTCTGGCATCCTCTGACTCTCCTTCACTAAAAGAGCCAGCAGCTCCTGAGCCAAGCGGCACACTGTGCAGAATACCGCAAGTCATACACCGACTGACAGCGACTTACTGTATAGTGGGTCTGGCTTGGAAGTGAATAAAAGAATGTATGTCTTTGAGACGATATTTAGATTTTAAAGCCGAATATTTTCAAACCCCTTTTAATCGGTTTATTCAGTTATTTTTATTACCCGCCTGATCTGAACACATATGTGGTATTAAAAACACACAGATTCTTTGAGGTTTCTTCTTCTAATAGGAGAAAACAAGAAATTTAAAGAACATTTACAAAAACTTTTTAGGTATTCAATTATATTAGCTTTACTATAAATAATAATTATGATGAAAAAATATATATACCATCATTTTCCTCTTTGGAAGAGAGGATCTTGATTTTAAAGAAAACAAAACAATTCTAACTATTTTTCACAAAATTCTGCCACTTTTATTTTTTCCCTTTGGACAAGAAAAAAAAAATTCATAAATAAAACCTGACAGGAGCCGTGGATACAGGCAGCATGCTGACTCCCATGCATCTGTCTGTCTTCATCTCACAGCTCCTCAACCTTCTCCCAAACTGTCACCCAGCCGCCTGGCGCCTGTCCCCATGTTCATTCTACGGTGGGGATCCGACCTAGCACCAATATGCAATTTCACCAATCTGTGCTGACAGCATTCACGTCCACTATTCGCAACCAATTCCCCGCCCCACACCCCCACCTCCTTCTTCTTCTTCTTCCGCAAGCATCTGTGTGGTTAAAATACAGTCAAAGAGCTTTCACAGGTCATGAAAGGTAACAGAGGAGACAGGCAGGGGCCTGTAGGCCCCGCATCCAGCTAGACAAATCAGCATAACAGCATATTGTAAACTAAAGACTACGCAGATGGGGGGCGGGATACATGTACTAGGACTGAGGCTGCGTTTATGGCTATGCCAGGCTCAAGAAGCCCCACGGCACTATCTCTGACCTCCCCACCCCCACCCCCCACCCCCATAGGTTTCCTTACTAATGTGACCCCAGATTGTGTATCACAATCGGCAGGAGAAAACTCCCACAGGCTACAGTTAGTCCTAAGCACTAGGGATCGCTGTCCTCAGCCCGCCTGAGTACAGACAGAATGTGGCAGCTTCGAGGCATTTAGTTAAAGGAGATGCACTTTAATGCTGCAGGCATGCATTTATGGAAGCCCTACTAGGGTGAAAGCGCATGATGTGCTGGAGCCTATAAACAAACAGGGAAAAAAAAAAACCACAAAAAAACCCAAAACAAAACTGAAAGGTTAGAGAATTAGGCTTACCTCGTTTCACGGCATCTAATCATTTGTGATAGTCTGCGTACTCATTCTTATAATTAATTTGTTTTCTGGGACAGCTTTTTCTCAGCAAATTGGGTTTAAAAATATCATCTGTTCTTCTATATTAAGCGTACGCAGCGAAAAGGAACATTGTGGATGCGCTGGATGTGCGAGGCAATAAACATCAGTGAAAGTAGTTCACGTGAAGCACGGCTGCTGTTGCATGAGAATCAAAAAGGCCGTTGATATTAAAATACTGAAATTGGTATGTTAGACTACGGTGTGAACTCCTCTCAGTACGAGCTTGACATCCACTCCTGATCTCTCTATGAATTTGATTCCTTTATGTGCTTTTGCTTAAAAGAAAGTTTAGCTCCATGAATTTGGGCGCTGCGTTCACTGTCTCCTTTGATTAAGAAGTTGATTCTTTCGCCCTGTCCTCCCTGTGGCTCTCTTTTATTATTGCACAGAAAACCACTGGTCGACTGTATCCCCACTTTGACGTGTCATTTATTGATGATTTTTATATTTTTTCTTGCCTGCATATCTTTTAATGACTGCATTCAATGAATAGGAAGTAAAGCAAACGGATACTCAGTCACTGCCACTAAATGTAGTCCCAGACAAAAGCGGACAGCACTGGCTTCAGTTCAAAATGGCAGCCTTTACTGCATTATCATTAAAGTGGATCAAATCCAGAGGAACAAAAAAAGATGATTTTGATTTGTATTGCTAGTCGCTGATGCAACCTTACGTCTTGTCATGGAGGTGAGTTGTTGCAGTGAGGATGTGCTCGAAAAGAAAAGTTTGCAGTGTGGCACCTCAGCACGGCTGTCACTCTCACTAAACACACGAGTACGTACTCAGACACACACACACACACATAAACCTGCACAGTACATAGTTAGTAAGCCTAGTTTTGACTGACATGCGACATTTCATTATGGGTAAATCATATGTGCGCAGTATATATCCAAAAAGACACGCCACACACGATGTCACATCCAGGACACACTGCAGAGGCAGACGGACAGGACAGGAAAACTTTGCTGCAGGACTTCAGACTGGAACTCCAGACCTCCCTCTGTCATTCTGATTCTATTTGACCACAAAGCCTCACAAGAAAAGCTTTAGTGATAAGATGCACGCAACTAAGAATGGACAGAAGGATCATTTTTGATTAGTCCAGCCTACATTGATGGGAGCTGGGATACACAAATATTGTGCTTTTATTGAACTCAAACTACACTGAACAGCCACACACTCATCTCTTTACAAAGAAATCCACTTATAAATATTCAAAATCTAATAGTAAGGTACCAGCTTTCTGGCTTCAGCATGTACTCTGTTTGTAGTCTGAGTGGTTATTGATCATCAGACTAATAGTTTGGATTAGCTGTTTTTAATCTGTATTATCAATAGACTGGCTCAGAAAGCAATAAGTCTTAGACTCAATATCAGTTATCCAAATATTCAGATACACCAAAACATTTTTCACCTAGCACAGACTTATGAGTCATTCAAACGTAAAAAAACCACACCTAACCCTAAAGATGAACCAGTGTTTTGTCTACACATAACAGACAGCCTATCAAAGAACCAATTTTACATTGTATCTTCATTGGCAGCAGCCTGTCAGAAAAACACATTGTTTGTTTCAGTTTCTTTAGTTGAATCTATGAAAACTACCAAAGATAACACAGTTTGACAGACATAAAACTACTTTATCAGCAATAACCGAATTTCCCAGAGGAACCCACCCGAGGGATTAATAAAGTTTTATCTTATCTTATCTTATCTTATCTTATAAGGTGATAAAAAAAGGTGAAAGAGCTGTTAGCTGAAAACGTCTTTCTCAGCATGGTGTGCACTGTGTCCTTAAATAGTTTGGGGAAACTGGATAAAAGAAAAACGGTCAGGCCTTAAAACTCTCTACAGCAGATAAACAGTATCTGACAGTCATGTCCTTAAGAAACAGGGAAAAATCCAGACATAGGGTCTGAGCATCTGGACCATCAGCTGATACGTCTACTGTTCACTGAAACCTCATCAGCCTCCTGGAGGAGGCCAGGACAGAGGGACAGCAGTGAGTGTCTGCAGCCATCTGTAAAACATGGTGGAGGCCGTGTCATGGTCAGTGTTGGGGTAAGTAATGTATTACACGTCACTCATTACTTTTCTTAAAAGTAATGCAGTATGTTACTTAAATAAAGGATGAAAAAACGTTTCTTTCTAACTGCACTGCACAGAGATAACTGAAGAACCCTTTGTAAGGAAAGTAACAACATAACTGTAACTGTAATCAAATTACTTAATTTAGTACAGTAGCAAATTACATTACTTTGTTATTGAACTATGTAATGTGATTACAGTAGTGCATTACTTTGTAACACGCTACAATGTTACACCCAATATTGGACATGCACCCATCGATATATTCAAAAAAATGAAGGATGATTCAAGACTTTTGCACAATACTGCGGGTTGCCTTGTGATGCCATAATAGCTCTGGTCTGATGGGGCTAAGACACAAGACCTCTGGGTGTGTACTACTGTGCTTGGCAGTAAAACGCTGGCATTCCTTTAGATCCTGTGGGTTGCAGGGTGGGGTCTCTGCAAATCAGGCTTGTTTCATCCCATCCCATGAACGCTTGATTGGTATAGAATCTGGGGAGCTCAGAGGCCAGGCCAGTGCCAGGTTCACTGAGCTGATTTTTTTGCCATTTTTGCAGTCTGGAAGATGCACTCTCCTCCACCCATGGCAGCAACATTTATTTGGGTGTAAACGTGTGAAAGTCATAAAAACAAAATACCTGAACTCAGTGAATTTCATGCAACACCTTGCATTGTAACCTGCATCCACAGGTTGATCTAAAAAACATCTGCAATAAATCTATGATCAAATTAATATATATGTAAGAGTGAGTTTCATTGTTTCCTGAAATAAAAAATTATGTAATCTATTTGGAGATTATTGTTATTATTATTATTATTATTATTGTTGTTATTGTTATTATCATTATAGTTCCTTACAAAGTAATTTTATAACAATTTTATATAATAGCCCTTACTAAATAAAACATAAAGGTATCTGTATTTTAATCGGTTAAGTTGGGCGAAGCTCTGATGCAATACAATGAAAGGATTCGTATGCCAAGTTTTCTTTGGTTAAATCTTCAGTCAGTCAAGCGTGAGTGGGCGGGAATTGCGACTTTAAGCCAATCGCATCATTCGGACACTACCCTGCCCGTCCGACAGTCACAAACATGGCGTTGCGGGAGCTATCTTCGCTGGAGAAATACCTTGGACAAAAAAAGGCGAATAAGTACAGTACGCAGGGGGATAAAAAGGTGATATAACGGTTCATTACTGTGTCATTTACTGTAGGTGATACAATTGCCATTTTAATTGAAAGGCGCCCTCCGAGCTGTTGTAACCGGGACACCTAGCTATAGCAGGGGAGTGCTAACACGCCATGCATGTGTGTTGGAAATAAAGCTGTGCTTATAGTGTGTCTATATCGGGCTGTTCGTCTGTTGTCAGCTAAGTTTCTCCATTACCCCAGCATTTCCACGCAGAGAGATGTGTTTGCCAGCGGTCTTGTTGGGAAAAGTCAGCATAGTGGATAGCATAAAGCTATAATAGACGTAGCCCCATGCTTTGTCTATAGCCGTCCATTGAAACTAAGCGAGGGGAGGAGTTAGCTGTCAGTACCATGGGATGGACAGAGCAAGTGAACTCTAGTAGTGTATATAGAACTATATTTAAAATAATATAAATTTAATTTGTAGTACTAATAATAGTAAATTATTGTTATTAATTTTATGCAATTTATTTTCATTCAGGGGAAAATAAACATATTTGCGAAACGGAAAATTGCGAAAAATGATAGCTATTGATAATAATGTCTTATAAAGTATGAACAAATTAGAGTTTCCAAAATGAAGCCCTTAAAAGTGTCATTTTATATTATTGGAGTTATCATCGAATCATCATCACTCATTCATACACATTTTGCGTCCTCCTAAAAACCTTAAACCGTTTTTGTTGTATTTTTAAACAGTCTTTTTTTTTTTTTTCAACATTAATTACTTTATCTTTTTATTCATATTTATGACCGGACGTATGTTTGTTTTTAAATGCAGCTACTGGATATTTGAATTTATCTATCTATATGTCAGTAAATTAAACAACAGTAAATAATGTTTTTGTAGAGGTGGGGGTAGCAATCTGCTCCCTGTGCACATGACTGCATTGGCTTAACCGCAGATGTGTGTGTGTCCATATATATGTATATAATGTATATATACATATAAAACCTTTCAAAATGTGGCTGAGTTTCTTCATGTTGATCTTCATCCCAGAGAGAATGGATGACCAGATTTTTTTAAAGGATGCTGTAGTGAAAGGTTAATAAGGAAAAGTTGTGAAAGTATTTTTTTTCCCCACCCATATTAAACTCTTTCTTCTGGATATCAACCTAACTGTCCATCATAATTTCACTAATCAGTATTTTCCAAATTACACATTGATAATCGGCGTGCATATGAGATCCAGACAGTCTAATAAAATAAATGCATTTATTAGGGACGTTTTGCCATCACTGGAAATGAAGCGTGTTATTTAGAAAGACAGTGCTGGCTTCTGATGCATTGAAATGATTGTTTGTAACTACCCCTCACTGTCACTCCTCGCCCTCCAGGTACCTGTGCTACAGAATAATAATGGTCCTCCGCTGGTGGGGTTGGTGACCATCGCCTGTCACCTGGCGAAAGAGGCCAAGCGCCCAGAGCTGCTGGGTGACACCGCAGAGAGCAGAGCGGTGGTGCAGCAGTGGCTCGAGTACAGAGTGACCAAACTCGACAGTTGCACAAAGGAAGACATCAAGACCGTCCTAAAGGTAAAAGAGCTGATTTTCAAGGAAATCTTTGAAATCCTTTCCTTTTCATCGAAACAGCATTTCTAGACTTAAATGCATACGTACTTAAAATGATCCCAGATTTTAATCCTGATGTTTCCAAGCATGCTTAGAAGTCTTATTTTTTTCTTTGTGCTAAAATCAGTGTTAAAATTGTTCTCTTTCTTTGAGAGTTTCTTTGACAGTTTCTTCCACATTGACCTCCTGTGACCACCAGTTGGGTCAATGTGTGTGTCTCTTTGCCTTATTAAGGCGCGAGCGACAGGAATACGGGCTGATGTATGGCCCTTCAGTGACATGGCCCCACGCGACAGAGCAAAATACTCTAATGTGCCTGACGCCAGTCAGCGTGAAACGGATCGTCAGCCGCTGGTCGGCTGGATGCCGCGCGCCTCTTGGCACCGTCCTGTCAGCGTGAAGTGTCTGTGCATTTGTGTGTGTGTGTATGTGCGCACTTCTCAGCGTGACACGCTGTTGTGGCATGGCTGAGAAGTCATGCTGTGCGGCAGCATGTTATCTGGACAGGCCTCTTAAATATTTTAATGGTGCCACTTACAGACGGAAGTCGCCCTGAGCAGCTCAGCACTGGTGCCCGGTGGCCCCCTGTCCTGTCCTGCTGCTTGAGCCGCGTCCTTAACGCTCTCCTTTTAAGCACACCAGTCATCTCCCATTAAATTATGCTCAGATAAAAGTGTCATCTGGAGGAGTTTTTAAACTTTCTCACCCCAGGATGCAAATAAGACATTTTAGCTTCGCAAGCTGAGACTTGTTTCCGAAGTAAACATCTTGTCACTCGTGTAATATGTTGATAAACAAGCCAGTTTGGGTTGGCCCTGAACCCAGAAGACAAGCTGAGTGTTGGTGAAAGTCTGTCACTCCACTTTCAACAAATCAGGCCAGTATTGAAAACTTCCTGCTGCCACTCAATTTGACTATTATCTTTTGTTTCAGCATGCAAATGCTGTAGTATACAAATGATTGCATCTGCTAAGTACTTTGTCTTCAGTGAGTGGAGAGCACGATCATTCAGTTTTTGACAAAACTGTAAACTCAGTGTAAACAAAGAAATAATTTTCACTTATTCTGTTTTTTTGATTCCTGTTTAATGTTTTCAGGTGTTACAATTGAAAGTAAAAAGCCTCTCACACAGTGTCAGCCAGGACAGGCTTCAACCTCCCTCTATATCCTAGGCTGAATAGGAAGATAAGAAAATGGATGGATGGAGTACTGAGCAGTGTACTGACGGCTATGGTTGCCTGAAGGCCAAATGAAAGTGGTATAAACTCGAGAGATCACTGTGTCTGAGTCCAAGAATGGCAGCAACAATAAAAAATAGCATCTGGAGCATCAAGTTTGTACAGAAATAATAAAGAAAAGGTGTGATTCATTAGTGCACCTGTATCTCCTTTTCTTAGTTATTCATCAGCTCGAGTTGACTGTTCTGTAGGATTTTTATCTGAATGCAACAACAGCACTGATGCACAGTTAGCAGGTAGCAAAGAACCCAGGTTTGAGCTCCATGTGCTGGGTGCAGGGCAGCAGGAGAGCTGCCTCTCCTCTGATGCTCGACTAGGCTTCAGCCTGATGGCTGTAGGCTACAGAAAAGCAAGGATCTGACTGTGGAAGGGGAGGAAGTCTGCAGTCTTCATGCCTTGTTTGGCATCACCCACACTTCCCGCACAATAACTCCATTTGCCCCCAAGATGCTCTGTGTGTGTTTGGAGTTTTCCCTCGCCTTCGCACAATGTACAAGTGCTAAAGATGGTCCCTTCCCCAGGGACCAGCACTTCCATGCACGACTTTGCTTGCACAGACACAGACTGAGGAGTGCACGACGTGCCGCCCAAGTTTAAGAGGGCTTCATTAGATTTGCAAGCGAGAGTTGTAGTCATTTGGTTGAGAAGTAAACAAATAGCCCGTTTTGTACAGCATCTGTGCTAAGTCGCCAGTCATGGGGAGAGATGACATTCCCCCTCAGGTTACATATTATTCCTATCCACATAGCAGCACACAGACACGCACGCAAGCCATGAACCAGACTCGTGTACCTCACGCACCCACAGATATATAGGTTAATGAACCTGCTGATGTGCCCCCTTTAAGTCTATAACGTCCATCAAGACAGTAACATTTCGTAGTCCCAGCATCTCTTTTTTTAGGGATGCTTCATTAGTGATTCATATAATGTGTCCATCTGTCACATTAAGACATTTGTGTTTGCATTGAAATACTTACCATAATGCATAAATTATCATAAGAAATGACCTGATTTGTATAGCGTGCTTTATGCTTTTGAAATTTCCTCTTTCAGGACCTCAATCTCTACCTGCAAGACAAGGTCTATCTGGCCGGAAACCAGTTCACCTTAGCTGATGTTTTTATGTACTATGGAATCCATCCAGTCATAGTAAGTTACCTGTTTGAAGCTCCCTTATGTGCCGACTTCACTCGTAAGCCTCAATGTTTCTACACATTTATCAACTTAATGTATTCTGGGGTGTTCACATTAACTTTGAATCTTTAAAATGTGCTTCTAGGAAACACTTTGTAACAACCAAACCTTTTTGAAAAACCTAAAGACAAGTTTCTAAGTTATTTGTCTAATTACATTCTTACAATCATTTACCAAGGATTCATCTATCCACCCCATCTTTTACACTTTTCTCTCCTTATCAACAATCACTTCGGTCAAACCTCAACTTTAATAAGCAATTTGTCATCTTGCATAACGTACAATTAGACCAGTCACATGGCCAAAGGGCACCGAGGACAAGCTGGCAATAAACACACGGATTATAAACAGATTCCCACTTCTCCTCAGTCAGATAAAGCGATGTGGCATAAAGTGATGTCTTTACCCTCAGACCAGGGACAAGTAAGTTTGCTACGCCTTACAGGATAAAAAAAAAAAACAAGCGGGTTCAGAAATGGGAAAGGCAGAATGAGACAGAGGCGGGGGGAGATCACATGTTCAGAGATGTCAGTTTTTGTGGCAAAGATGGAAGGCCCCCACCTCCTCCCACTCCACGCCACCAGGCAGAGGGGCGTCACTTTGGTTTGCAGTCAGTGTGGTTTTTAACCTCGGGGACAGAAGGTCAGCTAGTGCGACCCTTAACCACAGCCTGCGCTGATGTTCAATTCATGGGAAACTACTTTACACAAACATTAAACCTGACTGATGCTGGAATGGTTGTAGGCTGGATCGTTGTCCGTTTTGAGGAATTTCCATATTCCGCTTAATTATGTGATTAAAAAAAAAAAAACACGCTTAATAATGTTTTTCAAGGCCATTTTAGTGCTTCAAACATTTCCAGTTGTCCACCTGCATTATGCTGCAACTAAAAGAAAACCAGTGTAAAATTGGTTACCATGTGATTATCATCATGTGAAATCTGCTGAACTTTGTAACTGGTTTGTTTCAGGCTTTGATATCTGCTCAGTTGTGACAACAGAGACAAATACATGTTTTATATCACATATAAGTGCCATATTAATAAGAGCGCATCATCAAAAGTGCATAAAAAAGGCAGCCGTCACGAAGCTGTTCTTTAAGTGTAATTATTTTTAGATAAGAACATTTGAACCAACCTAAACCAGTGCATCAACACTTCTCGCATGTGATCTCATGAATGTACGCATTGCTTACCTGTAGGCTCTCTTTAGCGTTTTGTTTTCCTCATAAGAGTTTCACTAAAACTGGATTCCTTTTTTCCTTCTTCATTTAATGGGATTTCTAAATAGTGTAGAAGAAAGTATCCAGGTTTTCACCAAAATGAGAGTAAATTCTACTGATTGTATTCATCCTTATTTAACCAGGAAGTCAAACTCGTGTTTAAGAATCAATTTTGCGAGTGTATTTGAGACCCAGATAGGCAGCATTAACATGTTTTTGATAACAGGATAAAACTGAGAGGGAAACGCACTGCTTTATACTTGTAATGGTTCATATTTGATTGTTTTTGTAGGAAACTCATGAATGTTAAACCATCTTTGACTGTGTTAAATAGATTTTCTGATGTCAGTTTAACTCGCCTTCACGATGCGGTTAAACGCTTTACCTCCAATGATCTTCTCTTTCCCAGGTTGACTTGGCCATCCAGGACAGGGAGCAGTATGTGAATGTTACCCGCTGGTTCGACCACATCCAGCGCTACCCTGGTGTCCGGCACCACCTCCCTCCAGTAGCTGTGCTCAGGAACAGAATTTACACCAGCAGACACCACTGAGACCTGACCACCACCCTCCGCCTATCCAGTCTCACTCATCACTATCCTGCCGCAGATCTGGACAACTCGTGTGCTTACCAAGACTGCGTCACATCACAATCATAACTTCCATACTGTAACACTGATATTCTGCGTTTCAGATTCTTATTCTCGCCTAGATGTTTTTGTTTTAGTCGCAAACCTGTACTCTTATCTTTGGTTATGTAGGATAGGCGAAGAACACAAAGTTTTTCTATGTTAGGTACTATAAAGGGAATAACTGCTACTACAAATGTAATTCAGTTCAATCATTCTTTCACACAAGGTCACTGTTTTTAATAAATATATTGCCTGATAGAGTAGGCTTTTTGTTTTAATGAAGCGTTAGGAAGGAAGGAAGTGAAGGAAAGAAGGGTGTCTGTCACTGTAACCCTTTGGTGACTCAGTAATGCTAACACTATGAGAAGTCTGGCACCTTAATGCTTACTCAGTGATGATGGCAGCGATGATTTGAGGCCGTTTTTTTTGTTTTTGACTTTGGAAAGTCTTGTGTGGCTTTGTGGGTTGCAGTAAAATGCTGCTAGCTTGGCTGGAAGGTGTTTCTATTTATGAATGATTATTTGTTTAATCTGAGCCTTGAACTCAAACATGTGATAAGTATTACAGTTTCAAAGAAGGTTTAAGATGTTACTTAACTGGAAGCACGTTATGTCCTTAGGGAAACGCTGCTTCCTCTGTGCAGCCTCACAGTCTGTCCCATTTCTAGGATGTTCCAGGTTCCATATCGTGACCCCACAGACTTGTGGGTATTGCCATCGTCTCCTTGTATCTGATGCTATTTTGTTAGGATTTCGTTTTTCCGTGTGCATTTAGTGGACGGTTTAGTTTCTGTGTGTGTGCTTGTGTTTTTGTTCTTTTCCTGATTACATCCCCGCTCCGTGTTCCACTTCCTCACCACCAGCTGTGTGGGCAGCAGTGAGCAGTTGAGCGTCAGCCCCAGAGTCAGAGATCAGAGTGAGGCTCCAATCAGTCCCACTACCACCACTGTTGATGCTGCAGGCCAGAGAGAGGGCAGCGGGCTCACCAGCTGCCACACAGATCCAGCCAGCCAAGGCCAGAACCCAGGCCCCTGGGCGACAGTCAGCCACTGTGTGTCATTTCAACCCTCACGCTCCCATGGGGCTACTGAAGAGAGAAGGACGAAGGGAGGCAGAGAGTGAGCGAGGGAGGAAAGGAGAGAGGGCCACGCAGAGAAGAAGAGCACCCAGAGGCAGAGGGATCTTTTTGTGACATGTGAACAATAATCAGTGCCTCCAAAAGCTTCACTGCTGCTGACTGGCTGTTTGCTATTAGCACCATTAACAGGCCAAATCATGGCAGTGTTGGTCTAACCTGTGTATTAGCATCATGAAGCTACGATAAAAGCAGAATGAGGTAGGGTTAGAGGAGTAACGCCATAAAATCATCCTTTACTTAAACCTTACAGCTCTTACATGGTGGGACTGACAACTTTATGTAATACTGTTTTTAGATGTTGACATTTCAGCCATGTTTTTTTGTTGTTTTAAATCCCTTCCCGCCAGCATGTCTTGCATATCGTCCATTGCTTAAACCTCAGCGGTTTGTTATCCGGTGTAATCATGACGCTCATCCTGTGCCAATAAATCAAAGGGATCAGCAGCTCATGACCCCTGATTTCTTACAGAGTGTGCATATTCTTCATGAATTTGTTTTGCACAGCCAGAATACAGAGCTATTGTTCAGCAGGGTTCTGTAAGACTGCACGCTGTGTGTTTGTGGCAAGTGTTATAAAAGTAGATGTGAAGGATATAAACAGCTTGCAGTCATCTGAGTGAGCCTTGTGACTAGCTGGAGCATTTTTATGGTGTTCTCTACCATTAAAGAAGCCCTTGTCCTCCCGGTTATGTTAACATTAGATCGGAATGCAGTTTTGAACGCGTAGCATCTGACAGGCCTGGTAACTTCTGAGGTGTTAAAAAAAAAGTTATGCCCTCTTAACTTGCAGCTGGTCAAATCTAAAATTATGTGTGTGATGTTTCCATAGTTACAAACGTGGCAACAGTAAAATACTTTTATTATAAAAATAAAAACCTTTCAGTCACAGAGTTCGCATTTGAAATTTTTGTTTATTTAAATGCAGAATTCAGGGAGTGATGAGTGAACGCCCCTGTGGAGCTTACAGGTGCGAGAAGCAGTTTAGTTTGAAACAGAAACCGACAGCTGGCAAACAACCCACTGCAGTTAATAAGGTGAATAAACAGCTTTGTTTACATAGTAATATATGAATCAAATTGACCCAAAAAAAGGCAGAAAATAAACCAATAAAAGTGACAAGCAAATGTTTCTGCACACGAAAGAGATGATCAAACATCACAGCTGAAAATTAAAATAACGTAATGAAATAAAAAGTGTTTTCATCTTATGTGTTAATGCTGTGAGGTTAATATCCAGGTGATTCACATACAACCCAGTTTGATCTTAAGTGGGTCAGAGCAGTGAGACTTTCCTTCCTGTCGTTCTCAAGTAGTTGAACTGTACGTTTAATCCCTGAGATTTCTCGACACCAACAATAGTACGTCTCAGTTTTTCTACATGATACAGAGCATTGTCAAAAATAAAAAAAGACTAAATTTACAGAAAAAATTCTGTCCACTTATTGTCAAGACTGTCCTGTAATTATAGAGCCAAAAGTTTTTTATAATTCACAAACAATGTATAATTCGTCTTATTTTAGTTATTTATGTTACTGTGGACAGACTATAAAAAATAACGATTTCTCTTTTAGATTGTGAAAAACATGAAACATTTATGTCATTAATCTGTTTATCTCCTATTTAATTACTTTGGTTTAGTATGACTGGCCATGGGGGGAAGTCGTTATCAGCAGGACAAGTTTTAAAATTTTATAAAGTTACAGTTAAAATTCCTAAATTTATGTCCTCCATATTTTCCAAAAATGTCCAGTTGGCCAGATTGAAATCTGGCAGTGCCAATTCTGCCCCCCTGGCCTTATGTTTGACACCCAGCCACCTTATTGTCACACAGATCTGTGACAATAAGGTGGCTATCTATCGTTTAAAAACAGCATGGGATGGTTTTTAGTTTCCTGGGGGGGTGGAGTGTTTTTTCTTAATCTATCCCAAGATATTTTTTGAAGCACGATGCTGACGAGTCAGTCATTTTTAAACTGTCTCTCTCGTCCTCGCTCTTTGCTCAAGCGGTCAGCCGAATCTCAAAACGCCGTTGTGGTAAGGCCTCACAGTTAGGCTCCTCGCTGATCAAACCTGAGTGCAGGCAGAGTGAGGGGGCCACAGCAGGTACACAGGACAGAGGCACCAATTAGGGACGACCTTCATGATGACTTCTGAATGCGAGGGAAGCAACTCTCTGCAGGGGTGACCCTCCACTGTGGCCCCAGATTGACAAGCTCAACAGCTTTCTACTATACCAACTGTCCCCCGCCTCTCCTGCAGCTTAATAATAGTGAAATACAATTTGCTTCCTTGTGAGGGACCAGTCAAAGGTCAATAATGTAAGGTGCTCATCAGAATATAGAGATGATTTATGAGCTGTGATAGGGAATGGCCCTGTTACCACCTTCTTTCTTTCTAAAGTCAAGCATAAAAAGACAGCTTTAAAAAAGTAAAAAGAAAAACTTAAAAAATATAATATTTTGATTGGGTTGATAGGAAACACGATTAGTTTGTTTGTTTTTATCTAAGATCATTATTTCTGCAGTGGTCCTGACTCCACAAAAGTCACAATGTGCAAGGAAATGAAACACAAACTCTTTTTGGCCTTGCTGTGGCTCTGTTGTGTTCCCTGCATCTGACATCATAAGCTCATGGCATGGATGCAACTAACATTTCACTAAAAGCTTGCAAGATGGTTTTGTGCAGGTATCTCAGAAGGTCTAAGACTCTCCACTGTTTGACATCAACATCTGTTGCCCCCCAATATTTTCAGTATTCTTCTATTGAAAACTTTGAAATAAGCTTGACTGCATTTGAGTTACCAAGCTGATGACCGTCCATCCTCTCCAGCCTCCAGAAGCTGCAGAATTACATCATTCACTGTATTGACTTTGTGATGAGGGGAGAGAGTCAAGCGTTTAGGTTTTACCTGTATCACCTCCTGCCTCATCTCCCCAACACCTTTGTCAGCTCAACTTTACTAACCATATTAGATGGACAGCCCCCCCCCCCACACACACACACACACACACCACAGTCCACCTACGCAACAGCAAACAGCCACCCTTCATTAATTCTTATTAACAAAATCAGAGTGAGGGAACGGGATCGGCCACGACATCTGCTAAGAACAGGGCCCCGCCATCTCTCGCTGACTGATTCACTGGAACAATCAACACTGCGTGGTGGTGAGGGGAGCGTTAGCGCGTCGTAAGCTCTTTTGACAGGATTTATCGACCACGCTTCATCGTGCTCTTACACGCTGTGACAGTTGTACCATGCGCCTATAAAGATGGCATCTGATTGTCTACTGCAATTACATGAGTGCAGGAGCAAGGATGCAAGGATGAAGGACACAAAGGCACGGGAAGGGGGGCATGTGTTTTTCGCAGCATGCTCTTCAATGAACTTAGACATGAAGGAGAGAAATGTGTCTTTGCCTTTGAAGGTGTGGGGATGTGTGTGCTCACGCCGGGGATTCACATACATGCCGCTGTCGAGAAAACCCACCAGTCACTACTTACCATCTGCAGTACAGAGAGACACATGTAAATATGCTTATACTTAATCATCTATGTGCTGTTCTTATGATTTGTTTGATTTTATATGATCAACACTACACTAATATTATTATCTGGCTATTGTTCAATGCATAACTTAGAAACAGATAAAAGATGTTGTTTGTTTGGAGCCAGAAGTTATCTTTAATGGATAAAAAGGTTAATCAACATCAATTAACAAGCTGCATTGATAAGCTGTGCAGTTAAAAGACAAAGACACACTTACATCAGTTATGTAATAATAAAAACAACATAATTTCACTTCTTAAAAAGCAAATTAACATTAACATCTTGGATGATTTGTACGACACAGCAAGCCATAATATTTGCTAAATAAGCACCAACAACATATAATGACTTAAAGTAGTGGATGAGGCCTAGCTGACACTAATGGACACCTGCCTGTGTTGGGACACCTGTCAGTCAGTGTGGCCACACCCCTAACTCCAGCATCCACGTGGACAGGTTATTAAAAAATATATGCTGAGAGTTATGAAGGGAGAAACTATCCATAGGGCCCAAAATCATATTTGTAGCAGGCTGCAAATATGATTTTGAATGCTGTAAAGTTGAGCCGGTCTGAAGCTGCACCTTCAAGAACTGCAGTTTTTACCACGTCTGCATTGTGTTTTTTCTCTCTGGAGGTTGCTTTATATGTTGCTGGAGTGTTTGTGACTTCGTTTCCATTTCAGCTGGATACTGAATATACTGAATGTAAACTTTTGGTGTCCTATTTACTTTGCATTCAAAGAATGGAGTTAAATGAATGTATACTGCAAATTAGCTGGCAGCTTGTTGTCAGGTTTGCTGTTCAGCTCAATGCATAAAGTCTTCCCTTAACTGATGGAAATGATTGCCGTAGATTAGAAATACTTTGATCAGGTGACTTCTATTCTTCCGCTGGTCCTATGGACACATGCCTATGTTGATCTCATGTTATTACCATCTGAGGAATTGGTGATATTTTACCACCAGGTGTGTCTATCACAAAATAATATTCATCCCAGTTTAAACTCTTTGTGTTCTCTCTCTTTTTTCTATTTCTGGTAAGTCAGAGCCTAACCTTGGATTACATAAGGATCCCAGGTGTGCAGTTAGACCAGAGTTTTACGAGATGCAACCACTCAGCTCATCAATCAGAGAAATGGGTGGTTGATTCGGCACGTAGGTGCTAAACTACATGTGCGTGACCCGGGGCAAGGAGATTGCACAAGACTGCACCTTGAGTCTTTCTCTCACACACAGATGACTCTTCTTGAATTAACCGCCTCGATCGTTCCTCACCCTTTCCGCTGATCTGCCTCAGCTGCAGAGTCTTTGTATTTTTTCCATCCTAGGTACATGCATGCATGCGTGTGTGTGTGGTCATGCACCCGGTCCTGGGGTTATAGTTCTTGCTTGGGGGTTAAAAAAAAAAGCAAAGGGGAGAGTCGACCCATTTGCCTAATGTTGTGAAACATATAAAAAATTATAAAAAAGATTTACCCTCTCACTTATAGGGTCACATGGTTACGGTCGATGCAAGGACTTCTCTTTTGCCATTGTGCGGCCTTGTCGCACTACTCTTCCCTTTATTCAAATGTTCCACAAATTAGCCATACATTTATCCCCTCCTCCTGATCCAGCCAACCCACAGGTCATGCCACTTAACTTCAGCCAGCCCCCCTGCTGTAATAAGTTCTGATAGGAAGCCTCCAGGGAAGTTGACTTCTCACTGAGAAGTGATACTAAAAGTAATTGCAGCTGAAACCCTGTGACAGCGGAGTGTGCTTTGAAAAAAGGGGGGGAAATTGAGAGTGCAGCACAGAGAGGGTGGCAAATGAAATGAGCACAGGGGATGGCAGAGAGGGGAGAGTCGGGACAGAGACCACTGCCCTCAGCCAATTCCTGTAATTTGACCTCCATGGGGGGGGGGGGGGGGGGGGGGGACAGCAACAGTTTCCTCATTTGCATATTTCTTCAACTCATCTGCATACATCACCGTCTTTTTTTATTACAGCCGTTTGGTTTTAATTTGAAATGACTAATTTATTTAAAACCTAGAATTAATGCAGAGTACATTCTCTTTGTAATGCATCTCATTTCCCTAATAATTAACACAAAAAACAATTCATTGAGCATAAACAAGGTTCCATCTTTGAATATGGGCGGCTACCTTAATGACCCCCTCAGTTTATTGTTCTTGTGTGAAAACCAGCTAGTTATTTTTAATAGGACGCGGCTGTGGTGCCTGGTGGTTACGGCTGACACGGAGGAACACTGCGAGAAGCAAACTACTACATACTTTCACAATTATAAGAAAAGATTTTAGTCCAAACACCGACGGTTCCATCTGCAGACAATTTAAAACTGCACCAAAGTTCCCGTAATTTCAATGTAAACTCTCCATCGAGAATCACCGGTTACCCCGTGGGCAGGGATTAATTCGAGAAGAAAAAGATTTTCTCTTAAACACGCTGTGAGCTCCTCTGTTTCCATTTTAGAGATTAATCTAATCACCATTATTTGCCAAACTTCTTCCCCAGCTTTGCGCCTCCGCTTCTTCAGCTCTGCTCTTTGCATCGTTTTCATAAACAAGATTCACCCGTGTTATTTAACTATAATTCTATATTAATGCGGAAAGCAAAGAAAAGTAGGTTTCCCTTTTTTATTTTCATTGGAAAAAAACAAACAAAATGAGAACAGAACAAATGGGGACATCATGAACCTGCCTTGATAGAAAAATAAAAATCCAGATGGGCAGATGATTAAGTATACTGAAAATGTTAAATGCCAGCAGCCTTAAGCAATATCTGTTTGGCACACACGAGATAAAACCTCTGTGGCTGATAATTGAGTCAAAGTAGAAGTAGGAAACACTACACTTCCTTAAAATGAGCACTTGAGTTAATCCTTATATAATTTATAATGTGCCCACAACAGCTCCCCACCTCCACCCCTGCAGGTCCCACACCTGAAGTGGATAAGTAGCTATGAAGATATGAGTGTTCATTTACCCAAGACTTTTATGGCCTTGAAAAAAAACACTGTCCATTCTTCGTGAGGACTGTATTGTAGTATGAATTTGTGCAGAAGTTTTAAAGGTTTTGTGTGGGTGAAGTTCTTGTGTTTTAGTTGCTGCATTGCTTTTGTAAAAGCGTGTAAAAGCTGGAAAAAGAAGATAGCAAGGTAGCACAATCCCTCACTTGCAATACAGTGTAATGCGTGTTTTTTCTGCGTGTGCGTGCTTAACCTCGCTGACACAGAGAAAGTAATTTCTTAGACTACACTCACCTTACTCTGCAAAATTACCTGAAACCTACTTGTAGTAGCGGCCGGTAATAAACCAGTCCTCATGAAGAACAGTGCTCTTTAATGAATTCAGCACAGACTAACATCGAAGAGGTAGCAGTTACACACATCAGTTATCAGCTAGCCATCTAACTGTATTCTATCTCTCAACCTTTACCGACTCCGCTTTACTCTTATTTTGCGACACCACCCTCTAGTGGTGCAATATGATATAAACATTACAGAACACATCTCCTCTCTTTATAAAAAGAGTTCACCAAATAGCGTAGTACAGAAATAAAGTAATTCACTGTTTAGCAAACCAAACATACACAGGTGAACTTAAATGTCGCAATAGTTATAACATCAGAATACTACAACTAGAAAAGCTAAATAAGCCTGAAATTGTAAAATGAAAAGAAATTATTCCAGTTTTTCCATTACAATTTTTTCTTAGTGCATTGGTGGCAGGAAATCAGTTCTTCTTAAACCCAAAATAGAACAAGTAATGACATTTCTCTAATGTCCTTTTTCAAGCAACCTATTATGGTACAATATAGTCTTTGTGCCAACGAGGCTTGTACTTGATGCGTGGCAGTCTTCTGGCAGTAGGTGAGCCAGTCTGGGTGTGGTGCAACCTAGCAGTGTCAGCGTTCTTTTCAGTCACAGGGCGACAGCGTGCTAGATGAGTGGCATTCCAAATCTTTCCATCACTCAGCAAGAAGGCATTCGAGCCTTTGGCTTTTGTTACTGTTACAGGAGGGGTAAATCTGGGATGTCCTTTAGGGACATGGTGGGGTTTCCTTATCCTCACACTCTCTCCTGGTAGAAAAGAAGGTTTCCGTGCGTGACGCCTACCATCAGTGTAACGTTGCATTTTCAACTGATATTTCTGAACTGAGTGACGTGCAACGTCATCCAGTGGAGACACAGCAGGAGGCAAAGGGAGGACATCCAGTTTAGTACGCATCTTCCTGCCATACAGGAGTTCATAGGGAGAGAGGGAAGTAGTTGCATGCGGTGTTGCATGGTAAACTTGAAGCCAATCCAGCACAGTCGCCTTCCATGGTTTTGACTGCTGGATTGCTGTCTGGATACAGGTGCGGAGGGCACGATGAAACCGTTCGATTGCTCCGTTTGCAGCTGGGTAGTAGACAGATGTTCTGCTGTGGGAGATGCCTCTATTCTGGAGGAATGAGGTGAACATTACAGAGGTGAACTGTGTACCATTGTCAGTTACGATGTTCTCTGGGTTGCCATGACGACTAAAGACAGATGAGAGGAACTGAATGACATCATCAGTAGTAGCAGAAGGTGAAAAGGCAAGCTCAGGCCATTTGGAGTAGTAGTCAGTCAATGTTATGACATATCTACAAGCAGGTATTGCAGTATCAAAAGGCCCAACAATGTCAAGACCAAGTTTTTTCCACGGTCCATCAGGCAGTGGGACGGGTTGGAGAGGAGCAGGATTAGTATGTGCAGTTTTGTCATTGGACTGGCAGAGGAGGCATGAGGTTATGGCAGACTGAACTTGTGAGTCCATTTTTGGCCACCAGTAGAGATCTCGTAGTCTTTGTTTTGTGCGCACAATCCCTTGGTGACTTTCATGTGCCAGTGCAATGAGTTTAGGTCTCACTGAAAGTGGTGCAATGAGCCTTGAGCCTCTGAGAACATAATCACTTAGGGTTGAGAGTTCATTACGGATTTTGTAGTAAGGTGCAAGCGTGACATCAAGTGCTTTGATTGAGGCAGGCCAGCCGCTTTGTATTTGTGAACGCAAAGCAACCAGTTCAGGGCAAGTTGAACAGGCAGAGTCAAAGTCCGCAACTGGAAGAGAGGACATGGCAGCAGAAACTTGGGCTACCATTTCATGATCTGCATCCGATGTAGGATGGGAAGAAACAGGCAGGGGCAGGCGAGAGAGACAGTCAGCTGTATAGTTCTGAGAACCTGGGCGGTAAATAACATCATAGTCAAAACACAGGAGGCGGGCAGACCAGCGGGCGATGCGCATGCCAGCCCTATTAATCCCTTT
Organism: Perissodus microlepis; assembly: GCF_051167445.1. Lineage (NCBI taxonomy): Eukaryota > Metazoa > Chordata > Actinopteri > Cichliformes > Cichlidae > Perissodus > Perissodus microlepis. The sequence goes on along the minus strand of NC_140469.1, from coordinate 11,830,720 downwards.
GGTGCTCAGCAGTGTTGTCAGAGCTTGGTGGTCTGTCCGCAGAGTAAAACGTCGGCCCCACAAATATGTTCTCCATTTCTCTGCAGCCCACACACAAGCATAAGCTTCTTTTTCAACAGTTGAGTACTTTTGTTCTGTTGCAGACAGTGTGCGGGAAGCAAACGCCACAGGTTTTTCTGTGCCATCAGGTTGCACTTGAGCAAATACAGCACCAAGCCCATAGTCACTTGCATATCAAAAATCCTTGAAAGAGTAGTTGTCAAACAGCTAACAGATCATCTGCAGAGGAATGGTTTATTTGAAGAGTTTCAGTCAGGTTTCAGAGCTCATCACAGCACAGAAACAGCTTTAGTGAAGGTTACAAATGATCTTCTTATGGCCTCTGACAGTGGACTCATCTCTGTGCTTGTCCTGCTAGACCTCAGTGCAGCGTTCGATACTGTTGACCATAATATCCTATTAGAGCGATTAGAACATGCTGTAGGTATTACAGGTACTGCACTGCAGTGGTTTGTATCATATCTATCTAATAGACTCCAATTTGTGCATGTAAATGGAGAGTCCTCTTCACACACTGAGGTTAATTATGGAGTTCCACAGGGTTCAGTGCTAGGACCAATTCTGTTTACATTATACATGCTTCCCTTAGGCAGCATCATTAGAAGACATAGCATACATTTTCACTGCTATGCAGATGACACCCAGCTCTATCTGTCCATGAAGCCAGATAACACACACCAATTAGTTAAACTGCAGGAATGTCTTAAAGACATAAAGACCTGGATGGCCGCTAACTTTCTGCTTCTTAATTCAGATAAAACTGAGGTTATTGTACTCGGCCCTGAAAATCTTAGAAATATGGTATCTAACCAGATTCATACTCTGGATGGCATTACCTTGGCCTCCAGTAACGCTGTGAGGAACCTTGGAGTCATTTTTGACCAGGACATGTCCTTCAACGCACATATTAAACAAATATGTAAGACTGCTTTCTTCCATTTGCGCAACATCTCTAAAATTAGAAATATCCTGTCTCAGAGTGACGCTGAAAAACTAGTTCATGCATTTATTACTTCCAGGCTGGACTACTGTAATTCATTATTATCAGGATGTCCAAAAAACTCACTGAAAAGCCTTCAGCTAATCCAAAATGCTGCAGCAAGAGTACTGACAGGGACTAGAAGGAGAGAGCATATTTCTCCTGTTTTGGCTTCCCTTCATTGGCTTCCTGTTAAGTCCAGAATTGAATTCAAAATCCTGCTCCTCACATACAAGGTCTTAAATAATCAGGCCCCATCTTATCTTAATGACCTTGTAGTACCATATCACCCTATTAGAGCACTTCGCTCTCGCTCTGCAGGCCTACTTGTTGTTCCTAGAGTATTTAAAAGTAGAATGGGAGGCAGAGCCTTCAGTTTTCAGGCCCCTCTTCTGTGGAACCAGCTTCCAGTTTGGATTCGGGAGACAGACACTATCTCTACTTTTAAGATTAGGCTTAAAACTTTCCTTTTTGCTAAAGCATATAGTTAGGGCTGGACCAGGTGACCCTGAATCCTCCCTTAGTTATGCTGCAATAGACGTAGGCTGCCGGGGGATTCCCATGATGCATTGAGTTTTTCCTTTCCAGTCACCTTTCTCACTCACTATGTATTAATAGACCTCTCTGCATTGAATCATATCTGTTATTAACCTCTGTCTCTCTTCCACAGCATGTCTTTTATCCTGTCTTCCTTCTCTCACCCCAACCGGTCGCAGCAGATGGCCGCCCCTCCCTGAGCCTGGTTCTGCCGGAGGTTTCTTCCTGTTAAAAGGGAGTTTTTCCTTCCCACTGTCGCCAAAGTGCTTGCTCATAGGGGGTCATATGATTGTTGGGTTTTTCTCTGTATCTATGAAGCGCCTTGAGGCGACTTTTGTTGTGATTTGGCGCTATATAAATAAAATTGAATTGAATTGAATTGAATCAGTAGAGATCACAACACGCAAGGCAGGGTCAAACAGTGCCAGTGCAGGACTATTCACCAGGAGCTTTTTTACTTCTTCAAAGCTCGCTTGTGCATCTGAAGTCCATGTGAAGGTGTTCTTGTCGTTAGCACAGGCACGCATAGGGGCTACAACAGTTGCAAAGTTTGACAAGAACTTGGAGTACCATGACACCAAGCCCAGGAAGGATCTAAGAGCAACAGCATCAGATGGGGGAGGGGCTCTCAAAACAGCATCAATATGCTCCTCATCAGGAAGAATGCCATCAGCAGTGACAACATGACCTAGGAAGCGTAGCGATGTCTTCCTAAAATGGCATTTGTTTTCGTTAAGCACAAGTCCAGCATCTTTGAGCTTCTGCAGGACAGTGCTAAGGTTTTGGTCATTCTCAACTGCACTTTTACTGTAGACAATAAGGTCATCCAGGTAGTTTTGGACACCTGGGAGGTCTTTAAGGATTTCAGCCATCATTTTCTGAAAAGCTGAGGGGGCAGAGGCCAGTCCATAAGGTACTCTGCAGAATCTGAAGAGTCCATCATGTGTAATGAATGCTGTCAAATCTCTGCTATCTTCATGCAGGGGCAGCTGGTAGTATGCATTTGCAAGATCAATTGTAGAAAACATTTTTGCACCCTGTAAGCTGGCAAACAATTCATCTACATGTGGTAAGGGGTAGCAATCAGTGATCACAGCTTTGTTTGGTTCACGGAGGTCTGCACACAGCCTTATTCCACCAGTTTTCCGTCCTGTCACAACAATTGGGGATACCCATGGTGATGCATCAATCCGTTCAATGACACCAGCTTTGAGTAAACGATCCAGTTCTGCTGAAACTGAAGCCCTCACAGCAAACGGGAGACGTCGCAGCTTCTGACGCACAGGTTTGACTGTTGGGTCAACTTTCACTTTATGCACAAAGGCACGCACACAGCCAATATCTGGGGCAGCAGGGATGCAAGAAGCAGGTGATGGATTTGTAGACATCACAGAAGCAGTAGGATCAGTACATGGAGGTAGAACAGTATTGCCTGCAATGCTGACATTCAGCGCTTCCATCAGATCTCTTCCAAGAAGAGGAGTTCCTTTCCTTACAACAAAGAACACAGCTGAGGCAGATGCATTTCCTCTGCTCACTGTGACTTGCAGGCAGCCTAACACAGGGATTGTTTTCTTTGTGTATGTAACTAGTTGAAGGTCAGGTGGTTTTAGTGGCGTACCACTGAAGTGCTCTTCGTAGATGTGGTTAGGCAGGATAGAAACTGCAGAACCTGTGTCCACAATCAGTTCAATGTCCTTAGCTGATGAGGTAGGTGTGCTCACATTTATGCTGCATTGCAATCCTTTTGATGCATGAGAAGGATCTGTTAAGTAAAGGACTGTGAGTTTTGGTAAATGGACTTCCCGTACATCTCTTGTCTTGGATGAGCAGCAGACACGAGCAAAATGTCCAATTTTATGACACAGTTTACAAGTAGCTTTGGCAGCAGGACACTGACGAAAGTTGGCTAAATGACTCTTTGAACCACATCTAAAACAGTTCTTAGATGTTTTTGTTGCATGAGATGGCTTTGCAGGGTGAGCATTGTATTTATGTTTCCTCTGCATGGAGTGCGAGTGAGACTGCACAGCTTGGACTGGAGTACTGCTGTCTGCAGCTATGGATTTAGCTTGTTGAACTGCAGATTCCATTTGTGTTGCCAGTGTAACAGCTTTATCTAGTGTCAAATCAGGTTCCAGCAAGAGTCTTTCTCTTATGCTGGGGCTAGACACATGTTCCACTAGCTGATCACGGATCATTTCTTCTGTCCTGTCATCAAACTCACATTTAGAAGCAAGGTCACGCAAGCTAGCCACATACTGGATAACCGTCTCATGTGAAGCTTGTGTTCGCTGTCTGAAAGCATGTCTTTCCACAACAACATTTACCTTGGGTGAAAAGTATTGTTCTAGGGCAGTAACAGCAGAGGCGAAAGTGTCACCTGTATTTGGCAGTGAGTAGAAAATCCTTTGTCCCTCAGTTCCTAAGCAGTGAAGTAAAGGGCAAGGCAAAAACATCGGCGGCGGATGGACGTTTGCAGCCATGATGACTCAGCAAAAAAACTCAAAGCAGAAAAAAAACACGCAGGGGTTACTCGTCGCCAAAATGTAGTAGCGGCCGGTAATAAACCAGTCCTCATGAAGAACAGTGCTCTTTAATGAATTAAGCACAGACTAACATCGAAGAGGTAGCAGTTACACACATCAGTTATCAGCTAGCCATCTAACTGTATTCTATCTCTCAACCTTTACCGACTCCACTTTACTCTTATTTTGCGACACCACCCTCTAGTGGTGCAATATGATATAAACATTACAGAACACAACACTACTGTCTCATAATTACAACCTATCAGTCTAAACCTGACACTACAGTTCCACATACCAACACAAATCGTACAACCTACCTTTTAGTTTTTAGGTATGAACAAAAATACCGACAACACAAAGCAAAGTTGAAAAGTAGCATAAAGAGACTCCAACGTGTTCACCACCACAGTAGAAACGGATAGAAATGGAGGCTGCAGCGTGACTGCTCATCTCTTTTTTTGTTCCCTGTTGAAGTTCGGGGTCTGGCTGCTGGGCTGGGGTCAGCATTCACTCAGTTTTAACGTCATTCTGGGTTCTTGGCTAGTCTTGTGTTAGCGTGCAGAAGAGCTAAAGTTCTTTTAGCAAGCGTTAGCTAGCAACTTAGCACTGTACCCTCTTCTCACGCGCAGCTCCAAAATACACACAAGGTGGCATCTGTCGCAATGCTACGAGGAACTATTAGGGCTAAATTAAGAAAAAAAATACAGAATTAAGTGAAAAGTTGTCGTATATCCCCCATCATGATGTGTTGTGTAGATGAGTTAGTCAAATCGTACCTCAGAATGATTACCTTTTTAGCGCACACAGTATAGTGATATACGTCATTATGAGCAGAATGACAGATCAGACAGCCAACAGTGCTTTAATTAATTTAGCATAATTACAGACCAGAGACACACAGCCCGGCTAACTCCTGCATGTGCGTTTGTGAGTTTGTGGCTTCACCGCTGACTGGTTTTCTACTGGACTAAGGGCATGAAGCTGCAATCTGGCAGAGCACGTCCCCAGCCAACACTGACTCACTCAGTCTGCTCAGATGACTGCCTTCTCCGTGCCTCGCTCTCATGAACAACAACACAGTTCAGAGATACGTGCACATGATACAGAACAGAGAAGCGAGGCGGTGTTATTACAGTCGTTTAGAGACAGAGATCAGAGAACGACTGAGACGTGCAAGGTGGGAAAGGACAATGAGGATAGAATACTTGCCCGTCAGTGAACCTGAATGATTTTGATTTTGATAAGTCTTCTTATGGAGACATAAGAAGATGTGCAATCAGTGAGAAGAAAGCTTTGTGAAGGGTCTCTATTTTCTTTTTGACTGTCTGAGTATTTGCTGCAGTTCTCTCATTCTCGAATCACCGTGTCTGGAGTGAAATAATTTGCTTTTATTACTGCATCTCACAAATAATGGCAGTTCTCAGCACTGGATTCAAACGCATGTCAAAAACCTTCAGTTTCTGGACAGACTGAGACTTCTAGGCATTCAGGCGTGTGTGTTTAACAGTGACAGGCATGGATAAGCAGAAGACAAACATATTGCTGAAAGGTTAAAGGCAAACTAATTTAGCATTTTGTAGACTCTGCTGTTGAGGGATGCTTTTATTTTCTCCCGCTTTGTCCCATGAAATGAATTACAGCCCCGCTGTACAGTACAATAGCCAGTGGGCCTCGTTATCAATGTGAGGGGGGCCAGAGGCCTCAATTCACACCCTCAAATCCAAGCACCAGTCTCATCTCAATACAAGGCAGTAAGCTCATAGCTCGTTCACTAAGCTAATCAGCTGAATTGATACACATTTTTGATTAACTTCAAACGTCACAGAAACAATTCATGTCCTAAAAAACGCTTAATCTGCTGCGCGGTGTGACCCAGAGGGACAGTCGCTGATTTGTGTGTGTTTTTGCAGTTTAACTATAGTGTTAAAGCATTTGATCTCGGAAACCCCAAAAACCCTCCTTGTTCAGGCTAAATTTAACAGCACATGACACACAGCTGATCACTGGCCTCTTTGAAAAGAACCCACAAACAAGGGTTGCATGAAATCGACATTTGGACAGGAAAACACAAAGTCATCTCTGTATCTCCTGATCCTCTAACATTGTGCGTCTGAGGTTAAAACACACACACTCAGCAGACTATCTATCCATCTCTGAGATGCCGCAACATTTCACAACTTTGACACAGCCAAAACCACCAGTCTTTGAAGTGAAATACTGAAGATATTAACACACAGTTTCTCACACACACACGCACACACACACTCTGCCTTTGCCTCAGGGGTGTAGGTGGGAGGATGAGCCAGCAATGAAGGATGCTGTTGATGAGGCGGAGGGACTGGTGAGAGGATAGAAGATGTGGGGCAGTGATAGAGTGCTGATAGTCTCAACAAGAGACTCCAGTGTGTTGCTTCGGGATGCCACACACACACGCACAAACATGCAAACACACAATGCATCCATATATCTTATCTGTTTTATTTTTTGGGTTTTTTTGTAAACTTGCATATGCATGAACTGTGACTGCACACACACACACACATCCAGGTCATACCCCGAGGGAGGGAAACTTAGCCATTTTTATGGCCCTTGCAGACTCCCCTTGTGACTTTCACAGTTGTCATGCTCCTTTTTACAGTCTTCATTCATCCACTAACCTAAGGACAGGAGCATGTGACGGTGCCTCACACACATAAACGCCGACACAATTAACGTACACAAATGCATAGGCGCAAGTGAAGAGCCGAGGCCCTTGCCAAGTGCTGATACGGTCTTAATGTGTTGTGTTATTTGTCCTAATGTAATTTCACACTCGGCTCTGCCATTGCAATACTAATGACACGGGCTGTTACCAAATAGGTGCTTCACGCTACGGCTGATTTATTGATATTGATGATATGGGGTTACGTTATAACAAGTTATTATTAACGTAATAAAGGTGAGAGACCATTCAGCACAAATCAAATCAGACTGATCTGATTAAAAACTTCTTCTTTATGTCTGAAATGTTTCAGTCAGGGTAAATAAAGGCAGATTTCAAATGAGGCTTGCAAGCGTTTGAAACTAGTCATATCGGATCACGTCATGAGGCTTTTATTTTAAAAACGCCCCTTTACGGCTAATGTGACACCACAATCTTCGGTCCTTCAGTGACAGAGGAGGAACACAAAAATGAAAACGTCCCCTCTCTCCACGGCGTCTCTATAGAACAGTCGAGTAGTTTATTCCTTTTTTTTTCATCACCATAGCCAGAAGTGCAGATATGCACCCCGACAGTTGGTTTTTGTGCTTTTTATAAGTGACACAGTGTGATAGACCCTGCCCGCAAACCCTCCATTACAATCATATTGGTATCCTCTCAACTTTGTTCCTATGGGGCACTGTCACTGTCAAGACTGGCTGAAGTTTAGTCAAAGACATTAAGAGAGCACCTCCAGGGACAAACGTCGGCAGAGAGGAGAGCAGAGGAGAGGAATGCAATGCAGAACCACCTCAGAGCGGCAATCCATAACTTTCAGCATGCTCAACGATGACTGAGTATGCAGCATTTGTGAAGCTCCTTTTACATGCTGCTAATACGCAGTAAAAAAATAAAATATAACTAAGTCATATACGTGCAAATGTTTATTTAATGAAATAATCCCCACAGGGCAGCACAGACACTAACCACCATTCAAGTGACCTCTACAAGTTTCTGCACTGACAGGGAGAAGTTAAGACAGAAGATCATTTCTGCCCCTTTTTGGTTGTAGTTGCTTTTATATTGTTTGTCCATAACATTTTATGCCGCTGTCTTGTCCTGGTCTCCTTTGTGTAGTTATATCTGTGGATTTTATTCTGTTACCCTGTTGAAGATTCACTGAGAAGTGATGGGGATGGCACGTCATGAGCCTCAGATTTCTTTTGTTTTCCAACTTTATTTAATAGACACAGTCTAAGGAGCTTGGAAAGAAAAGCGTCTGGACTTCTTTGAGTTGCTTGAAGATGTTTCACCTCTCATCCGAGAAGCTTTTTCAGTTCTAGGGTCTAATGGTGGAGAGTCCCAGATTTAAACCCAGTGGGAGTGTCCCCTCAAGGGGACAATGGACTCCCTAATGATCCTCTACCTAATCACACGAGCCAAGGTGTGAAGATGGGTGTAGGTCACAATCAGCCAAGGCTTCAGGTGAGCTCATTGTGAAACCTAACCCTACCCTATCATGTGATTTCCCGAGGTCAGATGACCCAGACGACACAGTGAAGAGAGGGCAGAGGACTTTTCATTACATTTTCATCATCCCCACTAAAACATCCACTTTACATTTCTTTGAGTGAGCAGAAATATTTGCTATGTTGGTTTTTCTTGGACTAAAACACGATCTCATGCCGAAATGTGTTTGTTTAACTTTTCAAACCCAAAGAAGTTTAGCCACCTCACACCCACCCTCAAATAAACATAAGAGAGTGACAGCGTCTCCCTCAAGCAGGGGTGCTGCCATCTCACGCCGTGGTGGCCATCAGCGCTAAACTCCTGTCAGGTTCTCTAACACACGCCCTCGTTGTGCTGTCTCGAGGCAGGACAGGCTCTCCATAGGGGTTAAAATGTTGTCACACTCACCGGGGAGTGACGCCGTTGTCGGCAGTCCACATTTCTTTACTGCTGCCGTTATGTCACCTCACATACAGAGAAGCCGCTGCAGCTATTAGTGGGTCAGTATGGCACGGACGCTTTGGGCCTCGAAGAATTTGGCCCTGGCTGAAACTTCACATGAGCTTTTTATTTATTTGTTAAGAATGGGTCCGCTCTCCTTCTGCTTAGTCTCCAGGCAGTGCCCTGAAGAGATCAAATAAAAGGTCTACAGTGATTCTGAGTTGCAAAAATTGATTTAAAAAAAAAGAACTTCATAATCTCATAAAAGCAAGTTAATTTTGGAGCAGTCGTAAAAAGAATAAGATTTACTTTCTATGACTAGAGTTTGCCCAGAAATCAGGTAAAAGGGGAAATTCCTATGAAAGAAAAGCTCCATTCAAATCTAAGCTGCATATTTATCAATGTCTACTTTAATAGAGGAGCGTGTATTTTTTCACATACTGCACGTCAAGCAGTGTGTAGATAAAGCAGACGCATGATGAATGACCTCTCTTTAATGCAAATCTACAGTCAGCAAATTGCGTGGCAGCAGCCCGATGCACTAAGACCGAGCATCAGAATGTGGAAGAAGGTGATTTAAGTGAGTGAACGTGGCATGGCTGCTGCAGCAGGTTAACACACTCGCAAAGCCCGAATCATCAAATGTCTCATAAACATTTCATGTCTTTCAGAAAGAAAATTGCTGCACAACTGTAAGTTTTAATTGGGTTAAATCATCTTAAATTTCTCATTCTTTGTATGAATTAATTACTTAATTAACGATTTCCTCTGTGTGACATGACCACAGTATCTCTTAGCTGGAAAAGTTGTTGTTCTGCGTCTCTCAGCCGGAGAAGTCTCAGTACTGTCACGTCTATTCTTTGTGTTTCATGTGTTTTTAGTGTGTGTAGTTCCCCTGAATTCAAGTCGCTGCACTCCACAGTACCCCCGTGATCTAATTTGGGCTAATCTGACCCCTAAGTCTTTTTGATCAACCCCCTACCACCACCTTTTTTTCTTTTTACACATTCAACAGTTGCTGCAAATTTAGCTTTTTTTAAACAAGCTTTCTTCCATCGTTTACCGTGAAGTTTCACTGTGGAAATATTTGCTGCTTTGTTGAATGTCATGTCTGATTGTGTACCTGACAGCTGTCTAACAACTGGGACAGGAACAGATTTAAAAAAAAAAAAAAATCTTGGTTGAAATGCCTTTCCACTCAGACATGGTACATCTCTCTCAGGTGACTGCTTAGCACTGGCAGTAATTGAAAAGTCGCCCCTGGCAACGTGTGTGCGCGCGCAAATCATGAGGCATGTGAGCTTGCAGTGGCGTTCTTTTTGCCGTGTTCGAGCATGTGCATCTGCTAGTATCAGCATGTGTGTGCGTGCATGCGAGTTTATTGGTGCTGGAAAAGTGTGTGAGTGCTTCTTCACCACAGTGCTTCTCCCGGTCCACAGGTTCGCACTAGTAAGTCCACCTTGACTCATACGTTGTTGGAAGTTGAACCATTTTTCCCAACAGGAGGATGAATTCTAAACATTTTTTTAATACTACCCTCCCCTCCCCTCTTTTTGCTCTTCTACGACGAGGGGCCAAATCTCTTCAGCATTTCCAGCCCTGTGAGCTAATTTGACAGCTCACGGGGGTGACGCTGATTCCACTTCGCAGAGACAGGTACCCTAGGGCTAGCCAGCTGGATCGCAGCGGATGCTTACAGATTTGGCTTTAGCTTCATGCTGGGTGTCATCTGTCTCTTTGGTCTGGCGCGGGATAATTTTTGTGTGTAAGTGTGTGTGTGTGTGCATGTGTTTCTGCCCTGACATCATGTGCCTGAGCAGTTTGTGCCTGGCAGGCCTTGTCTGTCCAGGTTGGCCATCAAACACAGCTAGCATGGCCCTAATCTGACGAGGCACTGCTCCAAACATGCCACAGCAGCCTGAGAAGTGTGTGCATGTGTGTGTATGCGAGTATGAGTGCATGTTTGAGTTTGTGTGCATGTGTGCGTGACCCCAGGGCAAACCCCCATTTTTCTACTCTTTGCCTTTCTCCTGAGTCCCACGTCCAATATCACCCAGCACACACACACACACACACGCAACTGAAGAAAAACTTCAAAAACCATCAAGTGGAGCTGAGTCGATTCTTCCCCTAAACCTCACAGTTTAAACTCCTCCTCTGCTCAAGTTGTAGTGTGTGTATGCATGTGTGTTATTTAAATCTGTGTGTGTGTGTGTTCGAAATGCCTCCGACTGGAGAAGTGATTTGGTCCTCAACAAATGGAGAGATACCTTTGTCCAGTTCTCCCTCCACGCTACATCTGTCACTTTGATTGTGGACACTTTGCAGGAAGCTCTGCCTCAACAGGTTTGGAGCCTCCCCCAGCCTGTTGCCCTTGCTCGACCCCTTCACTGCCTCTTGGAAATAGAGGCGATCCCTACCCGTGCTCGGACGGGAGAGGACAGGGGGACAGCCCCCCATGGGAGAAATGACAGTGCAGTTGCCGTTAATCTCTGGGACGAGTCCCGAAATGGCAGCAGGAGCCTGCTGCAAATGCTAATCGCGGCCGACACACTGGTCGCCCCCTATCTACACACACACTTCCAGTCCCTGAATGCTTGAGTGCCAATCTCCAGCTGGAAGGAAAAGAGGCAGGCACTGCAAGATGCATCTGACAATGTTCGGTTTGATTTTACTGCAAAAGAGAAAAGAAAAATCTTCTCCTTCCCTGAAAAGCGCAGAATGATGACTACATATGTTGATTTTCAGCCTGTAAGCCATGTACTGCCACTGTGCCTTCCCATCAGGCCACGGGACAGTGTGACAGCGGGGCAGTGTCATACTGCACACTGGCTTGTGACTTCTAAGTGCCACTGCATACATCTCCTAAGTGTTTTTATTTGGTTCTTTACCTTCCTGCTCTACTCCAGTCTTGCACTGCACTGACTGTCGCACGTCTTCTCCATGGTGGACAGCTCTGAAGCATTCCACCTCCGAGCAAGCAGTGGCACAAGAGAGTGGTGGCGCCTGGTCGAATGACCTGCTTTCTGCCCATGAACTGAGAGAGAGAGAGCAGCATTCAGTGGAAACAGGGTCTGGTTATGGAGAGAGAGAAAGGAAAAAGCACATAGGTGGGCTGCTGGGCAGCAGGTCCTCTCCTATAACCCTCCACCACCCCCGTCTTCATTCCAGCCCAGAGGCCTTAGCATCTAGTGAGTAGCACCCCCCCCCTTCCCTTCCCTTCTCCCTTTCCCATCAACCGCAGCCCCACCTGTTCAGAACTGTGTTGCAGTCAGTGGCATACAGCATGTTGTGAACACAAAGCAGCGGCCCCGCGGCCCTCCGCCTGGACCTCGGTGTCAAGACCCAACCAAGCTGAGAGAGAGAGACAGAGTGAGAGAAAACATGAGAAGGAGAGAGAATGGAGAGCAGCTAAGTGCAGGATAATTATACCCAGTGGGTAATGCAAGCACCGTTGTTACACGGCCAGCGTGGTTGGTCCGGGAAAGAGAGAGAGACACACAGAGGCAAGAGCATCACCGGGGCGAGAGCTCGCAGGGCCAGTGGGCATGTTTGGTAAACCACACTCACAGACGTCCCACTGCACCGCTGAAGCACCGTTAGTGGAAGTGCTGCAGGAGATCATCTGGATACTGGCAAGCGTGCACTCACAGGAGGAGAAACACTGCTGCTGCTTCAGCCCTGCTTACTCTACACAATAATATGGAATACTTCAGCATCATAATAGTATATATAATATAATACTGAAGTGTAAAAAAATTACATTTATATTAATTCCTGAATTTAGTGTTATTGTATTTAAATGAATGATTATATTGAAGAAACACAATAATACATAAATACCTGATGTAAAGAGTATAATAATGTTTGATCTACTGATCTCCCTGCAATAGAATTCACTGTATTTGTCATTTACTGCTCAAAAGATTTGTGTGAAACGGCTCAACAATGTAAAAATGCTATAAATAATAACAGCTGGTTACTTTTAACCTGTGTTGAATAACCTCAAGTCCTGACATATTATTTAAAGTTTTACAAGACTGCAACTTTGCCTCTTCTTTTTTTTCTTTTTCTTTTTTAAGTGACAATTTTGGAGAGTGTCCCAGAAAGGCTTTGTGCTCTGCACTGGCTGGAGTGTCAAATAAAAAAGCAGAATTCCCTTAATAGACCTGCGAGACAGAAACACAGGGAAACCTGATCGTGCACCGAGCTCTCGCATGCAAACTGCAGCCCGGCGTCGCAGATAATGATGCAGAAGGACACATATTTCCTCGTTATGTTGATGCTGGCTGGGCTCTCCAAATTCTTTATTGTCGTAGCTTTGGACACGTTTTTGTTTACTGGGTATGATGGAACTTTTTTTCCGTGCTATCCACAGAAATTACCTCCAAACTCCAACATGTGAAATCTACATTAAACTACTAATAAAGTTAAATTATTAAAAAATGTTTTGTTTTGTTTTTTTTACTGACTCCGAAAATCCAAAATCATTATATTAATGAATATAATTGAATCTGTTTTGGTTGCTCTGTTTATGTTTTTCTGTCATATGCTTGACTTATTAGGTGATATTTTAATCTAAACATAAAATATATATATATAAAATCTGAAAATACAGCCTCTCCACCATTCGCCGAGCTGATCTTAATGTTTTTAATTTCACCCTGCAGAGTCATGAATAAGTAAACAACAGGATGCACATTCCTGTCAGAGAGGCCTTTGCTGGTTCTGACATGTTTTGTTGTCACAGATCCTCTCAGCTTTTTCCCACAAACCCGAGGCGTCAGCGAAGGCCTTGTTTTTTTTATCCCTCAGCTGTTGATCAATCATTTAATCTCTTTAATAGGCCCAACTCAAAACTAATGGTGCATGTAATGAGTGTTTAACTAAACAATGTGGACAGCGCTGGGACTTAAGTGGTGTCTTAATGTTTGTTTTCTCTTAACTGAGCATGACAGTCTAAGTGAATTTGGGGCTCACGAGCAAACTTATTTGCCCCCAAACAACACCTCTCCTCACTTCTGATGGAAATACTTTGCTCTTGCCACAAGTGCTGAGTTTATTAATACATTAATGCTCATATATTTGCATTTTATCAAGTGTGAAAAAAAGCATTTGCTTAGACAAGATAATTCAGGCACTGGTGTTTTTACCAGCCCTGGATTTTAATCATATGAAGGTCAGCAAAGTGGGAATGATATTTTTGGGGGGTTTTAAATTATTTTTCTACTTTCTGCTTTTTCTGCACATTTTCTTTGTGCATATCTTTTATTACAGGAGTTGTGAGCATTCCCCAAAGAATATATAAAGAATATATATCAGGATAATCTAAATAATATTTTATCAAAAAGAACTATGGCTCTCCAATTACTAGACAAACTTAGCACAAACAAATTCAATGAAGATAAGTTGATTTTTTTTTTTTTTTTTTTTTTTTTTTATTACAAGCATTAATAGGAGAAACTTTTGGGTTGGTCTTGAACAATTCCTCTAGCTGCTGGGTATTCTTTCTCTTAGTTAGAACACAGTTACAAAGAAATGTTACTCAGTGTTTTCCACTAAGGTATATTTCTATAAATATGAATATGCTGTTAATAACTTTAACTGGGTTTAGATACCCTGCAGGCTTTCCAGGAGGCAGATCACAGAAGGTAAATTTGGGCAGTGTCTACCCAAAAAACGGAATACAGTTTAAGAATATTAAATCCAAATGTACAAACGAGCTAAATAGATTTTTCCACAACCTGGCAACCCGGTATTTTATTTATTATTATTTTATCACCGAGTAAAAGTATACAAGTACAGTCCTACTTAAAATCAATATTTTGACTGGCTGAATTTTTTATTTTATTTTGTAGTTGCTGCATAGATTTTGACATAATGAATAAATTTATATATAGCCTTTGTAACAGCCTGGCTTTTCTACTGATAAGGAACTGAGAGTCAAACAGCGATACTTACAGCCGCTTTGCTCCACCGCAGAGTAACACTGACATCTGCTGTCCACAACCAGGCACCACACACGACACAGCCTCATACACAAGCCAGAGCCACTCATTGCAAGCCTGCGGAGAAAACACGTCATTGTCCTCCAACTTAGGTTCGTGCATCCACCTACAAAATGTCAAAAAAAAATTGTAGTAGGAAGTCACAGTAACCCAACTATAACAAACCCTCACAGAATACACATTTAAAGATCATGAACACCCCTCTCCGCCACTTTGGTTCAGTCCAGAGCATTCCCGGAAGTAGCGTTTGTATTTTGAGTCATGTGATATGTGTTAGGATTTTGCATCGTTGTTGGTTTAAGATTTAATAGCTAGTAGTTTTGCTATATTAACTACGTCTTCTGCTGTGAATTAGCTTAGCATTTGGAGGAAAGCTAGCAGTTGGTTAAGCTAACTAGCTGCCCCAAAGGGGAGGGATAAAAGGTAAAGGGACTCTGACAGGAGAGCTCAAAATAATGGACAAGATCGCTAAAGGTGAGTTAAACTCTTATCAGCCTCTCTCCTTGCTTTTTAAAGCACTTATTTAAAACCACCGCTGAGCTAATAAAGCACAAACAGTTGTTAAATGTGTCTGTTTTGTGTGAAGTGTGTTTATTCCAATCTGTGCTCATCCTGCAGATGTGGGTGATATCCAGTCACGACTGCTGGACCACAGACCGGTCATCAATGCAGAGATCCGCTACTTTATGAGAGAGTTTGAGGTACACTGTGAAAGCATGACAGAGTTTGATGACTGCTCTGCATAGAGTCACTCAGCCACACACTCCTCTGTGCCAACCCCTTGAAAACCTAAAAATGTAGCCTGGCTTGTTCCAGTCCCAATTATACCTGATATCAGCGATAAACTTTCACACCATTGTGACAGAGAACCAACACGAAGTTGCAAGTAACCAAAAACAATCAAAAGAAATACAGAGACTGTTTTCACATACAGAGCCAATTAGTTTCTACAGTTTGAAGCAGAGGTGGGAATCACCAGACAGCCTATGATACGATATTATTCAGTTTTGAAACATTTTGTAATATGCTGAGTATTGCATTAACACATACTCTTATTGATTAGCTTAGCTGAGATTGTTAAAGATACAGACTCTGTTACTAGCACCTGCTGTAAATGTTGCCATAAGACAGTCAGTCTGCTATCAGCCTGTGACTGAATGGGATCAAGTTGGCAATTACTTGCAGTCTGTGTCCAATATTACAGCAAATAATTGTCATAAATGGTCAAAAGTCACATATCTGTCGCTGTCTATGCAGACAGGAATTCAAATTTAACTGTCACATCTGCACTCAACGACCTTATTTAATTATTTATTTATTTGTTTTAGTGGCAAAAAACCCAGCTGCTGTTTAGAGCGTGGGCTGACTTGTTGTGCTGTCGTTCAGGAAAAGCGGGGGTACAGGGAGAGCCGTCTGCTGGAGAACATCAATAAAAGTGTGCTGGAAACGAACGAGCAAATGCCACCAGCAAATTTCGAGGACATGAAACATCAGCTGTCTGACATCAATAAACGGTGTAAGTTACTCCACCCGTAGCCACACATGAAACTTTTTTTGTTTGTTTTTTGCTGAAATCTTATTTCATAGTTCATGAATCATTCACATAATTTAGTCGTTTGCCTTAATGTGTTAAGTATTTTCATTTTTTCTTTACTTTTCTGCAGCAAATTTGTTTCTGTGTTACGTCTTCATTTGTATCCATGGAGACAAGCTCTACAGCTTCAACATGTGTGAATGAATGTTTGGAAATCCAAGAAATAAGAAAATCTAGTCGAGGTGTAGCAGCAGAAGCTTGTTTGTATGATGTCTCCTCTGGCTGTTGCCATGACCACTCAGAGGAGGAAGTAACATTGTAACAAACATCATAACCAGTATTCAGTTGTTATCACCGTTGTACAGACAGATGCTGTATCTGAGTTTATTCCATCCATGCTGTAGTTTACTGTGAACTTACTGTTGCTAAGATCTTGAGTCTCTAGGCATCCTTGAGAATTCAGTCTGACTCATGTGTGGAAATAATATTTTCGCACCTTTGTTTTGTTATGTCCAACAGTGGAGGCTGCTAATCACATGGCAGAGAGAGTCCAGCAGAGGGAGCTAGAGGCCCAACAGGTAAAGACACACACCAAGGCAACTTCTAAAAAAGTTGCTTTAAATGCATTTAGGATAGTTTGAATTTCCCCTCCTTATACAGCACAGTGCATGATTCACTTTAACATTTAAATAAATAATGTTGTTGTGTTATTTTGATTTCCTCGTGTCATGCCAGGGCACCCGCCTAAAGGCGAACATGGAGCAGCTGAAAGAAGACTGGGCCGAGTTCCTGAAGGAGCAGCAGAGATTAAAGGAGGAGGTGGATGAAGAGCACGCACGGGCTGTAGGACAACTCAGCGCTAAATACAACGAAAAGAAGAAGGAGCTGGCCAAGTTTACCCTCTGATCTGCTGATGTTCACGTGAGGATGCGAGTGCACAATGTGCCCTCTCTTATTCAGTGAATACAGTCGGTCCTGCACGCCTGTGTTACACATGCTAAACAAAACTACTGACTTTGCTCTGTGTGCCTGATGAAATATGAAAGCGTGATTAACAACTTGTTGTTTTCACAGGCCCTCAAACTCAAGCACATGGAATATGTACAGCATTTAAAAAAAGAAAAGAAAAAGCCTGGAATATGTCATTTTTAAACAAGCAGTCATTTGATTGTTCGTTGGCTGTGAGATTTTCAACATTTTAAGGTTTTTAGTGGATGCCTGCCTGAAGAGTCCTGATGGTAAATTAACATCGTGTCGAAAGCAGCCTTGAGTTTGGCACCGCGGGGAGATGTTCCGAGCACTTAAAGCGAGGTCGTTAAACGCTCGAGAAGCCCTTGTGGGCAGGTGTGCATGAAGAAGAAACCGTCTCTCACCACCTCTGCTGTGTTTGGAACATGTGACCTCTCAATTTAGCTACAGGTCAAACTGTCACGATAAAAGTTTTTTGCTGAAACCGATATGCAGCAGCAGCTTATGTTGTTTTTTTCTTTCTCCTGCCACCTCAAATCGAATATTCTTATATGAAAACAAAGAAATAGTTTTTCTGGCTTTAATCTCCCTGTAGCCCTGTATGGTCGTCAGGTTTTGTGTGTAGTGTTCCTAACAAGTGTAAGTTTGAGCCTATGAGCACAATAGCATGTAAATGTAGTGATATTAACTGGAAAAGAACTAAAACACTTGACCGTGACCAACATGCTCTGCTTTTAATGAAGTGTTTTGTTTTCTCGCACGGTGGCACACTTCGGGACAGGTTAATGGATGGGTGGGAGCACTTGGCACATTCTTGGCTTGGCTGAGAACAGAGTTCATCTCAAAGAACGTAGACGGAGAAATATTTAGCAGAACCTCCCCTCAAACGCCTGCACTCCCTTCAAACTGCACACACACCGGACGTCTGAATAGCCACGTCTAATGATTCCACGAGGAAGCGCACTTGGACAACAGTTCACTCATCGACTGCAGCAACGCAGCGTTTTCGTTGGAACTTTTGAGAACCGAGACCTTCCACAGACTTGTGACATTCTGGCATTCGGCTGGCAGAGAGCTGTCCCCACTGCAAGGACCCTCTCTGTGCTTTCTGCCCGAGTCTGTGCAAGTCAGAGCAGGGCACTAAGGTTGGCACGTCCTTGGACGTGCCAGCCGATGTTTGAGCAAAAGGACAGCACTGCTCTGTTCAGTGCATGTCTGCATGCCGACATATGCTTTCCCTCTGCCCCAGTACTGCAGATGTCCAACGCGGAGACAACCCATCATCAGCTGACAAGGAGTGACAGTACGGGAACGTGGCCGACCTCTGCCAGCGAGCTACCTTTTCACTGAGGTGTTTATGATCATGAGCTTACAGGCTCGGTATTTACACCTGCTGTAATGAGTTTTAATCATTGTTGTATAATGTCAGGTTAAAAAATAAAGTTAATTCAACAAAACTGCATCGTCTCTTAAACTGACTTGAATGTAAAAAGAGGTTGCAGCCCTATAAAAGTCCCGTTGGCCTTGCAGTGACAGTCTTTGAACCCAGGCCTGTGGTAACACCAGACAGTTACCACTTTATGCTGGTGGAGCTCATCATGCTTTCACTCAGGATAAATGCAATGGTGAAAATTGAAGCCCTGCACTGCATGAGTCTGGTCATACCATATATGCAATGTGGGATTTGAACTTCACACTCCAGCTAATAATCATACCCCTGGATAAAAAGAGCAGTTCTGCCTGGATTTAAACCCAGATTGCAAAGATGCTCGTGTAGATTTAAGGTCAGACGTTTGACCATTCAATTGTCCATTGCAAGATTTGCTCTTTGCTGGTTCAAACCCACACACCCAGAACATATCGGCCCGCTAACAAGGCTGAGACAGTGTGGGAAAGCTGAAAGGTGAATTTACAGTAACTTTCTGCTGTCCCTTCCTGATTGCACCAAAAGGCTGTTGCTGTCAATAAAAACATGCTCATTGCCAAAAGAAATGGACTTGAAGCAGTCTGGGAATTAGATCAGCAGCTGTTTGCGAATAAAGGATTGCAATAACACTGGGCTTTGACATTCATGGGAATTTTTGATTTTAAGTCAAAGTACAGCCAGAAACCTCAGCACCTGTCCAAGTAACTGCTTTGTCACTGCCATCGATCAGTGTCAATGAGTAGCTTATATTTCACGCTCAGGGCTAAGGCAAACAGAATTCTTCGATGTTTTTTTACACGGAGAAGATATGCGACAAACAACATTGGCCTATTAAGTATTCCAACCTCATAGGTTGCTGGGACGGAGAGATTGTCCACAGACGAGGGCATGTGATCCAGTAAGACGATGCCAAGTGCAGAAACTGGCTGTGCACCAGCTCAAAATCTCCCGTTACCATCCTCCTCTGTCTGCCTCTGGATCGTTGCTGGCTTGTTTTCTGTCTCCAGTGTCTATCTGAAAGCAGTGCGTTCTTCCTGTTTTGCAGGCAGAGAAGTGCTCTCTGGACATGGTGGTGCTCCTGTCCGTGCCAACATAAATGGTAAAGGAAACAGCAGCACCCAGATGGAGCTCCTTTGAGCAAGGGACGGAGAAGAGAGTGTGCTGGTGAATGCAATCTGATACAGCGTCTGAAAAAGAGCTTTCCAACATCCGCTGGAACAGAATGGAATATTTCACAGGGATGACGTGCTCAGATAACACAGAGTGAGATTCACTAAGAAATGGGCTCAAATAAAAGCAAATGTCTCCAAGAATCAGTTTTCAGGATCTTGCTGTGTTTGTAAATCAGCCACTACAGAAAGCTTACAATGTCAGGGAAGGGCAAACTCTGTCATATCCAAGGAGTCTAGACTAATCTGATGTGGTGCTATTGCATGTAGGGAGCAAATCTTTAGTTGTTTTGCAAACTCACCATCAGTCTACACAACAAAACTTTAAGTCGAAAGGAAATTCTTCCTTCATATCTTGAGTCTGAAGGTGCAGGCACAATTAAAACTTGCCTCCTCTAGTCCAGGGGTGTTGAACTCCAGGCCTCGAGGGCCGGTGTCCCGCAGGTTTTAGATCTCACCCTGGGTCAACACACCTGAATCAAATGATTAGTTCATTACCAGGCTTCTGGAGAACTTCAAGACATGTTGAGGAGGTCATTTAGCCATTTAAATCAGCTGTGTTTGATCAAGGACACATCTAAAACCTGCAGGACACCAGCCCTCGAGGTCTGGAGTTGACCACCCCTGCTCTAGCCACATACATAAAACACAATTAGGTGGAACGTACCATCTGTATTCAAGATGGCGGGCAACATGGCGGCTTCCACAAACCGATGCCTGCTCCTTTTATTAGGGGATTAAGATGAGAACGAATCGGTTAGTTGGAAGACACTAATCAGTGTAGAGTACAATATTCTTTTCTTTTAAATAACACTAAAGAGAAAAAAGAACACTCACCTCTAAATGTGCAGATATATTTTTAAAAACAGCATGATTAGATAGATATGCAAGCGGTGTTTGAGCTTCTGCTAACAATGCATATGTGGATTTTCACTAAAGCTCTGCAAATTGATTTGTAACACATATAGACTGTTAATGAGTGAGAATCAGATTAGAAGCTTATTTGCCCATTTTCTCATGTACTGTTCTTTCTGGAACAAAATGAATGTAATGTAAACTTCAGCGAATCTTAGCGCTTGGTACAAATCAGCAATTTCTTTCTTTCAGTTTTCATTTTATTTGAGCGATGAGGGAAAAACAAGTCTGACATGAGCACAATTTCAATATTTTGTGCTGGGACAATAGAAAGTGACGAGGGAAGTTGCCCTCGCTTTCATGACAGCTTATGAGAATTTTCAGACTCTGCGGGCTCACTTTCTTTCTTTTGTGCAACATGACGGGCCCCCGTTATTCAGTCACTAAGAGGTGCGAAATGAAAATGCCAATGAACAAAAGCGCTGCGCTTCCAAGTTAATATCCTAACATAACAACACTCCAGGGAGTCGGTGATGGGTCTTGGGTGAATGGTAATTTAGGTGATAATATGAATTCTTTGGCAGTAGCAGACGTTCACCCAGCGGATCGCTAAATAAGAGCGAGAGAGCTCTCAAAGCTGCTCTATGAAATTGATATTTCTCTGAGGGGACTTTGCAAAGCATGCTGGATAGTCTCAGGCCCTGGCAGCTCTAGAAAATGAGCACTGGGTGACATAAAAAAAAGCAATAATGGAAAGAAAGGGTTTGAAAATTAAATGCCTCACCTTTCAATAAAAATGCCAGTGCTCCTTATTAGCGAGCACTGACATGCTCTCCAGAGAAGGCAGAGACTGCAATATGCTGATTTTCATTCTGTAAAGTGAGCAAAATCAGTTTTCTTTGCACATTCTTATAGTCGTGCCTGCTTTCTCTCTTTTTGAAAGAAACTTTCACCGTGGCCATTTTTTGAGAGTCTAATTAGCTGAACTGTACATGATGTTTTGCATCTGTTCAGTTTCATCAGACAGCCGTGCTAACGCAGCAGCCTCGCGTTCCTGCCAACTCCAAGAAACACAGATAAGGCTCCAACAACAACAAACACCTTCCTCAGTCAATCACTGGCCAAACAATAGGCAGGGATGACGGGGAGAGGGCTGTCATCGACCAGCGGCTACCAGCAGCAACGAAGGTTGTTGTCGTCTGGATTCTTGAACCTTTGAGGAATGTCTGGCTTCAATGCCAACAACATACCTCCTGAGTGGCTTTGACTTTTCCCTGTTTTCTGTACCAAGCAGGTATTTTCCTGATCTTATCTCTCTTGGACTACACAAACAGACACACTCTTGAGCTTTCTAGACCTGGACTTGCATGGTGTATGTTAAATTTGGGTTAAGGGTTAACCTAATATTTTATCCAGCGTGACACAAACCATGACTGAACCCATAAATTTAACATGAAAGCATTTAGAGAGGTAGTCAGAAAGCTGTTTTCCCATAGTTCCACACTGGCTTTGCTTTTCAAACATTTCCATCTTTTATATACAGTCTATGATTCCAAAGAAATACTATAGAAATAATAATGCAAAGCGTTGTAGTTCAGCATTCATTTCTGGTTCATCGCTTTCACATATGTGGTCAGATACTTTAATATTAATATCAAAACACTTTCTATACCCACTTTTAAAAATACAATGAAGATTTAGTGGGCCCTATCTGAAGTAATTCTGTTTCTGTCTGTTCACCTGTCTCCATTGCTGATTGTACCATTGCCAGCTCATTCAAGTCTAGACTTACATCTTTCCTCCCGTAAATGTTCCTGTTTTGACGTTGTGAAATAAAGGTTATGATTTAAATCGAACCCACTGGTCATGAGAACACATTTTCTCCTTTTCTCCCAGTCCTTGATTGGTAATTTATAACTCATTGTCTGGGTATTGATTTAAGGAAATAAGTTATGGAACAGAAAGGGAAATATAAAAGAAGATTCAAGGCCCCGGTGCAGTGATTGGCCTAACAGAAACACTAAAAATACACCAGTAAAACAAAAACAATGAAAATAATGTGTTGTTAGTCTGTATCGGTGCTCAGTGTACTGCATTCCTGCCTTTGTGTGAACTTAAGCCATATCCCCAGGCTTGCCTGAGTTTTCATTTTCATCAATAATAGACGTACAGTAAAAAAAAATGATATAGCTGTAAAAGTTTAAATAGTACATGAAATCAGAAACCTTTCTCAGTGAAAAGACACAACATGTGGTCTCCAGATTGCAACCACAAGTTTTACGGATCAGCCAAACTGGATTGCCAGCGTAGCGTCAAACCGCTGAGAGAAATGGACGAACTAAAGCTGTTAGATGCTTTTTCCACTGCCAGTATGTCCTTAAAGTGTTATGACAGACACCCCAACTTGAAAACTGAAATTATCTGTGAATGTCAGAGGACTTCTCCTTTCTTCCAATATACACAAGGCTCTCAACCCCTTCAAAGCTCCCCAAGCTGAAAACATTTAACAACAGCAACGTTTTTCCCATTGTGAGTTTGGTGAAACTGGACTCAAGAAAGTGGAAATTCTCTCCTGTGTTGTTTTTTTTTTTTAAACCAGGGCTTTTGCTCTCACTAACCCACAATGAGATCCCCAAGGAGGATCTAATATTCCACCTACTTCAGCCCTCCGAAACCAATAAATCAATCAGCTTTGCTTTACAAAGAGATTAGAGAAAATAACCCCCCTTTTAATTCATCCTGACCAAACTGGTTTTATAAAAGGTAGGCACTCATCAACAAATACACATAGATTACTTAATTTAATAGACTACTCATGCAGTAAAAACACTGAAACCATAATATTTTCTTTAGATGCAGAAAAAGCATTTGACAGAGTTAACTGGAAATTTCTATTTGCAACTTTACATAAATTTGGTTTTGGACCCTCTTTCATAAACTGGTTAAAAATATTATATAACTCCCCAACAGCTTGTGTCAGAACAAATGACCAAACATCCTCCCGCTTCTCTCTTCTGAGGGGCACCAGACAGGGATGCCCACTCTCCCCTTCACTGTTTGCAATTTTTATTGAGCCATTAGCAGCAGCAATTAGACAGGCTACAACAATTAAGGGCATAAAATGTAAGAATATAGAACATAAAATCAGCCTTTATGCAGATGATGTGTTACTTTTTCTCCAAAACTCACAAACCAATATCTCTGGGGTAATTGCATTGATAAATTCCTTCTCAAGTGTCTCAGATTATTCAATTAACTGGTCGAAATCAACAGCTCTTCCGATTAATTGCTCCTTCCATAATTCTTCTCCTTCCCCACTGCAATGTGGAAATATAAAATATTTAGGTATTAATGTCTCTCCTAAACTTTCAGAATTAACTAAATTAAACCACATCCCACTTTTAAAGACAGTAGAAGGCGACCTGGCTAGATGGAAATCTTTACCCATATCACTCATGGGAAGGGTCGCCGCTATAAAAATGATGATCTTGCCAAAAATAAACTATTTATTTTCAATGATCCCAAATAAGCCATCACAAGATTGGTTCAGATCTCTAGACTCGTACATTTCTAAATTCCTTTGGAAAGATAAACCCCCACGTATCAGCTTAAAAACACTACAAAGGACCAAGGATAAAGGAGGATTCGATCTGCCTAACTTTAATCACTATTTTTTTAGCCAACAGGCTTCAGTTCATCTCTAGATGGTTTAAACACACCCTCTTAGATGAACCTTGGATAGATGTAGAACAGGCACTATGTAATAACCTAGAAATTTCAGACCTACCATTTATCAGCTCAAACATCAAACGACATGAATGCTTTAAAAGCATCAATATTAGCTCTTCTCTGACAGCATGGTGGGAGTTTCTAAAAATGACAGAGTCTTCATTAATCCCATGCAAACGTACACCTATCTGGAACAACCCGGACATATTACAAAACAATAATATGATAAACTTTTTAGATTGGAGTTGCAAAGGAATTAAATACTTGGAACATATATTGGAAGGAACAGACTTTATTTCGTTTGACAGACTAGTTATACAATATGGGATCAACAAGAAACGATTTTTGGAATATCAACAAATTAAATCCATAGTAAAAAAGAAATTTAATCCCAGTGAAGCTGAATTACAAACACCACCAAGTGTGATACAATTTTTTAGTCTAAAACCCCCCAAATTATTGTCTAAAATATACAGAACACTTTCTAAAATAGATGAATCAATATCCCTTCCTATTGCAAAATGGGAAGCAGATTTGGTTTGGTCCTGCCTTCGCTATTGTGGTTGATATGGGGGTAGGGACGGCCTTAGGGCGTCTGGGGAGTCCCTAGGGACGTTTCCCTGGAGGGCCTAACCTGGGGGATGTGGCCATGACCTGGTTAGAAGCTCTGGGGCTCTTGGATGGTGTTTTCCTTGTGGCTGCGTACAGCGGAGATGGGGGAGGGTCTGTGCTGGCGGACGTTGGTTACTGGCCTGGTAGCCTGGCTGCCCCTGGGAGGGTCCGAGACGGGCGTGGAGGCTTAGGGGTCTGGGGGTGCTCCGCCCCCCGGTCTGGGGTGCTGGCCGGGCCTTGGGAGCTTGGGTCCTGGCTGTTGTGTCGCCGGAGCAGTGGGCGGGTGGGTGCAGGGGGGCTCAGCCCCAGTGCAGGGGACCTCTGGTGCATCGGCCCAACTAGGGGGCTCTCTAACTGGTGGGGAGGTTGTTATATCTTTGCAGGTGGTCTCCTCACTACAGGAGCTCACTCTGCAGGTGGAGGGAGAGATATAGGAGAGGTGGAGAATGAACTCAACCTGGGTGTCTATTGTCTTGTGTAGTTTGGGAGATGATTGGATGATGGGGTGGGTGCAGTTTTCTCTGGGGTGGAGTCGGGTGGGCTGCCCCGGACTCTGTGGGGCTGGGCGGTGCTGCTGCTGCGGGCCCCGGTCCGGATGGGCCTGGGCCCCCTTGCCCTGGTGGGTTCCAGAGCGTGGGGGTGCCTACTGGGGTCAGTGGGGGAGCTGGCCCCAGGGAGGGGCCGCTTGCCCCTCCCTTTCTTTCCTCCCCATCCTCAGCTGCCTCCCTATTCCCGCTCTACCACACCCACCCACACACGCAGGGCTTGGGGTGCAGGTATGTCACCAGGGTGCAGGGGAGGCACTCCCCCTCTGTCCCCTTCTGGCTGCCTGTGCCTCAATTTTATTCTGCAACCTAGACATCCACATTACTCACACTCTCACATAACACATACATATAGGGCCTTGGGGGTGGGCACGTTTTACAGCATCCAGAGGATGGTCGTTGTACTCCAACCCACCTCTGGCGCTGGTGCCCTACCCTCAATTTTAAATGCATTTAGACACTAAGGGTTTTCGGGAGGAGCCGTGCTGCTCTCTGAGAGGAAGCTAGTACCATGCTCTCCTGAGTTTTAAATGCACTTTAGAACAGCACACAGCAACACTACATATGAGCGGGCGTAGGGAGGTTTGAGGTCTTCACTCACCCCGGTTCTGTTAGCCGTCAGGGCTGGGGGGCTGGGAGGAGGTGCTGGCCGTCAGACTGGGGTCTGGGATGCGGGGCCTCCCTGCTACTGCAGATAAGGAGGTGGTCCACTTGCCTCCACCCCAGAGAGAAGGGTTACATCTCCTGGGTCTAGGTGCGGCTTGCCCCTCTGGGGGCGGGGGTACCTGGACCTGGGATATAGAGTATGTTTGGGGAGTGCGACTGTCTGTGCAGTGTCTATTTGTGTCTGTCTACACGTTGGGTGAGTGCCGAGTATTTGGTTGTGCATATGGGGGTGGGAATGCACGTCTGTGTCCGCGTGTGCCTGTTTGTCTGTGTCTATATGTCTTAGACTCAACCTCTCTGGGTACATCTCAGGCCCTCTAAAGTACGGAGGCCTATCTCCCCTCACCACACTCCCTGCCGGTGGCTGATGCCCTCAGACGTTGGTGTGTTGGTGGTCCTTGTCGTCTGGGGCTGGGCGCTCATGCATGTACCGGCTCACTCCTGGTGGCCGATTGGCGGGGCCGGGCGCCTGTGGCCCGGCTGGGCTCCTTCCGGGGGGTGGGATGCCCTCAGGCCTCTGGCCTCTGGGCCTGAAGCTCGGTCCTCTCTGGCACAGCTGGCTGCCGGCAGAGCCCGCGGGCACGCCACTGCAACCCCCTCTGGCCTCTGCTCCGTAGCTGCGGGGTGACCTCTCCTTTGGGGCTCTACTCAGCTCTTCCCAGGAGGGTGGCACGGTTCCCCCCCCTTTGGTGGTCCTCCTCGGGTCCTTGTACTCTGGGGCCTCTGGATATCTGGGGCCTGGATCTCCTCCATACCTGCTTCATACCCTGGTGGACGGGGCTATGGCTCCCCACACTCCCTAGCAGATCGTTACATGGAGAAACCTTTGGAATACAAGCATGCTGATCCACACAGGTATGCACACAGGTGTACACACGGGTGTTCACAGACGCGGACTACACCTTTCTTGGCTGCTGCCTCAAAGCACATTGTGCGCTGTCTATCTTGCGTGCTGCACAATATCGTTTATTATTTAGTATCTACTGTTATCTACTGCTAGCTAGTTTATTGTGATGGTGCTGTTTTTATTATGTTGCTCTTTGTTGTTTGCTTTCTCTTCTGTTTTTTTTCTCCATACAGGTGATCCAGGTGTTTTGTTTGTTTGTTTGTTTGTTTTTTTTCTTTCTTCCCCCCCTTCTCACCGTCTCGTCTCCCCTTTGGTTTTCTTTCTCTCCCTCTCTTTCTTTCATTCTTTCTCCCTGTCCTATCCCCCAGTCATGTCTGTCCCGTTTGTAGCAACCGAAAATAAAATAAATTCATAATTATAATAAAGGTCAATCAAATGGACCAATATGGCAAGGCCATGATGATCCACTTGGTAAAATAAATCCGCTTGGCATCTTTCTTGGCCTTAAGACAACAATTCTGATGGCTAAAGATCCAAACGGGACACAAAAAAAAAAAAAAAAAAAAAAAAAAAAAAAAGCTGTTAGATGCTTTTTCCACTGCCAGTATGTCCTTAAAGTGTTATGACAGACACCCCAACTTGAAAACTGAAATTATCTGTGAATGTCAGAGGACTTCTCCTTTCTTCCAATATACACAAGGCTCTCAACCCCTTCAAAGCTCCCCGAGCTGAAAACATTTAACAACAGCAACGTTTTTCCCATTGTGAGTTTGGTGAAACTGGACTCAAGAAAGTGGAAATTCTCTCCTGTGTTGTTTTTTTTTTAAACCAGGGCTTTTGCTCTCACTAACCCACAATGAGATCCCCAAAGAGGATCTAATATTCCACCTACTTCAGCCCTCCGAAACCAATAAATCAATCAGCTTTGCTTTACAAACCCTGCATGTGTGTTGCCCATTCACGAAATAGAGATTCCCTGCTGTGGATCACAGTATTAAAACCATCCTGACTGACAGAACAATGAGTGAGGCAGGAGACAGAGGAACAAGGTGCATTATTTTTTGTGCGTCAGTGTGTGTTTGGAGCAGCTCCAGCCCACAAACCCCCATCTGTATATGAGTTCAGCCTCTCATCCTGGCTTTCTCCAGGGAGGCCAGGGCTCTTGGCAGAGGAATGCATGGGAGTGGGCTTCTTCAATAAAGGCAACTCTCTCTTTCTCGAGGCCCCCAGAAAGCCCTGGGCTTTGCTTTTCATGGTTTCCCTCCTCTGTTCCTCCAAAGTGGGCTACCTTTTGGTGCTTCCTCTTTTCAAGCATAATGGCTTTACCTTGAGGCTGGGACAGAAAGACAGAGAAATGGAGAGGAAGCTCTAGAGCTGAAATTATGACTCATCTCCTGCATGCCTGTGTTAAACTTTAAGTGTCATGACATCTTGTTATTTCTCAGTGTGGTGCTGTCTTTTATTCAAATACACACGTTTAGTCATATATTATAAGAAAAAGTCTGGATTTAGCACTATTTGACTCGCAGTAAGAGAGTAACCAAGTGGAAGAAAGTTTGGCTTTACAACACAAGCATTCTTGGTGAAGTGTAGGCATTACCTTAAAGGGGTAGTTGGACATTAAGTGTGATAAAAAATGCTTCCTTGCAAATAGTTATTTTTTGTCTTCACATTAAATTTAAAGCTAAAATTAGCAAGTTGTTAGCTTCATATTTATGGCTGAAAGAGGAACCAGATTACAAAAACCGAAGAAACAAACAAACCCAAAACTGTTTTTTCTGTCTCTAGTTTATTTTCCACATTTCACCTATAACAGCCTGGTAGGCCACAGCTTTTATTTGTATGTCACTTAGCCTTAATTAGCAGGTAGCTGTGATGCACCCATATAGTCTAATAGGGCACAGACACACAAAACATCTTCTGATAGCAGTAAAGTAAAGGCTAGATGTGAAACAAGCAGGAAACTTTACAACAAAACACTGTTTGAGGTGAAAGAAGAGAGACCACTTTCACTTAGTTGATGTCTATGTTTAGATGTAGCTGGGGAAGCACTGCTTGCCTTGCTTGTCCTTTTGATGGGACACCACTCATTGTGGCTGATATATACAGGGAGTGCAGAATTATTAGGCAAGTTGTATTTTTGAGGAATAATTTTATTATTGAACAACAACCATGTTCTCAATGAACCCAAAAAACTCATTAATATCAAAGCTGAATGTTTTTGGAAGTAGTTCTTAGTTTGTTTTTAGTTTTAGCTATTTTAGGGGGATATCTGTGTGTGCAGGTGACTATTACTGTGCATAATTGTTAGGCAACTTAACAAAAAACAAATATATACCCATTTCAATTATTTATTTTTACCAGTGAAACCAATATAACATCTCCACATTCACAAATATACATTTCTGACATTTAAAGACAAAACAAAAACAAATCAGCGACCAATATAGCCACCTTTCTTTGCAAGGACACTCAAAAGCCTGCCATCCATGGATTCTGTCAGTGTTTTGATCTGTTCACCATCAACATTGCGTGCAGCAGCAACCACAGCCTCCCAGACACTGTTCAGAGAGGTGTACTGTTTTCCCTCCTTGTAAATCTCACATTTGATGATGGACCACAGGTTCTCAATGGGGTTCAGATCAGGTGAACAAGGAGGCCATGTCATTAGTTTTTCTTCTTTTATACCCTTTCTTGCCAGCCACGCTGTGGAGTACTTGGACGCGTGTGATGGAGCATTGTCCTGCATGAAAATCATGTTTTTCTTGAAGGATGCAGACTTCTTCCTGTACCACTGCTTGAAGAAGGTGTCTTCCAGAAACTGGCAGTAGGACTGGGAGTTGAGCTTGACTCCATCCTCAACCCGAAAAGGCCCCACAAGCTCATCTTTGATGATACCAGCCCAAACCAGTACTCCACCTCCACCTTGCTGGCGTCTGAGTCGGACTGGAGCTCTCTGCCCTTTACCAATCCAGCCACGGGCCCATCCATCTGGCCCATCAAGACTCACTCTCATTTCATCAGTCCACAAAACCTTAGAAAAATCAGTCTTGAGATATTTCTTGGCCCAGTCTTGACGTTTCAGCTTGTGTGTCTTGTTCAGTGGTGGTCGTCTTTCAGCCTTTCTTACCTTGGCCATGTCTCTGAGTATTGCACACCTTGTGCTTTTGGGCACTCCAGTGATGTTGCAGCTCTGAAATATGGCCAAACTGGTGGCAAGTGGCATCTTGGCAGCTGCACGCTTGACTTTTCTCAGTTCATGGGCAGTTATTTGGCGCCTTGGTTTTTCCACACGCTTCTTGCGACCCTGTTGACTATTTTGAATGAAACGCTTGATTGTTCGATGATCACGCTTCAGAAGCTTTGCAATTTTGAGACTGCTGCATCCCTCTGCAAGATATCTCACTATTTTTGACTTTTCTGAGCCTGTCAAGTCCTTCTTTTGACCCATTTTGCCAAAGGAAAGGAAGTTGCCTAATAATTATGCACACCTGATATAGGGTGTTGATGTCATTAGACCACACCCCTTCTCATTACAGAGATGCACATCACCTAATATGCTTAATTGGTAGTAGGCTTTCGAGACTATACAGCTTGGAGTAAGACAACATGCATGAAGAGGATGATGTGGACAAAATACTCATTTGCCTAATAATTCTGCACTCCCTGTAATAGAGTAGTAAATACTTTACCGGGTTACCTACACCACTGGGGCGTGGAATGTCCACTAGTGACCAGTTGTCAGATAAAAAGAGATGTGAAAAGAGCAAATCACATTATATGTGGACATAAATTAAGGATTTGACAGGATCCATTCATTAACTATATGCTAACAAAGCTAATTAATAATTGTCAATAATAATTCTGCTAATAGCAATTGACACTCCACAAATGTTTACCAGAATAACAAACTCAAGGCTCCAAAACAAATGTGTAGCATCATAATAGCTACATCCATCTTTTACAATCTATGGTCTAAAAGTAGCACCTCTAGGTTTCCTTAGCAACCATAAAGTTACAATGCAAAGTTTCCTAGCACTTGGAAAAGTGGCCAGGAAGTCACTTGCATATATGTGGTTGTTTAGAGTTGCTGATAACATTAAACTAAACATGGGCTACTGCCTGCTGGCCATAGCTTAATTTTATAATGTAGAGATAACACAAGAGACACAAGATCACACTTCTCATGTCACTCCGATCAAGGACAAAAAAAAGGCTTTTTTTAGTGTAACTCGACTTTTTTTAAAGGTGAGACCGTTACACCAACCGTGTGTTGATAGCTCTGCCTACTAAATCTGAAAAATGTAATTGTTAGCAACTAGAAACCTGGCTTAAAGAAAGAAAACATAAAGGTTAAAGAGCAACATTTAAACCCTACAACAGAGACAAAGCAAACAAGGGCAGAGATAATGAGAATGGCACAGAAGAGGGAGGAACAAAGGGGAAGCAACAGGAAGACAGAGAAAAGATGGAAGGGAAAGTAACCAAGAAGGGAAGACTGGTCCCTGGCCTGTAGATCAAAGCAGGAAGGGGAGCAGGAGCTCCAAGCTGGTCGTCCCAGCACCTGCTGCTTTGCTACAGCCAAGTCAAACACATTATTCCAGCAGAGGCACTGCTTAATGGCTTCTGTGGAGGGACCTTTACCCGGTCCATGACTACCTCTGCAGACGCATCAAAGCACATGCTGCGCTGACACACGGGCAGAAATACACCAAGGCTTCCTAAAAGTCATTCATACTCACTGCTTATGCAGGGTGACACATCCAGGAGCGCGCAGACACAACTTTCCTACGTGCGTTTCATCCAATCATTTTTATTGCACATTTGCTTGAATTATGGACAAATCCGCTCACCTGTCAGAATCATAACTTTCATGAAGTTCCCATGGAATTTATGTGCATACAGCCCCACGTTTACAGTGTAACATCATCACCTGGTTCAGCCATTGCGACCCCATCTTCCCACTCTAACTCAGCACTCTATTAAGGTGACCGAGGTTATAGCTGGACCTGAGTCAACACTGAGCAGAGAACAAATCATCTCTAGAAAAACAGTAAACATCTGTTTTGTGACTTGGCCACCTCTCACTGGCAATGACAGCCTGACCTCAAAGGCTGGGCCCCTTTTACATTTTCCATGAGAGCAAGCAGTAGTACAAGTAAGTGGGTGACAGCATCTGTAATTTTTTTTTTAAAGTGGGGAAAAATAAAAACAAACCTTGATGCAATGAAGGAGGGGGCGCGGGAGCTCTTAAAGTGTCTTGCAGCATGTCCAAAGAGAATAAAACCACAGACAGTCTTTATATACGGCTTTTGCTGAGGCAAACTGTAGCCTCTCTGGTTATTGATGACATTTATGGCTCACCTCATATGAAATACTGTCTGCTGAAGTATCAGTCTACTTTCCCTGTAACTTTAAGCCTTCCTGGCAGCTTCTTGATTTGTAAGTTGTCAATGATGCCTGCGTACACCACACATGTAACAACAGCCACTTTTCTTCTCTTGGAATCAAATCATATGTCGCTTTCTTCTGATCCTTCAAAGGAAGCCCCATTTTCAGCTTCAAACCCTTGGTCCAGCCACAAAGCACATATGGAGCAGGTAGTAATTCAGTATCTTGCTCAAGGACACTTTGGATGTATGTGTATGCTTCACAAAAGACTGTTTTTGTTTATGCTAAAATATTTTGATAATGAGAATTATTGATTAACTGGACATAAAACACGCAAAAACGGGTTTCCAGAAGCATCGTTGGTAACACTGATCGACTAACTGAACCGCTAAGATGTCTAGGATGTCCATAAATCCCAATTTTCTTTTCTCCTCTTCTCTCATATTCCTTGCTCTCTTCTGTTTCTTTTTTTCTCTGCTGCACCTCAACTCCCTCACTCCCTGGTCAGTATATCCTGATGGCTTTACCAGAAGGAAGTGGGGCCTTTACAGAAAGGCTGTGAACCAAGAAGTGTCTGTAAAAGGCAGCCTCCTAGTCGAGTTTGGTCCCGTCATCACCTGCGATATCGCACCTCATGTGACAGGTATAAATATTCATCAAAGTGCGGAGCTGTGTAGGTTCTTTCACCAGTTCAGACACTTTTTCAAATTAATCCAAGCTAGGAAAAAGCAACAGTCCAAACTACAACTGTATTGCGATCGGTGTGGGCAAAATTAGCAGCATTTACACAGAATTGGAAATGACGAGTTTTTGTTGGGTTTAGTCTAGGTTTACTCTGTCTAACTCCTCCCTTTATGACTGCGTAGGGACTGATCATGTTTACGGGGCAGCTGATTTTGAAGCATGTTAATGGCAAAATCTGACAGAAAGCAAGAATGCTGGTCATGTGTCTGTGCATTGCACACATGCAGAGATTCAAATTTTACAATAAGGTACCCAGAGTCAGATCTCCATCCTTTCTCTAATATAAAATTCATATTTAGAAGACTACAAAAGGACAAGTCCTCACAAATTTTCAATGGATGTACTTGAGGAGTTTTATTTATATATTGCCAAATCATAACAACAGTTGCTTCAAGGCGCTTAATATTTTAAGGTAAAGACCCTACATTAATACAAAGAAAACCCCAACAATCATATGACCCCTATGAGCAAGCGCTTTGGTGACAGAGGGAAGGAAAAACTCTCTTTTAACAGGAAGAAACCTCTAGCAGAACTAGACTCAGGGAGGGGCGGGGCCATCTGCTTCAACTGGTTGGGTGTGAGGGGAGGAAGAGAGGACAAAGACATGCAGTGTCTCTATTCTGAGCCATAATAAATATGATTGATCAGACTACTTATGATGTCATAGGTAACAGTTAGATGTTTAGCTGTGTATCGCTCACCACAATAGCGTAGCATGTTGTCTTCCTAGCAATTGCTAAATGAAGTAGCCGAGGCTGGAAAGCATTACATTCATTTTGTTGTTGTTTTGCAGTAACCCAGAACTTTAGAGAAATAAAAGTTTTAAAGGATCAACATAATTCATAGTAACCCGTCCAATTGTCCAGACATTAGAAGCGGCTGTGGTTCAGGTGATATACTGGATCATCTATGTCAGAATTAATAATTTAAGATTGTCATTTATGCTTAGAAACATATAATCATTTGTATGCTTTTAAAAATCATATCCTTATTTGGTCTGATAAGATTCTGTGTGCACTTGTGTACCATGAGATGAGAGGAAGCAGTCTCGATGTTATAATTCTATTAAAGCTTTTGAAACCAGACTGTTCCGTTTTCTTAAAGGTTCGAGAGGTCACACCTTTAAATATGTATTTGAGACATTGACCTATTGCAGGTTCCTGTTCTTATAGTTTAGCAAGATGCTTACTTCTGCTTGGCTGCATACAGTTTAGGTTCATTGAAAGGTTGTGTGTCTATGTATAGTATGGCTGGAAACACACACACACACACACACACACACAGAATACAGACACTGATGTTGTTCAGAGATGCCTGCTTAAGAATGTCACGTGTATTTGTAATTGCATATTCATGAATGATTGCTTGCTGACAATAAAAAGGGCTGTAGCGAAGGAATCAGTTGAAGTTGGTTGAGTTCAGGTGAATCTTTTCCTCAACTTTGACTGACTTCCCTCGCGAGCCACAAAGACAAAGAGCTCTGTCTTGCCTTGTTTTGTTGTGCAGTTAGTTGGTCTCGTGTTCCAGCGGGGTTTGTGCCTAGATAAAACCAACAATCCAGTTCTGGACCTCTGCAGTCCACATCCTTTATC
Source organism: Perissodus microlepis (assembly GCF_051167445.1). Classification (NCBI taxonomy): domain Eukaryota; kingdom Metazoa; phylum Chordata; class Actinopteri; order Cichliformes; family Cichlidae; genus Perissodus; species Perissodus microlepis. The sequence continues at coordinate 11,795,896 of NC_140469.1, read as the reverse complement.
CTTTATCAAAATAATGAACCCCATGAATGTGTGTGTGATTACTGATTGGAAAGGTGCCATTTCACCTTAAAGTGTTGGGTCGTTTCACTAACAGAGCAGCATTGAGCTAAAAAACTGAATCAGTCTGAAGCTTTGGCTAAAACTGGTCATAAGAAGATTTTTACAGTAGTCCACTCTGTGTTCTTGGCTTTTCTCAATGAATTAATTTGTTGGTTTGTTCCTATATCATTTTGTGATAGCTGTGCAGCTCCACATCATGCTATTGTTAAGGTGAAATGAGCTCCTTTTTATTGTTTTATGTCAGTCAGTATCCAACCTTTGCACAGCTTCTGTGTGGAGTTTCCAAAAGAGAGAAAACAGCTAGCCCTGTAAGGTCACAGGCAAATGATAGTATTTCCAGGCTGTAGATTCCTCATGAGGCCTGGCACGCCTTTAGTCATCCGCCTGGATCCAGCAGAGAGCAGCAGAACATAAAAACACTTTGCATAGAGAGGGCGTTGTCATGGCAATCCACAACCACCACAGCCTCTCAGCCTCCTCTATCCTTTTATACGATTTCTTTCTTTCCATTTTCTTTGCTTTCTTTCTTTTGTTCACCTCTGACCTTCTTTTATGTCCTCCTCGCCCCCTTTTCAGCCACCCAGATGAAAAGTCAAGGTGCTTTCTGATTTCCAACTTTAATCTTTTTTTGTTTTTTACTGGAAGTCCTCCAATCATGTGGGAAAGCCCTTTCCCAACTGTTTTCTTTTCCAGCACAGGTGCGTGCTGCATGGGTTTAAGCATAAGCTGTCTGCAAATGACATTGGTTCCCCTCTGTTGGTAACATCCTGTGTCCCGGATATAATACGGCCATGAGTCTCGGTCTTCCTAATGGAAACACTTCTGGCTTTGGATTGCATCAGGTTCAGTAGTGGGAAGACAATGCTTTAAGCATTTTTACAGAAAGAGTGAGTGTCCAGAGAGGTAATTCCCATATGTTTATATGACAGAATTAGATTTGGTCAGAAATAGACTCTGAAATGTTCCAGAAAGTCTTCTTAAAGGGTTTCTCAGTGTTTCCCTTGGCACTGGTGAAAAGCAGACCCCAGTTTGGAACAGAAAGACAGTATACACTCGCCAACCACATCACTGGATTCAACTGCTCGTTAACACAAATGTCCAGTCGGCCAATCACATGGCAGTACCCCACTGCATTGAGGCATGTAAACATGGTCAAGACTACCTGTGAAGTTCACACTGAGCATTAGGAGGAAGAAAGGTGATTTAAGGGACTTTGAATGTGGCATGGTTGTTGGACAATGCCTTGTTGATGTCAGAGGAGGATCTCGAGACAGCTTCATACCAATAGGTAGGAAAAAGAAACTCCAACAACAAGGTATGCAGAAGAGCGTCTCTGAATGCAAGAGACATTAAACATTAAAGTAGATGGGCAACAGCAGCAGAAGACTACACTTGGTGCCCTTCCTGTCAGCTAAGAACAGGTATGGAAAACGTTGTCTGGTCTGATAAATCTCCATTTCTGCTGTAACATTTGGACAGTAGAGTCAAAATTTAGTATAAACCACATGAAGGCATGGATCCATCATTCCTTGTATCAGCAGTTCAGGCTGCAAGTGGTGTAACAGTGTGAGGGATTTTTTCTTGGCCCACTTTGGGCCTCTTGGTTCCAAATGAGCTTCATTTAAACACCACAGCCTGCCTGCGTATTGTTGCTGACCATGTCCATCCCTTTATGACCACAGTGTACTATTTACTAAAGGACCAAGCTCAAATCATCTCAAACTGGTTTCTTGAACATCACAGTGAGTTCGCTGTACTCACGAGTCATTCAATCTCAATCCAGCAGATTACTTTTGGGATGTTTTCAGCACTACTTTGAATCTGTGCAAAGAATTAAGGCAGTTCTGAAGGTAAAAGGTGGTTAGAAATCAGGGCCAGTAGTGTGTTTGTAGTTTATAGGATATATTGATCATCATTTCACCATGCTGACTTTTATCTACAAGCAAGCCTGAGACAAAGACTGCGATTATGACAGGAAAAGAATCTGGTGTCCTCTCTAAGGCCTGTGCCTGACCAGCCTGTATTTAAAAACTGATTTTCCTTTGGTGTAGAAAAGTCTCAAGTCCCCTGCCTTGAGTTCTTTCTCGCTCGTTAAACTTTGGGGCTGGTACAAAACGTAACTGTGGCATAAACAACTTTAAGTTCACACATGCAGCTTCTTTCAGTCACTTTTCACCCCGTTCACCACCTGCTGACTCTTTCACTCTCAGCCACCAACTTCAGGCAAATTAAGAGAATAAACAGAGTGTCCTTGGGTCCCCAGAGTCTATTCATCTTTCTTTTTCCCATTACACCACGCTATGGCTGGCCTGGCAAGGTGCCTAGCAATCAACAATGGGTAACCAGCAGACACCCGCAAGTATGTGGCCTCCACTACAGCGGGATAAATGTAAAATATGTCGGCGCTAATTTGGTCATATTTACCACGGCTATATGACATGTTGAGATTAAATAGTGATGTGTGGTTGCTGGCTTGCCCTGGTAACAATAGAAGCCCCTTTGGGAGAGTCCAACCTGCACATAGAGGTTATTTATCATGTGTACAAGTCAAGGAAAATAACCTCATATATCATTTTTTACTTTAAATTAACCATAGAGGCATTTGCGTTTCACTGAGTGAGCAACAGCTGGGACGTAAGCAAGAGCAAGCGAGAGCTGTGGGTCAAGGCCATATTTTGATAAAACAGCTCAAAAAAACTTTAGTGGGTGGGAGTTCTCATTCTGCCAACACCTTGGTGTTAGTACAGCAGACTAACTCACAGAAGGAATCTGATCGGAGCAATCATAACAGACTAACAGGAAACATGAAAGCGTTTAGGATGGCAGCTCGCTGTGTGCGCCCAATCAGTAGCACACGAGGCTGCAGAGCGTCTTTCTTTTAAGAAAGAGTTTGACATTTAGTGTAATTTGCCTGTTTGTTCTTATGCCAGAAGTTCAGAGAGAAGATTGATACTCACGTCTATGGAAAGACATCCCTTGCCATGACAAGTAAATGCAGGGGGTACTTTTACTGTGAAGGGATAGATTTAAACCCAACCCACAATATTTTGCTAACCCAGCAGTGTTTGCTATCTAAGCCTAACTACACAGTGAGTTAAAGCAAGTAAAGCTCCCAGAACAGGAAACAAACTGCGACCTTGATGCATTTTATGAACCTGGATCTCGCCTATATTGCTGCCAACTGCTGCTTTATAAAAAAGGTGCAATCAAAACGTTTTTCCTATAAAAAGATAACAACGTGCATTTCCTACCCCCCTTCAAGGTTGTGTCCTTGGGAGGTAAAACACTGCTTCCAGTACTCCTGCTGCATTTCAATCACTGCCAATATATACAGGGTGTGATAGAAGGCAACAGGAAAAATCAAAACTGTTTTTATTCTGGGGAAACATTTGTTATATAGATATAGGTTAGTTCTGCTGCTGTTGTGCATTTTAAAGTGGGGGTCTACAGAGACTTGCTTTTAGAACCAGCCCAAGTGGCCAACAGAGGAACTGCAGTTATCTTTGTTTTTGAGCCGGAGAGCTTTCAGGTCATGTAAGTGCAAACCTGCAGTGGTCTCCTCTCAAAAAGGATGCAGCTGTCGGCAGACTGCTGACTCTTTGAATTTATCTGTTTTCTCTTTCTAAGGTAAGATATCTCCCACATGTCTTCAAAAAGATAGCCTAGTATATTTTTTACGGCCAGAGGTGAAAGATCGCCTCATGTCTGTCTTGAGGTCAGCGTACAAATCCTCCTGGGCAACGAGGTCGGCTACAAGTATGTGGCTTCTTCTTTCAGCGGATGTACTCCCTGTGGACAGAATAATCCTGTGTGTGTGTGTGTATTATGGGTGTTTAAAAGCTGGAAGTTCAATCATTGTCTTGGGAAATTACAGGAAAATCTCCTGCCACTGGCTGATTTTAAAGTACTGTCACACACACTCATACAGAGCACTTCATAAACACCTCAGCCTGAACTTATATCTAAGTTCAGCTGTGCATGGCCGGATCATTTTCACCCATAGTAGACCATCTGAAAGAGCTCTGTCTCGCAGGCGACACCTCTGTCTGTTTCCATGCTGTGACCTTTTTGTTCCTTTTTCCATTTTTACTGTTGTCCAGATGAAAAGTTGGTGGTGAGGTGAGGTGATTAAAGAGAAATACTGTTAATATGAAGGTTGTCTCCATTTGGTTTTCATGAAATCATGACTATAATAAAAGATGGGAGGACTTTCCAAAGAGCTGTCAGTTCACAGAGCCAGCAGGTACTTTCTACTCTGGGAACAGACACACGCAAGCAGCCTCCACCGTGGGAATATATGCATGATTTATATCCACTGTGGCCATTACGCAAGGCTGCAGCCCCCACGGGACGAGCTATTTAACCAGTGTAAAAAATTGGATTAATTATGTTTGCTTAAAATGTTCTCACTTTAAAACATCATTTCCAGTGATGAGGAGGAGGCAACTCTGACTCATATCTGACCATCGGTGCAGAACACCAACAGTCTGTATGCCATCTGAACCAGCAGCGATTTGACACCAGAGATGCATTTTTTTTTTAACAGCAAAAGCAAAAATATTAACTTTTAATGTGGTCTGTTTTCACAATATTTCATTTTTTCATGGATGTCTTCTAGATTTACACCCCTGGGCATTAAGAGAGCAGCCTGTCTTTTCAAGAAAGAGAGCCTCAGGTGTGAAGGAAACTTCTGCTGCCAGCCAAGGTAGAGCAGTCAACCCGAACTTACTGGACCATTTGTAATTAGGGCTGCCACAAACGATTATTTTGATAGTCGACTAGTCACCGATTATTTTTGCGATTAGTCGACTAATCAGATCATGCATCCATTGGACGTACAACGTACAGCTTGTTGCACCAGCATGCATCTGCTCTTATATAACTATAATTAGCTTACAGCTTTAAGTGTTTAAACTAAAAATAAAGACAAGATGACAGTTTATTAAATTTAATGAAGTTTGCAGATTGTTTCGGTGAAGTTTAATAAACTCCTTGCTATCTAAAATATATCAGGACACTGGAGTATATTCTCGAGCATCTGGCACTTCTGATAATCAGTTGTCTGCTTGACTTTTATTCAGCTGTGTAAAAACTATAACTTTAATCTCAGCCAAACCGATTTACTCAGGAACAAATAAAACACTAAAAAAAGCCAAACAATATCATTTTTAAGTTATCTAAGTGACTTATATATAATGTTTAACCTGAGTAGCGAAAGACAGCGGTGGGTTTGAAAACGATTTGCTGGGAGTCCGGTGTTCTCACGGGCTCTAGTGAGCCTTGCCCCCGACTAGCTATCGAGCTGGTGGGTAACAGACGTCTCCGAAAACGTAGGAGCGCTTTTGAAAATATGTGGTGTCTTGATAAACTGAGCAGGTATTTGATGTTTACACAGCTACATTCTCGCCTGGAAATATGTTAAACGTTTATTTTGTGACCCAGAAAGAATAATAAGAGTAATATTAAAACTAACTAGCTGCCGCCATTGTTGACAACTGAGCAGGGCGCTATGGATTCTGGGACACAGCTTCTTCTTCTTCTTCTGGGTTTAACGGCAGCTGGCATCCTTGTACATGCAGTGCTGCCATCTTCTGTTTCAGTCCGTTATTACACTCTTAAATCCTGCTACTTATTCCTGCATCTTTTGGGATCTTACAAAGCCTCAAACGAGGCGTCGACTATTAAATTAGTCGTGGACGATTTTAATAGTCGACGTAATCGTGACTAGTCGACTAATCGTGGCAGCCCTATTTGTAATAGACCAATTTGGCTTTTCCTTACACTAGCAGAGGCGGAACAAACTCTCCTGAATGTCTCAAATTTGATTTTTCTACATGACTTTCCTCTAACATTTAAAATTTTAACTTCACATTTATCATCTTAAATTTGCTGTTGAAGTGTTAGTGAAGTCCATAAAGTGCTGCATATGTTGATCCAAAATGTAAAAACATATACGGGGATTTAATGAAGCTACACTCTCTGGACACTCTTATTAGGTACACCCTGCTAGTACTGGAGCCTCTTTTGCCTTAGTTGTTCATGGTACAGATTCATCCAAGCGCTGAAAACATTCCTCAGATACTTTGATCCATGGATCCAAACCAAAAATAGTCCCCAACCATTGTTACAAGGTAAGAGGATCCATGTTGTTTACACCAAATTCTGACCCTATCATCCAAATGTTACAGCAGAAATCGAGAGTGATCAGACCAGGCAGCATTTTCCAGTCTTCTATTGTCCAGCTTTGGTGAGCCTGTGTGAACTGTAATCTGATTCCTGTTCTTAGCGGACAGGAGAGACACCCAGTGTGGTCTTCTGCTGGTGTAGCTCATCTGCTTCAAGGTTCAACATGTCATTCCTTTGAAATGCTCTTCTGCATTCTTTGGTTGAGCAGTTATTTGAGTTACTGTTGCCTTCCTGTCAGCTCAAGGCTGATATCTCTGACATCAACAAGGCATTTTTACGCAGAGAACCACTGCTCAATATATATTTCTATGGCAATAGTGAACTCTTTGTTATACTTATTGTTATATATTATTATATTTGTTATTATATTTGCACACCTTTTATTATAATATACATATCCTCCCCCTGGAGTCAGTAATACCTCACAGGCTTTCACACTTTTTTGTAAAGTGGCACTTATTTGAACCTGTCACATCTGATAGAGTTGCAAAGCGCTTGCGGGCCGCCACAGATCTACACAACACCGTGATTAGATGCCCATATGCTACTGTGGTAAGCTCCATCTTGGAGCATCCCATCCAGGTCTGGCATTCTTTGAGTCAGAGGCTGCCAGAGGGGCGTGCTCGCAGAAAGTCAGTCCTTTCACACCAGCAGAGACACCGTTCAGCTGCCGAGATTCACCATGGCTTCATCTCTGCACCGCACACCCGTTTTGTTGCGTTTTATTCACTTGTCGTTACTGTTTGCTGGTGTTTTATGCGACCTTGAAGCAGAAGAAGATGAGCATGCCAAGCACACGTACACGGTGGATATGTTTAACGAGGCGGTGCCCACTGCACCCCACTTTGTCATGTTTTACGCTCCATGGTAAGTAAACGCTCGCTAAGTTTTTCTTTTTTTTACACTCGGAGTTAAGCAAATTCCCCAAAAGTACATTGTCTATGTGTTTAATATTCTAATTACTACTGAAAACACAAAAGCGTTTTTGATACTGGATTGGAGCAAACCGGCAAATTAGCAAGCAAGCTAGTTAGCACGCAGGCTAGTTAGCACTAGCTCATTCCTTTCGCTCATTGAGTGATGTTAGCTTAGTTGCTAACTAGCAAAGCCAAAATAGCCAAGTGCAGCTGAGCGAAATGAAACGCATTTTCTTCTTTTACGCGGTCCTCGCTGTCGTTTATGCTAACACTTCGCTAGCTGCCAATATTCAGTGTGAAGGTTTGCAGTTGAAGGCTGTACTCAGACAGTTAAACAGCTTTTATTCACAGAGCAGGAGTTATTGAGCCACCGTTCAAAGTTAGTTACAGGGCTGCGCTTACGTGGCACGCACTGATTGACTGATGTTATAACAGTTGTTGCAAAACTGAGGTTCACGGTCCCCCTAGAGGTCCTTTGCGGGTAACAAGAATTCATAATGCCATTATTGTTATGCATTTTAATTTGGTCACCATGCACTGCATAATGTAAACAGGGAGCTGACGCTAAAGGCAGAGATTATGAGATTATGTGAGGTTTGTTTTTTTTTTGTTTTTTTACACGTGATTGTTTAACTTTTTCCTTAATGGAGAGAGGTTATGTAAGAGTGAAGATTATGCTAATATGTTATGGAAATTGGTTTATATCTTGGTTTTATTATCAAATAACAGGAAGCAGAAAATATTGAAGCAGTGTGCCTGTGTCTGCATCCAGAATACAGTGTTTACATACAGTGTTATGAAAATATAAACTCAGGTTTCCCATAATGCATTAAATCCCCCCTGTTTGCCTCTCTTATGTCAAGGTGCGGCCATTGCCAGAGGCTACAGCCGACGTGGAACGAGCTGGCAGAGAAATACAACAGCATGGACGACCCCCCGGTGTATGTGGTAAAAGTAGACTGTGTCCAGGACACCAAATTTTGCTCCAATGACCACGGCGTTAGAGGCTACCCTACGTAAGTACTAGAATCACACAAGCTGCTGTCTCATATCTTGGCCTCATCAGCTTCACTTATTGATGTCCGATCGCTCCGTATTTCATTTTTGTCAGTTTTCCAGAAACACAACAGAGCATAACGCAGCAGCTGAAGCATTTAGGCTTAAACTCCTCTTAGATCATGGAAGTAAAAAGTCTTTTTCATCACTGATTGACAGAGGAGTGACACATTGACATGCATTTGGTGGAATATTCTGCCATTATCTTAATGGCTGAAACTTGGATGTTGCACCATGCACACTGTAACTGCAAATGCAGCAGTTTACTCCATAATCATTTACAGAATACCTGTATTTATGGTTAAAGTTATAGCTAAGATTTACTTTAACTCTCTCGTCCAGCTGTAGATTTTAAATTATAAATCTGCCATGCCATGTCTCATGGAGTTGAATATATTGTCTTATGTGCAGGCTTAAGTTGTTTAAGCCCGACCAGGAAGCAGTGAAGTACCAGGGCCCCAGAGATCTGCAGTCTCTGGAGACCTGGATGCTGAAGACGCTCCAAGAGGAGCCTTCGGTTAGTGGTTTGGTGTTCATTCAGTCATAACCTCACGTCCTCAAACCAGTGCAAGACTGATGCTCATGCTTTTTGTTGCTGAATGTTTTGCAGGAACCAGAGAGTGAACTGGAGCCTCCTAAAGCCCCAGAGCCCAAACAGGGAATGTATGAGCTCACCACCCTCAATTTCAAGACCCACATAGCCAAAGGTAAAGATGCATTAAAAGAGATGCTGTGTAGAGCTTCAGTTAGGCAACATAATTAGCCAAGCGACTTTGCGTATTTACGCAGCTGCATCCTGCTGTAACAGATAAGCCGTTTCTGTGTTGCCGTCATTTTTGATTCTGCTTTCAGTTTTCAGCCACACCGAGTTTCTGGATCTCACATTGGAGAATGGAAACACCTCATTAACTAGATTTACATAACTGACATTTCACCACCCGAGTACCCGAGCGTTAGTCAAAGCCAGCCGACTGTAAAAACCCTCGTCTCCCGTTGCCTCACGTTTCTGGACTTTGAGGCAACAACTGCAAAAATAAACGCCGCTCACGATAATTGTCTCGCTGAAATTACGCCTCTTGAGCTCCACTGAAGTTGAATGTTTTGGCTTTGAAGGAAAAAAAATAAATGATTTCTTGTTTGGAGATGAAAATCGGCAGGATATGACATAGGTATTTTTAAAACGGTGTTTATAGGTCCCCACCTTCACATCTTGGCAACAGGGCTGCAATAAACGTTGCTTAATTGGTTCATGTGAGCTGTAAGAGGTGTATATCCATTTACAGCAGGTTGTGTTGAGTTTGCAGTGAAATCAGCTTTCTTACGTTCATTTTCTGGACCAATAAACTTCAGCCTCGCTTTGGTAGATTTGTGTAAATGTATAAATTCCCTAAAAGCTGGTGTGCAAATGCTGCAAGGCTTTTCATGTTCTACCTTTCTTTCTTTTCTTCCTGCCTCAGGCGCCCACTTTATCAAGTTCTTTGCACCTTGGTGTGGTCACTGCAAAGCCATGGCCCCAACATGGGAACAGCTGGCCACCACCTTTGAGCACTCTGACGATGTGAAGATAGGAAAGGTGGGTTCAGATGTTAAAACAACAGAACAGATGGACACTCACTACAATGAAAGTTTACTTTCTTGAATTAGTCCCAGGTCCCCTTGTGGCAAACATTATTTACTCTTAAATGATTCCTGTCAGGATCCTGTGTGACAGAACAGGATGTTGATCATATGAGGAGTTAACTATTTGCATACTGTGTTATAAATGGTAAATGGCCTGTATTTGTATAGCGCTTTTACTAGTCCCCACTAGGGACCCCAAAGCGCTTTACACACCCAGTCATCCACCCATTCACACACACATTCACACACTGGTGGAGGCAAGCTACAGTTGTAGCCACAGCTGCCCTGGGGCAGATTGACAGAAGCGAGGCTGCCATATCGCGCCATCGGCCCTTCTGGCCAACACCAGTAGGCGGCAGGTGAAGTGTCTTGCCCAAGGACACAACGACCGAGACTGTCCGAGCCGGGGCTCGAACCGGCAACCTTCCGAGGCGAACTCCCAACTCTTGAGCCACGATCGTTATAAAAACAGCTCACAGAGCCAGTGTTTGCAGTGTTTGCAGTGTTGCGACATTCCTGTTTAATAACACAAGTTTGTGTATTTGTGAACTAGGTGGACTGTACTCAGCACTACGAGGTGTGTTCTGAGAATGGTGTGAGGGGATATCCCACACTGCTCTTCTTCTACAATGGAGAAAAGGTATGCAAAAGGTTTGGGACTAGCTCTGTGTGTATGCATGTGCACAGCCTGTAGATCCCAGCGCTACACACAGGTGTTTGCTTAGGTGTTAGGTCAATAAACAGTAACTGTCAGGAAAATCAAAATATAAAAGGTTCAAATGGATGGTGCCTTAGAGACCGGCTGAGGAGTTCAGTCATTGAAGATCAGAGCAGAGCTGCTGATCCTCATCGAAAGGACTCAGTTGAGGTAGTTTGTGTATCTGACCAGGATGCCTCATGGGCATCAGAATATTTTGTTAATTCCAGATGAAATTATGTAGTCACACTTGCTCCAAAACAGTAACTAACTAGACTAAATTCAGTAATACAAAATATAACAAAATAGCTCTAATATATAAATATCTCAGTATATTGCACAACATTGAATATAGATGAAGTTGAAATCTAGGTGCCCTTCTTATATACTGTGCATTAGATGGAGGGATTGTACAGGGCGATATCCACAGGCAGGAGTGATTTCCAGTGTAGTTCAGTGGTGCATTTGGGTAATCTCAACCTGTCACTCAATGTGCTCCTGTGACTGGACGTCTTGGAATGGCTGGGAGGTATTGTCCAGCATTGTCCTTATCTTGGACAACATCCGGCTCTCCAACATCACCTTCCAGCTACGTCCCCACAATGTTACTGGTCTTATTGTTGGCGCCCTCAGCCTGCTGCCCCAGCATGCAACAGCATAGAGTGGTTTCATGAAATGATGGTTCCCACATTTCATCTTTTATCCCCACGTTGTTGTCGTCTGCTCTGCTATGTTCTACACTTATTTCAATAACTTGATCAATAATCAGCGACTACTCAAGAGCACAGTGAAGTTTAAAAAGTCCATGCAGCTGTAAGGTCGCCGTTCGCTGCTCAGTTGAACCGTCAAATGTACAAAAATGTATGATTGTGGGATTTGTATAAAATAGTTGTACACGCCAGACAGATGTTGGGAGTCGGTGTCATAGGCATTGTTTTAGTGTCATTCATTCCACTTGTTTAAGAGACGTGGAACATGCAAACACACATACGCTAAAATCATTTCAGTGTGATGATGATGATTCATACTAAGCTGCTTAAATAGTTACAGAGACAAATCTGAAGGCAAGTTAAAACCCACCGATGTTATCGCAGTGAAAATGGTTAATGTTTTTCATTTGTGGCATTAAAATTTTAAGTCAGAGTATAATCAGTCCATCAAAATGGTCTCAGAAACACAGTATATATGCCTTTGATAGCTGGCTTGAAAAAACATCCTGCTTTTCTTAATAACAGTGTTCTGTTGAGGGGAACTCGTTCGGTTCAGAGGTCCTAGGAAGAAAAATGACACATTTGATGCGTACATCCAAGAAATATTCAAAATATTGTTACACTGGTTACAGTAACTCTTGTTTCTTGTCCTCTTGTCATAGACAGAACAGTACAAAGGAAAGAGAGACCTGGACTCATTCAAAGACTTTTTGGACAACCAGCTGAAGGCTGCACTCACCAAGGAGGAAAAGCAGGAGGAGCAGAAGGAGGAACCAAAGGCAAATGAGATCCCTGCTGAAGAGCCAGCTGAAGAGGAAGCAAAGGTGGGTGTTCACAACAGAGAGGTGTTGTACTCGGATAATATTTTGGTGTCCTCTTTTGTATTTCCTGTTTTGTATTTTTAAGTGGGGGCATTTGTGTGCCCCGTTGAACTGGTGCTCAGAGACCTTAGATACACAGCAGCTGCACTTTGCAGTGATCGTTGATGCATTCAGTGGGGTCCTGGCACTGTAGCTGTAAAGTTGTGATTCTTAAAGGGCTTGAATTATGTATTTTTACATTACACACACAGTGCACTTCTTCTGGATGCCATTACTGAGAATCTGCAGCACATGAGCAGCAGTTATTTCCTGTTGCAGTGAAACTATTCAACACAACACATGTACACGCAGTAGTTATACTGTAGGTCTTTGAGCATGGCACCCATTCAGATTCCAGTTAGGTGAGAGACTGGCAGCTAAATTATGCCAGGATTTTGCATATCTTTTATTAATGAGATGATGTGGGCATTACTGGAGAACATAACCTGTGCACACAGTTCATAAGCTCTCACTCCAGTAACAGTATAATAAATATAGTAATGCAATAATGTCGTCATGGTGAGGAAAAACACGGATCCATATAATTCCAATTTGTATTCCTGTCCTCTTTCTGTCTGTAGTCCAGTGTTTTGGTCCTGAATGAGGACAACTTTGAGGAGACTGTAGCCAAAGGATTCACCTTCGTCAAATTCTACGCTCCATGGTGAGATTATTGTTTAACATCTTTCTTCATTGTGTGTTGTTAATGCCAAATGAATCATGACGCCTCAGAAATTAGTTCAAGTATTAAATAATGCTGAACGTTTGTCTGCAAGAGAGGGTTTAAAACTACTAAGAGTAAGATGAGTTGGAGTGTATCATTTTTAAACAAATATACGTTAAGTACCTGCAGATGTTTGAAGTAATTATTGTTCTAGTGACTAAAGTGATTAAACTCCTGATTTAAAATGTTGGCAGCCAGTGTTTGAAACACAATTTGTCAGTCAGTGAGAGTGATGTCACTCTTGTGTTATCCTGCTGTCTAGGTGTGGTCACTGTAAGAATCTCGCTCCAACATGGGAAGATCTTTCCAAGAAGGAATTTCCTGGTTTTACTGATGTCAAGATTGCTAAAGTGGACTGCACTGTTGAGCGCACACTCTGCAACAAGTACTCTGTAAGTGAAATTCTGTCCAGGCACTTAATGCTTTGCACTCGGAGACTGTTTCTGGCGCACGTACCCTTCTGTGAGCTTTATATTTCTGCAGGATTAAGCGTGTTACAGTGTATGCAATAAACTAAAGTGGTGGATTATATCAAAGACATAAAATTCTACAACTGCTACATATTTTAATTAGATACTATGAAATAAAACCCTAAAGCAGATTTAACAGTCCTGGTGGTTGGTGCACACATGTTTTCAGCTTTGAGTGAAGCCATGGTTACCCAATGATGACAGTATGGTGATATTCTTTTTTTTTTTTATGTTATCCAGGTGCGCGGTTACCCCACCTTGATCATCTTCAGAGCAGGGGAGCAGGGTGATGAGCATCACGGTGGGCGGGATTTGGAGAGCCTGCACGACTTTGTGATGAAGCAGGCACGAGACGAGCTGTAGATACAGGCTAGTCGGCGCTCTCTCTCACCACAACTCTACTCGCTCACACTGCATATCTGGCCAATAGGACACCACCCTCTGTCCTACAAAAGCCAGACCCCTACTCTCCCCCTACTCGGTCAGTCATCCAATGACAGGCTGGCGCATTCATCTTTTTTTGGTATTCAAGTGCAGAATCATTCGGTAAGAGTGTTTGGAAGGTGATCGTACTTCTCATTGCTCTTGCTCAACCTTAAACCACGTGGCGACTGGTTGGGCCTGAAGATGAAGTAATATGTGCGACAACCACTTTGCAAGCTCTGCTCAGAACCAGAACTCTTCACAAGAATACAAGAAATGTTAAAACAGTGGCACTAAAGTTTCTACCTGTTTGTTTTTTAAATCAAGTGTTTCTGACGTCTCTGCCATTTGACTTCTTTTTTCCCCGATGCTAATTTGTGTACATGAAATTTTTTTTTTTTGAAATCGTAAGCCATTAGTTTTCTATTACTGTCACTCATGCGGCTGTAAAAGTTTGACTCTCCAATGTGAAGCAGAGTGTTAAGTTGAGGGTGCTTCATAGTCATGCCAGTGATGGCCTGTCTGACTTAACTCTCAGGGAAGAAACCACACAGACTGGGATGTGATGGAGAAGTCTGTGATTTTACTGAATCTGACAACTTTTTTTACCAGATCCTGACTGATTATTTTAGTCTCAGTGATTGACCATCCCTTTCTACTCCTAGCATTGGGAGTGTTAGGCCTGGACCATGCTGCCCCATCGCTCTGTTACTGATCTTTTGTGTTACTGCTTCTGTTTGGACAAGCCATCGTTGATATGAAGTCTCCTTAACATTATTAGGTGTCGATGTAAAAACATGAATGTTTGTATTCTTCAGGCCAGGTGTATCCTTCCTATGTTAGGATTTGGACACAGAAGGGTCGAACTGCTGCTCAGGGTGAGCTCAACTCCCATCGTATCCACGTTCTCACCGTGATTTCCATCTATTCTTACTGAAGCGACAGCCTAAGTTGAAAACATTGTATCGGGATGATTTAGACCTTTGGACACGAGAGCCATCGGCCTGAATAAAATAGACGATGAGGTTCTGATTACAGTTAATCATTGAAGTGGGCTGGAACTGGCAGCATTAAAATTCAACACAGAAATAATTTTCGGGGGGATTCGAAGGTCAAGCCTTAGTGAAAAAGCATTTGCAGTGTTTCAGTGCACCTTTCTGCAATTAACCGCCGTGTAAACTGCACCCACCTGTTAGGCAAATGCTCTTTGACCCAGGTTATGTGGAAAGCATGTGTTGTGTGAAAGCAAGGCACCATTTATTGTTAAACCCAGGTACTCAAACAGTCTGAGACACAGCAGTTTTTCTCAGTAAAAGTTTTTATGGATAGCACATGGTCTAAGCAACTCCAGTGACAAAGTCATGTTTTTTTGTTGTTTTTTTTTTCCTTTTCATGGGTTATAGTTTGTGCACAACCCACAGATTTTGTACAAAAGAGTGAATAATGGCAAAATGTAACATGAGATTTCGTAATAAATTTTTCTCAAAAATAACTTTGCATTTTCATTTTGCTCTTGCATCTCTGTTAATAACGTATGTGATTTTTTTTCTTTTTAATAAAAGGTGCAATAAATAAGCTGAGAATGTACAAGTATTTACAAAAAAAAACTAAACATGATCACAAATGTAAACAGCAGCTTACCAGAGGTATATTTTGTAATGTATGATTGGTTAGGCACGTAAGGTATTCTGATTCTTACTGGTATTAGTTTTTCATTAAAATATGCTCTAAAAGTACTCATGTCATTTAAAGCTCACAGTTACATACTCTGTTGGGAAGACGTTGCCACGTGACAGGTGACAAATTAAAGGAAAAACCAGGCACTGCTTTTCAGCAAAACTGCTTGAATGCACGTTTATTTTTAATTCTTCAGCTCTCTAAAACTTAAAGAGGTGATTGATTGGTCGAAAATCTACCAAACTGGGTTGAGATCTGGTGACTTGAGGGCCGCAGGCTCTATGAAAAGGGCAAAGCTGTTATCCTAGAAGCGGCCATTCCCTTCAAGATTTAACACAGAACAAACTGATCCCGCCAATGAATGCTTTAAAAAATAGTACGAGATACCCCCACTCTGCAGGATTTGAGCATTCAGGTTTTTCCATTAATTTGTCACCTGTCCATATCCGAACACAGTTTCACCCTCAGGGTTGAAAAAGCAACCGGCTAATTTCAGAACGCTGTCACAAACCGTTCTGCGGGATGTTTTTTTTCTACTATTTCATGATGGGCTGTCAGGAGTGGAAGCGTTTGTTAACTTTGTGAGAGCAGCGACATGGAAATGGCCATTTGTGGTATGTCCGAGGGATAAGGCTATATTCTTCGGTTCTTTGGAGAAAAACATCAGTTTAGCCACAACATGCATCATGTTGAACCAGCCTGGTGAATCGCAGCTCAGCCCCAGCCTGGCAAATATTGACATGGGGGAGAGGAGGTGGTGGTGGTGGTGTCGGGGGGGATATTTGGAGCGGTCCACTGCTAAAATAGCCTGCGGTCACTTTGGTTCAGTCCATATTATATTTTTGGGAAGGCAAATATGGCTCGAGAAAAAAAACAGCAGAGGGGAGGAAGGAAATATGAGTGTGCTGACTCCAAAGTATCATTCAGTTTGTATTAGATGGTTTTGGTTAACAACATTTTGCACAGAAAAAAGAAAGTCGGGCTGATTCACACCACTTGGAAATATGACGGGGGTGTTAGCCCTGCAGTGTCATGTGCTGTAGGGAAGCTGTTCATTATCTGAGCCTCCTGCGAGAACTGATGCACCTTGCTCTTTTTTTCTATGTTGGAGAGAAGACGGGAAAGAAAGCAGCACTCTGACTGGTCCCACGACAGTTCAGTTTCACCCTCTCAGGGAGGGAGAAGGTGCAGTAGCCTCTCAGGCATTCATACACACACTTCAGTAAACACATAATATACAAACTTAAATGCTTAAATGCCTCCCCCCACACATACACACACAGTCATTCACTCAGTTGCAGACCCATGAAGAGAAGACCCCCGTCCACAGCTAACAGGAAGGGTGGTAGACAACTTGGTGGCTCAAGACTGGAACAAGGTGAAGTTGCCTATGGATGATCCACATGTGGTGGGGAATACTTGCTACTTGATATGTTAGCAGGTTTAACAATTATGGAAATGGAACACGGAAATGATCTTTCAGGCTGGACGTTCCTTTGCATGTTGAAGATTTGGGCGGGAATCCGGTGTCTACCTGAGGTCAACGTACACCCAACTTTGACTGAAGCACTACCAGTCTTCATCTGTCTGTCAGTGGCAGCCGCAGGCCCGCACCACCATGTTCTTGTATTTCTTCAGTATGACGTTGGAGTTGTCGTCGAAATAGAGCACTGAAATGGCGTGCAGCTTGGTGGGGGCGCAGCACGGCTTCGGTACGTTCTCGGGGTTCATCAGGTGCACCTGGAAATAATGAGAAAGACCTTCAGCCTCTTTATGTGTCAGAAATCCCCCACACCCTCTTTCTATTATCAGAAAAAGTAGCAATTAGAAATGGATGATAAACTCACAAAGGACAGATTTAAAAATTGATTTTATTATATTTTTAAATCATGCCAAATGTAGGATTATTTGACATTTCTTTAATGGCCACTGGAGACTGGTTATAAAATCCCCAACCCCACGTGGCCCAACTTTACAGCAGATATTAAAATGGTTTGGACTCTGTCAGTAGCGTCTAAATTAAATTGACTGTGTAGGGATGCTCTTCTTAGATCATTCAGTCACTAAAATTATATAAAGGTTGATTTAAGTGACAGGTAGACACAAATAAATGGAGGTATAGCCACTAGCTGTCTGCTAGCCCACACCTTGGCTCGAAGCGTACTCACAGCCCTTCCAATAAGGTTGTGCTTCAGTCTTAGTGAGTGAAAAGCTAATATTTGAATCATTCATTACTAAGCAATAACAAACATGTCTCTTTATCTGTCCACTGCACCTGTACAGCTTATAGATATAGATAGATAGCAACTTGCTAACCAAGCTGGCTATCATTAGCTGATAACATAGAACTCCACCCTCTCGTCTAAATATGGCTGACGTTATCAAGCTTGATTAGACAGTAGCAGTTATAAATGGTACAAACTGTACACGTACACATACCTGCTAATCTTTGTTTACCTGTTATTGACAATCTCTTCCACAGTGTGTGTTTTTGTCCCATCACCCCCAGCCTGGTTCTGCTGGTTTCTTTTTATCAAAAAGGACGTTTTTCCTTCCCACTGTCACCAAGTGCTTGCTCATAGGGGTCAAGCCAAGGTGCAATGATTTCTCTGTATTATTATAAAGTGTCTTGATGTGACTGTTGCTGCGATTTGTTGCTATATAAATAAAACTAAATTGAAGTGGATTAAGTTAAAGATTACTAAAATGCTAGGATGGTACTCAAGGAGCAAAAACTAATCAGATGGTCTGTCCCGCACAGACTACATTAAAAATCCTCCCAAGCACCAACAAACATGTCAGAGTGGTCCAGAGATTCAGTAACTAATTAGTGTCGCTGCTCGGCTACACTGTCTGTGCTGCCACGCTCCTAAATCCTGCATCCAATTGGGAGTTATGAAAACACAAGCTATCATCTGTACAGTTGTTTAGAACAGGGAAACTCTTCACAGAGACCAACTTTTTTTGGATAAGACTGTATAAATATATATATTTTTAATACCATAAACATTTTAACATGGAAGTCTATGGGGACTGATTCCATTTGAAGGCTGCCTCAAGTGGCCACTAGAAGAAGAGCAGTTACTCCATATGTGGATGTACCTCATTTGTCTCTTTTATGTTTCGACTGTCCATGACAAGTAAATTTAATGGAGTTAACTGAGCTTCACAGAACTGTAACGCTATATATTCACCGATATTTATAACCCTAAGAAGGCCACGACGACTAGATTAAAAATACACTGTCGAAACACTCGCATATGCTCCTGTGCTTATTTTTAAAGGTAATTTAGACACACAATAGACCACTATTATATCTTGTTGCAGTGTTGCTACAACAATCCTAAATCCACAGGAAAAACTGTATGAGCACCACCACAAAGTTCTGGCAGACATAAGAGACGGGCCTAAAATGACTTCTTCTTCATTGTGTTAAGAATACACACATACTTAGTGCGGTAAACCGTAGTGGGATGGTCTTACCAGCGTCTGCACAATGGCGTGGTTGGTGGCATTCATGTGGGCATTAAGGGGGAAGGAGCATTCTCCATCACAGTAGTTGGCTGCGTAGCCGTCAGGAGCAATAATCCAGTCCTTAGAGAAACACGTGAAATCAGTTGGTTTTGGGATGAACAGATGAACAAAAATGAACAGTTTTGTTATTATTGGTTCAGTACAGCTGCTGTTGGTAAATTCAGAGTTAACGTTCTCTCTGCGGACAAATCCACAGCGCTGTCTGTGAAATCACTCAGAGCTAATCCCTCTCCTCCTTCCTTCCTTCCACTCTTTCTGTCTTACTGTTTGACTCTGATGAGGTGTCGACAGGTTATCCCCCCACTCTAATTTGTGTTTTGATCTAGTTCATCTTCAACCGTCTGTCTTCACCTTTTCACTCTTCTGACAATCCCTTTCATTATTTCCAGCTCCCTCCTCTGTCTGTGTGTGTGTGAATGATTGCTGGCAGTCTCCCTCTAGATGTCAGTGCTGTGTTAACAGCTGGTTGTATGTACCTCTGCCCTTCTCTTTTATTTCTTCCTCTGTATCTAAGTAAACACGTACACACACACTGTGATTTCCATTTAACCTTTTCTATGTCGCATCCTCTCTTGTTTCTAATGTGTACTGAGTAGTGTACTTTACAGAGTCCTGCTGACAGGTTTCTTTCATTTACTACTTTATCGTGTAGAAAAACTGAGACGTGCTGTTGAAATTACACTTTTTTTCTTATGTTAAAGTATCTCATGGAAAAAATAGTTATACTTTACACTGAAAGAAAGGGGAGTTCCACTGGTGCAGCCCACTAGGGCTGTACGTGGCCCACAATCTAAAGTGCCTTTGACATCCCTGCTCTGGGTGACGTCTGACTTCAAGGCCATGTATCTCACATCCCACCTCCCCTCGTCAGTTAACGGTTTACCTCCCCACCACCACCAGTGCATAAACTCTGGGGGGTTCGTGCGACTCCACTCCATAATTTAGCTACTCATACTCATTTTTTAAATATTAAGATATAACAATTTGTAGACGGAAACCAGTCTGACAAGAGACGGCTACTTAATACATCTGATGGTGGCATACTGCTTTTGCTAAGAGTTTAAAAAACACACAAATCCCCTATTATTCCAACAATCATATAATATATATAATACTATACTCTAGTCTGCATAGTAGGAACACTGATTAGAATTAAAAAGTAGTCCTGACTAGACGACTGATGTATTAGGAAACTTTTAGGTGAAGCTTAAGGAGAAAATACCTGCCAGCCCAGCTCTCTGAAGCTGACGTACAGCTCGTGTCTTCTGCATGCTGTCTTCTGATCGCTGCTGTTGTAGTCTGAAAGACAAAGAACAGAAACCATCAGGGTTCACATATTACCACGATCCTCTCCAGACACGGGGCCGCTCCACTTAGAAGCATGATTAGCATCTGGCGTCGTTTTCCACATCGTTTGTGACCCTCAGCGTGTGGAAAGTATGTCACAGCGCCATGATGATAAAACAAAGTGAAAGCCCTTTTCCTTGGGTAAATGATGTAAATATGTCCAGTGATGTCCAGTGACACATTACATACTGAATCCGAGAGCAGAAGAATAACACAACACGCCTCGCGTAATGCACTGGGTGGAGAAACATGTGAGGGCGTAGACCGGAGTGCCGGCACAAGTGCTCATTACAGCGGGCGCTGCGCTGTACGTGCTTCACATTCATCTGCTGTCTAATGCACTTGAGCGTGTGCCTATTTGAATTCATTGGCAGTTACATATTATTTGGCATATGCACACGCAGTGAAATAGTGACAAGAGTGTTTGTGGACTCTCCGCCCATCAGCTTGTCCTTAATCATCTGTGTTCGCCTCTGCGGTCGTACAGCAACGGCTCAGACAGTCTCAGGTATAGGTTTGGTTTTCAAACTAGAAGAGGTCATTGCTGGCGTCGGTCACCGCACTGAAGTCAAGACGGTGACACAGATTTTCCACTTAAGTTTGAAGGTCTCCCTTTAGCTTATTTACTCTGTCCTTTCATGGCTTTGATTACATTTTCACAACTAACCTGTCTGAGAAACAGGCAAAGTGCTACACAGTGGCACTGGTCCCATGTTCTCGATGGTTCTATATGAGGCTCTATTTGAGGCAATTATGACTCTACAACCACACACACACACACACACACACACACACACACACACACACACACACACACACACACACACACACACACACACACACACACACACAAGAGTAGCTTCTTTGAGCCCAAAACTGATTTTAATTGCAGTTAGTTGTTGGTCTTCACATCCATAATTATAAAACAGTTAACCAACTGTTTAGACTTTTGCTGAGGACCAGCCTTACAATCAAGCAGCAACCTCCATGAGAAATAAAGCCAAGGCGCAATGCCAAGACTTGTAGTTCCTCTAATAGCCACTTGAGGCAACTCTAAAAGCATTCACAGTCTGGTATTAAATTTTAAAAAAAAATCTCTTTTTACCAAAGAAAAAACAGGAGATCAGAAATCAATAGATGACGTTATTGTTGCCATCTTCTATATACAGTCTGTGGCTAGAATAATATTGGGATTACAATAAAACAATAAAAACGTTCACAGGTTTGAATCTAAATGCGACTGACCCTCTCATCCAAAACGCAGTGTTGACTTTTTCCAGTCTGACTCTTAACCTGTCAGCTCATGCACACATAGTTATTTATCACCTGCAGGCATATATAAATAGGTGTCATAGAATAAAATAAACAATAGAATAAATCAACACTCCATCCAAGAAACTGGCATTTTATAGATTTTCTTTTGCCAGAAAAGTTTGCGTGTGTGTGTCTGTTTGTCTGTCTGTTTGAGAGTGAGTCACAAGGCAGTCGGGGATTTGTCACTCAGTCACAGCCACCACCCAGCCACTCACCTCACCAAGTCACCGACAGCAGCCTTGTTTAGTCAGCTGGAGTTGGAGGGAGACGCACACAGACATATATACAAACATATTTCGGTTATGTAATGCTAATTGATTTTGGTTCCTTACATCCATACGTCTATCATTCATTACAAGCGGCGCTTCCGCTCGCAGTACGTACACATAGGCACTCACAGATGACCCGATGTTTATCTGTTTAACAGCCAAACCCACTTAGCTACTCATTACAGCGGAGAGTTGTAATTTAAATTCACCAGAGTTGGTTGCATTACCATTTCGTCATCAAATTAAATTTAATTCTGAACAGACTCGCTGACTGCACTGCCCAGACCCGTGTGTTTTAGCTGGCCTCGCCTCAAATACAAAAAGAGACACAGACAGGGAGAGGAAGAGCAAAGCTGGGTTTCCTGCTTGGATTCATCGCAGACCATAAAGATGAGGTGAAAGAGAGAGACGCATGTGAGGCCTGGCACTGCCTGTGTTTAGTCTTCATGTTTCTACCAACTGTACCATAAATGTGCAGTTGTACTTTATATAAGGACATCTACCAAACGGCACCAAAATAACTGCAATAACAAGAAAGACATACCTATGATGGGTATTTCTAAGAAGTAAAAGGCAAATCAAGAGTAATCCAAGGCACTATTTTTGAGACACTGTGTCAAGACATAATTGCTTCCCTATATTTAACTGAAATAGTATGAAGATGACACAAAGGTAGGAAGAGATGATTTTGAAAAACACAAGCTCCACGTTTGAAAAAACATCTGGACTGTGCTCCGTCACCTCTTCAATTTAATTAAATTTTATTTTTATAACGCCAAATCACAACAACAGTCACCGCTAGGTGCATGAAGCTGTAAGGTAAAGACCCTACAATAACACAGATAAAGCCTAACAATCAGGTGGCCTTCTTTGATCTAGCACTTGGTGACAGTGGGAAGGAAAAACTCCCTTTTAACAGGATGAAACAGCAACCTAAGCCTATGGCAGCATGAATAAAGAAGCCAGCAGTGTGAGAGCAAAGAGCTCTATTGGGGTGATAGTCTTCTTCTTATCAACACGACTTAAATGTTTGGGGAATGAAAGGAAAATTGTTGTTTGCTCTCACTCTTTTGTCATCAGACTTTCTGTGACAGCACGTCTGGATGGCAGCATATGTTGCTCCCGATCAGTGCTAACAGAGTCGTCACAAGATGCATCTCCAAACTATCTGCCTCCCCTCTCCTATTCAGCTCAGAGGAAACTGTGTCTATGATTCACCTCATCTTACATGAACTTGGACGCATAAAACGTCAAAGCTGGTTCTTCACAGCGCCACCTGTGGGATCTTTCTAATGACTGAATGCACCACAGTTTGATGTTGGAAACTGTTCAACTATTTATCCACACAGTCTCTCACAGACCGGTGAATCTCTCCTCATCTTTCCTCCATAATTTATCAGCCTCACTGGAATGCTCGTTTTAAGCCCAATCATGTTACTAATCAGCCTAATTAGACCTGAGACGTGTCCCACCAGGTGTTTTTTTGCACAACTTTTCCAGTCTCTGTGTGCCTTCTTTCCAACTTTTTTTTAAAAACATGTTACTGGCATCAAAATCAAAATTAGCATACAAGACTCAAAGCTTTAGAAGTATTTGTACTGCACAAAGGTATAAAATGGTTTTCATCAATCTTTTCACAGCTTTGCAACTTTTTTGGAAACAAGGCTGGAAATTCAATGAATATTTCATCTGACTAGACGAGTTCACTCTGTGAGAAGAAACAAAAGGTACCACTGGCCATGACAGTCAGCGGCATAGTGAGGTCAAAGGGTCATGTGTAACGGTCAGTCAGGATGCGGTCAGGTGTTTCCCTCGTTTAGGCTTCCTTCCTTTTCAGTAGGAAGGGCAGCTCGCGGCATGTCTGCTAATGTGGAAATAAGTTATAAGTTTACATGTCTGTGCAGTCAATGGTACATCTCCATGTGCGTGTGTGTCTCTGTGTACCTCTGCATATGTGCAAATGTTTTTCTCAGCATTCAGGCATGCACGTTTGGCTCCTTGTGAAACTGTGTGTGCAGGATTGCACGCATCCATCCTGCCTTCAAACTGAACTAGTTAGAACTGTACATGGACAATACCAATACCTTTTTAACTGAGAATCGGTCACAGTACAGTGTACAGTGTTTATATACAGGAAACAGCCAAGGATAATGGAAGAGTACCATTGAAAGAACAAATCTGATTGGCTATGAAACTTGGCTGACCTGATACAAACCTGAGGTGATGTTTATAGAAAGAGAAAACGACACACCTCTGAGCTGAACTGCTACCCTGCAGCACTGCAGGATGGTAGAGGTCTCAGGGTTAATATACAGAAACATACCAATGCATACTGGAATATATTTGTGTACTACTTAAGGCATTTCTGCAAATAGTGTAGCATATGCAATACTTTAAATAGTGAAAAACACACTGTTTCTAAGTACACACACACCCTTGTTATTACACAACCTCTCATAGAGACCCCCCTACTTCCTCATCCAGGTCGAATTTATGATGCGTGACATTCAGCTTTGGGTCAAATCACAGCTCAGGGTGGAGGGTGAATGTAGCCCACCTGCCCCCTCCACACAGCATGAGAGGCCTTCACTCAATCAACCAGTCTAGTGATGTCTAAAGTTTGATAATCTCATTTTATTCACTGCTCTCTAAGGTGACTGTATTTTAAATATGACCTTGAGGGTTAAAAAGATTGAAGTTTATATACTTTTGTTTGCTAGAATGATCTAATGTGCCACTAATTAGCTAGATAAACATCCTATGCAGTCAGACCGGCAGGTCAAAGGTTCAGTAAATCATAAGTAAATAAGTGTGGCTTTGCTGTGCAGTTCAGAGTATCATATTTAGCGACATGCTTCTTTTTCCCTCTTTCTCACACATCTCCGCACAACTCCTTTTCCCTCTCGGTCTTCAAAGCCATCAAACATTTACAGTCTGTGGGGCTTTTTAAGAGGAATAAAGCTGATATTTACTGCGGGCTTTCATTGAGTGTAAAGGCCCAGATTTGTGGTGCCCATAAACCACATCTCCCCTTCCTGCCTGTAAAAATTTAATGCCACACAGCTACCACTGAGCTCCGGCTCCCATGAGGCTTCCATTCATTTCTTTTTCCTTTCCTTGACAGAGAGCAGAGGTGAGAAGAGACAAAAACTGACTCAACGTGTTATACTTGCTGTATTAATTAAAAGCCTTAGAGTGTGTGTGAGTGCTACTGTAGAGTTTGACATTAAAGTAGTCGGTTTAATTAAAATACTGTAAAAATACAATCATTTAGAAGCTTTCCTCCACATAATATGGAGATGCTAAGCTACGCTGGTTAACTTAGCTTAGCATGAACACTGGAAACAGGGGGAAAAAAGCTAGCCTGGCTCTGTTGAAAGGCTAAAAGTTTGATGTGTAAGGTGAAGTCTGTTTATCCAAAGGTAGTGCTAGGCTAAACAGGTTAGCTTTTATGCTAAACAGGCTAATATGAAGATCTCTGCAAGAAAAGCTAACGAGTGCGCTCAATATCATGACTGCAACTTTAAAAAGAGGTATTTTGGTGTTTGTAACTTCTCTTGGCCCTTTGACAAAATGATGGACCTAAACTCTGAGACGCAGTGCACTTACAGCCTGCATTGCACATGTACATGTCACAGCTGTCTTTCACAAATTAAGTTGGAGGTGGCAAAGCGTTTCGATGATAACTGTGATCTTTGAAACATAATAATAACTACAATCAGAACTATGTCATAGCACAAGCCACAGCAACTATCTGACATAGAAGATTTGAGTTACAAAGGGCTGTAATGTGGATATTTTGAAATCTAGTGGTACAGTAAAAACAGCCGTGAAATCCCTGGACTAGATAGACAGATAGGTGGATAGATTATCTTTAATGAAACTTTACTGACCCCACAAGACAAATTATTGAGTCTGAGCAGCAGGATAAGAATAAAAAAGTGCAGTATGCAATAAATAAACAACATAGTCCCAGTAAAAGTGCCACATGCACATAGAGTAGCCCTTATACTTTGAGATATTGCAAAAATTCACATACACAACGGTGATAAAACAAACAAACAAAGAAACTAAAAAAGAAAACAAATGAGACAAGCTAAACAAGAGTAAACAGTAAGACTGAGATCATGTAAATTGCATTAATAAATAATTTGTACACTATAAGAATATGTCTTGCATTCAGTAGTAACACATAATTCATAAATGACTGATTTTTAGTGAGGGGGAGGTGTAGACATGGTGGTTAATTATGGAAAAATCACCTCAGATATCACTTGCTATTCAAAGCAAATATCTTTGTCCTTTCAACATGACTTCAGAGGATTTTAAGACCCAAACCATGAACTCCACTTTCACCTTCTTCTTGAACTACATTCAGGACCAAATATTTGAAAATAACACTAATGGGAGGGAGAAAAAAAGCAGGATTTCCTCTACTGAGATGGCAATGTAAACGGACACTGTAGCACAGAGCTCTGCCGCTGCGTTACGGCAGCTTACCTAACAGTGTTTAACCTGGAAATGTTTCTCTGCGAGTAGACAAACATCCATTTGACCGCGTGATAGTAAAACTCTGCACTAAAACCGATTCACATTGAATTCATCAGGGTGGGGCTCCTACTGCCGGTTCCCACCCTGTCTATTGAATAGCAGGGGAAACACTGCTCCTTACTGAACATAAGCACTGTGGCTCTTTAACACTGAGACTTTTAATGTACTGTATGACTTCACTTTAACCCTTCCCCGCCACTCTTTGAACCTCAAACTCTGGAAAAGCCTGTAAATTATATTTATCTCCGGTTGTTCCGAAAACACGAAGATCTTATGGTGCCAGTTCAGATGTTATAACTGCACAGCTCAGATTCAGCGTGTCAGTGACATAAAAAGAGTCACAGAAACCCATGCGGGCCAAAGCTTTTCAAGCCGCTCCACCTACAGCCTATGGTTTACTCCAGCTATTTCTTAATTCCAAAGCGAGAAAAAAATAGCAGGTTTTACAGTAGCAATTACATAAATTCCCATAGAGGTGGCGGCAGTGGTGGTGGTGGTGATGGAAAACTCAGTCCCAGTGTTCAAAATAAAATCCTTCACCCTGAAGGAGGAAGGAGCGTGTCCCAAAAGTTGTGAAGACATGAAAGGAGAATGTCACTGTTGCCTCTGACGTTCCTCCCCCTCCCTGCAGCCACTACTACTGAAGTTTATCTTTCTTCCTGTCTTTCATCACAGAGGTTATTAAACCCTGCGAGGGAGCTCCGCCATGTCTAATTACGCCAACGGTAAACAAAAGGAGGTCGGGTGGTGAAGGAGCGAGGAGAACGAAGAGGAGGAGGAGGAGGGAGGAGAAGAGCGACAGATGAAAAAACACAGCTGGCTGAGCGCCGTGTTATTATAATTCTTTAAGCAATACTGTTAGCTTGGTCAGTCTTTTAGCTGTGCAACTAATGACTAGCTAGGCCTAATTACAGGCCGCCGGTGCTGTGCCGGGACGTGATATTCCTTCCCCGGATGGTTGTTAACTTCCCCCACAGCCAAGGCCCAGCCCGACTCCCATTACCTCCTCAGCCCTTCCTCGCCCACAAAACCCCAAATTACCTTTAAAGGTGTTGTATTGTTCTTTTGGCAACATACACACCAGCGTTTTCCACTGTGCACACATCAGACACACCCAGAGTGGGTGGAAATATCACGGCTGTTGTAAAAGATATTCCCGGTCTTCCCCGCACGCCTCAGAAACTTTAAAAAAAAAAGATTTACCCCACTAAACAGGAAGAACAGGAAAAACAAAAACACTGGGATAAAAGTGGCTGGTTTGAAAGCTGTGTGTGTGTGTGTGTGTGTGTGTGTGTGTGTGTGTGTGTGTGTGTGCGCTTTCAGGAGCAAAATGTGGAAAACAAAGATGATTTGTTACACTTAGAATTACACCATAATCTCAAAACTATTGCTGCAGAAATTTTTTTGCCCGATTCTGGCCTCTTTTGTCATCTGGAAGATATTTAATATCAGATGTCGATTTAAACCCAGCTCGCTAAAATGGTGCAAATGAGAAAATAACAAGGTCCAAAACCTCACAGGGATTAGAGCTGGGAAAATAAAGTTGTCCTGGTTTAAAGGTTGCTTTATAGCCCTAGCAGACCGAGCAAGGCACGAGAGTCATTTGTGGCGAATCGAGGCGCAGCAAGGCCAAATTCATGAAGACCAAATCAAAATTGACAAAAATTTATTAAATTAAAAATGGGTCTGATGATGTCAGGGATTACTTTGGGATTAAAAACATGAGGCAGTGGAATCAGGTTGACCTCACACATCAGGGGCCACACTTTGGGAGGTTATTTTTAGAAAACACACGGGCTGAATTAGTTTAAAAAGCCTCTATGTGGACGCTACTGCACACATTCGAAACAAACACGTTGCTGCCGCTCGCTCTTAGATCTCCCGCTTCTTTGGAAAAATATCCGTGAGGGTGAATTCCCGGCCAAACAGAAACTGGGGGACAGCATCCACATTTTGTTTCTCCCCATGAGCGCTCCACAAGACGGATGCTCTCCCCATCCATCGCGGCCTCCTCCCCGTCTCTGAAGTGAGTGATGCGGTATTGAAACCATATGCCCTCCTGAATTCCTCGCGGATCCTCCCATCCCGTCCAATCCCTGCAGTCCTCTTGCTGGCCACGGACACACGGCTGTCGCGAGGGGGGCCTCCCTGCTTCCTGTGTAGGATCTAAATATTTACACTCCCAGTCGTCCCGAGTGGCGAGGCGGAGAGGTCTTGATGTTTTGGGTTATGTAAAGTCCAATCCTCCAGGACGCATATTTAACAGATTGTCGTTGTTAGAGCACTTTTTTCAGCAGACTCGCTCCGTGGAAAGTTTTTCATCCTCCCGATGCAGAAGGGGACACAAAAAGCTTTATACTGAAAGGGAGCAGGGTTTGAAATCCACGCTGTGTACCCCAGAATAACTTTGTCTTTACGACATCCTGCCTTAAAGTCTTCGGACGTCTCGAGCCAAAGGTGACAGCTGGGCGGTGGAGAATACAGGTCTGGAGCCAAAACTGAACATGTGGTGAGATCTAACTGTCCCGTAGCATAACAAATGATGAGTCTTTGTTCTGTGTCGTGTCAGCCAAAGCTTTCATCTAATGCAATTACTAAGAAAAAGCCCTGCAGGAATTTAACATACAACCTCTGGTGTTAACAGCAGTGCCGCGTAACCTACTGAGAAAGTCGCTGCAGATGCTCTGAGCAAACAGAAGATCGAGCCAACAAATCTCAGCAGAGGGTTTTGCAGGGAGTAGCGATGAGAGCAAACCTGTCCTGGAAATGCTTCTGCGTACCGTACAGATGTTAGAGCCATTAAGCAGGGAGCAAAAGAAAGCAAAGCAAAGGTAAATCGCTACCTAAGTAGCCAGTCAGGATGGGAGGATTTGCAGCTCTATGTGAGTGCAGACAAGAGCTGTGATTAGACAAGAGGACCAAAGATAAACCAGTTATAGCCAAGATTTGGGTTACTGTGGCACATCCTCTAACCTCTTTGGTCTGATCGTTAGCTTTAGTTGGCATCACTCTGTGCTTAGATACTCGCAGCCCCTGGAAGCACACTTAGGCTTACTATGGCTCATCATTTAAAGTCCAACAACGGGTGCAGAAAGCAGATGCACTGGATTCACGTACATCTAAAGGTTTGTGCGCCTAACTTGGCGAGGATAAGACCAGTATCAACAGCAAGCTGACTGAGGACTACCTTTACATACTGCAGCAGTCACACAATGAAGCCTCACAGGAGCAGCTTAGCTTTAAGCACTATAAAGGTCCAGAATCACACAGCAGGTGGAAGGCTGCGGATTATGGGTCGATTTAATTTGAAAAGCTTGTGAGACTCATAACATCAGGCTCATACCTTCACATTACATCATCTGTTGAGTAGGAAGAGAAGCAAGCAGGGCTAATGAGGAGGTCCGGAGGATGAGGTCACCTGTCAAGATGGATTCACCGCCTGCGCCTTAAATCACTGAATATTCAGTAGCTCACAATTCTGTGAGATCGTGTCACGTTGTAAATCTCTAGCAAGACTTACTACACAGTTTACAGATGCACCAGAGGTGTGTCAGTTTAAAGTCATCTTACCATCATTCACATAGCCTGTTCTTTAACGTTTAAGCCCAAGGTTCTTCCTCATGCACTCTCTCCCGGCCACCATGCATTTAAGTCACTCCTCAGAGCAGAAACGGTGTATAACAAATATAACAAATAACTATATTCCCTGCTCAAAAGACATGTATTGGGAAAAACTGCAATACCTTAACCATACAAAGAAAACAAAAAAATGGGCTACAATTCTCATCTGATCGGCACTGATTAAAGAGATCCGGCAAACGTCGGGTCTAATCTATTAAGCATTTCAAAGAGGGATAATAAAACCAGATTTCAAACACATGCTACCCATCCGCCATTCTCTGCGGGCTGGACGTCGGTGACATCAGTGGATGTAGATCATTTTTGCTATTATGTTACTTTTGAGTCTGATTGCATTCACGACTTCACTGCGTAATGAGGTCAGTTAAGGTTCAGCGTTCTTGTAGACTGACCTGCTGGGCCCGGCCCTCTAGATCCCTCTGGCGGTTGTGCGGATCGATTGCGGTGCGGCTGGCGCCGTCTCCCACTAGCGGAGCGGACGGTGCGGATGTGCACTTCACTGACTTTAAAGAAGGCCACCATGAAAGGCTGCTTATCCAGTGCGCCGTCGCGTCCTACGAGCCCCGCCTCCTTGGAGCTGACGCTCTGTCCTGTTTAAAAAAAAAGATCACAGTAAGTACGAACCACAGAAGATCAAAAACTTCCAGCAATGACTGCTGACCTTTACTTTGCTGAGAGAAAGTGATGCATTTTAACTGCTCCAACTATGGCTTTGTATTACAAAAGAGATGTGCAATTGAATCCCTCACCGCCGCTGGTCTCCACACTGATCTGCAGACCCAGGTTGTGTGCGGGACTCATCACCCACAGGTTACTAGTGGCAGTGATGTCAAACTCCAGCCAGCCCTCCTCAGCTGCCCACAGCCTGCGAGACTCCAGCAGGAACAGATCTGCCTCTCTGTGACACAATGGCAAACAAACACAAGAAGAAACTTATCACACGAAACATTAGTAATACTTGTGCCAATACTGGCATTTGTACATGGATGTACTGGAACGGTATTAAAAATGGTTGTTGTCATCTCATCTGACCAAAGAACGTGCTTCCAGTTTGCATAATCTTTCTCCACTCGTGTCCTGGCAGTTATTCTGGGCTCTTTAGATATAATTCTCACTAGTTTTCTTCCCAGAGTCTTTGAAATATTGCCCTTCCTACCTCTGACAGGCTTGTTCTGCACTGTGTGGCTCTCTTTCAGTGTCTTGATGATTTTTCTCATTCCAGTTCTTCACATTTGATAACTTAATACTAAACTCACATATTTTGTTTGTGGTGGTAAGATGCTTTCTCAAGTGACAGCTCAAACTGCTGCTGAAGTTTTTATACTGTGTGTAAATTGGAAGATAAAGTGTTTTAATGTGATTTTCCAATCTTTGACCATTACAAGGTTAAAGCACATCATTGCATAGCAGAGGTTTGTCCTTTATAAAAGTCAACAAGAACACCAGTTTCCAGGGGGGCAATGATACTGAGCCTGGTAATTTATGCTATTGCTGAAATAATTCTGTCATTGTTCAAATAGAAATAAACTACACAAATAATTTTGTCCTCATCTGTATTAAGTCAATTAAATACAAGCTGCTATTAGATATTATATTGCACTGCTAAATGTGCTATGATGGACCTAATGCCTGAACTATGCTTCCAGGTAACTTGACGTCCACCCCCCAAGAAATGTAACTACACATCTGTTTGACGCAGCCCACAACGACTGAATGTGGAAAGTTATAATGTGGAGTTTCCAGTTACGTCGTAAGTCACGACATAGATTTCCCGCAGAAGTCTAAATTACGCTTAAGGAGTCCGCTGTGCTGCTTTTCACCGGCAGCAGATCATTTTGGGTCCATGCAGCTTTACGTTTTTGCCTTTTTGATTCAGGATTAATAAATTCTGACTCAGTAAAACTTGCTGCTGTGTGGCTCTCCCTCTTTGATGTCCTCAACAGAAATGACAATTTATATACATTTGGTTTACTGCATTCAGTCTTATGTATAAAACACATGGGCAGCAAAGAGCATCACTGAGATCACGCAACACTAGAAAGGGCAGATCTACCGCCTTAAGAAACCAAAGACGCAGAAGCTCTTGGTTTCTATCGAGGTAAGAGTATCATAACAAAATGACAGGAAGATGGATAGTGGCACTTAACAAAAAATGCTGGGATACTGTATTCTACTCTAGCGTAGATCTGACCTTAAAGTCTACATCTCTGAGGGACTCCGAACAGGAAGGAATTAAAAGTATGATATCAGGCTACATGCATGTTAATATCATTTACAAAAAAAACAAAAGTGAGTTCATCGAATCAGGCTTCAAATGTGTCAAAAGAGGAGGGAGGTAAAAATAGTGACAGCAGAGGAGATGTAAGGAAAAGACAGAGTGTGAATGATAAGAGGCCTCTGTCCTCCCACCGTCCCATTACAGCAGTAATAACACTGCGGCGGTCCTGTCAGACACTCCTCCACGAGACACATCAAAGCCTCGCAATCATCCAGGTGTTCAGAGAATGTCCCTGCAGTCATGCTTCAGCAGCCTCTCTTTATTGCTCATTAATGAGTGTTTCTGACGGCTTCCGTATGAGCACCTACACCCTGTTTTCCTACACGCATATGGTACTCCACCCTACTGCTGAGTTTGCACATTTGTCCCAGGTGCACTTGTGTTTCTGCCTCATTGTCACGTAACGCTCGCGTGACAGAACAGCAGGGAGTCAGTGAGAGAGACACCTGCAGGGTGACGGTCTACTGTACGAATGTGTTATTGACTGGCTGCTTTAAATGAACTGGAATAATAAGGTCAAGAGTCAAAGTCGTGTTTCTTTGTACCATAAATCCCCTTTATGAGTCTTGTCAGTGACTTGTTAAAATTGTTATCCAAGGCAAGAAAGTGTGACTCGCAGCTGGCCTGGTTATTTCACATGCTTTCGTCTTTGAAACTGGTGCAATGGCATATTTGTAAGACCTTAAAAACGATACACGAGTCAGACATCTGGAGGAAAAGACAGAGATTGTAAGAACTAACTCTCCTGAGCGGGTACAGGACAGTCTTTGTCTTTTCTCAACACAAAGTCAGGCCGGCCACCTTTTTTTTTTTTTTTGCATTGTAACCTGTCACATTCCTCAGCCGGGTGTCAGGCTAATTAAGCGCTCTATCATTACAGCTCGGAGTCAGAGCACGAGTCAGGTTTTATGGGAAGGAGGAGCACGAGAAAGTTAACGGGCTTCCCGCTGATTATGAAGGGATGGTTTTGCAAAACGGGGAAAAAACAGTAATGTTTTTTCTCATGTACGTGACAATACCTCAGATGATATCTGCACTGAAGAGATCGAATAATGTAAAACTGCAGTTACAAGGCGTTATTTATACATGCAGTTTATTTCTCCATCTGATAACAAGCAGGCCTTTTCTTAAAGGCATATAAATGGACATATTTTATCTCTATAACCTGAAAATATCTCCAGAAATAAAAATGTTTTTACGGGAGAGAAAGCGAGAGCACAAACCAGCCACTGTAGGGACAAAGGAGGAAATAAATGTACTGTGTGTGAATCCTCTGACAGACTGAATTGGTTTTATTTAACACAAAAGAATTAATCATTCATCAATGGCTTTTTAAGGAGAGAGTTCCTTCAGCGTGTATTCACTGATAGACTAAATATATCGAGCTATGTAAGGCTAAAAACAGATATCAGACATTCTCTCCATGTTTGTGCTGGTCGACGGCGGGCGGGCTTGATAAAACACAAATGTTATTCAGAAACTCTGTTTATCTAGCCCTGCAGTCTTAATGTACAGTAAATGTTTAGCATGCATTAGCCGTGCTTTTTCTGGTGAGGATTTTGAAGTTGTGCTATTTCTGTAATGCTTGATTTTACATGATAAACACAACAGCTGCCAAAAGTATGTGCAACGCACGGGGAGAAGGAATGTGAATGCTTTTGGAGCCTACAGGAACCTACCCGCAGGGCCATCGACGTGCATGTGTTTCACTGCTAAGAGCTGCTGAAACCCAAATAATTCAAGGAAAATTTAGTAGCTCAGTCCCAATACAGTGTTGCGCAAAAGCCTTGGTGCTGAATCTCATTTCTTTATATTTTGCTGCGCATCGAGTTAGTGAAACATGCAAACAAACATGGAAATACAGTATCCAGTTAGCTTGTACAACAACAGAGTTTGTACAATTCGATCTTGAAAGTCAGAATTTGGTATGAACTTCTTTATTCTTCAACAGCCTGAATTCTCCAAGGCAGCTTCCTCGTCATTGCTTTAAGTAGTCTTCAGGAATGGTTCTCCAGGCATCTTCAAGGACATTCAAACTCTTGTTTGGATGTTGGCTGTCTTTTGTTCTGTTCTCTGCCGAGATGTCAGATGCTTTCCAATAGCATTGCGCGGTGGATTAAAGTCTGATGGTATTTTTCTGCGTTCGTAATTACATCAACTTTGACAAGATCTCCAACACCACTGGCTAAGTTGCAGCTCCAAACCATGACACAGCCTCCACCCTGTTTTTCAGACGGTTGTAGACACTCACTTTTGTACCTCTCTCCTGGGCTTCCTCACATACTGATAATTTGGCTTCTTCACTCCATCAGACATGTTGTCACTGATTTTCAGTCCAGTTCTTGCATACTTTGGCATACAACACCATTTTCTTTCTGTTTCCCTTCCTTAAGGATGGCTTCTTAATAACTGAGACTATTTCTGATAAGGCTTCAGATCCTGTCTCATGTCTTTTCTGGATTTTTTTTCCCCGTTTCTCAAGGACACGAGGTTCAGATACTGTTCATCTGCTGTAGATTTCCACAAATGTTTCTAAGGACACACTGCACACCATGCTGAGATATGCCAAGTTTTTAGCTAATGGCTCTTTGGAAATGACCTTGTTTGTGCAAAAACACTATTTTATATCTGTCACACTGTGTTATCTTCTGTATTTTTCATAAATTCAACTACTATTTGTGCTCCACAGCTTTGGTAATAATCAAATATTCTCAGCTTCAGCCAGAGAGGTGGGGGTGAGTAATTTTATGACCCCCAAATCAAACCCATACATAAGTTACAGATATCTGCTCTGCTGTGATCTCACTGTAAGTGAGACGGATGTAAAGTGCTCGAGCCAAGATCGTGCACATTTAGCACGGATAAAAAAAATTCATACAACTGAAAACCAGTAAATGATTATTATTTATTCAAGTACATTTTAAGAAATGTGAATAAAAGAGTATGCAAGAAAACCAAAACTCCCATATTTAAGATTTAGTGTGGTATACACAATTCTGAGATTTATTGTTTATCTAAAAAGATGATCAGTGCTAATTCACTTGGACATGATGTGCTAACATTTTGTCAGTTTTACTGGAAACCATTCGACTTTAGTGAGACGCGTAAAACCACAAAACTTATTACTTCTTTTTGTTTTTCCCAAGTTAGTATAAAAATACTTTTATAGTTCTGCACAAACACAGATGAGACAATCAAGAGAAAATCTAACAGCGAATCGGACTTCAGCATAGACGTTGGAAACTCTGTAAAAGTTTATATGCTACCTGTCAGGGTGCTCCTTGACCACCTGGTAGACTTTGAGCAGGAAGGTGTCATTGCGGAAAGCACGACTCACGCACTCCTTGTAGAGGCGAAACTCGGCGGCGGTGATGGCCTCGCCCTCTGGGATCTGCGAGAGGTTGAACTTGAACTCCTTGTGGTGACGCCTGTGCGGTGAGAGCTCCCTGTCGTACTCCACTGTGGGTTAGAAACACATACGCATGCTTTTAGGACCATAGCTCACACAAGGCGAGATATAAACCAGGGTGAGGAAAAAAGCTATTAACGTAAAGCTAAATGAAGCTAATGTTCATCAGAAAAAATGGCAGGTTGATTTGTGCTTCTACGGATCAAATGGTAATCATGTCTTTTGGCCCATATGCTCTCTTTTCAGCAGCTTGATTCAAGCTCATGATCCATTTTCCACAAATAGGATCAAATTATAGATCCGCAAACAGGGTTTCATCGTAAATACGCAGTAGTGAATGATGAGCGGATATCCTTTTCAGACACGCCTTTAAAGTATGTCAAACATGTGATTTATACATAAACTCTAATAGGTTTCTTGGCTTCCACTTGCTATAAATAAATCCCTGTTATCATCAGTTCACAGCAAAAGGCCAAAAGCAGCAAACTTAGAGTCACTCTGCGACCACTTCTGACAGCGTGAAATGACGAAAACCAACAAAATTCTCTCCCTCCTATGTTTTAAGTGCAATATGCACCATAATGATAATGTGCTCTCCGGGGAATTGTTTCCGTCTCTGCTGGAGGTTTCTCTCCCACAGCGAAGGACCCGGAGAATCGACAGACACGGGGAGTAAGATGGGGACAGGAATAAAGAGGACAATTAGAAGGCTGTGTATAGAAATACCCAGGCCAACACTAACAGTAGATGTTATACTCATCAACGCGCTATTCTTACCCCATCACACTTTAAATAGACTCTCGTACACCCCACAGGCATGCTCACACACGCTCTATCATCATCTGCAGTTACCGCTCAGTGCAGCGAGGTTCAGCAGACTTTTCACCCCCACCGACTGAGCGCAGACCAACTTGGTACCACAGTCAGACGTATACTACCACCTCAGTTTTTCACCCACTGTGAGATCGAACACAGGCCACGTTTTCACACGGCTTAGATCCATCCTCTGCCTTGATCCATGGCCAGTCTCATGCTCCAGTTTGAACTGGTCTCGCTCCCAAACTGACCCACATGTGCAGCAAACGCCTCCAGAGAAACACAGCCACCACATCTAACCCGCTGTTGGAATACAGTAAACATGGAGGGGGCTGCAATGAGCCTTTATGCTCTCATTTATACATTTATGTGCAGCTGAAGGCAGAAAATGTATAAACATGACAATGAGGATGAGAGGGGAGATAAAAAGAGTAATTATGGCTTTTTGCTGAGCAATGGCTGTATTCAGTTGTGTGTGGGCGTGTGATGTAAATAGCTTCATTCCTGCAAAATTTCAGGATGTGCACTTTTGTCACTGCCTGCATGAAAGACTCTTTGGAAGGATGAATGATTTGTTCATTGTTCAGACAAATCAGAAGTTTACAAACACAAACCTGACGCTCCAAACCAGCAAACTGCAAAAACCGCAAAAGCTTTTATGGAGGTTCTCACACTTGATGATCAGTTAATGCATTTGAGTGCATCGATTCGCAGCACCTGGCTGCTACTTACTCTTAATTCCTGTGGAAGCAGGACTGCATCGAATCCTGTGAAAACTGTCTTTTTAACTGGATCATACCAAAGCTAAAGTACCAAAGTTTAACTTATACTTTGTGCAATTAAACTTAGTTATTGAGACTGTACAAAACAGGGGGAACACCAAAGGAGCAACACAGAAGTCAGCACACACTGACTAACACCTCTATGAGGAAAATGTTACTGAAATATATCAAATCAAAGGTAAAGGATAATACGCTTGGTATAAACTAAGTATTTAACAATTAAGTAAATTACATTTGACTAGATTACATTCAATAAAATAACATGGAAAATTACTTAAAGTCAGCATTTAAGGCATAAATATTTATTGGAGTGCTGAATAAAAGTTCATTTTATTAATTATAACATAGAAACATGTTTCCCAAAGACTTTAATTTAATCTGATCAAACGTTTGCCCTTTAAACCAGGGCTTTTCCCAAGTTTTGGCTTCAGGGACTCCTTATAGACCAGCAGTCTCCAACCTTTTTTGCACCACAGACCGGTTTATGTTTGACAATATTTT
The DNA here is from genome assembly GCF_051167445.1 of Perissodus microlepis. Lineage (NCBI taxonomy): Eukaryota > Metazoa > Chordata > Actinopteri > Cichliformes > Cichlidae > Perissodus > Perissodus microlepis. The sequence continues at coordinate 11,758,056 of NC_140469.1, read as the reverse complement.
CACGGACCGACCTTTAACCTCCTAGGACCTGGCGTCCACATATGTGGACATCACATTTGGGGTTTTCTAGACCAAAATACTTAATTTTTCTCTACAAGGGCCTGATATCCACTTACAAGGACATTATATTGCCACTGTTCTATCAAAATTTAAAACCAATGTCCTCGTATGTGGATGTCATTTGTCTCAGAAACAAAAATTAGGTAAAAAAAAATAAAAAAATCTGGCAATTCTTTGTTTTTACATTCATCAGGTCCCAATCAACCCAAATAGCAAAGAAAAATTTAAAATGCATGCCATGAAAGAGTTCGGGTCTTAGGAGGTTAAGGTGTCGCAGATACAAAAAAAGGAAGATTTATTCATAACACACGGGAAAAGACCCAGGGAAACTGAGTTAATAATAAAAATGATAAAACCCTGAAAACCATAAATTTCACACCTGAGCCTCAACTCTCGCGGACCGGTACCGGTCCGTAGCCCGGGGGTTGGGAGGCCGCTGTTACAGAGGACAACATTTTCCAAGGACTTCCTCATAAAGTTAATATGCCAAACTACACAGTGACAGCAGGATAACCGACCAAAGATGACATGGGAGGGACTAAAGGACAAAGTATGCCTCCCTTATTGAAATATGTGGTCACTGGTCACAGCATGAATCAGTCAGTTATATTTTATTTAAACAGAGTCAAAGATTAATTTTGCATACTTTTACAGTCCAAATCTTAGGTAAGAAAGTTACAGTTTTGTACCTGAGCCAGACTTGTTAAAACCTTCTGGTAATTTTTATGATGTGGGGACCCACCCAGAAATGGACCGATGACACATTTTCCTCGAGTCATAGCAGAAGAGAAACTGTGTTGATGTGAGAACACTGGAACTAATCAGACTCTCCCAGAAGTGCCAGCTCCACCTTGTACCTACACCCTGCAAGGTCAAAGCTCCCCTCATCTCTGGACATTTTCAACCTTTACATGAATGTTGAATTTGAGTGAGCAAAAAGAGGGCCAAGAAGGAAGACGTATCTTTCTGGCTTCACAAAAAAAAAAAAAAAAAAAGCAAGCTGATGTGAGTTAAATCAAAAGATTATAATAAAACGAAGCATCTCAGTTTACGTCTGTGCGAGGTCTGCCGCTCTGTACTTCAAACACTTTCCACTGGAGCAAAGGAAACCACCTATGGAGAACAAGCTGCTATTCACATCAGCGTCACTGCGACTTTTATCAGATGTGACAGTGACCACTTCATCATCTTATTCCAGAAGCTGCCCACACACACACACACACACACACACACACACACACACACACACACACACACACACACACACGTGTTATGTGTGATAACAGGTCTGCTCTTGTGTTCAAGGGTGGATAGATCAGAAAAGCGTTTGTGTCTGTGTGTGGACGCCTTAAACAGAGGTCATGCACCCTAAATGACTTTACAACGCTCACTTCAACACCCCTGAGCTTGAATACAAATCACTTGAAATGTGATATTCCCCGTTTAACTGTTTTTTACTTGAAAGCTCTCTGATAGACTGTAGGTTGGTGAGAAGGTCAGGAGGAGTTTAATGTGGTGACCGTTTATTATATTTCCTGAAATAAATGGTAAATGTATAAAATAAAACAGCTGGAGCTCAAACGAAGGATTAAAAGCATATGGAAGACAGCCCTAGTCTAACTGCGCTCAAAGCCAAATTATCTCATGGACAGCTGAACTACAGCCCTTAAAGGTGTAATCATAAAAGTGAACCTACATTTGCATATTTGCTATTTATTTATAACATGTAAAAAGACAGCTTAAGGCTACTGGTTAAATCAGCTGACATTTAAATTATTCAGGCAACAGCAGCAAAGACTGCCTTGTGCCCATGTTAACGCAGGTTTGCTGCTAACTATGGGCAGTTGTGAGAAATTTCCCAGATCTTTATTTGCGCTTAACAGTTTTTCCACCAGGCTGCTGCCTTCTTTCACACACAGAGACACAAAATCATTTCATTAGCATAGCCATGGTGCTCCAACAAGCAGCTTTAGGGAAGCACTAAGACTGTTAGCCACAGACCGTATAGAATAGATGGACATAGGCCTTTGGAATTCCAGCTATTCCGGCCATCGTGGTGTTTTGTAAAGATGTGGTGAACCTGACTGGAAAACTACATTCTTCTATCTCAGCTAACTGTCAATCACAAGCTAACTGGGACAATCTCTTAGAAAATGAACATAATTCTCCACAGATACAAACCACACAGAGCTCGCAATCTCCACAGGTGTTTGACTGAGGTAATAAATGAAGTTAGCAGCAGTCATTTTCTCATAACCTTACTTATAAAAAATCACCTTCATTTGGAATCCAGCACAGCTACCTTTCAGATGGCTACTTCCATCTTTTACATACAGTCTATGGCAATACTAAGCAGTTTCCTGGAGTTCAACTGTAAACTTCTTTGTGTTTCCTGGAAACTCCAACAAAATTTACTACGATCACACAGGAGAAATCTCGATCATTCCAGGCAAAGAAAAAATCTGTTTTTGCTAAGGTGGAAAAAACCCTTATGCACCATTTTCAGAAGGCTCTGATGAAATTCAGTTTTCACATTTTCATCACTTCCAAACAGAATCTCAAGGCGCTCCTCAGCTCGCTCAGCCTCATAATGAGCCTGCTCAAATCAATCATATTGCTAATTTCAGAGAGGGGACTCGCTTTAAACAGCGTCTTTATGAAGACAAGCAATTAAAGGCATGAAATATGGAGACAGACTCAGCCTCACGTCTCAGCACAGCCCTTTGCAAAGCAGCCTGGGAGCCACAGTGTTAGCAGCTAAGTAGCATTCCAGCTGCTTCTCCACCTTCTCAGCTTGAAATTCGATTGAAATCCACTGAGCTTTCGCATCTAAAATCAAAGGGAAGCCTTCACACAAGCAGCATAACCTTTGCGCTAATCCACCATGACGAGGCTTTGAGACAGGAACACACAGAAAGGAAAAGGGATTTGGATTTGGGTGATTCACAGAGGAATTTATTCAAAGCGGTTCTAAAGATGGGAAAAGAGTTATAATTACAATATTCATAGTGAGGCATGGGTGTGTGACCTCGCTGTGTTTTCATTCCATCGCTTATCACCAGTTCTTGAGAAAATCAACACAAACATAAAGTGACAAAGTTTGTCTTTCATTCTTACACAGAGGAAATTAAGGTTAACCAGAAAGCCTGACAATCCCGGGGAATTTCGCCGATGATTCACCAAAACACTGCAGGGAATTTCATCTGTTACAAGAAGGGCAAAAAGAGCAGTAAGAGTGAGCAAGGGGAGAAGAGAGGAACAAATGATGACTGCTAGACAGAAAAAGACTGAAACAATTAATGTTTGAGAGGAAACGAAAGAAGGCAGAGAAACTGAGAAAACAAGGAAAAGAAACAGGAAGAGGCTATAAAAGAGAGGCGAGTGGATTTAGGATTATTTTAAGGAAGAAACGTTTGTGAACAACACATTAAATTGGATACGGTGAACAAAAAAAGTGATCTAAAATGACACGAGGACACGATGACATGGAGAGAGACGTCGATAAGATTATGTGAGGATGGGGAAAGATAGACTCGGCTGTAGGAGAGAGGAATACGTAGAGACCAAAGGGACAAAGATAAGACAGGGAAGAGGAAAGAGACGGTCCGAGGTGATATGAGAAAAGAAGCGAGAGAGACAGTGACAGAAGGAGAGTGAGTTGGACGATTTGCAGATTCACTTGGACACTCTGGCGGGAGCTGTTCTCTCATTTCCACCTGCGCAACATCTGGCGCTGCTCTCCAGCTCCTACTGCTGTATGTATTACAGCAACCCACACACATAAACACACACAGCACCACAACTTCACGATTCTGGGGATCTCTTACTTCCACACGCAGCCGTGTGGTCCATAAACACAGTCTACACTTGAAAACTATTATTAGCATATATCTAATAAATTGTTATGTAATGGCTTTGTGACTATGACTTGTCTGAAATGGCTAATAAATCAAGTTACATCAGAAATGCTTTCTTACATAAGATACCTTTCATTACATAATTTTGCTCCAAATTGCATAAAAACTCAGATTAACAGCTGTTGAATCAGGCTTCCAAGTCAAATTTGGAAAGCAAAAGTTCATCCCTTGAAAAAACAGACCAAAGAAGTCTGCCATTCATGCGAGACTGACTCCTTATCCCGACAGACCGACTTTTTTATAAACCAAGGCGTGCATCCCTTTAAGAAGCAAAGGAGGAAAAAGAGGAAAAGGTGTCGAAAGAAATTCTAGCAAGAGCCAGATGCTGATTGTGCAGGGAGACAGCCGGGGTGCACGAGTGGACAAACAGGCGAATAAATGACGAGAAAATCTGAATCTGACAATGACTGATGATCACAAAGATTTAAAAAAAAAACCAAAAAGATTCATCTGCCAAGAAAGTGATCGTTTGCGGAGTTACACCACATTTGAAGGCGTGAGGGAGAGCAGCAGGAGAAGAAAGTATAAACAAGGAGAAGGAAATCTACTGCATGAGCAGAGGGACGACGGCAAACTAAGAACTAAAAGAAATGGGACTCATACCATGGACGCACCAACTGTTAAACCACGGATCTGTTTTTTAGCCCTTCAGCTAATTTTTTGAACATTTACCTCGGGCAAAATGGATGTGACACATCAGATAAATATCAGCCAGTATCGACGGGTAATTACCATCTTATATGCCGATATCGGTCAAAAAGGATCAATATCGGCAGATGCAAAACCGATATTTGTCTGCGATAACGATACATGCCTAATTTACAGTATAAACACTGACTGAAGAACTGCACTGTTCTTCAACATAAGGAAACAAAAATAGGGATTGTCCAGTTTGTGGTCAGCGGTCAGACTCTAAATGCCACGTAGCAAATCCCTCTGAAGGACAGCTGGTTGACGGCCGCCTCTATCACATCCCTCCAACATCCTTCTACACGTCCTCCAACCACCGAGCAAGACAGCCACCACCTTCTCTCTCTACTCTGCTATTATCCTCAAAGTTATCGAGCACGTAAGGAGTTCTTATTCACAATAATTAAGGAAGACATCCTGAATCAAAACTGCATTGTCAGTTTTTCCATGTTGTAGCCTTGCATGCTATAACCCGTCCTACAATATTACTGAGAGCAGAGCACCTGTGACCCAGATAATCTAGTCTTTAGGGATCTTTTATTAAGTCTCTCACTGAGATTTTACCATGTTGATGACAGGCAGAGAAATTTGGTTCGTTGTGCCAATTTAAACATTTTTATTTCTTATCCTCACAGTTTCAAACATTTGAGACACTTTGTGCGAGCGATTTTACCTCAGTCCTATGATGTTTTCTGTCACAGCTCCATTCATGCAAGACTGCTTAATTTTTTTCTGAGCAGCAGCAACACAGGGCCTTACACAGACTAATAACACGTCCAATTCTCCTTCATTTCCCAGTTTAGCTAACATCAGCTGCTTATAGCAGACCTTTAAGTGTTTCTTTTCTACTGCTTGCATCCATCTATATATTTAACTTTTCATGAAAAGCCTGTTCCATAATGCACATGTGTAAAAAAAAAAAAAAAAAAACAGTTACTTTGAGTCTTCATCCCATCAGGAAATAACCAATGCTGTCATTTGGTAGTCCTGTTTCAGGCACCAGATGATGCTTGTCTTTTTCCTCTCATGGAAGAGAACCCCCTTGTTAAACCTTGTTAAACTAAGCTGGGCACAAACATCCAGAAGGGTGTGTAAAATATGACAAAACTAGAGTAAATCCTCGTAAAAATAAACAAAAAAGGCTTTTTTGATCTACTATTTTCTATTAACTACAAAGTATCTGAGTGAAATAGAGACTGAAGTACAGATAGAGTGAATAAGGAGGATTAAAAAGTGTGGACATTTTCACAAACACCCTTCAAAATGACCCTTTAAATTTTTGCACACCAAGAACCTGTCAACATTGTTAAAGACTGCGGACGGCTAAACCAATAAAAAATGATCTGGATGTGCAAAGCATGAGAAGAATCCATCTGTGTTTATGTAATTACAGCCCATAATCTGTCTGGTTTTTCTCTCAGACTTGATGGTTTCTGAGGACACATCAGATATGTCCATGCCTTCTATTTATCATTAATTTCTCCCAGCTCTCATCTAATTAAAGCTTTGGCCTGTCAGATTGACTTTTTTCGGGAAACGTTTCTCTTCGGCGATTGCCACTATTTCATTCAGAAAGAAAACATCTCATTAAGTGGAAATCTTTATGCTGTAAACACCAGTCTTTTTGAAGAGGCTGAAGCCAGATTTTATGCCTCAAACTCTTTAACCTTTGGCACCGGTGCAGTGTGGAAAGATAAAACATTGAGACATCTGTTGACTTTGGTACAGCAGAAGAATACTGGCAGCTTTCAGGACATTTACACACACTGAAGCAGCATGAGTGGCCTGAGGTGTTACCATTATGCTTGGCTGCCACCAGGAGCTGTTTTTGCACTCTGCTGAGTAGTTTGGCTCTTTGTAGTCGGGCAGCTGGCAGCGCAGCTCTTGGGGTTGAGGTATGGATGAAGGGGTCCGCCGGGAGACATCATCAGCTTTGAGCAAGGGCATGTGTATATGTCTTTGGAGACTCATCCTGTGTTCTGATCTTCCCCTCTGACCCTGCATCAAAGCCGACACGCTGAGCGCCACAGGACCAGCCAAGGGCCACTGGCAAGAGCGCCAGTTTATATCCAATGCATGTAAGCACAACACCTAGACCTTTAAAAATGGCTCACACACATCCAGGCAAGATAATTATATGTGCATAGGCGCTGAGATATACACAGATCCATGGATGCATTAAAAATATTATGATAAAAGGTCTTTTAATTTAATTGAATCTGGCCAATTATGCTGTTGTGACATCAATGGCTTTCCCACTTGGGGAGAGAGACCGCACTTGGACGAAACTGCCTTTAGGGCTTTCTGCCAGAAGGCTTTTCTAACACATGGTCAAAGCTGTGAAAGGGTCTATTTTAACCCAAACCTCGACCTTTTCCAAAAACCTGACCAAACCTGTGGTTGAAACCAAACAAATAATAAAAATTCAAAAAATAACAATAAGTCCACAAAGTCTGAAAATAAGAACTCGACATTTGCTTTTGGTTTGACAAGGGACAAGAAGCCCACTCTTAAAAGCCCTGTGTTTCGACCGTTCATTCACCACAGGCTCACCAACACTTGGACCCTGCTGTGAGCACTTCTCACTTTAGTATTTTTCCAGTCGTCTGCACCAAACAGCAATCCTATGACATCACAAAAACACCACTGGTCAGTTGGAACAACAGCCTTGAAGCGGCATTAATGTGTCGCAGTAACAACACTAACATGTAATATCAGATATCCCCCCCCACCCACCCACGCAGTGGCCGAAGTCAACAGTGCGCGAATTCAGGGCCAGGCAGCAGCATTCATCCATAGCGAGGGTATGAGGCAGTGAGTCCAGCCCATTTGCAGACAGTCAAGCCCCATTAACAAACAGAGAACAGCAGCCAACAGCTCTACCCTGTGTGTCCAACAGAAATCAGTAAAGTGATTTTCGCACATTAGTCTTTACTGATTACTGTTAAGTGTTGCTGACAGATGGTTGAAGACAGCCAAGGCATGCATTTAGTGCTGGAGTGGCCCAGGCACATATGAAACTATTGAGAATAGGTTTGAGTAAGAATCTACACGTCTTAAGGGATTTTTTTAAGTAAAGATATGTTTCAGGGCAGCACGGTGGCACGGTGGTTAGCACTGTTGCCGCACAGCAAGAAGGTCCTGAGTTCAATTCCACCATCAGGCCGGGGTCTTTCTGTGTGGAGTTTGCATGTTCTCCCCGTGTCTGCGTGGGTTCCCTCCGGGTACTCCGGCTTCCTCCCACCGTCCAAAGACATGCAGTTTGTGGGAATAGATTAATTGGATAATCCAAATTGCCACTAGGTGTGAATGTGCGAGTGAATGTGAGTGTGAATAGTTGTTTGTCCTTGTGTGTTAGCCCTGCGACAGACTGGCGACCTGTCCAGGGTGTACCCCGCCTCTCGCCCTATGACAGCTGGGATTGGCTCCAGCACCCCCCGCGACCCTGAAAAGGATAAGCGGTAGCGAATGGATGGAGATATGTTTCAGGTGTGAGTCTTAGAAGAAAATAATACCAAACAGAACTCTGTCATCTGTGGTGCACAAGAATTGTGCTACTTAGCATATCAAAGCTTTACAATTATTGCCTTTAAGACTGAGTTTAGTCACCTTTCTCGCTCACTATGTGTTAACAGACCTCTCTGCATTGAATCATACTTGTTAATAATCTCTGGATCTCTTCCACAGCATGGCTTTTGTCCTGTCTTTCTTCTCTCACCCCAACCGGTCGCAGCAGATTGCCGCCCCTCCCTGGGCCTGGCTCTGCTGGAGGTTTCTTTCTGTTTAAAGGGAGTTTTTCCTTCCCTCTGTCGCCAAAGTGCTTGCTCATATGATTGTTGGGTTTTTTGTGTATATATTATTGTAGGGTCTGCCTCAGAATATAAAGCACCTTAAGGCGACTGTTGTTGTGATTTGGTTCTGTAAAAATAAAACTGAATTCAATTGAACTTTAAGAATCTGAAGTTGAACTCTTTCCCTGTTAAAGACAATATCTGACGACCTCCCCTGTACCTTCAATAGTGAGTTTTGACACCTGAGTATAAATCAATAAAGACGTGATTTGATGACCATTAGAATATTAATGGTAGCGGCCAGAGATGGGCAGTAACGCGTTACTTGTAACGCATTACTGTAATCTGATTACTTTTTTCAGGTAACGAGTAAAGTAAGGGATTACTATTGCAAAAACGGTAATTAGATTACCGTTACTTTCCCGTAGGAACGCTGCGTTACTGCGTTACTAAAACCGTGATTTTTTGCGAGACTGTCTCATGACAGTGACGTAAGCGAGTGCGACGTTCGTGACAACAGCTGTGTGCAGATCAACAATGGATCATATATCGAGTGTGGGAGAGAGTATGAGCGTGCAGCGTTTAAAGCGTGGAAGTACTGACCTTACTTTGAGTTTGATTCCATAAAAAGTGACAAAAACATTTGTGTCCGTTGTGCGTGGGAAGAAAACTTCTTTTTAAAGCGAAAAAAAAAACCCCTAAACTTCCAAGCAAGCACCGGGAGTGCGCTACGACGTAATGGGAAACTCACAGAGAAACCCGCGGATTCTTCAACTGACCGCTGCGGCACACCTGCACCAGAGCAAACCTCCGCCTACCCTACTCCTGCTTTACAGGTGAAAATAGAGCAACAGGACCGCTTGTCTTTGATGTTATTTATTTTCTGCTGTGTTTTACTTGCATCTATTTGAAAGAGTGAGTGTAAACACACACAAAAAATATTTTATGTGCTGGAATGTGCAGAAAATAGGTTTAAATATTAAACAAATTTCTTCCAGTCAGAGAATGTTGCATATAATTAAATTTTTGCTTGATGCATAAAGTTAAAATTAATAAAACAAGTTTTAAAAAGAGACTTTTCCATTTGATTACATTTTGTATGATGGATTATGCAGAAAAAGTAGAATTGGGCTGAAAGATCTATTGCTTTATTACCTATTCAGGTTGTAAATCGTGTTTTTAAAAAGTAACTAAGTAATTAATTACTTTTGAAAATAAGTAATCAGTAAAGTAACGGGATTACTTTTTTGGGGGAGTAATCGGTAATTAGTTACTGATTACTTTTTTCAAGTAACTTGACCAACACTGGTAGCGGCAAGGGTAAACAGAGGCCACCCCTTACAAACTTCTAATGCAAACCAAGTCCTTTTGTTCTCCAAGCAGCCCTGAAATATCACAGAAACTGCTCAGTTCAGAAAAAAGCTTGAGGCTTACTCCTAGTAGACTTTTAGTGGGTAAAGAGTAAAAGTTAGGCAGGTGGGCTTCACTGTCAGCTAATTTAAATCACTAAAGTGGACTTCTCGATTGTGGTGTCGGTACCTTTTGGATCATTTTTAATGTATAATCTGACAAATAAAATGGTTTGTTGTTTGGGTGACTATTTTAACAGAAAAAGAAGTCTGTGCTTAAGTCTTTTGATGAAATAAATATTAAATATACAGTCTATGTACAGCTATAGTTAAACTATTCCTAATTTCTGGTCTGCACCATAGACAGCACAAAAGACAGATTTAATGTAATTTTATTTATATAGTACGGTGGCCCCTAGAGACAAAGCACGTACAAACTCCAAAACACTTGCAAACTCCAAAACACTTGCAAACCCCAAAACACATGCAAATTCCAAAACACGACGGAAGTGCTCCAGGACGCTAGGGGCAGTGTTGAGCTTTTGTTACCTAGTAACTACACAAGCCAGGACGTACCAATGACCGGATTTGGGCTGTATCCCAATTCAGGGTCTGCAGCCTTAAAGGCCGCATTTTAAGGCCGATTACGTCACAGCGACACGACGAAGGCTGTCCCAATTCAAAGGCTGCTCGAAATGCGGCCCTCAAATGCGTCCTTAATTTCCCTGAACTTTAAGGATGGGTCGGTGTAGCCTTCATGGCCCAACATATCCCAGATTTCATAGCGCAGCGGTGGTGTGGATAATTTTGCCGACAAAAACGGCGGAAGCGGAGCCACCGAAGAGTAAACTTTCAGAAGTAAGTACTGAATATTATGTCACTTATTTATGCGCAAATGTTTTTATAATGAAGAACATTAAAACATTACTGTTGGCCACATGTCGGGAAAGTTATGTGACATTAGCGATGTTTGTACTAACTTGGTTTTAAAGCCTTTACTTCAAAATATACGCCGTTCAATAGTTGACTTTAATCTTACAGAGAATGTGATGATTTTATGGATAAATAAAGTCAGTCATATATCCACAAACACAACAGGCTGAAAGTCAGTGATGCTGCTCGGTTTGCAGTCCTGAATATCACGGCACAAGCAGGATTCACTGCACTGTTAATGTTAGCTATGTTATATTGCTGCCTCTGTTCGGTGGTGTCGAGCCAAACGGACTTTAACGTGTGTTTGAACGAGCTGACGGTTCACTCGTTAAGCTGAAAGAAAGATGCTTTAATCACAGGAGTCACACATGTGTCCACTGTACCATCTGGGAACTCTTCTTGTTTCGTAATAACACAATCCTCCTTCTCTTGTGCTGTTTTGTAGCAGTGTATACACCTGAGACTGTCACCTGTCTGTCTGTCCTGCACTCTCTCTCTGTTTCTTTCTCTCTGATTGTGGAATAAAAGTATGAACATGTATTTATAAGTTACACTTGTGTTTGAATCCTGCAGCTTATCACACATTTGATTTCCATGTGTGACAACTGCAAGTGTCCAGAGTGAGGACAGACTGAGGGACCCACTGCTGCACATCATCTGTGAGGCCTTGCATCCCTGATGATCCACCAGGACAAACTCAGCAGTGTGTGAGGAAGAGGAGGAGGAAGAGCCAGCAGCAGCTGACAGATGGAGAGAATAGACAGACTGTTCCCTGTTTGTGAAGGACTGCTAGAAAAGTTTAGAATCACTAATTGTCTGTCCTGAATCAGTCTTATTAGGTAATGTTCAAATAATTTTATCCTCCCAGTGTTTTCAGTGTGGGAGAAAGTACTCAGGGCCTTCAGGTTACACACTATGAAAGGCAGCAACAAGTTTAACATTCAGAAACCTAAAGTATGTATCAGCAGCAGAATGGACCTAAAAATAAATGTTTGTTTCAGTTCTATGAAGCTTTGAGTATTTTGGATTAGTAGCACTGCTGTGTTTGTTGCATCATATTGCTGTAATTGTTTATATGCTTTATATATTCTGAGGTAAGTTGATCTATAGTGTTACATCATATTCTATAAGGATGTTATGTGTTTGTATACTTTCTGCCCAGTTTGACCCATTTAGCAGAAGTCAGCCTGTTTAAGGCTCTGATATCTATTCTGTATGACTTAAAGCAGTTATGACATGGTCTGATTTTCTCACCCAATAAAGGAATATTCAATATATCAGTCTACTCTTCATTTTATCAGAAACAGTTATCACAGCTTGTACATTTTCTTTTTATAAATATATGTAAGCAATGAGCCAAATTTAGTAATGCCAACATACTGGAGGAACAACATTTGTCTCTTATATATGATACACCTATATATGCACTGTCAAAGATACTTGTCTTTGAGTGAAGATTTAAGGTGATATATAAATAACTGCAACTTGAATCTGTACTGAGGCTCAGTATTTGACACAGAGTTCATGTTCACTGCTGTAATAGCTAATAATGATTAATATAATAACTATAATATTGGCCATATTATATTTACATTACCAAAGTGATATGACTTTAGTCTCATGAACAACATTAGCTAATTGTTATTTACTAACTAATCTTAAACGACTGTTCAGTACAGAAATGAAGCCCAAAAATCATGTTTTACTGTCCTGTGGTCTCAGCCTCAGATACTTATCAAATCACACAAAGCTCTTGTAGAAACAAACAAACAAATTAACAAAATATGTTCTCCTTCATTTCTGTCAAACAAAGTTGTATGACACGTTTCCAGCGGTTAGTATCATGGTTGCTAGGCAACCTGGGAAGCGAGACGGAGACTAGACCGTCCCATACAGACAAATTTGCCGTTTATTTTGCAAATCGAGCTCAACACTGCCCCTAGCGTCCTGGAGCACTTCCGTTGTGTTTTGGAGTTTGCAAGTGTTTTGGAGTTTGCAAGTGTTTTGGAGTTTGCAAGTGTTTTGGAGTTTGCATGTGTTTTGGAGTTTGTACGTGCTTTGTCTCTAGGGGCCACCGTAATATAGTACCAAATCACAGCACGAGTCACCTCAAGCACTTTTTATCGTAAAGTAAATATCATATAGGAATCGAAAGATGAAGCTTCCAGGTCTGAAAGGTGCCTTAAACGCATGTCTTTTTAATAGCCACCAGGGGGCGATACTTGCAGTTGCAAAAAGACGTGCAGTCCTATGGAAGTCTAGGGGAAAACAACACTCTGACGTGATCTCTGCAAACACTTTCCAATGAGTTTGTGGGCTCAGTCACTCATTTTGGGTCGAACTGAGTAAAATACTGAGTATATTTTTGTAAATTATGGTCATTTCAGGATATCGTCATTAGCTAAAGCCTTGAGACTGACAAGAGGTTAGCCAGTGAATATGCCGTTTCACAGTTAGATCAAACATGGAGATGATGGAAATACTCATCCCGATGCTTCAGCAAAGGACTTTGCAAACCAGTGGGTGACATCACAATAGATACAGACATATTTTACATTGCATATGATCTGCACAGTCACTACTTGTCACTAACAGACTAGCTCTTAGTTGGTGGTAAAAGTGAAAACACTAACTGCCTTAAACAATGATAGGACACATCCACTGATTTAGAATGGCAAAGCATACACTGTAGAAATAATACAGCACTTCCAGAGAGAGCTAGCTATTGCAGATACACAGGCGCACATTCATCAGTGGCCTTGATATCGAGCCTTCTCCCCTTCCATTACCTCCCACAGGTTACAGTACATAATGATCTCACTGGACAGACATCCCCAGGAACAAAGGCCCCATTTGAACCATATAATCACATTTTTCTACAGCCATCATCTTCCACATAATCCCTGAAAAACCATTTGGGTTTTTCTAAAGACCCATCCAAAACCATGACACGTAATGTCAGGCATACCGTCCCAGGACACGCACAAACACATACACACACAAACTCACACTTATCCACCGAGTATCTGATTTCTGTTCCCACTATCCCAAAGCTCCATCACCACTGTGCTGCATTCCATACAAGATGATAAAATGAAGACTGGATACACATCTATCTTTTGTCGTTTTGAGATTTTTTAAATACGTGTGGGTTTGCATGTGTGTGTGGGTGTGTGTGTGTGTCCCTAACCCTGAGGGTAGAAGGATAATTTGCAGTAATTGCTCTTCTGCTGGGGCTTTGCTAACAGATAGATATCCGAGGTATGGCTGTTGGACTGAGCAGTATCAGTATTTTCCATCAATGTACTGACAGCTGAGTGGTAGCAGTCTCAAAACTCAGCTCTCTGTGGAGACTCCAGATGTCCTCCAGGAGCTGGATATGTCATACCTGTGTGTCAGTAGGAGATTTTCTTCCATCCCGTCAAGCACAATTTGTCAGGATTAAGATGCAAACCCACTAGCATGGATGTAGGGTCCATTAAAACCACAAGGTTATGTGATTATCTGTGTTTCTCTCTGTAGTTCTTTTCAACAGCACTTTACGGTTCTACAAGTTAATGTATGCTAATTTAAAGGAAAGTATAGCCTACTATCAAGGTAAAGTGATATAGATTAGGGAAAAGAAGGTAAGGTAATAGTTAGCCAAAAGACAATTTAGAAATACCAATATGAGGCAACTCAGACTGCAATGCAGGCGAGCATAAAGCAGCAGAAGTTTACAGGTTATGCTGTTGGCATGTTAACACGGCTGGTTTCATGTATAAATGTGCACCCTAAGCACTGTTCTGTAAAAGTCTTACTTGGTTGGTCACTCTAACATTTACGGATCTCTTAACAGCTCAGCATGACAGACTGGCTTTCATTTGAACTCAGACTAATCTGATGAAAGTCTTAAAGCCAGTTCTTTATGGAAAATAAATACTAACCAGATGTTTTTCTGCACACAGGACAAAGTCTGAAAAAGTCCACCAACAATGCAACATCACCGGATTCAAAACATATTGTTTGTGTTGGTGTAGTCTCTGGAGGTGCACGGTAGCATCTCCAAAATCACCAAATGCTTTTCTTTTCCCCTGTTCATTTTCTTCCATAATTTCATATCCATCACAAATAAACAATATATAAAGACAGGGTCTGTGGCAGATTAAGGGAACTAATGATTGTAATCAGAGGTTTCACAAAATTATTGCTTCCAGCTGTTTCCAGAAGTCTTTCTCCTTTCTTTATTACACACCTGCAGAATACTTCCATTGATATTTCCAAATCAAAGGAGTGTTTACGCATGAGACACAAAACCGTCCATCCATCCATCCTCTTCCACTTATCCAATTCAGGTTCACAGGAATCCTGGAGCTTATCCCAGCTCCCATAGTTCAAGAAGTGGAGTACACCATGAACAGGTCACCAGCCTGTCGCAGTGACACAAAACTATAGCTAAATTTCTTACAATAAATTCCCCCTAAAGTTGAGACCAGACCGATCAGGACCAAACAGCTTACTAACAGTACTCTATTTCAGACATGTGAGCTCCCACACAGAGTTAAAGGTTATACGTTTTGTTTTGTGTCTGATATCTTTACTAAAGTTTCCTTCCTTAATTACATACAGGTCGTAATATCTCATATTGTCTAAGCAATTATTGAAATACAACCACCAATTTAACAAAACCCAATGCAGTTTAAGCACGGTAACCTGTTCACTTACCATAGCTCACTTCTTCAGCCTTATCTGAATGAAACATTACACACATCCCCTACCTAAAAGGGTTGTGTACCTTAAACTGCTTGTACTTCTATTGCCATCTGCTCAGTGTAGCAAGATGTTGATGCAGCTAAATCGTGCTTAAGTCACCCTGACACCAACTAGAACTTAGTACTACAACTACATCTACACTACAAATACCATGAATGAGCACATTTGTTAGCAAGTTAGCAAAAAAGTATGTGGTGGTGGATAAATAACAACCAGGCAAAAGGACATTAAACAGTGAATCCCTCGTGTTTCTGAATAATCCCAGTTCATAAAATCAAATAGAACATATAATAACACAAACTGCTACATGGTGTAGTGGTGGTTAGCACTGTTGCATCCCAGCAGGAAGGTCCTGGGTTCAAATCCACCATCTGCCCGGGGCTTTTCTGTGTGGAGTTTGCATATTCTCTCTGCATCCTTGATAAGTGGGGTTAGGTTGATTGGTGATTCTAATAATAGGTGTGAATGGTTGTCTGTCTCTATGTGCTCGCCCTCTTGCTCTATGGGACCCTGAGTTGGATGAGCGGATGGAGAACAGAGTGCTATAGTCTCACATATTTATACATCTGGAAAGTGTCACATCACAGTTTTGCAGTCAAAACCTTTAAGAATCACTTTTTAAAAATCGGGATATTATTTCAGCTTACGCTGACCATTACGGATTGGAATCATGATTGAATTTATGAGAACGAGGCGAGGTTTGCGAGCATTGCGAGCATTGCTTAGAGATAATCAGATACGCCACATTAAAAAAAAGACTGCTTGCAAATTCCAGGGAAAACTGCAATTTGCTAAAGCTCTTGCATATAAAGAAAACTTGGACTGAAAATATGACGTTTTTAAAGCTAAGGAAAAGGGACCTCACAGGATTTACAAGACAAATATGTGTGTGTGTGCGTGTGTGTGTGTGTGTTTGTGTGTAACAAAGAAGCCTTGGGAGTTCATGCACACACATTCACCCCTTACAACCACATCTATAATCTTGAAACAGCATTGGTGTCAATTTGAATACTTGAAATGGCTACAAACAATTGCTAAAATTAATGGCCAGTTACAGTTTCCCCTAAAGTCTGTAAAAACAAGTGTTCTTCTCACTGGACACCAATTCGGGCCAATGAGCTGTCAGCAAAAGACAGTGTAACATCTTTTTCACATTTATAAGGAAATTCCATCAAATCAGGACAGAAATGAGCTGGAAAATAAACCCCGCCGATTCCCCCCCCACTTTATAGGATGTTAATAAAAAATGTAATTCTATACTAAAGCAGCTGTCACAACAGCCTCTGGTCAGGCTAATGGTGGCCTACACTTCAGTTCAACTGTGATCAGCGGTCTTCACACAAGGTTACATCCTGTGGCTGGAGGAGCCGGATGCCTCGCTGGAAGTAGGACGCACAAACTGAAGGCGCCTTAACTTTGACATCCACCAGTTCAACCACGTTTAATGTGAGGTTTATAACAGTAAGTCGTAATGCATGCAAGGCAGGCCTTTCCCCTGCAGACAAAAACAAGGATTTTCTCCCTTTATTTCGGATTAATAAAGTGATTTCATTTCGACACGAACATGAGAACAAACTCAACCAAACATCGCTGGTTGACTTTGCAACAATCCTACACTGGGATGATTTATCCTGCAGTACATGGCACCCAAAAAGATGCTCCATTTAAAGCTGGTCTGATTTTAAGGACTGGCTATCCTTTGGTTGTCATTAGATACAGGGGGAAACATTTCACTGGCCAGGAGAGAGGGTGTTTTTTTGAGTCCGTGACTGCATCCTGAAAAAATATGAGACTGCTGCAAATCTATCAGCGAATTTTAAAAATAAAAATGTCTCTGGCTGTTGCCTGGTCGCAAAATGAGATCCCCAAACAAAGAACGACAGGTGGACCAGTAATAGTTTTCAAAGACACCATTAAAGTCAATATTTATTGGGAAAATCAGCGACCCCAAACAAACGGAGGGCATGATCGTTTAAAAAAAAAAAAAAACAGAGAAAAAGAAAAAAGAAGGAAAGAAACCTCTGATCTTGTTCCTTTTTTCTGCAATGCTCTTTGTCCTTGATGCTCGGCTCCTCTTTGGTTTTGGCTCTTCCTCTTTGGTTTATATGAATGATGATAGCTACCTATGGTCTTCCTCTTAGGTTGTGACCACAGACCCTCTCAGAAATTGCTCCCTCTGCTGCTTTATTAAATTGGCCACCACTCGGTGCTAAGTGAATATTCCATAAACAGAGACGAACTCCTGCGGTTTTTGATGGGCCCATTTTCAGCAAAACAAACCATTTCAGTGGCTTTGAATTATTACCAGGCCCCATTTTATTTAGATTGTGTCTATAAGGGACGGCGGCTGTCAAGAGTCCCCCTTTTATTGGCTTTCTGAGGTCTAATTGCACAGACTGTGTGTAGTCTGCACAGCCGTCATCTTCAGGTTGCTGTGTGTTCCTGCTCGTACGTGTCTGCCTATATTTATCTGTGTGTGTGCCTTTGTAGACGTGCAGCAGCACAGGCAGCAAAAAAGCCTGCTATAGTGATCTGCCGTTAAAATCTGCTTTTGGGCAGCAGGTGTGCATGCGTGTGAGTGTGTGCGCATATAAGTGTGTGTGTGTGTGTGTGTGTGTGTGTGTGTGTGTGTGTGTGTGTGTGTGTGTGTCTGGTCCCAGATTTAGAGGAGGAAGCCGGTGTCAGAGCTGAGAGATGGATCCCTCCTCAGGGATCCGATAAATAAGGAAAAAATATCTTTGAAAAAGGGAAACACAGCTGTTTCCAAAGGAGAAGGCAAAATATCGGTGGCTTTGCATTCCACAGCCACAAGGTAGAAGGCCAGCTCGCCCCGTGATGATGTTTGGGACTCTATTTTCGCTCCCCACGTGAACACCTCCCTTTTTTTTTTCTTCCTCTCTACACATCTTCTCTTCCATTATGTCGCTCCCTCCTCACCCCTCTCTCACTCTTCCCTCCACTCTGTCTGTCATAAAGACAGTCGGACCGCAGTGTGATTCCCATTGGAAGGTCCACGGTGACCACAATGCATTTCAGCGGCTTAGAGGCAGAGCACATGATCCACTGATAAACCAGTCTGGGCGGGCTTCAATACTCCCCCCCGGGCCGACTTACATGTAAGACCTACTGCTTGTTTTACACACAGGCACGGCTCCAAAAACAGCGACGGTAACAGGATACCCGGATATTCAAAAAGCAGGTGGGCCTTGAGGAAAATCGGTAGAAAAATAATCAAGGTTTCTAATAATAGGTCTGTCGACGGTGTCAGCAGAGCGTTGCAGAATGAAAGTGTAGAACGCACCGGCCTTCTCCACTTTATCTGAGCTCGCAGAGAACGTTTAGAAACTCACATCGAAACAGTCTTTTATCATTTCAGTGAAGCTCGCCGGGAACTTCCTTTAACACACATGGATAAATGTGCAACACACTGCTACAAACACGAGAGTGATCAATGCTGTCACCGCAAACAGCTGTAGAAAAAAATACATAAGTGAAAACTGAAGAGAGCGAAATGTTACAGGAATAATCAACACCGCAGTGATTAAAGAAGGAAATTAGCATTTTCATTTTAATTACAGATTACATACTAATCACGTGTTTTCATCTCGCTGTTGGAATAAATGATTTTAGAAGCAAAATCATTAGCAGGGTGTGCACGCACACAGAGAGTGGAAAACCACCCAAAATTAGTCCACATGGAAGGATGTTTCGTGGCCTAAACGAATCATTAAAGCACTGTGTGGAAGTGCAATACCTCAAAAGGAAACCACACGCTGTTAGCTTAGGAAATCTGATTAAAGTGCAGTGCGGTGTAATAGCTCGCGCTGTCACTGACTGCTCAGTGTGCAAAGATTGTGCCGAACAGTTGCTTCTAATGACTTCAGAGAGAAAGCTTATGGCTTCAAACAGGAAATCAATTGCATGTTAGTAACATTTAAAAAAAAAGTTACTTAAATATTTATTATATTTTTTAACAAGCTTTTGCCTTCATTCTTAAGGTGGTTTTGAGTGTTTTGAAAACCCAAATAAAAAGTATTATTAGTATTATTATACAGCGCAGTTGTGTAGTATAACTGTCGCCCTCACTCATATCTATTGTCTGAAGTTTGGAGGAAACATGGTGCCGTTTTTAATAAAAGTGTCCAGATTGAGGGAAATTCTGGACTCTTGACTTGTACGGGCAGGAGCAGAAACGCCACATATGCTACAGTGTTTAAAATATGTGAAATAAGACAGCGAGTCACGAAGTCTGACTATCTGAATGACTGTCAACACTTTCCCCAGCTTCCCACTGGCCACTTTAAATTATCTCATAATTTCACAGTGGTGCACGAATGCAACATTTACTGCAGTTACGGGAGTTATCTAAAGGTTCATATCCTTCATGTTCCTAGAGATATCTCTGTAGCACAACACTAAGCTGAGACATTCTGCCTCTATGCAGCTGGTTTTTCTTTTATTTGGATGTGAAATACAGATAACAGGGAGAGAGGAATGCGTCATCAAAGACATGGGCTGGACACACGTCACGTAACCTGGATGAAGGGAGATCTGAGCATATTATTCGCAAAAAAACAAAAAACAAATAAGCAAACAAAAAAACAAAAACAAATGGGAGACTTCCTCTTCCAAAAGGATTCATACATTTAAACATTGAGATAAGGTCTCCAGGAGACTGGCTGCTCAGATATGTGCACAGTGTCAGTACAGGGGGAAGCACTGGGCAGAGTTTCCCTTGCACATCCTTAGTGATAAGAACCTTTAATCCAAACTGCCTCGTGGCAAGAGGAATGGATACATTTTTTCTATGAGTGGCCTCACTTAGGATTTAAACCTCTGGCCTAATCTGTTTGGTGACACATATGTAATGCCTTATAAATTTGGAGCGTTTAGGATTTAAAGACATAATTTTACTTTTTTTGTAACTGATTGTAGAAAAAGATTAAACCGATCTTTCTTTGCTGTTTTTTCTTCTTCCTCACCTGACCGACCTTTGTCATTCTCGTTCTCCAGAGATGCCTCGATTAAGAAATTTTAGATTTAAATCAAAAATGTTGTGCACAGCATATCGAGAGCACTTATTGCTTACCTTCCTCCTTTGCACTCTTTTTTTCTCATCTCACTCTTCCTCCCCGCCCCAATTCATCTCTCCTGTCTCTGACTGTTTTCCTGTCAGTATCGTGTTTAGAAAGTCAGCCCGTGGGTCAGCCTAGGGCTCGTAAATTTGTCAGCATCGGCGCTGCAGAAAGGGGAGGCTACTTGCTCAGAAGGGTCAAGAGCACTGGTGGTCATATGGGGCCTTTTTCTCACTGCGGACTCGTAGTTGTTGTTTCAGGCACGTCCTCTTTAGAGAGACACCCAGCCTGGGAACATGCGACGGGCAGCAGTGTGTGATGAAGACATCTTGTGTGATGAAGTTTGAGTTCCAAGTTGTCTAAAGGGTACATTCAAATACTCTCTGTTTACCAGAGCAGACACTCACGGTGAAAGCACGAGTCTGTATTTGTGTATTTGTAAAGACTTGCGTTGCTACATTCATGTCGCGACCCCTGACCCTAACCCTGAAGAACGGACTCCACCCCGACACACTGATCATTGTTGTTGAGAGACCTTACGTTTCTAAATGTTCACACACAAACATATGCACATACACAAGAAAATAAACCTATTTTCTAATGTTTTTAACAGGGATATAGGTGCTACATGCTATAAATAGAAACACATAAAAGCTGGTAGGAAGACTTCTTCGATTACGGAGGACTTTACCAGTCCTCTTTAAGTCCATTAAAGTACTGCACTCTATTCTAAAATAAAAAAACAAAACAAAACAGAAAACAAGAGACCAAGAGCATCAGCAAAACACCAAAAAGGTGCTAAACTTCTTGTTAACGTGTCCATTGTAAGAACAAGATCTAAAGAGACTGGTGTTAATGGAAAACCATCATGAAGAAACCACAGCTTCCTGCACGCCAACAGCAAAACCTGGAGGTAGCCTCATAGATTGATGCTATTTTTTCTTTAGATGTCTGAACAAATCAGCATCAAGATAAAAGAAGAAAATAATTATAATTGTTATTTATTTTGTTTGATTTATTTATAGTCTTTTTTTGCATTCACAAATGTCCAAATAAAATAAAATAAAGTCCATTCAGTGACTTTTGACATATTTTTGACTGGACTAAACTGGTTTGGGCTGGAAATGATGCCAATGTGTCTTAAAATCTTAAAATGATCAAATCCATCCAAAATGCACACGTGCAAACACTAAGACATGATAGGTCCATAATTTGTTGGACAAAGATGCAATTTCTGTAGTCTCTGTACACCATCACAGTCGAGCTGGTCAAGTGTTTTGCCTCTTTTTAAGAATGTACGAGGTCTGATGCTGATCTGGACACACAAAGTTTTTGCCTCCTCTCTGATACGTTTATTTATTTTTTCCCAACCTAATGATGGCGTCCTTCACTTGCACTGACAAATCTTTTTTGTCCTCATTTTTAAAATATCAGTGAAAAGCAATTTATTGTGGAATAAATAAGCAATAATGAATGCATTTATGCACTCCTTATAATGGTGCTAGCCTGCAAGCAGCCTGTGGGGCTCCCTTTCTTCTTTTTGTTCCTTTCCTTGTTCCCATTTTTTTAATTGATCGGAGATAAATCCTTGCTTCCCGGTGGATTCACAGAAGAATGTGACACCAGGAACGTTTACCGTCACCATTTATGCCATTCCCGTCAGCCGAGAATGAGTCTCTCTGACGGGGTAAATGATGGCGTCATTATGATAATGATGGAGATTACTGGGCACAAAAGGACATGCTGAGTTGAGATTTCAGCAGGAAAAAACCAACCAGCCAGTTCTTACTACACACCAGTGTAGATGTGAACTATATTGGTGAGGGCCTGATTTAAGAAGGGAACATTGACTAATTTGATAGAATTAAATGTTTTTACATTATTTTTGAGCTGCAGGTGCAGCTGTGGTCTTTGTCTTTGGATGCCATTTCTTCCCCTTCTACTTTTATTTTATTTTATTTGTAGCTACAAACTTGGGGAAATTGGAGAAATGCATAAATCAAAACAAAGTGAAACGTGTTCTTGCATCTTCACCTCTTTCTTTTGTCCGTCTCATGTTCGCACTCTTCAGACATACAAACTCAGCCTCACACGAGCACAAAACCCTGATTCCTGGTTAATGATCTCCTCCTTGTAGACACTTAAACATGACACAAAGCCTGACAGTTTTAAAGCCCCCCTCGGGAGAGCGACGCAGGAGTTAAAAAATGTGCACAAAAAAAAAAAAGGCAGGAGGCAACGAAAGTGATTGTGTTTTCTCTCCGGGGTTTTAAATGCAGCGTTCTTCTCGCATCGCAAACCCCATGAGATACCAGGAAATAGTTAAAAAGTGACACGCAAAGACAGATAGACGTGGAGAGGAATCGCAGATGTGAGAGATGCGAGCGGAGCTTGGCGTCACTTTCTTTTAAGCACAGCAGAGCAAACAGAACAAATTCCTCCATGCCTGCACGCAGAGGTGATAAATGGGAGCAGCGAGTCCTAATCAGATGTTCCGCCGGGGTTATCGGCTCATTTCGATAGATCGTTACCAGCAGGGAGTGCGCTGCACCTCACCTCCTTATCTCGTCACACTCCGTCATCCCACGCCTCTATCGCTCCGAAGTGGAATGCCCAATGAAGACATGAAAATGGATGGGAGGCAGAGGGGAAAGGAGGAACATGGGAAGAGGTGTAAGGGAGCCCCAAATCTCAGCTGCCATCTCTTCAAGCCTGAGAGTTATGCCGTGAGAGGGAGCGATATTATCGAGGGGTGGATGAGTGTGTGTGAGATTGTGTGTGTACATCCTCTTACCGAGCACAATACAGTCAGGAGACGCACTCATCAGCACTGTAATGTGCACAAATGTTCTCCTAGGACGTTCAACAGAGTTGTCCTGTAACACTCCATCTTTTTATGACAGCCTTCTTTTTTTTATGAAGCCTGACTGGAAAAGACATAATCTCGTTAACCAGACATGTTTCCCCCATCAACCCTGTTTGTTTCTTGAGGCAGCTGTGTGTTTTGCCAGAGCGCTCAACAACCAACTCAATCCAAACATGAGAAAAAGGAAGCGCGCTGAAACCCTGAAACTCAATAAGCAGAATTATTTGTATATCTTGGGCCATTCTTGAACATCATCGCAAGTTCAAGTGAATTTGTTGCGGCAGTGAAATATCTGATACTGTAAACAGATGAAAACAAACACAGAGGTTTGTACTACGTAATTTTTCTCACCGTTGAAGGAAGGCCTTCACTGCCAAGTTTATGTTTCAGAAAAGAGCTTTTATTCCACTCTAGGATATCTTGAATTCCTCGCTTAACTTCTGGCTAATACTGTTTACGGGGTTCTCAAAGTTGAAGAAAAGTGATGGGTGGTCCTCTGTTCTGGTCCCTTTGGCTTTGCAGGAAGTGTTTCAAGACAATTTAGTGAAAATTTTCCAATTTTCCACAGTCCGTGCCTTAAACAATCGACTCTTTGATCGAAGCCAGCTAATTATTTGATCATGCTGGAGCTCTGGGACACGTACTGCTGCAGAGGAAGTGGCTTACCTGGGCTTAGGCACTGAGAAACGCAGCCAGGCATCATAAGACAAGGAAAACAGGCATTTAATAAGGGCACTTCATTTGAGAATAAGCCCAGGGCTGTCTGAACCCGGCTAATCTCCCCAAAACCCACTTCTTAAAGCTTTCTGCCTTGTTTGCCTTTAAAGTGTGGGAGGTAGGTGAACGCTTGGCTGTTTGCTTAGTGACAGCTCAGGTATAGCCATGCAATGAGGTGTGCAGAGACTGAAAGGACAGGGAAAAAGAGAAAATAAGGGTAGAAGCGATGACAGACAGGTGGGAGAAAGCATAAAACAATTTCATTACATTCGAGCTTCGAGGGAAAGACGTGCAGTTTTGCTTTCTGGACACCGGGAAAAATGCCAAGTTTAAATGCAACCAAGATTAAATCAAGATGTCATGTTTGTTTGTTTGTTTTCAGACCTCCTCCAGAGAGTGTTAGAGATGCAGTCTACCAAAAGCTGCATGTGTTTTTTCCAAGATGAAGATCTGATGTGTACTTTTTTCTAAGTTCTGCTACACCGATGAGCAGTCTGTGCATCGAAATAGCCACTCTCCACACTACATATAAAAAAATCTATCTGAACCCTGATAAAAATATAAGTTGGACAATTTATTACTCAGATTTTAAGATTAAATCCCATCCCTCCTTCAAGGTTATGGGCACCTCTCATCTTTGATTGTGGGTTTTCTAGATGAGCTGTTGTTTCAACTAGAATGAACAGACTGCACTATTAGGCCTGCTTATTCTCAATTACATCTTGTATAGAATGGATCGGTGAGCATAAATGTGTCAAAGGTAAGTGTAGATACAAACAAGAAGTATTAAGGGCAGATTATTAAGACGTGGAAAACTGCACTTTAGCCAGACGGTGAAAAATCTTCCCCCGAGACACACACATAATCCTCTGTACTCCCAAATCTAACCACAAAAATCTGATTTGTGATCTGCTTGACGAAGCAGCCCGTGACTAAATGTAAATGAATCTTATCTGGATGCTCTGTATCCTGAGAAAACAAGAGCAACTTGGGCCTTAGAAGAAAAAGTAGCTATGAGGACAGGTTTCATCTCACCTCCAAAGCATCAGAGGGTATTTAGAACTCGAAAAAGTCAAACAAGGTTCAAAATCCCTGTGGGGGTTTTCCAGGATTATTATGGGACCTTCCCCTCGGTGCCTCCCAGCAGACAAACAGAAGCCCTGCAGAGCTATGCCAAGCTTTAGAGAGACCTCCGCACCTGCCTGCCTGTCTGTCTGTCTGTCTGTCGGCCACAAACACATCATAGTTAAATGCAGATGACACAGGAACAACATTTGTCGTTCCTGCTCGGCGACCCATGAAACCAAAGGCGTTTCTGTGCATCTCTCATTCACCATAACCACCAGGAAACAGCCTAACCGCTAAAAATCAAACCTGATAGGAATAGCAAATTTTCCCCTGCTGACTATTATAACCGTCACTGCGGCTTTGGGTATTTGCTCAGCAATATGTCACCGCTCATTAATTGAGTGAGCAATGACCTCTTGTATTTGTTTTCCACTGGAATGCAGCTTTACCAATACTGGTCACTTACTCCACAATATACTACCTTGTGAGAGATTTACCGAGGAGTCCAGTAGGTCATATTTTTTCCCCCCAGTAAATATTAATAGTTCTAATAGTTCACTGCAAATGTGAATGTGGAAAACATAGCTTTGTACACTAAAGGATGAACACTCTTTATAGTTCTTGCCGTTCTTGCCGGTAAAGGATTAGAAGCACTTCCTTTCACACGTGAAACAAGTGCTTCTAACAACCCCCGACTCCTGTTGTTCAGAGCGACCGTCACCTGTGGACCTCTCTGTGCATCAGGACGTGTCCAGAGCTGCAGAGTGTCGCACAGGGTGAGTCACACGGCACACAGTGTCGCTTCACTCCACCCCAGTGGAAAAGCAGAACGTCCACAAGGCAAACAGTGATGAACGCGCTCCTCTAGGAATGAAGATGAAAAAGCAGCTGGAAAATGTGCTTCTGCTTCCTCCTTCCCCCCCCAATTTAAAGTTTTCCACATCTTTTTTTCTTCTTTTTTTCAGTGGGTCATTCTGAACAAGTGATGAAGGCATGGGAGAATGGACGACCAAACACAAAGTGTACATGAATCACGCAGAGGTGGGGGTGTGAGGAGGCATATGGTTTGCAGAGAGCGCATTTGAGACCGAATGTAACGCTGGGGCTCTTAAATCTGTCTGTGCCCCCGGGAGAATACACTCTGAGAATGAGACATCTATCTGTGCTGCTGCCACGGTTGGCTGTGAAAGCCATCAGCTCAGACCCAAGTTTAAATCACTGTCATTGTTTTGTTTGCTACGGGGCGCTTTCACCTCTGTGATTCGTACATCTGCACACATGGCTGGTTTCAAAACAGGTGAATCCACTTTGAAAACCATGTGACCCGTGTAAACCACATGTCATCTTCTTTAATTTGACCGATGATCTTGCTACAGTGTGTTTCACTTAACAATATTTGTCAGATGAAGGAGCTCGGCTGAACCCGAGTCTGTTAATCTGTCATTTTCAAATCCTTTCAGACAGATTGTTTGACTTCTCCGCTTTTCTTTCTCTCATTAATCTTGATTCCAATTTGTAGTTTTACTCAGGCCACACATGATATCCAGATTTCTGGGGCTCCTTTTGAAATACACACACAAAAGGACCACCCAGAAGTGTTTCTTTCTACTATAGTTTTCTAAAAGAGAATCCACCACACAAATGGCTCCAATCGCCCAAAAAAACCCCAAAAAAGACACATTAAAAACTAATCGGACGGCGACGACACACGGTAGTCGTGCAAGGCCTTATTTGCAAAGCAGATGGAAAGCCTTGGCCTGTCCAACATTAATTACAATCACATTCAGGGAGGAAGCCATCCCTCCTCCAGGGCGGTTAGAACTCTGTGTACGGCTGGAGGAGATGGCAACCTAATCCCCTGGTCACCGCAGAAATCTGAGGGAATCGTCAAAGGATGGACAGGACATGATTAATCAAAGTGGAGAGCCAGATGTGCAACAACACGGGCGTATAAACCGAACACTCGCACAGCAAAGGAACACTAAAGCCACAGATGCACAAACACCATCGCATTCCCCCCACAGAAGCCAACAAGAGGGGCTCCGATATATGAGACCAAAACGACGGCCTCCTCCTGTCTGAATATCTGGTTTTCATCACTACAAAATTGCAACATCAATCCTCAGAGGTACAATAAGTAGAGAATAGTGCTCTACTTCAGTCACTCCAACCTAATTCACTTCTTCGTTTGCGGTATTGAGTGACTGTTAAATGGTTTGGAAAGGTGAGGGGTAAAAAATATTTACAGGAATATTTGTTTTAAGAAAAGTTTGAGTGAGGGGGGGGGGGGGTGAAGCCATAAGACTACATTCCTCAGCAGTGATATGTTCCCACTGCTCTCCTAGCCAGATCATGACAATGCACCGAGTCCCCCCCCCCCCCCCAAAAAAAAGACAATCAATCTGGATTTAAGCCTCCTTCTCCACCAGCGCCTGACTCTGGCAGCGCGTCTGTTTATCTTGAGGCGCTCTGTTTAGAGTCTCCCAGTAAACACTACAGCTCCTAATGGAAGGAAAGGCTTTGAGCTTTTATGTCCTAAACCCGTTATGATTAAAGTGTTCCTCTTTATCATCACTCGAGCTAATTAAAGACAAAGCTGCTTGGGAAACACAAACAACGCGACGCGATTTACGCACAGTAACCGCAACTCGCTGTAACGGAGGTCAACGGCAAGAATAGCCTTATATATATATATATATATATATATATATATATATATATATATATATATATATATATATATATATATATATGTATGTGTGTGTGTGTGTAGTTACACGCCAGCGGTGGTGGTTGATGGTTTGCTGAGAATACGAGGTTTATTTTTCCCGAGAAGACATAAATCATGGCGTAGATTGCACAGCAAGCCTTGACCACAGAATTTCGGTCCTATAAATGAGCTGAGGAGGGCGAATTTACGCGGAGGGAGAGGACGTGTAACAATAAATTACTCAGAAACAATACGAACCTCGTCAGTTTTTCTTCAAACCGCACAGTAGATGAGTTTGTTATTTGCTCTCCCTGTGGTTTGCACAATGGGTTCGTTCATTATCCGGCGCTAAAAGTGCATAACTGTGTGTCTGCTTTGTGTGTCGCGCTGTGTTGAGAGCTGTAACCTCAAAGTAGATGAGACAAAAAGAGCCAAGTTATGCCCCTTTATTTTATATTTTACTTTTTTAGCATTAAATTCCAATAAAGTTTTGTTATTTTGTCTAATTATCTTCCGGTCTGCCCAGGCACTCTCGTTTCACTTGCTTGTATAAAACACCTGTTCGGTCTCATATAAAATAGACCCAACACAATCACAATTACGCACAGAGAAAAAAAATCACAGATGAAAAAGTTTTGTTCTGTTTCAATAACTTACCTAAATTAACGAAGCTCATCACCATGTCTGCATCATTTAGAAAGGCAGTTTCTTGATATGTGGCCAGGGGAGGGCTCTGGGTCGTCCGCATGGCCTGATATCGCTCCAACCTGCTTTCCACTTGGCTCTTCTCCTCGCTGGATATAGTGTTGTATAAGTCCAGCATGAAAAGCGGAGCGGAATTGTACTTTCCGTTTGACAAATGCGGTCTCGGTCTGTGGGGCAGCCCCAGGATGGACAGGATCTCCTTCTGCATCTCCCTCTTCTCGTGCGTCCTCAGCCGCCGGTGGGTGAAACCTGCTTGAACCTCGTTATTTCCATCCAGTGAATAATTACTCCCCGCGACTGTGAACATGCAGTAATAAGCGCTCCACCACAATCCGACCAAGGCAAGCCAGCGGATGGTCATGGTGTTGTCCCGCAGTGGCTCTCCGGAGTCCCAAGAGTGGCTGGCTTGGAGCTTCAGTCGCCTATCCGAAAGTAAAAATGCGCGTAATGGTAACCAAAGTCCGTCCGAGCGCGTTGTGATCTGTGGCAACCAAAGATCAAAAGCAAAGAAAGAATCGTGTATCAAGCCATTTAAAAGACTCGCCAAAGCAAAATGCGCATAATAGTATCGGCCCAGCTTTCATTTCTGATCGCCGTAGCGCGCTTGGCTCCTTCAGGATAAAGTGCACCATGTGAAACTTAATTCTGAGCGCTCCAGTAAGTCGGTCAACAGACACCGTCTGATGTCACATTTACCAGAAGAAGAAGAACAACAACTCCTCTGACAGAAGCCATGTTACTTACAGCGGATATATCTACTCGCCTGGATTTATGGCTTTTCCAAAGCTGCGCACTGGGTCCTTAAACTGTTCGAAGCGCTCTCAGCGACAGTCACCTACTCCCACAGGCGGAGTGTCAGAGTCTAACAGGAATCAGCAGGTTGCAGTCCATAATATGCGTGCGCACGGACGTGTTCAGCGCTTTAACCGCCCACTCTGTGCGCTCTCAGCCAGAGGTGGAGCTCTTTTTAGGCTGCAAACACGACCTAACATCGTATTTCCAGAATTTATTTACAGCCTGTTTGTTTTAATAAAGCTGTCAGGTTTGTGAAGCACGAGATGCGCTCGTTATTTTACACTTTCCGTGTCAGGACTTGAGGGAAACTCTGCTTCTGCGTCATACTTCTACGTGTAATAAATAAGACTGTTGGGGTCGATCTCACACTTCTGATCGGAGCACACCATACTCTAAAATGATCTGTTTTTAACGAGGTTTGAAGAGTTGCGATGCGGGAGCTTGAATCAGTAAATGTGCTAAAGCAGGGGTCACACATTTACACGTTGTCCTGTTGAGGCACGACCCCTGACGATGGAGTCTGAAACAGCAAGTAAAGCGCTCACAGCAGCTACAAGCGAGAAGAGCCCGCACCTTCCTGTTACCGCCGCTGGAAATAACGCGAACAAATTGCGCAATGGGTAATTTGGCCGAGATGACCCTTGGAAAACAAAGTCCTGACGTAAGAATTTTAACTTTTTTTCTTTTGCTTCTTTGTACAGTCTGCGGTCGTGCATTCATTTCAAACTAAAACAATAAAGTAAATATTTAGTTCCCAGTCTCAGCTTCGAGTGGGTTTACAGCAAAATAGAAGTATCTGCGTGGCAGACACGGGATTTTTAAACAGCACAGAGTCCAGTGTTAAAGGGTTCAGAAATATTTGCATGAATAAACACAGATTTAATGAACATCTGAATATTTAACACTGGCTGTGCAAACCCACACACTTCCCCGCAGCTGGATCTAAATGGACTGGTTCTTATATCGCGCTTTTCTACTCTGAGCACTCTTCTCCTCGCTCACTTACCTCATTCACAATCTATGCTCTTTCTTTCAAAGGGCTTTTTATCTAACATTCACAGGCATTCAAACATGCTCCAGTTCTGTATTTACTTCACATGCATGGTCAACTCCCTGCTCCTCATAGGACAGTAACTTAATGATATCTCTCACTCAGCTCTGTAGGCTCTTTTGTGAATGAAATGATGATGAAACAACAGCTGCCCACGGTCACAGCTAAGAGTTTGTTCTTAGAGGTGAACCTTTGCGATTTAACTCCCCTGAAATTCAAGTCAAAATTCAAATCAAAAGTGTTCAAAGACAGAGTATTTGTTGTGATTTGAATGATATTGGTCACTAATTACTTAAAAGTATTTTTAAGTGCCATACTATACACAAATACACTCACCTGTTCTCTATTATTTAAGTTTTTTGTAAATAATAGTAGGTATGCTTCTTTTCTGGCACATTATTTCACTTCCTCACTTCAGATGACTCGATAAAGCAATTTTAATACTTTGCGAATTAAAGTCATACATTTAAACCCTATAAAATATAGTGCTTAACATTATACCTTAGCCACCTATGTCTCCTATATGTGTCACAAATGCACTGCAATGTGCTGCTGTAGTAGTTAGTGCTTTTATAGTCTCTAATATTCCATTGAAAATCGCATGGACCTCATGCATTTGGATGTACTAAAAAATAAAAAAATCTCACATGCTATTTTAGTGTACTAAATAATATGTTGCTGTGGTATTTCAGAACCGGCCTAACAGAACTCAGCTAAACGTGCTCCAGAAACGGAAAAGGAATTCTCTAAAATTCCTCTTCTGTCTTTTCCTGCCCTCTCTCCACTCCCCCTAACCTGTGTTATGTCTTCCTGGTCCCTTCAGTCTGTGATGGACCGGGTGATAAGGTCCAAAGGTGTCCATGTCGTTCTGAGTCTCTGCTACTGCTGCTGCCAGAGCTTATCTAATCTGTATGTGAAGAGTGAGATCCAGCATCAAAGCTACACATACCACCACCACCACACAAACAGACACATACACTCACACATCTACTGCTGGAGAGCTTCCAGACTAAATACCACACCATCAGTCCCATACAGCTGAAAGAAAACCTAACATTGGGGAAGGGCGTGTGTTTTTCAAATGTCATTGTCTATTCGCTATATTCACTCTACACAGTTCTCCTGATTTGAAATAGTTGAAAACATTTATCCCGCCTACTCAACATGAAAATAATCCAGAAAGACTTGTCACACATAAAATTATGTGTTTTGAAACGCAAACTGATCCATCTCTGAAATAACAGGAGCAGGGCTAAAGATGCTGTGCTGCGCTGACGGAGAACCAGCTGTCCCGCGGACGTCATTTATCAGCTTTTTTCAGTTTTTCTTGGAATCCAAGATCCCATTTATTTGAGCTGGAGCTAAGTCCTGATTTATAACACAGGCTGTGGGTTAAGCCAAGTTTGAGCACACAGACAAATAAAAGTAACCCTTTCACTGGGAACGATTTTGTGAATGGTGACTTTTTTTCCTTCCAGTTTTTTTTAAAAGATGCTTTTTTGGCTTGAGTGCTAAACAGAGAAACAGGGAACGAGTCAGGATAAAAGCATGAAAGGAAAGGGTTCATTTATGAATCAGCCGATGGCAACACCATGAAGTCCATGATTTAAAGTCTTTATGGACCATTGATTTTAGGCATGTGTCTCAATAAACAAACACTACCCTGCTCCCCAAAAACAATTCAGAGCTCTTCTTGTCTTTCGCAGAGCTTTCATAGCAACCAGCATAACAAGACGCACAGGCACACATTTACTTTAAAATAATATGAAAAGATATCCCTTGACATGTTGTGTGTGTGTGTGAGGGTGTGTGTGCGCATTCCCCGAGGCAGCGCAGGTGATATGTGTGCATGCTGGGTGAATTGGAAGCAGAGGGAGGAGGAAACATTAAACAGAAGTTCTGTGTCCTGTCATCACACTGTCTAGACAGGACACCTCCTAGACCTAATGAGGTCTTTGTCTGTCTGTCTCTATTTTACTCTCGCACACACGCACATACACATCTATATACTCCTTTAAATCTTCCCATGAGACATTTTTATTTAAGAGGTCACTGAGGAGTTCAAACAAACTTTCATGCAGAGAGAACCAAGTTGTTGTTTTTTTCTCAAGAATCTCCAACATGCTAAATTAAGGGGAAGTATGCGCCAAAGCCACAGGAATGCTTAACCTGGCACAGACCTGATAATAAGCGCTAAATTTTCTGCAGTAATTGTATTGCTACAGTTGCTAAATCACACACGCACCCACACACATGCAAGCAGACACCTTAACCCAGTTATCAAGTGTTTCTTCAGTCGAAGGAGCAACTGCGAGCTCCTGCAGGTTTGCTTCTTTCGACATCTTGTTAGTCTTTTGAGTTGGAGTCGTTTTGTGGTCACATGACTCTCCAGCAGTGGCACAAACAGTAAAGATGATCTGCAAGCTAAAAGACATCTTCCTAATTCCTCAAGAGTCGTCTGCCACATTCAGTTCAATTCAATGTTATTTGTATAGCACCAAATCACAACAACAGTCCCCTCAAGGCGCTTTATATTTTAAGGTAGACCCTACAATAATACATACAGAGAAAAAACATTGAATGTGATACATTGAAAATGTCTATTCCCCACAAAAATGTGGTTGTTCAGTGGTTTCTGGAGGTTTCTAGACGCAATTGGTCACAAAGAAGGTGCTGTGACAAAAAAAACTCCTTATGATTGCTTTGGTCACTAGTAAATTCCTGTAGTCGCCCGTAGAGTGCGTAGAAGATGCAAACTTGTCTGCAAATAGCCAAGTCCACTAGCTAAGATCTCGCCAAGTGGTAGAAAAAGTGCAATACACACTTGAAACACAGAACATTTGCCTTCAAAGCAAAAGTTGTCCCTCTGCGCTTCAGCTAACATGTTTTTTCCCAGCAATGAGTGGTTCTCAGAGGCTCACTGACTGGTCTCTAGGCCTGTGTGATTGGGACAACTGAATTCCCAGTGACCGCCATCAATCTCCAGCAACCATTTGCCAAAGAATCAGGGATATATATTCATATTTTGGTTGGCAGATGGTTGCGAATTGGTCCTTCACGTAGAAATCAGTCCACAGGGTGTTAGAAACAACAGAGAAAATCAGGTAAGCTCTCATTTTATTAAAAGTAAACATTATATGTTGCTTTTCATACGACACATTTTTGAATTTGGGGGAAATTTAGGGGATTATTGTGTTTTACATTGAGAAATGAAAGTCAAATTCTCCTCATAAACATCTGAAAACATCACTGAGGGAGAAAGTGGGCCGTGCAGCATGTGCACTTTGTGCATTTCAAATTACTAACACCAACTCTAAAATTATGTCTGGAGACAGTGCAGTAATTTTCAAAAACTTGTTGACAGCCACCGCTCCGCTGAGCTGCTCACAAGTGCAACTCACAACATAGTAAATTTTAGAATAGAATAGAAAGATATTATCATTAGTTGTATTTCTTTTAAATTGAGCTTAATTATTGGATTTCACTGCAACTGTAATTGCTTTTAAAGCAGATAGGAAGTGAGTACAGACATAAAAAGAATACTTTCAATTTGTGGACAAAGAGTTTGAAAGTGTGCAGCAGGATGTGTTGGATCACCTGAAGTCACACTTCATAAGGTTAGTGCAAGCTAAATCCTAGGAGAACTTTCCTCCTCTTCCTACTCCAGAAGTAAATTTGAGTGCCCCGGCAACAGCTTCTGCTTGGATGACAGGAATCCCATGGTCGATTTCATACTGCATGGCCTGGACAACAAAAAAAATGTACATGTATTTACATAAAGGCATTTTATTCCTTTATACTGAAACCCTTCAGCCATTAACAACCGTGAACTCATTTTAAGCTATTATCCCATCAAAATGTGTAAATATGGATCTGCCTACCTGTGTGAAAGATGGAGCTTCATAGCAGCCGTACATGGCTGAAGCACGGTCGGCTCGCAGACACTGCTGAGGGAAGGAGCTGATCTGCTCTGCTAGCTCAAGCGCCGCCTGTAAAGCTGTGGTTGCAACATGAACTCAATCAACACAGTGAAAACAAATGTGCAGTGTCCATATGTTAGGAAACGTGTCCATTCCCAACACAGAGAATACACAAAGATCCCCAATGTACTGCATTTCAATGTGTTTTAATGCTGCCACTGGGCCTTCGCGTCACTTTGCCTCCTCACCCACATGAAAGCACTGGAAGACATCCAGATCAGCCATTTGGAAAAGAAACTACACCTCATGATGACACACTCTGATCTGCCTCTCTACATGATGAAGTGCTACTTCTTCGCTTTCCTCTGATGTTAAACTTGAGCTAAGTGATCATCCTTCGGAGAGGCAATTGTGGGAAGAAGTGTTTCCTAAAAGAATTAGCTAATCTTCTTCTAACATCTAAGGATGGAGGAGGGGGAATCATGAAGACCACATGGAGACGCTTTTTTTGGATTTAAGCATAGAAGAGACTTTATGCATTAATATAACACAGGAAATGCCACATTGAAATGTGTGTGTAGCTTAATCCTGAAACGGCCGTTTGAAGGGAAGGAGACAGCACTAATGGGGATTTATAGCTCCAGTGCGGCGTTGAAGCCACAGCGCCTGCTTAACCTAACCCAGCTCCATCCATGTAGCACGTTAAAAACAGAACCATAAGTTTTTGGGCAAGGTCACTTTTTGCTTCTGTACAACAACACAATCAGATTTAAATCAGTCAATCAAGATGTAATTAAAGCTTTAATTATGGCTTTAATTCAAGTTAAAAAAAAAAATCTAATATTGAGTATCTGTTATCACTTTTAAAGCAAGAACTTTTCCCAGAATTCCCAGTGTTTCCTCTTCCCTGAGCCTGGTTCTGCTGGATGTTTCTTCCTGTTAAACGAGGGTTTTTCCTTCCCACTGTCACCAAGTGCTTGCACATAGGGGGTTATTTGGTTCTTGGTGTTTTCTCTGTATTATTATAAGGCCTTTACAATAAAGCACCTCAAGGTGCCTGATGTGACTAATGTGATTTGGCGCTATACAAAATTGAATTGTTTTATAACTTTATGATTAAATAACAAAAGTTAAAAAACAATCACTTCAAGTATTTTTAGCAACATTTTGGTGCTTGATAATTTTAAATACTCAGTGCTGGGATGCTGAGGTCTAATATCTCGTACTAACTCACAAAATGATGTTGCTAAAACACTCAATTTACATACCTTGGCCATCAGGAACGACTCTATTGGCCAGTCCATATGCGAGAGCCTCTTGTGCTCCAACTGGCCGTCCAGTCAGAATCAGGTCGAGCGCTCTTGATAAACCAATTAGACGTGGGAGGCGCACCGTGCCTCCATCAATCAGTGGAACACCTAGAAAAGGATTTCAAATATAAAATATATATCTGAGCCTACTGTGCATGAAAGACATTAGTTCTACTGCTGTGCTTCCTTTTACTTTGACAGTACATAACACCTTGTTATACTCATCTGATTACTCCTGAATAAGTCTGAAGAAAACTGATAAATCATTTATGTTTCATCAAAGAAACATTTCCTACTGTGACATTTTAAATTGTGCATTAAATACAGTTTCTTTTCATTTTTCCCTGACGTTAGACCAAATAAACAAAATCTAACCAATAAATTACACCGCTCAAAAAAAATCACATTAAAAAAACCTTTTAATCCGAGTATAGCATCAATCATTTAAACTTCTGGGATATTGGTCAGTTAAGTGGCTTGTTAATCAGTTTGAACTGCTTTGGTGTGAATGAAATTAACAGGTGCACTAGAGGGGCATCAACGGGACCTCTAAAACAGGAAGGGTTTTACAGGTGGAGGCCACCAACATTTTCTCCCTCCTCATCTTTGTGACTGTTTTTATTCACTAGCTTTGCTTTTGGTTAGGCTACTGTCACTACTGATACCATGAGGTGATACCTGGATCCTACAGAGGTTCCACAGGCAGTCCAACATGCCATTGCCAGAAGGTTTGTTCTGGTTTGTCCCTCAGCAGAGTCTCAAGAGCATGGAGGAGATCCCAGGAGATGGGCAGTTACTCTAGGAGAGCTGGAAAGGGCCGTAGAAGGTCCTAACCCGTCAGCAGGGCCATCCCATCAGCATGTACTCCTTTAGAGGAGTTGGACTGGAGGAGCTGGACTAGCTGTGCAAACTCTGTAGGATCCAGATATCCACCTCATGCCACCAGTAGTGACAACGACTCTAGCCAAATGCAAAACTAGTGAAAAAACAGTCAGAAAAGCTCAACAGGGCCCTTAACCTATCAGCGTGACCACTGTTGCTCCTTTGTGCTTTAAGGAACTTGATGAGCATTGCCAGAGAGCTACAAGATGACAACACACCACTGGTTTCAATATCTCTGACCAAACAATCAAAAACAAGCTTCATGAGGGTGGCCTGAGGCCCCGACGTCCTCTAGTGGGACCTGTGCTCACTGCTCAGCACCATGGAGCACAATTACCATTTGCCATAGAATACCAGAGTCCACCAGTGATGCCCTGTGCTTTTCACAGATGCGAGAAGGTTCACCCTAAACACAAGTGACAGATGTGAAAGGGTCTTGAGAAGCCGTGGATAACACAAGCCAAACCCACTGAGGGACGCACAGACATCTACGGGGTAGGAAATGCCACCTGACTCCCTTTAGTATCGAGACGACATCTTTGGACCCATTCAGACTCTACGCTGGTGCAGTGGGTCCTGCTGCACGACAATGCCCAGCCTCATATGGCGAGATTATGCAGGCAGTTCCTGGAGGAGAAAACAATTAATTCCACTGACTGGTACCCACGCTCACCTGACCTAAATCCAAGACAACACCTCTTTATGTTTCTGCCCATCTGATGCCGTTCCTGCAATTACAATTTTGTCAAAATGGACTAGCCTGCTGCATCACTTTTCAACTTGATTTCATGGATGTCTTTGAGTTCAGCCCTCTGTAGCTTCATCATTTTCATCTGCCTAAAACAATGTGTCATCCTTTCATTCCTAACATATTACCCAGTCCATATTAGTGTAGATATCCAGCATGATTTTCTCCCACTGAGATCTGATAAGTTTTAAAATTATTCCTTTCATTCTTTTGCAATGAATAAAACAAATAAAAACAATACTTGAATGATAAGCAGTCTGGAGTAAAGCCTGAAGTTCCTGAAAAAAATGATCTTTAAATAAATATTAATTAACTGCACGAGATTAAAGTGAATGCAGGCTGCTGTGCCGTGTGTAACATGTTCATTAAAAGTCGCTCAAGTTGTGTGGAAACAGCTGATGAAACACTACTGACTTTCTTTACATCAGTGCAAGAAAACTCCTCTTTACTCTTAGTCTCAATGGACACATTTGCATTATTACTGCGTCCAGCGGAGAGAAATCGGGTGAAAATAAGAGGAGACGCTGCAAGGTACCGTAAACTTCTGGCATCAGTCCTAATTTCTAAAGAGCACCAGCTGCAACTGGCACACTTTCTACCATTCAGTTCTCCCAAGCTCCACACCACAATCCCAACTCCCTAATTCCTCCAAGTCACTGATTCTGTTTGACCGCCTCTTATTGAGAGCACATGTGTAGAACATGTTTTCATAACCCCAAATCATCATGCGAGCTTTCAATTTTTTTCTTCCTCCCCCTCTTTCATTCTGCGGAGAGTCATGGAAATAATGCGATTCTATTCATACTCAGTGAGCTCCTCTGTCTCTCCGTGTCGTTCAAATAAATTAAACTGGAATACACGGAATACCAGCGCCAATACATGTGCGACCAATCCAGGGGCCTGGTCCAGGTTGAGACAGTCGGCACATATGGTGCTCTCACAGGCTGAAGACTGTAATTAGACGAGTGAGGGAGGGGGTTTCTACACTGTCCGCAAAGATGAGATTTCACTCAGTTCTTTTCAGTGTTCCCTCATTCCATGAGTTTGTGTGAAATGCAGGTTCTGAGTAATGCAGGTTGTACTGTGGCCGCCTAAACCTAGTTTGTTTTGATCTAAAAGTCACAGTCCTTTACTGAGAAGGCGTGTTGATATCCATTTTGCCTACTTGGATACATTTCTTTTCAACTAAATGAGCTCCTTAACAGTCTTTGCATGGGTTAAATGACCCCGTTGCTGGGAGTCACTGCTACAGTCCTCAGTGACGGAGAAATAACGAGAAGATTGTGCTGCTTGTTAAGCCCAGTGTTATCAATCTGATTGCAGGAAAAGACAGAAACAGGAAGTCAGTAGAGTGACACAGACACACAACTGTTTGAAAAATGTCGAGAAGCACGCTGAGCTTAAATAAGGCCAGAAGAAGACAGAGCCCGACTCAAAGAAGAGCAGATAAAGACCAGGTTGACCCCCTAGTCTCTGTCTTTTGGTGCTGCTGTTGGCACCGCTGCTATCAGCTACCGGAAGGATCTCCCTTCTTATCCACAGCAGCCGTCTCCAGCACCTCCACCCTTGGCAGCCCCACTCCACCCCTCTTTCTCTGATAGTCCTGTCTCTGATGTGTCCTGTTTGACAGACCTGCGCTTTGTCCCACATGAATAGGAGCTCAGAAGCAGTTTTTAACTAAAAAGGTATGTTTGGCTTGAAAGAGGCTGGCTGTGGTGGAGATCCTCTTTAAAGGTGGTGGTGGGGGGGACGTTTGAGCAACGATCCTGATGCTGAAGATAAAAATACGATGTGGATTTGTCATCTTTGGTCCTTAGTAATGAGCCAGATATTTGAAAAGCAGTCAGCTCCCTTTTTTGTTCAAAGCAGGGCTAAGAATGAATCAGCAGAGCCTATTGTTTAATAACCAGCCAGAAGAGTGAGTTCTCTTCCTGCTTATCTGACTGATATGTAAAAGTCTAGAGGACAGATGATATCTGCTCTTTTATCTTCTTGCTGCAGACTTTGAAATGTGTTGCCCTGTGACAGAAACTTCCAGTCGTCATAGTTTTGTATAAAAATGTCATAACATTACTTAGAAAAAGCAATTCTGAGTAATCATCGAATGAGTTCTAATGACACGAGGCAACATTTAGAGAGCGATAAAAATATTTTTCCGCTTGTAACTCGAGATGTTTCTGTATATTGACCATGAATTACTTAAAAGGACAGTTAACAGAAATGCACACCGACTTTAACGATCTGTGAACAATGGCTTTATATCTTTTCTCGTCTCATAAAAGATATAACTCTGGTTCAAAGCGTTAAAAGGACAAATATAAAGCACTGTTTAACAATCTTCAGCCACCCTTCGTTTCTTTGTATTTTGTTTCCAAGGGGCCAGACTTTGATGTCATTTTTTAAAATGATCTTGAGCAATAGTTTTCCGGGATTTCTAAAGGCTGTTCGATGTTTTATATTAACAGTACTAAAGTGTTAAAGTCTGGATTTTGTACTTGATCATCAGAGAAATGTTTTTTTTATTTTTTCGGTCAGTTAATAGTGACCTATAAATCAATCAAGCATAAGAAAACATCTCAGACTCAAAGGACCAATTTTAAAAGAAAAAATACAATTTAAATTGTATTTCAGGCACTTTGTTACAAACACTCTGTTGTAAAAACACATAACTTGTTACCATTTATTTATTTGAATCTACAAAAATACCAAAGACAACACAGATTGACAGCAATAATATTGTTTACGCACTATCAAGCTATTACATTGGAGGAGGTGTGGCTATCAAAAAGCCATTTTTAAGGAAAGGAAACAGGAGGAAAAAGGTTTTAGTCTTCAAATTACACAAGAACTGGACTGAAAATTAGTGGCAACAGATCTCATGGAGCAATGAATCCAAATCTGAAATGTTTGGTTCAAATTGTGGGTCAGTATGTACAGAGGTCATTTTTCAGCATGACAGTGATCCCAAACACGCTGCTAATGCAGTAAAAACATACCTGGACAGTAAAACAGATCAGTCATGGACTGACATCCCCAGAGCAGGGACTTCAAGATTACTGAAGCAGTGTGGGATCATCTTGGCAGAGAACAGAACAAAAGCCAGCCAACATCCAAAGAAGAGCTTTGAATGTCCTTCAAGAAGCCGGGATAAAGATTCCTTAACACTACTTAAAGAAATGAGAAGAAAGCTCGACTACAAGAGTTCAGGCTGCGTTGAAGAATAAAGTTGGTCAAATAAACATCGACTTTCAAGCTGGTTTTTTCTTAAATACTATGAATCCATGTATCCTTCCACGTTTCAATACATTTCTGCACCTATTTCCCATTTTCCAAACAAACTATACAGAAATAAGAGGTGGCCCATCACTCTTAAAGCTCTAGG
Organism: Perissodus microlepis; assembly: GCF_051167445.1. Taxonomy (NCBI): domain Eukaryota; kingdom Metazoa; phylum Chordata; class Actinopteri; order Cichliformes; family Cichlidae; genus Perissodus; species Perissodus microlepis. The sequence continues at coordinate 11,717,335 of NC_140469.1, read as the reverse complement.
CATCAACTCATCATCGTTAGCATGAGTTAGGTACCAAGTCCCACGAAAAGGAAATAAGGCAACACACCCACCAATCTTTAGCTGCTAATAACCCCAAAACAGTGTGAAACGTGACACACTGGGGCATTCTGGTTTGCTCCTGGTGCTGCTGGCATCCTCACCACATCAAAGCAAAACCCACTACAATGGCCTCCCATGAGGGTAATGCGATTAAGTTTGATGTGGATTAACGATTTCCGGAGAACTCCAGACTAAATGGACAAGACCTTCAATCGGAAGCTCGCTTTGAAATACTGACTGGGAATCGAGGAAAATAACTGAGTTGGGCAGGGTCAGAAATGAGCACCACACAGCTAACTTGATTTCATGTGTTTAGCCCACTGATTTAATACCAGGGCTGCGTATTGTTTAGTTTGCAGAGGGCTATTACACAAGACCACCAAGGCTGTAAATGGGGCCTCGAGCCATGAAAATGGCAGAAGGTGTAGCAACTCAGAAAAAGGGTGAAATCACATGTAAGTACTGTGCACGATAAGATCTAACAGTGAACAAGCTTCCCCTTAACCTTTAACTCTCTCCACCCATAAAGACGACGTTTGACGACCTCCACTGGCACCTCAGTTTATATCAATAAAGATATTGTTGGCTAAATATTAGAATAGTTTCTAGGTTTTTCCACCCTCACTATCTTCTGAAGCAAACAGTCATTTTGTTCTATAAGCAGGCCTGAAATATATAAGATAAGAGCTTCAGTGATTACTCCTAAGAGGCTTTCAGGGGGAATAGAGTTAAACTATTAACTATTGTGATAATGCATTTTGTCAAGCCTCATTAAATCTAGAGCTTCACTTTAAAAAATAAATCTGGCACTGTGTCCCTCAATTATTGGCTTCTTGTTTCTTAATTAGAATCCGCCTTACCCATCCAGGAACACACAGGCTTAAAATGGATTGGTTTATGTGTAGGAGGGGTCCCAAGTTAGTTAGACACAAAGACTAAGACAAGTGAAGTATTTTTATTTTCCACTTCCTACTCCAACTCTTTCTTTTTTTCCCTTTGTTATGTTCCTCTGGTTTAAGGAACCAAAATAACATGAGGGAATTAGGTAAGTGGCATGGTTTCTCATTCAGGGCTGAAAATTCAAAGAGCAGTAGACACCAACACCAGATTCCTGTGACGCAACCATCTCCTCCTTCTCATTTCCTCCTTGGCGGGGCAGAGGTGCCCCAGACAGGAAGCCACAGGTTTTGGCAGCCAATCACATGCCAGAAAACTGTCAGATCCTTGCGGTAACCGCTGGCCCACATCAGAGCAGCGCAGCGAGCCTCTGAGGGTTTTTCATCTCCCAAACCACCAGGGATTCCCTCCGGCTGCTGCCATCTGTGCCTGGCCCAAAAAACGGTTACAGAATTCGACCATTAAAAGGAAATAATCACTAAGAAACGCAGGATCTTTAAATAAACAGTGCGCCCGGCAGAACAGCAGTACTTTTGATGTGAAAGGCTTGGGAAGTTTGGTTTTTAATTGTTTAGCGTTAGCGTTAGAAGATTTTTAAACTTTAATGTTAAGCCTCTTTTTTTGTGTGTTAAAAATTGAACTCCTAAAAAGCGGCTTTTTGTCAAGCCCCATTGGATCTAATGTTCCTTCACCCACAGGTTCATTTAAGAAAAAAAACAGACAAAACACCACCTACGGGTTTAAGGAAGAGGAAATGTTGGTAGGGAGGCCTAAGCTATGCAGAAAGTGAGTATAAAACTGGTGAAGCCACAGTAAAACCGCTCTTCTGCTAAACGAACATCTGAATGAAAAACCACAGCGGTTTCGGCTAAGCTGAAGGAAACGACGCTAATGTGTTGACAAACAAAATATGTGGCAATCAAATATGAGGCTCAGAATTAATTACTGGGAGGAAATGTGTAACTTAATGTGTCGACACCGCAGTAATGCTCATTTCTGCCTCCCAAACATAGTTCTGAGATGAAGGAAGAGCGCAGATGTCGGCTTCGTCTCGTTGCTGATGAGACGTGCAGAGTGGAGGCCGATATTTCTAAAAAACATTTAAGAAAGCTTGTTTTCAGAGACAAACCGAACCCACTATTGAAAGGACAACTTTTGCATCATTTCTACTCTTTACAAAGTGTTTTAATGGTTTTTTCAGAAATTAGAAAATGAAATTTGCTACTTTCAACTGTTGCCTTACTCTCTGGGGTCACCAAAGAGGGTCACTCCATTTTTTTTTTATGCCAGATGCCCTTCCTGATGCAATCCCAAACTTATTTGTTCACCCTCCTGCAATTGAACCTGGGATATCTTGTGAATGCATAAACAAGTAAACTATAGATCCAATGGATGGTTGGATGGATGCTGTGTAGTATTGCTCAGGTGCCAATCTGTCTCCCGTAAGGCCAGTCCAGCTGACTCCATTCAGCACGAGTATATAAGCTGGGTATGAGGAGCTCCCCATTTAGCGGGTCAGCTAGCATCTCCTGCTAGTGAAGGAGCGAATTTTTCATTGAGTGTTTTTCTGCCATTTTGCTTCTTCCAGCATTTAGGGCTCAAACCTGGATGGATGCAGCGGCCGTTGATATGTGGGTTAAACACATCACCAGGACACTTGTGCTGTTGCTCCGCTCATCACTTAGCCCAGTGTAACACTAATAAATAGTTTGCATGACAACATATCTTGACAAAATGTTAAGCACAAGCAGCTGCACAGACTCCAACATTGAGTAATGTGAGAAGACATTAAAGGCTGCAGAATAATGACAGTCTATGGTAGTGCAGGCTCGCCATGAGCCTTGCTTTGACTGTTGCCTTCTGTCTGCCACTGGGTAGGACATTTACCACGCTGAAGGTCTGACTGTGCAACCAAAACACGAAGAGGACAGTGCTTTTGTTCTGCTGGCAGCTATTGGTGATATCTTTTTAGTTTACTAGGTAACGCTGCTATTAAACAAATTGGTCGGTGTCACCGGACACCACTTGTCCCTCCTATATCTACTAGCATGGAAGACTACATATATACATAGATCTTTTTATTTTTTAATTTAATTATCATGTAAAGAAAAAAATTACTTTGTCACAACATGACTTATTTCAATGGGTATAAAAAATTTATTTAAACAAATTCAAGAGTCATTTGAAACAGAAATGAAAAAATAATGACAGTAAAATGGATCCAACACTAAAAAAATATGTATAAAAACACACAACAAGTAGAGCTGAGTGTTCCCTACACTGAGGACATGGCACTACTCTGTCTGTGAGGATGAACTGCATAGTCGGTCAGCAGATGAGGGCACTGCTCCCCTGTTAAATTACAGGCTTAGATAATAAACCATGCATGTTTACACTCTAAATCTAGTACTCCCAGTAAATTATAGTACAACAGCTGTATTTATAAACACTATGGTTGGATTTTAAGCCGTCCGGCAGCACGGTCAGAGGAGTGACAGCTCTATGAGAGAAGCTGCGATGCTCCAACACGAGCCACTTTTACCGAGTGAAGCCAGCAATGGGATCAGGATTAAAGTGTTTACAGCAGATGCTCTAAAGTACTGCTTGGTCGTTTAAAAGTAGAATTGACTCAGCATGCAAACGTTGCCTGTAAGCTACTAGACGCCAAAAAGGGAAAATGTTGTTTATGAGGAAATTGTGTGACATAAATAATATGTAAGCCCTGTTTTGGCCCTGCAGTGGAAACCTGGCAGTTGGCTGCTTCCTCTTCTACTTATCAAGACTGCCCAGCAGACTCTGGCCGTGATGCCAAAAGGTCACGGTCACTGGTGTTATCGCGCTGCCTCCGTCCTCGCACACAAACAAGAGGAGGCTCGGTGATAACACAGGACAGAGTAACAGAGTTGAAAAATAGAAACAGTGTCAACTTCCTGGCATTAGGACACGAGTGATGTATGTTTGGATGCAAAGAAAAACACAAGGACACTTTCACGGGCAGATATAATTAGCTGAGCGCGCGCACACACACACACACACACACACACACACACACACACACACACACACACACACACGCACAGAGCGGTAGAACAAAAAACAGAAAAGAAGGGAAAAAAAGAGATGGCCTGCCAAAAAATAGGTCCCCCTGGTTCTTGTGTTACTACTGACAGGCTTGGATTGGTATTATTAACAGCAGCAGGATTAACTGAGAGAAAGCATGGCTGTTAATGTCATTACAACTACGACTTTGGTAAAGCGTTTAATAGATATAGCACTGCAACTACAAGTGGCAGGAAATTAAGAACGGCCAGCTGCAGCGCTTCTTTTGATCATTATATATTTTAGTATGAATACTAGTCATATTAAAGTAAAGACATCAGTGATATTTCTAATATTAGGCTTGTTGTGTACAAAAAGCACACAAACAGAAGTAGCACTACTAGCAGAGTAGCAATAAGAGCTCACTGGATAACCTGAAATGCTTTGGCTATTGTCTAATGACTCTGGGGACATCCATTGATCTATCCCTCTATCCATCCATCTTCTTCCCCTTACCCAGGGCTGTGTTAGAGGGGCAGCATCTTAAGAAGAGAAACCCAGACCTCCCTCCCTAGCCACCTCTTCCACCTTATCTGGGGCTTAGTGAGGCATTCCCAGGCCATCCAAAAAATGTCATTCCTCCAGTATGTCCTGGGTCTACCCAAGGGCCTCCTCCAAGTAGGACATGTCCATTTACCCAGGAGGCATCATGATCATCTCAGTCAGGAGGAGTAGCAGCTCTACTCCGAGTCCCCCTCAAATGACTGAACTCTTCCCCTTATCTCTAAGGGAGAGGCCAGCCAACCTTGTGAGCGCACTCATTTCTGCCAATTGTATCCACGAACTCATGCTTTTGGTCACTACACAGAGCTCGTTATCATAGGTGAGGTTAGGGACATAGATCGAGTGGTAAATCGATAGCATTTGCATTTACACTTACTTCTATCTGTCAGTTTCCTGCTCCCCTCTTCCCTCACTTGTGAACAAGACCCCGAGATACTTTAACTCCTCCACTTGGGGCAGCAATTAGTCCCTGACCTGGAGTGGGCACTCCACATTTTCTGACTTCTAGGACACTGGCAAGTATTTTGGGGGTTCGGCGTAACCACCAAACATCCAGACCTCTGGATTTGTGGATTTGTTCTTCAGACCATAGATAATAGTTTCGAGAATCCATTTTCAGCAAATTGACTATATACCTGCATGCAATCAAAGCCTGCTCGACTATAATTGTCAGAACCATTTGGACTAGAACCAGAAAGATTCTGGTACCAAAAATCTTCCCCCACTTCTATTATTAGGTGCAGTATCTGCCATCGTGGTATCTGAATGTCTGGATTGTGAGCAGGGCTCTGCTAAAAGGGTGAACATTTTAGTATCTAGTTTTTTTGTCAAAACAAAGCAGTAGTGGTGACAGTCGCCAGTTTGTTGACAGACCATACAGCACAGTACAGTAGTAACTGAAGCAGTAGAAGAGATAATAGCAGCGTGGGGTGTTAGACATACCAAACCTGCGGCAGAACACTCCCATGACGGCGCTCTCCTCCACCACTCTCAGATCTGCCAGCAGAGCCAGCTCCAACCCTCCAGCCACGGCGAAACCACTCACTGCTGCTATCAGGGGCTTTGACAGCTGTAAACGGGACGGGCCCTGGAGGAAACAGCTGGATTAGTGACTGCAAACATACACGCACGCTTACATCGTACGCAAAGCCAAATGACTACAATCAACACACACTCAACGAGGAACAAATATTCCCAGAACTAAATGTGTAAATTGCTGTCTGTGTATATTTATGTATGTATGTTTTCACTATCCACTTCATGCTTTTTGGGGTTTATCTACTGAAAACGTTCCAGATTTCATTTGCCAATTCATTTCTCAAACTGTCAAACAAAGGGCTGAAATATGATCCAAGTTCTGGCCGTAGCTGAACAAATGAAGCACTTTGTATTGTGCACGAGATATAAGGCTATAATTTTCTGCACAGGAGGTCCACTCAATCCCAAAGCCTTTGCATGCGATCCTAACAGACCTTACAGACCTGCACTTTTCCTGGTTTACAGTACATCATTTGTGTTATGATTCGTCCTTTCGTCGAGTGGCACGACTGTACGAGAAGCCAGGGCTTTCTGCTTATGCATCTGTAGTTACCGAGGTATTTCCATGATTCAACATGAGCCCCTGAATCTATTTTTATATACATTCTATTCAAACCCTTTAACATCATAAGGAAATATACATCTAACCCTCACCACTCACCATTGGACCAGGACCCTTTGTGACATCTTGCTCCAATTTCGAGGGGCCTGTGTGATTGGCCAGCTCTTTCAGATCATAACCAGCGCAGAAATTCCCTCCTGGAAGAGACCGCAAAATTACAAAGTATGGCAGCTGGAAAGTCAGAGAGGAAGGGAAAATGACGAGGATGAAAAAAACAAGTTGAGCTGGAGTCTGAGCGCTACAATTTGGACAGCACAGCTTGCTTTGGGCTGGCTGGCACACAAATGCTTCTCTCCCCCCTAAAGAAGCAGAATCTGATGCATAGGCACAGATCGCGCGTGTGCTCGTACACATGCAAATGCACACACATCATATTCTCATTAACAGAAGAGTAACATATTGCAACCACAGCCCCTTCCTGTTGGATTCATGTGGTAATTACAACATTGCCCGAGAGGCCTACAAACACTGTGTCACAGTTTCAGGCAGGGACTCATAAAATCCTCCTCCCTCTGTAATGTTACAGTAATGAAAACGATTTTAATGAATGCATGCAGAAGCAACACCCATCGACTGGGAGCTTTTGATTGCAGCTGTGGGTCAGCACAAGGCAATTACAGAAACACAGTGTGTCACCATGTTTATGGGAGCAGCATTGTGAAGGAGCACCCTTATCTCCTTTGTCCTTGTAAGAGGAAATGAGCAGAAGCGACAGACGGATCGAAAGGAAATCTTCAGGTTTGTTACCGAAGAAAGGAATCCGCAGATGTTCATCAATGTTACGAGAATTGAAACAGTTTTGTTTCCACAGAAGTTACAAAAAGATGCAGTTTCACAGGGATAATAAGAAGTAGAAAGTGTAGGATCCAAAAGTGCATGGACAAGGGTTCATCGGCTTTTTTTTCTATTTACTTATTTATTTATTAAGAATTTAACTAAAACAAAACACACAAAAACTCATCATTGGTCAACCTGATCAAGGCAAATAAATAAAATCTCTGAGGATGTCACAGCTGATATCGTATTATACTCTAACATCTCAGCCTGAGAGCACACGAGCATTTCTCCTTAATTTCAACTCTTCTCTTCAGGCCATCACAGCCAAACCTTCCAATGCTGACAAATAAAACTGGGCTACAGAAATGCAGCAGCCACCTCACTTTAACAAACAAACAACTATAAATGGCACAAAAATGAAAAATACCAACCTAAAAAAAGCCACCAGCCTCTAAACACAAGAGCCTTACTCCATTATGTTGGCTCAATAATCTGGCACGCCAACTCTTCTTTAGTGACTCCGAGCCAAATATGTTAGAAATCACTATATAATTGTGCGCTTACATTTTTATGAAGCAATTTTTTCGGTTTCAACATGGCATTTTGACATATCGCAGCAGAAATAAAAATAAAACGATTATCGATGGCTGAATTTCACTGAGCTCGCTGAGCTTTATGTTGCTGGTGTTGCACATCCTGGTCCAATGACTGATTCTCTAGAACGCACCCGAAAGAAGCGTATGTGAGAGTGCAAATCAGCCGATCTTTAACTGCAAAGTGTTTACTAAAAAAGCTAATGGTCTGGTGCACTAACCACACCTCATTCTGCCCGTGTTCAGGCAGCTCTCTCACCTAAAACACATGGAGAACATCCAGTAGTGTTAAAATGCCTGAATCAGACCGTTTCCTTAGTGTATGCAACATGTGAGAAAGGACAGCTGTAGAAAATATTGTGAACGGCTTACTGACAGTCAGGTGATAAGAGCCGCTAATGTGCAAACACCTGTACGTCACCTGCTGTGGTGCTGATGCCTGATGCACAAAGTTTCATGCAGCAGTTGAACTGAAACAGCACTCTGTGATAAAGTAAAACTTCCCTCTCTTTAAGAATAAAATGCTAACTTTTAATGCGCTTCCTCATAAATCTGAATGAACTACATGAGCAACTAGTTAATACTGTGACCAACCCATAATAACCAGCTTTGCCTCCTTCCTCTGTCTCACTCTCTGGAGCTACTGCAAAATTAAAAAACATTCAAAGTGTCTTTCCATCTGTTCAGGTCTTACAGTGACACAGCTGATTGCACCTGAACCACAAACGCCCACAGAAATCCAAATCTCAAACACTCCAAATATGTCCGAGCATATTCAAAACCCGCTGAAAGCAATTACTCTTAATTTCATAAGTTTAAAAACACACATTCGGACGCTGAAGAATGAGAGCTGTGTCGGCGCTCATTTGAACAAAATGGATTCCTTATGTTTGCAGAACCACTACGTTGAAACTAGAAACTCCCCGCTTGTCATTTCGCAGCACAGATGCACTGCTAATCATCACTGAAGGTCAGTCGTCAAGTTATCCTGGAGCAGGAATACGGGACAGCCCGCTGACAGGAAACTGTGGCTCGATGATTAAAATCAGATTACAGATGTAGAGGGAATCACGACAGAGCGACTTTTACCCACTGTGCTGCTAATTGCTCACCAGTTTAATAAAAGCTAATTACTCTGTTACACACACTGTTTTCATTTCACAGCGCCATCAGCAGCCATCATCTGGAGATGCTCCGGCTTTTGGAGTGTACGCTCAGAGGCCGGAGCAGACAGGTTGATCCAGACTGAAGATATTATTTCCACCAAAGGAAGGAGTGTGTGGGATATGATTATTTTTAGAAGCATTAGGAGCTGTGGCATAATTTTGGATCTGCGGCTGACATAGTGCAGGCTACCTTACAAGTGTGGGTGTGTGTGTGTGTGTGTGTGTTGTTACCGAGTGCACTCTTGCCTAGTCATCTCACTGTTTGGTTGAGATCTAAGCAGCCATAGTAGCAAAGCTGGGTAAAGCAGATGTGAGGGAAGGTGGGATGAATACTGAGGATGAAAGTAAGGAAGAAATTAAGGGCTAAGGAGGGATGGAAAGAAGTTACGTCCATTTTTAGTGAGTATCCCATTATATCCTACAGCTGCATTAGACTGTGGCCGGAAATGGCCTCCGTCTCTGATTTGCAAGGTTGCTCCCGACGCATTCATTGGAGTGTGAATGTTAGATAGAAGGTACTTAGGAGAAGAAGGAAGTGCTTGTAGAGTGATTCATCACTCCAGAGAACACGCCTCCACTGCTCTAGAGTCCAGTGGCGGCGTGCTTTACGCCACTGTATTCGATGCTTTGCATTGTGCTTGGTGATGGCCACATGAAGTTTGGAGGTTTGTAGTGATTGACTGTGAACCGCTGTGAACTATGACCCTCAGCATCCGCTGACATTGATCCAGTTTTACTCTTTGCACTCTTAATGCTAAGCTAACAGACTGATGGCTCTACCTTTGCAGTTTTTCTCCATTGCTTTGATGTAGTTGTCACATCACTCACAATCACAGCGACTGAGGAGAATTACCTCTACAGACACTGAGTGTAGTGTCAGTCTCATTATCTTCTCAGCAAGTTAACAAAGATGTGCATTTCTTTCCAGGCAGTGTTTCTTTAATGGTGGCCTTTAAACCTGGGGGCACTATTTCTTTATTTTAAAAAATATGTTACAACTCATTCCTAGAATAATTACACTCTAAGGTACATTAAAGTAGAATTTTAAATATGTTCTTTTAAAAAACTAATTTTATATCCAGCATATTTCTTTTACAGCAAATGAATGAAGAATGAAACAGTCGTGCTCTCTGTGAGCAGGAAGCCAAGTTTCCATTTTTAACTAATACATGAGACAAGGTATAAATACTGTTAAAACACAGAGAATGAATTAATACTAAGACTTTTTTTTTCTCTATTTCCAGTTAAAAGTTTGTTGGTTACTCACTCAGACACTGGTGCCACAGCGTTTTTTCCCTTCAGCCAAAATTATTGCCCGGCTTGAAAATCAACTCATTTTAAGGCGAAATGCTCACAGAGATATTCCTTAATATTCACGATCGACTGTAAGCCTGACATGCTTAAGTATTAATTACAGATAAATAAGAGGATGAGAATCTGGGCGACACTTAGGAGGATTACTACTAACAAAATCTCTTAACAAGATTCTGTAACGCTTCTGCAAATATCTGCTTCAATTTAAGCCCCAACCTTCCCCACACGACTATCTTACCTTTCCCATGCAGGATAGCCACGTTCAGGCCTGGGTCACTGTCAAAGGCCTTCAGCTCCTCCAGCAGACGCCTCGCTGTCTCCTGGTTCACCGCATTACGCACCTCGGGCCGGTTTATTGCCACAGTAACCACGGATCCCGTTCTCTCCGAGACCACAGTCTGACCTGCAGCTAATCACAGAGAACGAGAAGGGAGAAACCAGTGCGGCCCACAACACTTAGAAAGAGGCTTACCCAGAGACGTTAAGCTTTAACTTCACAGTAGGCGGGATGGAGATGGGACGTAAATTGTCTTATGTGGACAGAGTTGATAAAATAATGACAGTGAACGAGGCTCTGAAAGATATCATCTGGGCTGAGGTGAGCACTTTGGGTCACTGTGTGTGTGCCAGTGATTGTGGCCTTAACTTGCAGCAGGCAGTCAACCTGACATTGTTTAGGTTCATCCCGGGAAACCGAGCGTCAACCACACCCAGAGGAAACTACATCCAGGAGAGAAGCTACTGGATGTGTTCACCTCACAGGCTATTCTGACGATGACAAAGCCCGGTGAAGTGAGGCACAAAGACAATTTGTCTCACACCGCATTTTACACTCATACACTACCAGAGTGATTTCAAGGGAAAAGAAGCGTTTTAAGCGGTGTTGTGTGCGCTCGGGGAGCCAGCAGGGAAAACGATTCAACTTTGCACTGTAACTGTTTGGGATTGGTTTTTAATTTGTGGGTTTGCAAAAAAATTAATAACCTCTAATATTTACAGTACTGTGCAAAAGTTTTGAGCCCTATTTTTTTCTTCTTCTTCTTTTTTTTAAGGAAGACGAGAACTACGTGGAGCGATTTATTGAAATACATCCAAATGAGTGGAAATACAGTATATAAGGCAAAAACAGTCAGTTTGAAAGTCATACCAATATTTGGTATTGCCACCTTTATTCTTCAATGACCTGGTTTAGATGTGTCCTTGATCCATCACAGCTGATTTAAATGGATAAATGACCTCAACATGTCTTGAAGTTCTCCAGAGGCCTGATAATGAACTAATCATTTGATTCAGGTGTGTTGACCCAGGGTGAGATCTAAAACCTGCAGGGACACCGGCACTCGTGGACTGGGTTTGGGGACCCCTGCTCTAATCCAATCATCTTCTTGTTCACCTCCTCAGAGCCAATCAGTCTCTACTCTGCATGCTTTACATCTTACTGCTCTTCTGTCATTCGCTTGTTCAGCTCCATCAGGTCACTCAAAGCTCCATCCAAGCTTCCCATCTTCACCATCACCACCACCAGTGTCTACACTCTGGGGGGTCCTGTCCATACAATGGGTCATTAGTGTCGAAACACATTCTCGATCTCTTACATTTTAACTACTGATTTTATCTACTGTTCTTTTTTTTCCGATTTTAAATCATGCTTTTTATTTGTTTTTGTTTTTAATGTCTCTGTAAAGCACTTTGAATCACCTTGCTGTTGAGTTGTGCTATATAAATAAACTTGCCTTGGCTCTGTAAATCCTGTTAAATTCTTCAAAATGATCTATCCTTATTCAACTGTCTTACTCAAACTTTCTTGTGATTTCTTGCAGTCTTCAGGAAAAGTTCTCCGGGTTTCCTGAAGAAGATTCGAGGCGTTTCCTTGGACGTTGTCACTATGACCACTTCATTAATGCTGTGGCCCGGGCTGCAAATTTAAATTTGGAATCACACGCCATCAGTCCTGTCCTCACTGATTTTCAGTCCACTACTTGTGTAATGTGGAATACTTCAATACTTCCTCGCTGTTTCCCTTTCTTAAGAGTGCCTTCTTGACAGCCACTCTCCAACTGAGACCATTTCTGATAAGGTTTTGGTGAACAGTAGATGGAACAACTAAAGCTCCGGGCCCTGTATCAGGTCTTTGCTAGATTTTATTCCTCATTTCTTAAGAGCATGACTTTCAGATACTGTTCATTTGCTGATTTGTTCAGTCTGCTACTTATTCTTTTATCCCCAACTTGTTAAGTTTTTTCAGATGTTAAGGACAACAAAATTTCATTGCATTATGCTGAAATATGACAAGTTTATTAATAACGCTTCTGGAGTCGCCTTGCTCGTGCAAAAATGCTATTTTGTGCACATCAAACTGTGTTGCATTTGGCATTTGTCATAGATTACAGTAAAGAAAGACGCACTGGTTCATCCCTTCAATATGGTGCAATTTTTATGCTTGAATGCTTCACAGCCAGTTTTAAAAATGGCTGTAGCCGTTGTGATGCCAACAATTGCTATCTGAAGAAGCTGATGAGCGTTTTCACCATCCCTACACTGAAGAAGAGAAAGACCGGTTATTGTTATGAAACCTCATGACTAATGATGTTGGTGACTGACAGTTTGTTAGCCATGACCTTGCAGTTTCATACCACAGATAATCTTCCGTTTTAAAATCTAAAAATGAGCAAGAAGCTTAATTTGTTATTCAATAGGACCCAAAAATCAGTGACTGAGCCCATGAAACTTTTTGCAGAGGTCATACAGAAAGCTGTTTTGCCATAGACTTATGTCTTTTAGCAATCACAGCTATCTGAAATAACTTCATAAAGTCTGGAGGCCGATTACTCAAGAAGAGCAATTTAGAAGAGCAATGACAAGAAAATCTGGCTTCTTGGAAGGAAAATAAAAAAAAAAATAAAAAAAAGCTCAAATTTATTATTATTATTAGTTTTTCCTCTTAGGAACTAAAAAATAAATAACATCTGCTGTGAACAAGGATTATAAAATAAATACAGAAAAATACCCCAAAATTAAATCACAGCTGTTCTTGTTTCACCTTACTAGTGGCCTCTTCTGCCCCCTAGCGTTCATATCATGTGATTGCACTTTCCTCTCACCTCTTCCTGTGTCTTCGCCTCCATGCTGAGCGCTGTAGGATTTTACTGGAACTAAAATTGTCTTTATAGAGTCTTTTCCAAATATTTTACTCTGACAATTAAACCTTAAAAGTGGTGTCAGTGTCTGCAAATGTTTTAGCGCCATTGCTAACACTCGCATGAAAAAAACTAGAAGGTCTAAATAAAAACTACTTTTAAAAAAAAAAACGACAAAGTTCAGTGAAAAATATCTCAAAGCAAAAATATAACCTCAGCTGTACTCGACGAAGCTGGCTTACTTCGATTGAACTGTGCTATCAAGCAGCAACTCTTTTAACTTCCCGACTGAAACAAAAACAAATGCAAAAGGTTCTGGGACGCACACGAGCTTGGTGCATTGCAGTGGTAAAAACCGGAAACACACAGCAGAGGGAGACACTGAGCCTTAAATCCACAGTTTTCCTTGCAAAGCCAGTCATGCCAGGCTTTGTGAAGCTGGAAATAATGAGAGCAAACTCCACATCAGATTCTCTTATTTCTGTTTTTAATAAAAGATTTCTCTTTTGTGTTTTTTTCTTGTTTGTACACATTTTAAGGCATCATGCACAAAAAATAAGCTTTACTAAAGGCATTATGCTTACCCTCTACCAAAAAAAACAAACAAACAAAAAAACCCAACTGTATGTTCTCACATTTGAAGATTTGCAGTTAAAAATAATTTTGTACAAATATGGCATGTAAGCTGGCATGTGAGTGAATCTCAAAGCAGGGCGTCTCCTGCTCTCACAGTTTTGTAAACATGGCTTTGAGCAAAATAGGGCTGAGGAAAAAGTCAAGAGAAAGGGAAAGCATGCTTCAACTGTGGGGTGAAATTTCCCTGAAAAGCATGCAATGCATTTGAAATCGTATTTACAATGCATTATTTCACTCTCGACTGATCTTTTTTTCTTTTCTTTTTTTAATGTAATCAATTAAAGTTAAGACATTTAATGTCAACATTAACAGACAGACAGAAAGACAGATGCGTCCATAATGTTCTCCCACACGGAGTCGCCGACACAGACAATGTTCAGATTGGTCAACAAACAAAAACACTACAAGATTTTTTTTTTATTATATCAAGCATTTGAGTTATACTTCCAGATAAATGATCTGGAATATAAACAGAAAAAAAATTGTGTTGTTAACTTTATAAATAAAAGTGAAACAGCCCAACAAGTAGGGCAGCGTCCATCATGGCAGACATCCGGGAGGTGCCGGTAGCTTTGGCACAGTTGTGTCCAGTTGTGCTCTTCTGTGGTGAGCCGTCTGTATTATACTATATTGAAGACCATGGAAAGATACTGTTCATATGAAACCTGGATCCAGCCGTCCTGATCCGTATCATATCGCCTGAAAACATCAGTCAACCTCTGCAAAAGCACAGAAAAAGGATTTACTGCAGATTAGCCAGAAGCATTATCTCATTATTATTAATACCATTTACATCTTTAGGCTTTTTGTCACACTTAGCAGCCTCTTATATAGCTGCATGAAATTACTGAGAAGGAAGAAACTGGCTCATAAAAATACATGATTGAAAGTCCACTTCAAGTCTTTTACATGCACACTACAGTCAGTGCGACTCTGTTACCTGCAGTACAATACAGCACTGGATGAAGTCATCGAAGGCCACCTGTCCCTTCCTCTGGCGGTCGAACTTCTCTATCAGTGTGCCGTAGAACTGGTCCGATAGACGATAGCCTGCAAACAACAGTAACACAGCCGTCATTTCAAAGCTGTCCTACGCATTCACCCACTCAGTTTGTTTTCTGATAAAGGATGATTTATAATGCATTTGATTTCTGGTCTAAACTCTGCTATGGCAGATGCTGGACGTTCACCTCTGGGTCTTTGTTGAGGTGGGAATCACCACGCACCCTGCAACATCATACGATTGGGATTTGTTTTCTTTACTTTTGCAAAATGCTATCACAAAAACATTTACTGCAATTTATTACCTTTTTTAATTGCAAGCTATGTCCTCAAAGTACAGCTTTCTCAGTATCTGTTTTATCCAATAAGATACAGCTATCTCATTTCAGTTATTTCTGTGCTACAAAATGAGACAGTTTAGCACAGCAACACTGTCACTGAATAATAAAGTATTGATATTTGATGTCCCTATATCGATACAATATTGCCACACAAACTATCAGGATGCTATGCTGTGTCGATTTCTTTCCCCACCCCTTAATTTGTATCCTGGACCTTGAGACTGTGAGAAGCTCCTGGAGCCACTGAGGGCATGACAGCCTCTACATACACGAGGCTCCTGGCCAGGTAATGACTTTTAAGTGAACCATGACATATGCAAATTGACTGTGGCAGAGCTCCAGGCTGGGTGGAATGAATGCAGACTGGCTTGGGCAGAAGAACAAGTTGTGGCTGTACTCGAGACATGTTATGATACGGTCAGATTAAGGCATTCACGGGACAGCCGCCATCAGTGTGATACTGTACATCTGCTTTACTGAGACGCTCCTGCCACTGCCAGAGAAAACAATACAGTGAATATGAGCCTCTGTGTCTTCTGATCTTCAGGAGTCTCGTGAAGCAGATTTAGAAAATACAGAAACACAAAGAAACACCAAAAACATGCAAAGTAAAACAGCTATTTGGAAGAAATCTTTCTTTTCATTGACCACAAATATAGCCCACAGGCAGATTTCACTCTCATTTCATTCACAGGTTCTTTTTTTATTTATTAATTTGGTCACTTTACTGCTGATTAGTAAATTATTTAAATTGAATATTGAATTTAATACTGACAAAACACATCTGCTCAATTTGGTGAAAGAAAATTGTTTCATAAAAGTTGGAGCAAAATGAGACTGGAAAAAGCTGCATAATGCTTAAACAGCACCAATGAGCAACTCATCAGGTTAATGAGCAACATGACAGTCCTAACAGTGTAAAGAGAGCATAGACACACAGTCTAATAGCCGTATTTCTTATTGTATAAGTACAAAGAATTTGGGGTCTAATACTATCTGCTGTTCAAAAAAAATCCTTTAATATATGCACACAGCAGACAAGGCTGAAAACCAACAGTGAATGGCAATGATCTTCAGGCCTTCGGGCAGCAATACTTTCAAAACAATGCAACTTAAACTCCACCACTGAATGCAGAGAAAGTCCACAAGATGCTGCCGCTCCCTTCTGTGGCTCTAAACTCATTTAAAATGGACTCAAAAGATAAAACTGTCTTGCTGTAGTTTGACTAACGATTGTGTTTTGTGTTCTCCCTTCGTGAAATCATAAAGAACTGGAACTATTCGGCATGTTTTCTGCACAGTTGGAGGCAGTGAAAACACCATTAATGCTGGCTTTGGAGTCAGATGCCGTCGCCCAGATGACATCTTATCAAGAAAGGCCAAACAACATTTTGTACTTACTCCAACACTATGTGAAGGTGATAAACTGGCCTGCCTGCTAACAAACAGCCAAATCTCAAATGTTCAACACTTTATTAGTTGCCTGTAGCACTTCCTGTTGAATTTAGTTTGCAAAGCACCCCAACTTTTTCTGGCTTTTTACAGGCCAATTTAAAGTCGCAAATTAACATTTGTCAAAATATATGAATTGAAACCATTTGTATATGTGGTGGTCAGTAAAAAAAAAGTAGGATTAAAATATACTCATTTGGTGTCTAGCTGCTGTATCTAAAACACACACACAGAAAACTGAAAAGACAAAAACACTGACCGTGTAGAAACAGCCTAGAGACCATCGAGCCCTCCACCAGCACCCTAAATTTTAGTACACAAGCATACTTTGTTGCTCACCGAATCCAGTCAGTGCCTGCTTAAGCTCTTGTTTATCGATGAAGCCGGAGTTGTCCCTGTCGTAGTTCCTGAAGATGTTCTGCCAGTCCGTGATGTACTTCCACACACCGGCAAACTCGTTGAAGTTCACCCCGCCTTTATTTTCTCTGTCGAACATGGCTGAAGTAGAATATAACGCATATTAAATGCACCGGTACTGTCAACATATATGCATATGCACGCACACTGGTAGACATTCTGGACATTAAATGTGGTTGGGACAGTTTTAAGGACACGAGAGTGAGTACGGCACCGCATACATCTTTGCAGGGCTATCAGGGAACAGCAGAATTAACAGTGTGGGACAGGAAGACTCACACTTGACTAACTCCTGCCTCATAAGACAGCGAAAGAAAACAGCTTGATCCCCCCACCAGTACTCCACTCCTCACCCCCATGCGCTTCAATCCAATTACCTCCCAACAAAGGGAGTGTTATCACAGGATATGCTTCTTGCTGTGGGAGTACTAAACAATGGATTTACTGCGCATGGTGCAGTGGAAAGGAGAGGCGATGGAATTATACGGATTTACTTTGGAAGTCGCACAACAAACGGAGAGTGCAAAGTACATGCGAGACCCAGGGACAGACATTTTTTAACATACTTCTGGTCTTGGAGTTTAAAAATAAATAAGCCACAGCTATTCGTGTACAGAAAGTACAAAAGAATCGTTTAGTACAGTGTGATTCAGAGTCAGTGTGTTTAAAAGCTCTACTACACTGCAAAGTTTCCAGTTTTTAACCTCAGCTGTATATTATAAAAGAGTCAACAGATCAATATTTGAAGTCTGAGGAAACTCTCAGCTGCCCTTTAGGACCAGCTTTTCAATTTCCTTGCAGATATTCCCCTCTTCCTGGTTATATTGATGGCTGCAGGTTTCCACTAAAGCAGGAGAACAGCAGAGGCTTGTTTGTGTCTTCAGATTGCTCGCTGTTTAATGAACTAATCTGGTTGTCATGGCATGGAGGCAGATAAACAACCTGAATATTTTCAGAACAAGAGGCAGTGTGTGGAAGTTGGTTGTCTCACCGTCACTGGTCACTTACATATAATGGAGCGGACGGTCACTGGGTTGAAAGGAGTCCACGTGCCTGTGAAACAGAGGACCGCTGGTTAAAAATACACCAAGACCTGCAGCAACATCCAGCTGCTAAATGCCCCAAAGAAACTGATATAATGATAACAGAGCTGAGGTAGCAGTAATGATATAATAAATCTTTAGGGAGTGCAGTAGAGTTTTGTAAGAGCCACAGCAGCCGTGGGATTTTTTGTTTTTTAACACCAATTGTGTGGAACTGCAGTTAAAATTGGCATCATCACAATAAACAGAAAATAAACACTCTTCTTGCTATTGGAGCTTAATTAAACATTTTCACAAGATTAGCATTTTAGCGGGGCCTGTATTTATTTCCTAAGATCACGACATACCCATGAAAGAATCTGCTTTACTGCTTTTTAATGAGTTCATTATCTCGAGATGATAACTGAAATGCAACGCCCGGCTTCATTTGACCAAACATAACAGTACTGTAGACATACTTGACTGTACTATCTACAAAATGTACTTCCTGCCACTGTTATTATGATTATATGTGCAGTGTGCATGAAATACATTGGTAGTGTCCATGTAAGGCAGATGACTTTCAATGCGAACAAGCCCACACTGCGGCGCTTTACGTTTCATAAATCAGAAAATTACCATAGTAACCCATCAAGCAGATGATAATGAAAAATGATGATCATTAGTGTAGTCTCATGTGCGTTATTATGAGAGATGTGAATGAGTGAAGAGGGAATGATTTTGCAGACACACTTTTTTTCACAGCAGCTGTTGAGTTGCCGTGGCAGGGACCTGAAACCTGCAGAAAGCAGCAATCCCTGATATCACCTATCACAAATGTTACTAATCCACTGTGATTGTCCTTTAATGGCACGTCAAACCGTCTGCCATTAACGTGATTTATTGTGCCTGCTGACTCACTATCACACCGTCATCCTCAAAGGACACTTGATTAGAACAGAGCCATTAATACTGTGATTAATTCCACTCCAGCAATGACAAATCAAAAGTTTATGCTGTGAAGACAGCCTATGTCTATGAGGCCACCCCCGATTTCTTTATGTTTTGCTCCCAAGGAGTCACGCTTGCTTGGATTTTTTTTTTTAAGTGGTCTCCGGTAACAGTTCTCCAGGCTTTTGAAGTTTTTTTTATTTATTTAACACTGATATGTAAATCATTACAAAATTGGATCTAAATCAAGGGATGAACCAGTGTTGTGTCTACACAGAACAAACAACTCTGACTGACGAATGTCTACAGCCATCTGGAAAACATGGTGGAGACTTTGTCATGATTTGGGGCTTTATTTAAGTCAGCAGGATTGTTTTAATAAAGTTGGAATTGTTAATGCAGAAAAAACCATCACATTTTGATCTATGGTAAATCACACCCATTCTCACAAGCACTGTCTGTAAACGGAGAGCAACTTGGTTACTGACATGCAGACTGGAGGAGCCAGGGATCGAACCACCAACCTTCCGATCAGTAGGTGACCTGCGCTACCTCCTAAGCCACAGCTACCCTATAACGCAACACCATCTAGAAAGCAGTGATCCCAAAACATATTCCAAACATACTGCCAATTATTTTGGTAATCGAGTAACTGTATAAATCTTTCATTGTATTTACATGCCATAATAAAATTTTTTTTAAAGTAAACATTTTACTAAATGCAAAAATATATATAAATACTCTCAAGTAGAGATGGACCAATACGATATTACCTATCGGTATCGGTCCGATCCTGATGTAAATTACTGGATCGGATATTGGAGGGAAATAAAAAATATAATGATCCATTAAATATCAAAAAAGCACCTCACAAAACTTGCGACATGGCGTAACTCGGCTCATAACCGTAGCACGTGGGAGCAGTGTGCTCATGTGATAGAGCGGCTGTGTGTATTTGTAGCCTCGCTAGCAATCCAGCATTTCATCTCCAAGGAAGTTATCCCAGAGAGAAGTAAAGCAAGTGTGTAAGTTCATCTCTGAATGTTTGTAAAGCATTCCCATGTTAAGCTTAACAACCGATATATGGAGCGACTGCCTCTCTCTCCCTCCCTCTCCTGCTGCTACTTCAATCATGAAACTGATCAATGATCAGCTGATCGGCTTTTCTGTCGCGAGTCCGTCTCTCTTCTTTGTTTTTGGCCCACTTCGGGCCAGAAAGAGGAAACCAGCGGCTGAACAACAGCAGCACGTTTAACCTTGATAAGCTGTTGTTAGAATTTATTTAATATTACTTTGTACACCAGGATCCTTTTTTACGTAGCTGACGGCTGGTAACTGTGCAGGGGCGGATCTAGCAAAGTTTAGCCAGGGGGTCCGATAGGGCAGGAACAGGGAAAAGGGGGCACAAAGACATACTTTTCTTTCTCATTCTCATTTAAAATGTCTAGCTTTTAATAAATAATTATCCGAATCTTACACCCAAAGTTTTAATATGATGTAAAATGTATAGAAGTCCATTACTGTATATAGTAACTATTAAGTCTAATATACCCTAGTAAGCTATACTACTTTTTCCTTTGGGAAGACACCATCTGTGCAGTCTGCAATTCTGTTGAAGAAAGATGTTGAATCTATTTAATTATTCTTCAAAAATAATTTATTTCTGTGCAATTTTTTTTCCACACTGCATCAAATTAAAGTTGATTACGTCGATTAAGCATCATGAGGTGGAGGGTGGTTCCCTATTTTTTATTTATTTTTTGCTGGGTGTTTTAGAACCCTATTAGTTAGGTTGCTTACTCTTTAAAATACCAGAATAGGAAGGATGGAGTAGGTTTAAGTTTATTAGATTGATCAGTATTGCTGAACTATGAAATATTTTAGGTGCAGTGTCTTTTTTGCATACAGGTATAACAGAATAGCTTTAATGTTTTGTTTTGTTTTTTAACTTGAGTATGAACTTATACAAAAAGCAGCAAGATATTAAAAAAAACAGTTTTATTGATTAAAAAACACTATATCGGATTCATATCGGTATCGGCAGATAGCCAAATTTATGATATCGGTATCGGACATAAAAAAAGTGGTATCGTGCCATCTCTACTCTCAAGTACTCTTGGGCAGAGTTTTATCTCCTGGATGAGGTAGATACGTTGTGTCTTCATGTTTATGAGTTTTTGTGCATGTGTGCGTGTCTGTGTGTTTAAGTATGAAGAAGTCAAGCAAACAGTGAGTTATGTCTGTAATGCTTTAAAGAAGAACGAGCACATCAGCATTCTGAAATTTGCCGTGAGCTTTGATGCATTGATGCAGACGAGCTCTAAGAAGCCTGGAGAACTATTCCTGAAGAAGTGACAGGAAAGTAGGGCTGGGCAATATGGCCTAAAATCCATATCGTGATATAATTTGAAGCACGTGCGGTAACGATATATATCGCGATATATTCTTTTCTTCTGTATAACGTATTTTCCACACTATAAGGCACACTTAAAATCCTTTAATTTTCTCAAAAATCGAGTGTGCCTTATGTATGAATTCTGGTTGTGCTTACTGACCTCGAACCGATTTTGGTGTGCAGAAATCTGTTAAAAAATGTTTTGATGGATTGTCAGAGCATTACGGCTGCCGTAGTGAGGAGCTTCGCGGAGTAATCTGGTCCAAAACTCTGTCCACTTCAGGTCCCAAAGTCAAACGAACACTGAGAGTTAAAAACGTTCTAAATTCTTTCATCTTTAATAAAATCATCAGCGTTGCTGCTTTACCAGGTGTAACAATTAAGTTTAACGTCCAGGCATCCATGAAAACAGAATTTATTAAATTTAACAGAGTTAGAAGTTAACAGGAAGTTAGCTCGCTAGTTTACACCTAAACATTTCATACCATGTTCTGACTGAGAGATTTTTGAGACTAATTAAAACGTACAGCTCTGCTACCACTTCCAACATAAATGAAGACAGGAAACTAAACAGCAGTGGCGTTTGCAGGGTTACTGAAGTGGGACTACCTGGTATATAATGTTGTGCTACGTAATTGCTAGCGACACAGCTATGTTAGCATAACATTAGCACAGTGAAGCTGGAGGATGAACGCCAACTTTTTTCCACTCGATAAAAGTTAACGTGAGGGATTCTGGTGGTCAGGGACAAATGCAATCGCATAGCAGGATGCTATACATGGGCCAAACTTCAGTCAGGAGAACAACTGAGATTATTCATCCACAATACAAGGTTAGTTATTAATATACTGCAACAACATGGGAATAGAACAGCTGCGAGAGAATTCAACATTAATGAATCAATGTTACGGAAGTGGAGGAAGCGCAGTTTTTGGCTTTCCCCATATTTCAAAAGTGCTTTCGACCAAAACAGGTGCAGCTTGATGACATCATCAACATGCGCTATCGCGATAGAGCGGTATAGTCAAAATCTCTATCGTTGGCCAAATGTATATCGTTTCTATCGTATATCGTTTATATCGCCCACCCCTACAGGAAAGCTTGACTAAGACAGTTCAATCTGTGCAGAAGATTAAAGGTGGTCATATCAAATATTGACCTTAAGATTTGTTACAATACTCTCTCTCTACATATCTGTTATTGCACCCATTGGCGCATTTTCCCAGTAAAATACAAAGAAATGAGGGGTGGCTCAAGACTTTTGCAGTTTTTTAAAAAAAGCGGGGGTGAGTTTTATTACAATTTATGTCTTTTTTTTTTCCAGCTACGCATCATTATTTTTCATCTAGAGGACAAACTTCAATTACAAGTGAATCTACCTGTCATATAGGTGGGCGCGAAAAAGAGCGATAGGTCTTTACTTCAGGTGAGTGTTTATACTTTTATAGTCTGCTTCACACTCTCAAGACAGTGAGATTTATCAGGCCATCTAAATAGCTGCTGACTCACCACCTCACTTTATTAAAGGCAGGCTGGCAGTTCAGGACCAGGAATAAAGAGAAGCGTGTCTGAGAAGATGCAGAGAAGCGAGGGGAGGCAAGGAAACGCACAAAAGGAGCAGAGATAACAAAAGAGAAGCGACCCGAGGAGATGAGGTGAACAAAACATTTGCAGTTTGGTTCTCATTGCAGTACCTTGAGCTCTCTTGCCTACATTTGCTGACCTAAGGTTGTTTCCTGAAACTCTTTTTGCAGATCCTAAAACAGCCTCTGCAGAATTTCAACAGCTTGCCAAAACTCTGGAGCGTTTTTCACACCGTGCTGCTTGTTTTTGATTTTCCTCCACAGCTATGCCAGCACAGCAGTAAGCAGGTTTGCAGCGCGAGCCTCAAGAGCTTAGATAAGAGGATCTCATTTAAATAAAAAGGTTTCAAATCAAACATAACACAGAAATTGCTTTATTGTTGATTTATTCACACCTCGATTTTACTTGGGAAAGTCCATTAAAGTGTCTAAATAAATAATATGAAGCTGAAACAATTTCAGGACCTCAAAACTTTAAGATTTTGGTACACTAAGTACTGTGTGTGCTTCAGAGGACACTAGTCATTTCCTCCCTCTTGCTCAGTTTGTTTTATTGATGGCTGAGGCCGTCTAGGACTGTGGATAGAGCTGTTTTGGGACCAGGCCTTAGGCTCTTACTGACGCTGGGATTTGGGCCAGAATCTATATTCCACTTTCATCCAAAACGAACTAAATGATGAAGTAAAGCAACAATCATAAAGTATTATTATCATATAGATGTGAGGGCAATTTGTAGAAGCGGGTCAGCGTTACAGCATGTCTCTTTGCTGCCATTTCTCACAAGTACTTTTTTCATCAAACCACATCTCTCATCGACTAAAATGAATGGCGTGGTGTCATTTATGACCATGTTAAAGGAATACTTCTTTAATCGGGCTACATTTCTGTTTGTCATCTCTATATATGCTTCCTTAATGTGCAACAGATGCTTTAAAAAAAACAAAACACACACACACACACATTTCATTACAAAATGATTGCCTGTTACTTCTTCGTTTCAATAATAGTAGTGAATTATGTGCTACAGCACATTTAAACACAACAATTTAGATAAACTGGAAACTCCCTAATACTTTGATCACCAACAATTCATAGTCAAAAACATAATTCATGTTTTTATGTTTGTATTACTAGTACTAAAACTATTTTTAATAGGTAATTTTAAAAAAAATCTGCAGAAACACTTGAATCATTCACTTCATTTATGCACAACTCTCTTAAGGCCCTGCAACAGCATTTCAATCAGGTTGAGGTCTGGACTTTGAGCGGGTCACTGCTTGCTGATTTTGTTTTTCAGTCATTCTGTTTTAGATCCACTGTGAGCTTTAGCTGTTGGACAGATGGCCAACAGCTAAAGCTCACATTTGACTCTAGATTACTTTGGTATACAGAGGAGTTCATGCTCAACTCTGTAAGGTGTCCAGGTCCTGTGGCTATAAAACATGGCCAAATCATCACGCCTCCCAGTAAGACTGTGGCATTGTGTTAACACACACTTACATGCTCCAAACGAGCAAACAGCAACAACTTCTGCTTTTATAGAGCATCTGGCTGTTACCTGTATAGATAATATCAGTCTAACCAGTCAGGATCCAATATGGATATACAACTAGGATCATAAAAAATGCCACTTGACGGTTAATCCAGAGTAAAATGTCAACAATTATTTTATTAAATGTAATAAGTTGACTGTAACAAATACCGAGGGATACTGGAATTTTCGGGAGCAAAAAAATTCAGATATTTTTTATAGGCTGTTATTATAAGTTGTAACTATAATTAAAAGAGTTTGTCACTAGTCCAAAAACAGTGTTTCTAATTTTCCTTTAAATGCATCTTTGATATTTCTATACTACAGTGTTACGTAGCTGTTGGCGTGAGCAAAAATTGGATGTTCAAACATGGATTCAGCTAAAATGCTGTGAATGCTACTCAAACATTAGAGCCAGCAGTAAAATGCCCAAAGGCAGAGCAGAGAACAAGCTGTGACCTTTCCAGACGCACGGGCTCTTCTACACGCATGCATGCACACGCACACACACCTCACACCAGTAGCTAGCTGTGAGGTCACCAATGTATGCTAGACACACTGCGGCTGCCCAGTGTGCAGCGGCCAGTATGGCTGAGATGTTTGTGAGCGTCTGATGACAGACTGGGACAATACTCCCTCTGTCCCGTCCACACACTGGACCCCTCTCACTGGTGAACTGCCAGTGGCGAGGTGGACAGAAGTGAGAGAATATAGGAGGTGAGGAGGGAGGCGGGCGAGTGGAAAAACGGAGAGCGCTGACCGCAGTGTACACGCATAAATGTAACGGTCGTGATGGAGTTCAGTGAGTCGATTGTCCCCTACACGCCTGACATAAGCAAACACGGATTTGAACTTTTCCAAACACACTTCAAATGTTAAGCTCACAAAGTAGCGACACAGACTTGAAACCTCCCGAAACACACATCCTGTATTACTCAGGTAAAGGTTTGACCTTGAGAGCAGCAAAGGGACAGAGCTGCTTGATTATCGTTGAATTAATATAAATCTAAGTGATTGCAATTTAGCTTTTTCTGGGAGTCGCTCAAACCTTGCAATTTGAAATCATGCAAAGAGTACAGTTATGTAGTATGCTGGGAGCTTATCAACAGGAGTATCCAAGCAAGTCATTGCTCAGAGTAAAGAGAATTATAATTAAAGCGACTGGTACAGTAAGCTCTGTGTGTTTTGTGGTCACATATAAGGAAAACGCATAAGAAGGAATCCAGTCAAAATGGCACCGGTGCCTCACGCCATTAGAAAATGACTGGATCTAACATATTCAGTGCATGACGCAGCTCCTTCACCAGAAGGTGGAAATGCTGAAAAGCTTAACACTGTCTGGGTAATATCCATGCCATCTGACTCAGCTCAGGCTTTACAAAAGTGTACATATGTACAAGTGTAACGGAAAGGGCTGCTGATTGAGTTCCTCAAGCCCGCTCTGCATGTCAGCAGTTTCAGTGGAGCTCTTACACAAATAACTCAAGCAGGAGAGTGGGGGAGCATGAAGGCAAGTTGGTAGGGTATCTGCTTACTGCTGAGCAAAGAGTCGAGGCCAGAAAAAAAATCCATATTTATAGCAAATGGCCCGGCTAAAAGGCATACGGACAAAACAGACAGGCACGTGCGCTTCCAACAGCACAGAGCCATCACTGTTTCATCACGGTCACACCCAGGACTGAGAGAGAGAGGAGGGAAGATAGTTTCACTTTCCCTCTCTGTGTGTCTGTCTAAGTAACGGTGAGAGACAAAGAGACAAAGTCAGAGTAAGAGAGGACAAGGAGACAGAGGGCATGGCAGGAAAACAGCCGGTACCATATCCTCAAGAGAAATGTAAGAGGAGAGGAGAGGAGAGGGGATATTGTATAATCCTATGTTTAAAATGTTTAAAATGCCTTTTTCTAGCCAACTGATTTCTTTTTTCTACCTGGAAAAAGAAAATACATGTAAAAAAAAAAGCAGGAGATTAAAAGATTTCTGCACAAAGTAAAAGGAAAAAAGAAACATATGAAGTGAAGCCCGGATCATTTTCTATGTGCAGAAGACAGGTAGGCAGAGCGCTGATGGACGATAAGAAAACCAGAGTATGTGATGCAGAAACAGCAGCAGAGGATGAAAGAGTTTAACTGGCCCAGCCTCCCTCCTGAACCTTGATGCTCTCTGCTCTCCTCAGAGATGAGGGTAAAGAAGAATAGGTAGACAAAGCATAGTTGATGGCAGGAAACTGATTCAAAAAAGCAGAATGCAGAGACAGTAGAGCTGCAACAGACAGTCGAACGGCGGGTTGTCTTTAGGAAGCTGCAGGACAGGATGCAGTGCGCCGTGTTCGGCTTGACTGGCTCGGTTTCATTTCCCAATGAATCTAATGAACTAGGAGAGACTGGACCGGGAAACCTGCCGTTCGCCGCACGCATACGCAGCGAGGAGCACACAAACACAACAGTGAGTCCAAAAAAACAAGAAGAGACTCACCGACCCTTGGCAAAAAAACCAAAAATCTGATGAAATGAGCAACGCACACACGCTTGCCTCGCACAAACACACACTACACACTAATCAGTATGCTGTGCCAGAGTCACTACGCAGCCTGATAACAGCTTCTTTCAGTGCTGCTGCTGGCTCTCACACTTCTTTTTTGCCTCTTTCTCTCTTTTGAAGTGCCCAGAAAAATGGGTTTCTGGGCAGCGTAATCTGCTGAAAAGTCTTTGAAAAGCTGCTGGAGCAAATCAAACAAAAGCTTGATGGGGGAAGACATTATATTATAATGAATATACAAACATCAACCCTGTGCCACAGTTTCTGGTCTAACGGTGTCACATTAATCGTTAACCCATTTTAACTTTGCCGTCTCACTTCAAACAAGGTCAAGAAGCGACGCAGCGATAAGTGTGGCAGGAAAAAAGATGCCTGCTCTGTTGTGGCAGCTCTCCTCATCATTACGAGCATAAAAAAATAAATACATAAACAAATAATAAGTGACTTCATTTTCCAGGATGTGAGCAGAGAAGATGACCCGTATCATTTATTCAGTGCTTCTCCCAAAACCGCTGGGGAGGAATAACGAGCACTCTGTTTCTTTTCTTTTAATTTGTTAAGGAAATGAAGCCTCGTCCCTGTCTGAATGCAGCTCCTCCTGCAGAGCTACAAGACTAAGAGGGACTGTGCCTCTATTACTAGCAGCTGTAAGCCTCATGAAACATCCCTGGGTTTTCAATCAGATTAATACATTCTGCAGGAGAGAAAACACACCCCTTATATAAAGTCACCCAGCCTCACAAACAACTTTATGAAAGACAAAAGCAAGAGTTTAAAAGTTTAAGCAGTTTATGAGCTGTAGCTAACTAGTTAATTAAGCCACCATTAGCCTATGTGGCACAGGCATGATTGGGATTGTTATCCATGGCTGACATTTAATTGCTTCCAGCTGACTCGCCTTTAAAACCCTGCTAAAGGGTTTTACTTAACAGTCACCTACAATACATTGCAAATTCACATTATCGCGCTAAAAGACTATAAGTGCTGAGTAAATGTCAACATCGTCAGCTGCTGATGAACCACACAGGATTCATCCACGTTTACCAGGGAATAGAAACTATGATTTAATTCTGTCATACTACTGTTTAATTGCACTGCATACATGCTTAAATAGTTAATCAGAGGCAGATTTATGCATTATTGTCCTCCCTTTTAAAACTCTGTGCTTCACTTTTAATTATACAAGAGCAAGAGAGAAAAGAAAGCACAATAAAATGGCTTTCAGAGTGACTTAGCCTAATAAAGCATTTCTATTTACCTATGTCAGCATTAGCATGTCTTAATCTCTGTCCACACAAGCATTTTAGCACAGCATCAGCGATCATCTCCATGTATAAAAGCATGTGTTAGCTCATATAAATGGCAGGTGTTCATTGCCTTTAAAAAGACCTTTAGAAACTATTTGTGGTTTGGTGCCTTTTGGAGTATTTTATTGGAATTATTTGACCTATCATGTGACCTCCTGTGCCCGTTTTGCTTTTTATAGTTTATGGATTTGTTAACTTCACACGCTTTTGTATAAATATGGTCATTATTACTGGCGTCAACAAAACAAAAGCCAGTTTCCATCTTTTATGAGCAGTCTGTGCTTATTCCTATTACGATGATGTGAGAGCATTCATCTTGTTTGAACTTTTGAAGAGTGTGACAAAATCCACACCCACAGTTTCAGTTAGCATCCTGTACAGTGTGGCGCTGGCTGTCATTGCTGGGACACAGAAGAATATCAAAGTATTTTCTCTCGAGCTACGCCGTTAAACTCTTCACCTACTCCTCTGTTCTGGGACAAAAATAAAACTCCATTCATTTTTATCCAGTTCACCTGCTATCGATGGGATAAAAATAAAATCCCCATCCATTTTTCTGCTTTAACATGCCGTTGCTTAAATCAAAGAGTGAGCCAGTGACCAGTGGTGTGTAACGAGGAGATGGGAGACAAAGAGAGAGACACACAGGGAAGCAAAGAAGAACAGAGGGAATTAAGAAGAAAGGGAAAAATGATATATTGACATAGAAAAGGAGGTGAGATATATATAGATATTTATAGAACGGGAAAGAAAGACAATAACAGTAGTGGCAGAAATTCCAAGACTCTGATTCATACCATTCGATAAGGCTTGCTGAAGCTCCGTGTCTGATATCACTCCACTCCGGTCCTTGTCGACCCTGGGGAGGAAAACACAGATTAGATACCGCCTGCTTTAACCACTTCACACCAGGACACAATCCCAGCACACAAAAGCAGCATGCACCAGCGCTCGCCAACTGAAACCTCATCCTGCTGATCATGTGTTAGTGTTTCAACAGTGCACAGAGAATGAATGGAAGTCTGTGATCAGGGTGCACAAGACAGTTTGTACACTCAGAGATCAGAGAAACCAGCCAGACAAGGTCTAAAGGTTTGTGTGTGTTTGTGTGTGTTGGTCCTGAGAATGCAAACTAAAACAGGTTGTTGCTTCGTAACTTTTAGTGTCCACAGCATAGTGTCTGCTTGGAAGATTCTTTTAAGTGATAGTGAAACCAAAACTAAATATTTCTCATATTTGACATATGTGCACAGCAATGCTATTTTGACTACCTGGCAATACATAAAACACTGTATCAGGCTGCCTCCTGCCAACAACACTGACAGTTTAATTAAATTATATCAGAGAGAGAGAAAAGTCTTCACAAAACAAAGCAGAATTACTCAAGAAAATTAAATTAGTCTCTTTTTGTCCCAGATCCTGAAGTTACAGCTCATACAGTTAGTAAATCAACTGACTGGAAACTAGCAAGCAAAAAGCACTGCTCTTTGTTTGAGCCAGTTTTCTCAGGTCACTTTGGATCCTGGAGAACTTAGTTTTCATTACTTGAATATGTTTTACAGGTGAAGTGACAACAAATCAAAGGGCTTTATACTTAGGATTGCTGTAATTATTATGGATCATTTCTACTTTAAAATGTTAGCAAATGGGGTAAGAGCTTCATAGACCAGGGTCACTGAATTTACTGTCACAGTTCACCAACTATTCAGGTGTTTTAGCCCTAATGGAGCCACCAAAGCTAGTAAAGCATTCAAAGGTAGTGCTGCTTCTTTAAGTACATTTCTATTCTGTGTAGGTATTTAAAGAAAGAACTGAAGGAAAGTGCTACTGATGTGGTGACTCACTGGCAGACTTTAAGCAAAGAAAGGGAATGGGATGCAATGTAATTATTAATGTACACTTACAGTACCTTTAAGGAGAGCAATCTTCGTCATTTCTATGTCTTTATGCCAGAGTAGCTTTCCTGATACACAGATCCTAATTTATCTCATAATTATGCTCCCTTCCTCTGGCCCTTTTAGAAGACTTTGTTCTGATTGGCTGTCCCTCATAAACAGAAGGTTTAAACACCAGGTGGGTGGGGCTTCTGTGCTCAAGAAGCCCTCATATGTGCACACTTCAGCCTTCAATTGCCCTTCACTCCTTGGGAATTAGGTGATGCAGCTTCACTTTCCTCCCACTACTTTGGAGCTGAAACATTGATAAAAGTTCAGCTTTTCAATTCCCAGAAGTTGCAAACATCAGCCAATCAAAGCAGATTTCAAATTCACCAGCGCTACCTCTAGCCAATCACATCACATCTTGAAAATATCCCAAGAGAGTGAGATAATATGTAGACTTTGGGATCAAAATGGAGAAGTTGATCAATGCAGTGATCCATTACCATTTGAATGATTAGTTCTTGTTGCTATAACAACTCCTGCAGTCTACATGTTAAACAGCTGGTGACAGACCGCTGAAGCTTTTTTGATCTCAGCTTCTGCTGATGCTCTCAGCCAATCACCATTCAATGTATGCGATAACCATAGTTCTTCACTCTACAAAGCTAGAGACCCAAACAAACAGGCATCAAGTCATAAGTCTCACCATGTTAGGATCAATTAGGAACTCAGCTCTTAGTGACATCACACAGATCTTTAGCTGAACATTTAGATAGTATAGATAACTATAAAGGACAAAAACACATCATAGTCTGCTTGAATGTTGCCACAAGTCTCTCTTTGAGATGCAGAGACATAAGGTTGGACTCTGGCACAAATATCAGCCTTACACTTTTGAAATCTAGCTTAGTCAAAACTCCAGTGACTCAGTTGTTCCTTAGCAACCTGCCAGGCCCAACCTGTTGACGCAGAGCTCACTCAACAAACACAGTTTGAATACGAGCAGAGAAGAAGAGGGGAGGACCCCCCCCAAGCAAACAAAACAAAACAACAAAAACAAAAAGTGTGCTGGGTTTCTGCTCCCGGCTGTGACTCGTTTTTGTGCAGCCGCAACTCTATGACTGCAGCCATCGAGGCACGGTGATCAGCTATATGTCGGTGTGCATTTCCCCTGTTAAATGAAGAAAAACAAACACGCGGTCTCGCCTGGTCTTCCTGCTGGGGAAGGAACCGCTCTCAGCATGCTGCCATAAATGAGAGCCTTGTCACTGTGAAGGTGGTGATAGGTTGGGTTGGTGGAGGCAGAGGGGGTACCCAGCCTTTACCAAACACTGAGATATTATCTCAAAGAAGTACGTGTGTGTACAGTATAAGCTCTCTTTTTTCCCCGCTCCGCCTGTCTTCTTCCTACAAGCTCACACGCCCAGCCTTAGGCAAAGTTACCTCAACCGTAAAAAAGAAAAAAAAATGAAAGCATCATTAAAACTGCTTCTTGCCTGCAGAGGAAGGCAGTTAACCATCTGGTGTTTCCATATTCACACTGTCAAATACAGAACTTCTATGTAAAAGCTGCAGCAGGACAATATTAAAAGAAGGGGGGGAAAAGGACAAAACACCATGACTGAGTCAGTTATTCTGCTCAGATTTTCCCATGTTTCACTGTTTCCTATTAGGCAATCAGGCTGGAATATAGCTTGCGGAACAAAAGTCCGTCCTACTTTCCACATAACTGGTCCAAAAGTAAGGCACTGGTGCTGTAGCTCCCAAGTTTGAAAATTCCACTGCTACTCTTCCTACTTTAAACCTTTTTAATCTAAGGATAAAGCAAGTCGCAGAAAGAATTACGGTTAGCTCTGCATGTGTGACAACTTTTGTCAGGTACATTTGTTTCTGCCAAGTAGTTATTTGATTAAATCAATGTGTAATTTGATTAAAAGCTGAGAATTGGTGAGTAGGAGCTACTCAGTCAAGTCTGAGTCTTGAAATGCAGGATTCAAACATTTTTGTCATACCATAGCCATCCATGAGCATGCACACAAAAGGAAGAGAGTGACTCATTCAGCATCTAGCCAGGCAGACGTCAAATAGCCTACTTTTCTTATCTTGTCGTGGCACATCCACTCAGATGTAGTCATATCATAGCAAACATGTATATAAAAGCAGTCCAACAATGGGATGGTGAGTCATGGGTTAGTAGGTGCGTGTGTGTAAAAGGGATTGCAAAGCCTTCTGCGTCAATATGCTCCATTGACTCTGACCACATGACCAAGGGAATTCCAGCAAAGCTCTGCCAGATATTCACCGAGGGGCAGCAGATGAGGCAGCGCAATGGCTCATGTGACAGATGACTATATGTTTTTATGATAGTCACAATAACGCCTGACATGACAATGATGCATGCAGCCACGAGAAGGTGCTGCTCCTCAGAAAGAGGCAAAATGTGTACATGTGATACCTTAAAGCTTTTCCACCATACATAAATAATTAGTTAAAGGGTGTTTCGAGCCTTGCAATGCCAGCAGCATCCTAATGTGAGAAAAAAAATCTTCTGCAGTATTACATAACTCTATAGCTTACTATTGCCAGGGGCCAAGGCATGTGAACATTTCCCTCTCTGCCTACTACTCTATGACCTTCTTGGCTGCTGACACACTTTTGACTCAGGCTGTGCTGAAACTGATGACTATCAGTGGCTGACACTTTAACATCCAAATATGGGAGGGGGAGGAAACATCCAAAAATCCAACATAAAACAATGTTTTTTGGGACATAAGCTCTCCAATGTGTTTTAAATAGATCCAGTTAGTCATATCCAGCTTTTTTAGAATATTATATCATTTCTTTCTGACTTCTTCAGACTCAAGTGTTGGTGGAAGATGGTTTTCACTGGAGACATAAATAAAACATTTTGAATGGAGCTGTGATTCCGTTGCTAGGATAAACCGGGGAGGGGAAACCCTTCAAGGACTCCCGGAGGTCCTTGAACCCAGGTTTGAAAACTCTCACTGAGCAAGCTGACTGACTTTGACTTCATTTCGGCACAATGTAACATCATCAATACAACTATGCGGCACTGCAGACGCGTAGTAATGTAAGGTAGTACCAGATGTGACATAAAGCAGCTACAGGCTGTGTACTGCGCACTGTGTAGTACTACTTCCACAAGTGAGGCTCAACTGTAACACTGAAAATCAGTCATTTCACTCCGGGAAATCTGTCCCGAAAAAGAGTTATGCATAGATGAGAGCAACGACAAACAAAAACAGCGAGCTCTCAATGAAATATTTAGTGTCACCCCCACCCAGTCTCACCCTCTTCCTCCCGCGCTATTACACGACAGCAGTTTTCACCTCGAAGCAAAGTGAGAGACAGGCACACAGCAGCGAAACAACCCGGCTTTCCTGCACTTACCTCTGGAAGATATTCCACAGGAAACCCTGGTCCGGAGGAGCGTTGATGTGTGGGGGGGCTCTGTATGGACTGTGGTACGCCATTTTTACACGGAGCTCTCTGTCAGGTTTGCACAAGTATAGCTTGTGTTTCCTCCTCCTGCTGTAGTTTCTGCTCTCAGTAGCTTCAATCAGACTCCACCACCCTGACGTTCACGTTACAGCCTGCCTCCCTCGCGCACAGAGGCGTGGCCAATCATTCAACACTACCCATGAAGGGGGTGACGTCACAATTTCCTCTTATTTTCAGCGAAAGTGAAAATAGAAACCTAAAATTTTTAAGTAATTGTAAGTGTTGGTAAAGTCACGTCTAACAACAGTTTATCAAATTAATTTTTTTTAAAAATTATTTTAATACTAAGTGTAAAATTCGTTTCCAGGATTTTTTTTTAAATGGGATGAAATAGGGACCAGTCTAGAGAAGTTCCTGGAAAATCAGCAACATTCTCTGAGAAATAAAAGCCAAACAAAAGCATTTGAAAACTGACTCACAGTTCAGTTATATTGATTTTAATGTGTCTTCATATTAGGACTAAGAATAGGAATAATTTTTCAACATTACATGATTATATATTGCATTACTTATTACTTAATAAATTATAGAAATGTTAGCAGCAAAAGCATAATTAAAGTACCATTCTCTGAAAGAGGATAATTTTGCTCTAAAGCTATATTTTTAATCTTTATCAAAATAATGGCATGATAACTCAACAAAACTGAACTTTCTATACTTTCCTATGCTATGCCATCACAGTCTAGGTGCTATATTTTATATATTGTTTAGTAACTATGAAAACTTTATATAAAATGTTTTAATATTTTTTAAATACTAGCAAGTATACAGATAGGGAACATACAAATATACATGCATGTGCTACAGTGCTATTATACATTATGACACTTCATTCTGTGCTTGGTTGAACTGTTGTATAAAATGTTTGTATACCCCATATACCTGTTGGCACTCAGTGTGCCCTACACAGGGAACATACAAATGTGTGTGCTTCAGGCAATTATATTATGATTATAAAAAACATAAATATAGTCAGTTCAAATACTTTGCATTTTAAAGTTTTAGTGTTTGTAACTAGTATGGCTGTGAAATAAATAAAACAAAAATAAAAACAAAAAAATCAATTTGTTCACAAAGGGAGCAGAGTTATATAATATTACATTAAATGGGAACAAGTAAAACCTAAAGCCATATAGTACTTGAGTACTGCTATCAGTCTTAATCATCAGTTTTAGAGTAATTTGATGCCCTTTTTAATTGTAAGGCTCTATGTTAGTTTTTCTTTAAACGGGTAAAGTCTAACATAACTACTCATCTTACATTTATTTATGCAGCAATGGATTTATTTTTAGTACTTGAACGCATCATGGGTGTTTACTATCGTGTCCTGAATCTGAAACCGGATTGGTGGAGCATGTTTTGAGGCGGGAAACCGAGACTTAAATTTCGGCAAAGATTGGTGTTTTAATCTAGTTCCTAAACTTGGTCCTCTTTTCTTTAACTTCTTGCATTTTTATTGACAGATAAGACGAGATGTTTTACTACCCCAATGTGCTCCAGCGACATTCTGGATGTTTTTCCACAATTTGGTGAGTCTACATGTTGCTTCAAAGCCATTAGCAAGAAGTCCTGATGGACATTACCTCCTGACTAGCTAACTGTTATGTCTAAATTTTGTAAATGTGTTTTGTTATTCAGGTTAGCAGCCACTAAAGGCATCAGGGTGACTCGCAGAGAGCTTCTGAGAGTCAATGTCAAGCGGACCTGGTATGAATGTGCACGTTTTTGTATAGCAAGGCTGATAAAATTGCTAAAGTAGATTAGCAAAGGTTTAGACTAGTTTAGGTTACTTAGTTCAAACTTAGCACTTCACTACATCTCCATTTGCCAGTAAATTGTGCAGCTAAGTTTTACTGTGCACATTTAGTCAAGATTCATCTGCCTCATTTTGAATGTTTACAGCGGGGAGATTTTGGACTATGTGACCGCACAGGTTCCTCCACCACAACCCAGCCTGCCCAGGCCTCGGTTCTCTCTGTACCTGTCCTCTCAGCTGCAGTATGGAGTTGTTGTAGTCTACCACAGGCAGTGTGGCTTCTTGCTTGGTGAGGAACAAACAGAAAGACAGCAGAAACAAGAGAAACTGAAATCGTGTGATCAGCCATGACATTCCTCTGCTTTCCCTACACACTATGCTGCAAGTTGAGTCACTGCAGTAGTTGTCAAATTTGAAAGTGTATACAAAACACTGAGGCGATGACTAACATGGATTAAAAAATAAATCGGAATCATTTCACGGTAGATTGCTTATATAGGATTAGCAAAAAAGGGAGTTGGTTGGCAAAATGACTTTCAATTGAACCAAAAACCCCCAACAAAAAACACTAACTCAAATAAACCAAAAGCAAAAACAGAGCAGCTTCATTATTTTTCATGATTGATGTTAACTGGGGAAAAAAAGCCCAGCTTGTTTACTTTATGCAAAACACATCAGACAGATTGTGTTTGTCACCTTCTCTCTGTGTCATGAAAACTGTTTTGGTGCAAAAACCAAAACAATGCTATCATCCCAGCTCCCCCTGATAAGTGTGATTTAGAAGCCAATATGGAACTAATGAAAGCAACATCATCAAACACAGCGCAACAGTCTCGATTCATCAGGTCTCAAATTGCAGCCTGACGATGATATTGCATCCGACAGATTCGCAATCATGCTGCTGTCATGGTTGATGAAAACGGTGAAACATAATGCAGGATGATCAGCAGGAGGAGATGCCAAGAAAGCAGCCATTGTCTGCAGTGGCATTTAATTTCACCCACCAGTACAATAAAACCTCCAAGTGTGTGGGTATGATGTTTATATGGTATTATTAAGCAGGGCTTAGTGGAGTTTGGTATGGTCATTGTAAAATGGGACACAAACATCCTCCATGCTCATTTTTATTTTTCCAGACATCCATTTTTTTATATGCTTATTCAGTTGAAGGTCCTATGGGGCTGGAGGCAATCCTGGCTTTGGGGGAGAGGTCGGGTACATCCTGGACAGGTTGCCGGTACAGGCAACCTAAATACTCTTAGTACCTTTTATCAATGAGGATGTTGAATACACGTTAGCTTGAAGTGACCTTTAGTACATTTGTCACTGTTAACTTAAATGTGATGCCTCTTTTTGCATCTCTGTTTTTTTGTACAAGTCGTGTGCATAATTTTTCTGTTTTCCAGAGGAGGTTCAACAAACCATAGACCGCCTGCTGCGCTGTAAAAGATGTGTACCTATAGACATGGCTGAATCTGGCAGGTCTGTGTATGCACGCACAGTGTGCTAATCCACAGGGGAAGAAAGTTTTGTCTCTTGCAGCATCTGAAAAAAAATTAGCAGAACTGTCAGGAAGTTTTAGCTGTTTGGGGAAGTGTGAGCTCACAGGCTTGTTGTTGAATATTTATGAGATGACAAACAGATTGTTTGGAGTAATAAACAGTAAAATGGAGAATATGGTGTTTAAATGAGTGGACAAATGGCTCTCCTTCCCTTTAAATAGCTTCATCAATGTTTCATAAGCCACATTATGGAACAGCAGTAATGTTATGCACTTTGCTATTTATTAATCCATTTTGTGCGATATGAAAGAGCTCTAGTCTTATTCAAGTGATATTTTATATTATTAGAAACTGCAAATTCTAAAATGTGTGCAGTGTTTGAATATGTTGAGTAATAACATTGATGTATCACACTGTAGGAATGCTTTGGATATACCTGACATCCTGTACATGATGGAGGAGGCAGAAGGAGCTCAGGATCCCTTCTTTGGTATCATGAAATCTCACCACCTACCCAGCCCATACAAATTACCCCAGGTACATACAGCCACCATTATACACCAGTATTATATATGCATGCCTCTGTAATATGTCAGGTAAGCTACAGAGGGACTGCAGTCAGTGTTGCAGGTCACGCTCTGTAAGCATGCGGGTGAGAGGCAGCAGTAGCTGCTACTATTACAATAATGATTAGATTTACCATGAATCATAATAATAGAAGCTTGCAGGATTTCACACATGCAGGCGAACTCCTGTTTCCAAAAAAATCTTCTGACTTGTAAAGATCAGTTCAGTGTTGAGCTTCATATGCAAGACTATTTGTGACATTTCGTCCTTATCCTAACACACAGACAAACATCTGATGTCCTGAAATTGTGACTGGCCATATAAATGCAGAACTTACTGTTATTTCACACAGTTTTGTTTGTTTGTTACCACAAATTACACATGCACCATTTACTTGGATTATTGTTTTATGGTAATGTTTACAAATGGGCTTTGATCAGTGTTTTTTGATCAACGGTCATGACAATTAGCATATTAATGATCAAGGAGCTGACCTCGCAGCCCATTGTTCATTCAGTGGGCTGGTTTCAGTTATTGTGCAAATGTACTGTTTATAAGGTTGGGGAAACCTCCAGTCAGTTGAGACTGAAGAAGTCACTTGGATGAGTGACGAAACGTTTCTCGCACTAAAAAAACGCCACGTCCAGGTGAACAGAATCAACCTTTTGGGGTTTACAAACCTAATTCCAAAGAAGTTGGGTTTGAAATAAACTGGGGGGAAAATGCAGTGATTTACAAATCTCATAAAACCACATTTTATTCACAATAGATCACAGAAAACATATCAAATGTTTAAACTAAGAGATTTTATTATTTCATGAAGGATAACACCTCATTTTGAATTTTTACGGCAGCGACATGTCTCAGAGAAAGTTGGCATGGGGCAACAAAAGCCTGGAAAAGTACTAAGTAAGTAAGAGGTACAATAAAGAAACAGCTGGAGGAACATTTTGCAGTTAAGAAGTTACCTAGTGAGCAATGTGACTGGGTATAAAAAATGCATCTTAAAGAGGTTTCTGCAGAGCAACTTCAGGAAAAAAACTTTTCACCATATATTTCATCATCTACAGTACATAATCATAATACTCAAAAGATTAAGAGATCCTGGAGAAATCTGTGTGTGCAAGGGTCAAGGCCAAAAATTAGTATGGGATGCCCATGAGATGATCTTCAGAGCCTCAGGTCTCACTGCATTAAAACAGGCATGTCTGTGAGCACAATTCACCATGCCCCTCTAAAATGCAGGTTAAAGTTCTTATTGTGACAAGAAGAAGCCCCACATGAACGTGATCCTGCCCTTCTCTCGGCCAAAGCTCATTTAAAATGAAATTATTCTGTTATAGATGCCCTATAGTTCAGATTAAAGAGAAGAGGAATCATCCGGGTTGTTATCAACACTCAGTTCAAAAGCCATCTCTGATGGCATTAGTGCCTATAGTATTGGCACCTTGCACACCTGTAAAGACACCATCAGTGTTGAAGGGTGTAAACAGGTTTTAGAGCAAATGGAAACATTTGGCACATCACGAGAAATACGACAGAGAAGACCCCGGACTGTCGGGACTGTATTCCTCTCCCAAAAGTCCAGCAGCTGCTCTCCTCAGCTTCCAGATGTTTACAGACTGTTGTTAAAAGATGAGGGGATGATACA
Source organism: Perissodus microlepis (assembly GCF_051167445.1). Lineage (NCBI taxonomy): Eukaryota > Metazoa > Chordata > Actinopteri > Cichliformes > Cichlidae > Perissodus > Perissodus microlepis. The sequence goes on along the minus strand of NC_140469.1, from coordinate 11,678,078 downwards.
CAGCACTAAACGTGGCCCTGTAACAACTTTTTTGAAACATGTTGCTGCCATGAAATGATTTTTTTTCCTGAATTGTTGCATTCTCTCAGTTTAAACATTTGGTATATTACTATATTACTGCTACTGTGAATAAAATATGGGTTTGTGAGATTTGCAAGTCATTGCATTGTGGTTTTATTTACACCCCGAGTCGTGTGGCAATGGGGTTGTGCACTATATTTCTCCCTGCTTACAATACTTCATAGTGTTGAGTCAGTTAAATCACAGTGAATAACTCCTTGCTGAGTGTGGGTGCTGTAAATCTGGCAGACCTGGACTTGAACTTTGTCCTCATAATCTGTAATGAGTAGAATGAGTCAACGTTATATGGATTTAAAGGATTGCTGCACTGCATCATAAGTGTTTGTTACGTGTTTGTGATGTGCGCTTCCAGACAGGGTTTGTGATTGAAGATGTTGGTTCACAGCACTCCCTGGTGCCCAGTCCCCACACCACACGAGGTGAGATGAAAACTCTGGCATTTTAAAAAGCTGTAGCTGCTCCCCATTTGAATCTCAGCTACTCTCACATCCTTGTGCTCCTAATTCCTCCTGCAATGTTAAACCAGGTTTCAGGTCACCTCCAGCTGCCATCACTCTAACTGAGAAGGAGCACTTCATCATTACCACTGCTGAGGTAAACTCTCTGTCATAGTGCGGGGACAAGAAACACCCCAGTCATCATTTTTAGTTACAGCAGGCGTCCTGGTGAATCACTGAGCCAGGATGTGGACCGTGTGCCCACAACATCTCCAGTTAACATCTTTGTCACAAGCTAGAAGCCTGCTTCCTGTGTGCCTCATGCTTTGTGACGAGGGAGCAGCATCAAAGGCAGAAGATGTAGTACACTGTCACATGTTCTTGTGAGAAAGATGTTTACTTTTAAACAAGGCCAGATATTTATAAGAACTCTTATTTTGAAGTGCTCAAACCAATCCAGTGTGTATAAGATGAAGTGAAGTGAGTAGTGTGAGGGAATGTGGATCAAAATGAGAGACAGAGAGAAAAGAAGGCCGAGGGATGTGTTTCCCTACTGTAAGTCGAGCAGGACCATCACACAGTATTAGCCTCCTCGCTCTGTCACTTAGAGACTGCCAATGGCCCTCATGAACTGCATCAGCTGATGATATCCATTTTGGCTTGTTGAGATCGGGCTTAATTACATCAGCCTGCGTGCACAGTTTGCTCACAGAGACATGCTGCTCACATCCCTGTTGCACTGTCAGTCTCATGAGTTTAGTTTTGCTATGCAGGCAGAAACATGGTAATATCTGTACTCTCAGCTCTGTTGCTGCTGCTGTATTTTTATTTCTGTCTTTTATTCACGCGTCTTACATTTTCTGTGTCAGGATTTCGAGGGAGCTGATCTTCCCGAAGCTACAGCCAGAGAGATTGACTTGTTGATGGACCAAGCTGACCAGTTCCATAAAGGTGTTTCTCTCAGACTCATTGACTGTCCTCTGTGATAAGCACTGTGCACATATAACAGGGTTTTATGTGTTTAGCCTGACATCATGTTTTAGCTTTGCAGAAATTATTATCAGCTCTGCAACATGTCCCTCTCTTGCACAGGGTATTTTCTCTGCCTAGAGGAAATTTTTGGCACTGTCTTCTAAGAGGTTTTAGGAGTGGCAAAGACAGGTCACCCACATTTGAAGCTAGCTTCATTAATTCCAAGCCTTGAAGACGTTTTTGTTTATGAAATCCTGAGAAATAACAGGAAAAGGCATCGATTTCTGCCAAAACCGGAACTTATTTACTTTACTGTAAGCATGTGGTCACCTACAACAAGACCCCATTCTGAGTCAGGAGAAAGCCTGTTGTAATGTGACTGCCCCCATCAGCCGGGTCAAATTCTTTGTGCCACGGCTATAATTGGAAAAAGAGCCGCTCTGACCCCATGAGTGCTTTTGCTACCAGAAAGAAAACATTTATTTTCTGGAAACTGGTTGGCTTCATTGGAGAGCAGAGAGGCAGAAACTTTAGATCGCCTCTTCTGCTCTGACAAAAATTATAAAAGACAGGACAACATGTGAGTAGCTTGTATTTAGTTCCAATTTTCTCTGTTAAAACATGCGTGAGAGAGTAGAAAAGGATTTTTTAGGGTCTTATTAGAATAGATTTAAGCCACTTGATTCATTAGTTTGGGTCATTTGGTGCAAACTGTTAGTTTGTATGTGTCTTGTTTCTCTGAGCATTGTGTACAACACGTGTTAAACAGATGCAGAGGAGCAGACAGAGGAGAGCAGCTGGAAAGGAGCCATGTCTTCTGCTGATCAGTGAGTCCTGGTTAGAAACAAAAGTGACAAACATGGTTTGTTTCCACTGGCTGTTACGGCCCGTGCACAGAAAATAGACCGCAGACTTACAGGAATATTTATGTGTGTCTCAAAGGTGTGATAACAGTTTTCGTGCTACGTGTGTGTTTCCAGGCTGGAGGAGGTGGTGTTGGGGACAGACCGGGACAGTGTGTGGCTGCTGGACGAGGAGACAGGTCAGCCTATGGCGGTTCCTTTGGCAACCATTGCCCTAGAGATGACCCCTGTACAAGTTGCCATGCCATCTCCACCCTCTGGGGCATCTGGGAGAGAGGGGGACAGAACGACAGAAAGGCCCTGTGATGAGGTGGGATAAGGAGGACTGCTCACTTTTACTGTTTTGTGAGAAAGTAAAAGATTTCCGGTGTGTCTGTGTGGGATGTATCTGAAAGGCTCTGGATTTTGTTGATGGAAAAACAGCTATTAAAGCTATGTTTTATTTTTAGGCTATTGAACGATGATTGTGTAGGAAACACTGTGATGACAGCTTGTTTTTATGACACCCGTAGCCCAGTGACTCACGAGCAGTTTGTTTTGTTTTAGAAACAAATAATAGAAAGCATGTGCGGGTGTGTCAACACGGAGCTGCATATTTTCCAGTATGCGTACACCGGACTGTTAAGTCATTGCACTGTAAACGTATGATTGTTGCTGTGCCACCAGGTGGCTGCTCCTCCTCTAAGGAAGCGCGGTGGAAGACGCAGGCGTCAGCTGGTCTTTGCAGACCCTCAGGTCCAGATATCTGAAAGAGTGATGGAGGAGCAGATCGGGAACCCGAGGGCCGAGACGCTCAGACGGGTAGTTAGATTAAGATGACATCACTGAACTTTTAAAGATTTATCTGAATGAATTCAGTCTAAATATTTCAGATTTTGAATGACAGTTTGCATCACATAACTGCTGGAGTTATGTACACATTTAACAGCTTCTTTTCTTCTCAGACACATGTAGACCTTTTCCATGAGTCTCTACTCGACTTGACTCAATCCATTTTTTAGGGCTTTCCATTAGACTTTTTGTTACCTCCTGTCGGATTTCAGGTGATCCGAGGCAATCCGAAAATGTGTCATCAACAGACTGCATGCCAACAGTTGGCCAGTCATTGGCGTCATGAGAGCTACACAAAAAACAGCACGGTCCCTGAGTCTGAAAAAGCCATACACTGAGCAGCAGGTAGATAATCATCATCCGCTGTTATTGTGTTTGTGTCACATGCAAATCACGTCACGGGACTTTTGTCCGCGTTACTATAACGACCCACACGTAGCAAAGTGGTACTCGATTGTAGTGGAAAACAACCAAAATGGAGTTGAGTTGAGCAGAGTAGGTATTAATGGAAAAGAGGCAATAGACACAAAGACTCCATACTAAAATCCGTCTTTGCTGGATGTTCCTGGTTCAGTTGACGGGGATCAGTGGTTGACTGACCGATTTTCAGTCTCTGCTGTTCTGTAATCAAAGTCTTGCCATCAAAGTGTCTATTCACCAGGGTGTCTTTTAATTAAACTCCTGCTCTCCACTTCTATTCCTTCTCTGCCCACTGGAATAGTGCTTATTGATTTCATTGCCTTCCTTCTTTGTTGCTCCCTTCCTGCCATGTTTAAATTCCTGTGATATGCTGAGATTGGTTCCCCCCCCCTCCTCTTCCTCCCTCCTCCCTCGCTGCACCAGAACCTTCACTCTAAAATCTTGTTTTTCTCTCAGTCAGACGTGTTGCTGGACTTCCTGTCTGTGACCACGCGTGCCACTCCTGCTCAGCTCTTCAGCGCCCCCTGTGGATGTAAGTACCAGGAGCTACACAGTTACTGTTGACTGAATACGAACCATTATTTCTAAGCCTTTTATTCTCAAGTAATGAAAGCACAGACGGATTGAGCAGTATAAAATCCCTTACAGTTCCCCTGTGCATCATGTAAGGAAGCCTAATAAATAAAGAGACATGCTGCAACTTGTCTGTTCGCCACATAAATGTTGTGCATGTTTCTAATCAGCTTCAGCCTCACTGGGCCTCTGACAGTGTTTGCTAGTACTGAATACATCGCTTCATAGCAGCATGTTAATGGGTGGGGCTAATCTCCAACACAGTCATCAGCTATAGTGAAAAAAACTATAGCTGTAGAGAAAAAAAAACTGTCGGCATAGCACCCTGTCTGCCTTTTGCCCTATCTACAGCCCTCCTTCACTCTGACCTCCAGACGCTATGGAAACAGCAGGCCTCACTCGCCGTCCTGCCCAAACAAGAAAAAGAGAAAGGGGAGGAGGAAGAAGAAGAGGAGGGGAGATTGGGGTCAGAGCAAGAGAGAGAGATAATGAGGGCAGAGAGGAAGAGAAGACACTCGTCCATGAAGGAGGTGGGTCTGCGTACATTTAACCATCGACGAGGAGGATTTTGATGTAAAGTAGTGGTAATCTTACCAAACTCCAGTGTAATGCCATCCTGAATTCTGAGAGGGTGTTTGTGGAGCCAGAGTTGTAATAATAAGGCTTATCTGGTATCCAGCTAGCCCGCAGTGGTAGTCTGCCAGCTCAGTCTGTTCAGCTCATTGGTGAAATAAATCAGATTATAAACCTCATTTCTATTTCTTTACTCTCTCTCTTTCTCAGATACCCAGTGATTTAAGACTGCAAAGCACAGAGGGCTCATGTAAGAAGAACTCTCATCTTCGACACAGATTACTTCGATTTTTTAAGAGCACAAAGCCACTCACTGCGTGTTTGTGTGTGTAAGCAGCTGTGTCAGATATGATGCTGGACATGTCCAAAGAAGATCGATCAGTAAGCGATACCGTTACTTCCATCAGCAGATGGTAAGTCTCAGATGGATAGAAAGATGGACAGCTCGGTGCATAAGAAACAGATCACTGTGTGTGTGTGTGTGTGTGTGTGTGTGTGTGTGTGTGTGTGTGTGTGTGTGTGTGTGTGTGTGTCTGCAGGTCTCTGCAGGAGGAAGTCCAACAACCAATGGAGCCCATAGCAGAAGAAAGGATTGAGATGCCCGAGGCTCAGACTTACGCAGACAGCAGGGACATGCTGAGGTGCTTTGTGCTGCAAGAAACACTAAACATAAGCTAGCAAACACGCACAAACACACTCACACTGACACACAAACATACTTTGTAACTCCAAGAAATGCATGAAAGACATTTGCAGCTGTGTCAAACTCAGTCTCACTGATGCCAACTGTTTGAAATGAGAGTTACATTGTGGACCAGACCTATAGATGTTATTGACGTGCCCGTCTTTACAATCTGGTCCACATGAATCCTGAACTATATGTTCTCATTATGGCGCCCACACCGCCAACTCCTAACAACCTGCTCATCAGCCTGAGTGTGACAGTTGCTTGTAGCACGAATTTGATTAAACAACATCAATCCTTATGTAAAAGCAAAGTGGGAACAAAGTGCTTATTTGTAAGTCTTAACATGTCAGTGGCTGTGTGGGAAATATAAGGGAAAAAACGCCTCTGATCAGGTGGTTTACATATATAGCACAAGCCAGGCAGCTCATATGAAAGTGGGCGCACAAGGAAAGGTTTTGAATTGTAAATTAAGTTTGCAGTTTATCTGGAAGTCCTCATCTAAATGGTCTACCTGACACTGCTTGCCTCTTATCAGCTCCAAGGGTTTCTTTCTCGTATATTCAGTATATCAATAGAAATGATATTCCCTGAAAACAGAGATCGTCTCTTGCTGATTACATGCGCAGGCCTCTCTGTACTCTTTGTAAAACAGCAAACATCTTTTGAAATTGTCCACCTCTGCTTGCTTTGTCCCACTCTGTGTCGGGCCGCTTTTATGCTCGCCGTGACGCTTGTGTGGCGGGTGTCGTGGGATGATTTTTACATCTCATCCTGTGTCGTGAGACATGATCTTTGTGACACATCGGCCGGTCGTGCAAGACCCGAGTGTACGATCGTGCCTGTTTTTATGATTATTTTAATAATAGTTCTGCACAGTAGCTCAGAGACACACGAACACACAGGGGGAGATGTTGCAACTGTTTAGAAGAATAACGCAGTGGCTTCTTGCACCTTAACAGTGGGGAATAAAGACGAGCGAAGCGACCACTGCAGAGGGTGTAGTGGCACCTTTAGCTCATCAGCTTTAAGGTGTCATGGAGGTGTGCCCACACAGCCCCGACTGAAGGAGTTTGACACGTGTTGCAACATAGGTAAACATGTAAGAGTCACTGTGATAATACAGGATGCTGAAGGATCTTTCTTTACTTTTTAATCCTTTCTGGCTCCTGAGTGCAGGCTCTTTGTTAATGCTGCCCAGCCTCCACATGCGCGTTAGTGCTCTAATATCCACTCGTGTTGAGATCTGACGAGTCCACACTCTGCTCTGTTGCCAGAATCGCCCCAAGGTGATTAGTTTTTGTGGCACGACATGCCTACCTTCTTTGTATTTGAAGGTAGGCTGTGGCAGACTTTTAAAGGTGAACCATTAATGGCTACAGTTTGAAAACTAGGACAACTAGTCTATTTATTCAGAGTTCCAGCTGTGTTGGTTGAATTGCATGAAGAGAAATACAGTGACTTTCCTTTTCTAACACAGGCCAAAACAACGCTTAACACCACTCGTAATCTTTATCCAGTGTGTGCCAACAAACAGCATCTGACACATTTTCACATCCTTGCTTATGTGACAGTGTTGGGGTCACTCGTCTTTTAATGCACACTTGTCTTCAGAGTTTTCAGGGATGTTGCTGTCATCTACACACTGGGAATCTCCCTGTTGGTTTGATCTAGTTTATGTCTTGCAAAACTCTAATTTTTATTCAGTTCATGCGTCAGACAGTGAAACTGTTGATCACAGTGCATCTATAATTATATTCATGTCCGGTAACATGTATAATTGCATATACACTTTTTGCCTCCAGCATAACAGGTTGACCTGCTTTCTAAGTTGTTGGACATTTGCTTTGAAATTCTAAACAGAAAGGAAGCAGCAGACCTGAGGGATGAGTCTGACACGTATCCCTGACTGATTTTGTTTAAATGTCAAATACTGTGAAAAAGTATTTGCTCCCTTCATGATTTCAGTTTTTGTAAATTTTCACATTTCAGATTTTAATATCAGACAAATACAACCCAAGTAAATACAAAATGCAGTTTGGTGAAATTATGATTTTATTTATCCAAAACTACATATCCCTTGTGTAAAAATGAAATAACCGCCTAAGCGTAACAACTGGCTGCACCACCCTTGGCAGCAAGAACTACAATCAGACATGATTGATAACTGATAGTGAGTCATTCACATCACTGTCGAGGAATTTTGGCCCACTCTTCTTTTCAGAATTGTTTTATTGGAGTGTTTTCCCAAAAGTCTCTGGGAACATCAAGATGCTTTTTAACAGATGTGAGTTGAGCCTTTGTGTTCTGTTTGCTCAGCAGTGGTTTTCTCCTTGGACTCTCCCATGGGTGCCATTTTTGCCCAGTCTCTTTCTTATCATTGAATCATGAACTCTGACCTTAACAGAGACAAATGAGGCCTTGTCACTTTTGCAACCTCCTGGATGAATCATTGCTGCGCTCTTGAAGTAATTTTTGTAGACTGGCCACTCGTGGGATGATTCACTACTGGTACAGTTTTTCTCCATGTGTGGATAATGGCTCTCACTTTGGATCACTGGAGTTCCCAGACTTTAAAACTGGCTTTGTAACCTTTTCCAGACTGACTGATGCCAGTGACTTTTTTCTTAGCTCTTTCTTTAGATTGTGGCATGATGTGCTTTTAGCCTACTTTACCTTGTTAGACATATTGGTTTAAGGGATTTCTCACATTTTCACACAGGACATGGAAGGTTTGGGTAACTTGGTTTTCTTAATAAATGAAATCATTGTTTAAAAAAACGTAATCTGTACTTCCTCGAGATATTTAAAAACAAAACATACGTTTCTTTTCCAGCTGGATCACCTTCAGCCTGCAGAGGTTTGGTGAAGTCATCTTTGACTCTCTGCTGCCCCCTGAGGCCAATCGCTCCACTGCAACTGACACATTCTACAAACTGCTGGGTATGGGAAAGACAGAAATGGATTTTATTGATTTTTAGAGCTTTGAAGAATGAGGTGGATTGATGTGTCATTAAAGCTGACCTTTCACAAACTTCCCTGCATTGTACAGTAACAAAGGCTGTCACAGAGTGCGGTCTCTGTAACATGTTTAATGGCCCTATTCTGTGACGCTTCCTTCCAACAGAGCTCCTGTCTGCTGGGCAGGTGACCGTACATCAGACTGAGCCCTACAGCAGCATCACCATAAGCTCTGCTAAGCTGACAATGGCTGCCTGAACACACCTACAGCATCCAGCTAAAACCTAGTAGAGATTCAGCTCATCTGAACACATTGTTAAATCCAGTTTTTAATCAATAGCATATGAAGATTATTAAATGAATTACTTTTAATTAAACATGACCCTTTTTAAAAAAAAAAAAAAAAAAACCATCAGCGTTTCATGTTTTTATGCTTGGAAATTCAGTATTTTTAAGGATATTTTTAAAAATGTTATCCTAGTCATGTGGTTCAGATTTATTGCTTATATGGTTATATTTTCAGGTGTTTAAACATAGAGTGTTGCAGTTTGGACTGAGTGTTGTATTATTATAGCTTTTTTCTTTTGTTTTATATTGTTATTTTCTCTGTTAAAAATATTAAAAAGGATAAAAATTAACTCCACTTTTATACAGTTTGTATTTGCTGTGTTAAATTTTAGCTCTTTAAAGACTAAAATCTTTAATAAAATGTTACTTATTCTTTGCATCTCAAAGGACTGGACTTCTCTTCATTGTCATACGATGACTGAGCCTCTTAGAAAAAGCCTACACATCAGTCTCTCTCTTTCAGATTCTGCACATGCTGTAGAAACATGCTGCATATAGAAATTAATGAAATGTGAAATGTTACAGAGGCTTTATCTCCTGCCTGTGACGGGACCAGATGGTGCCTCGCTGGCAGAAAAACTCCTCTGTGACCTCATGGCTCAATAGCGATATGAGCGCTTGCTTGTCAAATACCTCGATGAGGCCAAGAAGCCCGAGCTGAGGTCAGGGCAGAAATCCTCATTCACATCAGCACACTGGAATGGGAATTTTGTTGATATGCATTCAGGTGGTGACATCGTGCCAAGAAGTGTCCGTTGTACATAATGTTTGGTACAAGAATAGCCAGCTGACTGCTACGTTTTCCACTGTGTACAAAAAATTTATGGTGCAATAGTTTGCTCAACATTAGTTTTGATAGTTTGTCACTGTGGCCATTAACTGGAGATTCCCTGTCTAACGTCCCTGCAGCATCAAAGGAACTGACAAAAGTTTGCACAAAGGAATGTGAAAAGCTGAAGATAAGTGTACAGGACAGCGCACAGTGTGCCCGGTGTGATGCTACACGTCCTGTGTTTGTGTCCTACAGCAGCAGGATTGAAACTCTGAAAGTTGGAATGCATTTTTTTCTTTACAGCGGAAAATGTGACGCTGTGATGTGAAAGACTGCTGTCTCACCTCAGCTCTCAGAGAAATGAGACAGAGGGCACACGGGGAAGCCTGACGATAAGTGGAGGACTAGATATGGTGGATGGATTATCTCATTAAGCAGTCATGAATGTGTTGTTGACATTGAACCTGAAGTGACCTTGTCGCTTTTTCACTTCCTTTCTTGTCACAGAGTTCACTAATTTAGCCTGAAATCACCAATCAGTTAAAAAGATTAAATGTGTAACGCACTGCACAAAGATGAGGTCGCATTCTACCTGATTTAAAAGCAGAAGCTGACCTGCTCATACACCTGGCCCTAAAAACACCACCATCCGTCCATCACCCTTGTGACAGTCTAATGAACCTAACAGATGAGTGACACATAACACACATTCACACTGGCTGCATATATCAGCCCGGGGGGCAGAGCAGAACTCTGTATGAATCAGACGCGCTCACATATTCAGGTTTTCCAGAGGCGTTTACCATCAGAAGAAGCAGAACACTGAATCATCAGCACCCCGCAGAAGAACACAGCAAGCAACAGCTCTAACAATAAAGACGTGCTGGAGCCAAAAGGTGCAGATAGCAAGTTTTAAAAGATAACGCACAGGATCAAAGGGGGAGAGGGTAAAAACCCACTGCCTCCTGAAATACAGATCAGCAAGTCAAGCTGGCAGCAGACGACACAAAACGCTCTCTGGAGGAGGCGGCAACTGTGGAGCAGGCTAACCGACCGGCAGAAAGGAAGCTCCCAGGGTCCCACAACAAAATGTTGCGCGTCATACTGGAGCGGGATATCCCCATGTCAGTGACACTGCCCATTGAGGTGCAGGCTGACCCGGCAAACCAGCCCTTCCCTTTCCTGGACACCACACTTGCTGATCTGGGCATCCAAGAGTGAGTCTCACTCCATGTGAGGAAGTGTTTTTATTTTGTTTTTAAAGAAGCAATCTAATGAATATTTATTAATGTGTGTGTATATTCAGGTCAGAGGTGAAGGAGAGGGTGGTTTGGGTTGACACCAAGAAGACCCAGGTGAAAAACAAAGCAGGGAAGCTGAAGGAGAAAGAGATCACTATCCTAGAGGTACGGCTGTGAGATCCAACTGCAGGGATGTGGTGTGATGACAGTCTGTGGAATTCAGGTGAGAGTGAGAGCAACTTGATTTTCCTGTTTTGTCCTTCAGGTACGCGTGAAAGCCCAGAAGCCAGGAGACAAACAGCTCCAGGAGGTCCTGTACAGCACCGAGGCCCACACTGACCGTTCCTTCTGCCGCACTGGAATGGATATCCTGCCCTGGAAACAGACGTGTGCAGGTCTGGAAGCAGTTAAAATCTCTCACTTTTGATATGTGAGGCTCATAATCTCACTTCTGCTGCCGTTCAAGTTGGCTCGGGGTTTCTTGATTCTGATTTTTCTTTGCTGTGTCACTGTTAGCCAATATCTGCATTGCCATGCCCCCCAAAAAAAGCCACTCCCCCTGCAGTGCGCAGCGACCTCTCAGATAACGGGTGACTTGTCAGACTCATGTGGATCACAGTGGTGTGCCACAGCCTGAGGCAATGACAAAAAAAATTGTACCAAACATTACATCAGCGTCCATATAAAACCTGACTCCTCAACGCTGTCAGGAATCAGGTCCACTTTTCAAAATGACAATTATTCATTTACTCTTGTAGGAGCAGAATTAAATGCAGAATTAAAAGCCCTCAGAGCCTCTGACGATATGTGGAATTTATGTCTCAGACATGAGTTTTCCAGTTAAAATGCCACATGGGCTCACAAAGATTCTTCTGTGTTTGCATCAGGGGAAAATGGACTGACACCCATGCAGATGACTATGGCGCTGGACACTGAAAACAAGCTGCCGGGCTTTACTCAGGCTCAGGGACAACGGGAGATCTGAGGAGCAACACAATGAGTACAACTGAAATTGAACAAACTTAACATCTGATTACCTTTTTTGTAAGAAAGTTTTAACATGAATGCGCCAACGGTCCACAGCAAAGCTTATTATGACAAGACTGGTTTTATTTAGTGATAAATACTTCTGAACTGACATTGCATAACTTGTTAGAATTACATTACTGAAGCATTTGTAAAAAGCTTCTGTCCTTGTTAATTTGTGTTTTGTGATAGGTTTTTGGGCTCTGTAAGGTCACAGGTTGTATTTCTGAGCATCAGCAGAGTACTAAAGGTAAAGTAACTGTTTTCAAAACTAATAACTCAGCATGTGTACAAACATTAAGAAATCTCTGAATAAGGCAGTTCAAAGGAGCAAGAACACACGTTTCTCCACAGGTTAAATTGATTTATAGTAAAGCAGGAAATCAAAATAGAACCAGAACTCCTAACATAAGAAAATGTAAACACGGCATGCATGTTAGCAAATAAATAAAAAGAAGAGCTGCTGAATGTAATAATAACTTTTGAAGAATGGCTGAAGTGCTGCACTTAGATCATTCAGCTTAAACATGACACACAACTGTCCCATTTTCCACCTACAGTATAATTTTTCTGGTTGTTGAGTGGAAGGATGTATCTATGTGTGTGGGCTATGAGGCAGTGATGGCTGCGCTGAGACTATCCCTCTGCTCTGCAGGAAGTGAGGTCACAGCTGCTTGGAACTCAGCACTGTGGTTCTGGGCAAACTTTTGCATGAGTGCTACTGAAATGTTCTGGCTTTCTGTGGAGGAGAAACAAACAGAGTTAGAGGTCAACACTGGAGACAGATCACTACAAAAGAACGAAATACTGATGAGAGTGCTGTGCAGGATGCTAAGAAACATCAGATGTGAAGCTCTGAGTCACGAGGGTTCATTCGAGGGAATTTTTACATGCAATCTGCTATTCTGCAGAAATCTTCACCTTTATCAACATCCTTGTTGCCTAGGACATGACTGGAAGCAGCAACTATGGGTTTCATTAAATTCACGACCTGAAAGAGATAAAATAAATAAATAAATAAATAAATAAACTTAAGAAAAAAAAGTCTGATTCAAATATTTTTTACATTTAGGGACAAAATGCACAATGTGAAGAAATTCAAGATTTACATCAGAGCATGTCAAAATTTCTGCATGTGTTAGATTGTAAGAATAAATGATTTAACATTTAATAAAAGAGATGATTGGTCAGAAGTTTTCCTTACAAAGCATCTTTCTAAACATGTGAACAGCTGCTCTTTAATAATCAACGTGGATCAAAGACTTCTTTCAACACAAAATAAATGTAAGGAAACACAATTTCCTGTGCAACATCCAATTTCCACAACAATTTTTGACAACGGACCACAGTGATCTAAACTCATCCTCTACATTGGAAATGTAAACAGATGTAAATGTGGTTTTGACTGTACCAGAGCAGGGCTGTGTGTGTAGAGCATAGCCAGGCAGCTGAACACTGTATTGTTCTCTTCTTGGTCCTCTTTGAGCGGGAGACGAGCCACCAAAGCTGGCAACACCTGTCAGTGAGCAAAGAGTCATTTGCTTGAAATTCTGAAAACATTTTTGCAGCACTGTTGCAGTCAGCTTCCTGCTTGTGAAAATATGTTGTAGTTAAGTTTAGCTGAAGAGGCGAGAACCATTAGCTGAAATATTTAATATAACAAACCTGTTCCAGAGGGACAGCATCCACATTGCTCATGATCATCCTGCAGAGGGCAGCACACAGGTTATCAATTACCCTGAGGTCAGATTCCTTGGACAGCAGGTTGGAAAACACAGACAGCATCATGGGATAGTCTCTGAGACAGACTTTGCTAAGGACTGCAATGGATTTAATTTAGTCTGAAAAAACAAAATAAAATGTGTACTGCCAAACACAACAATTATTCCAAACAGAAGCACACACAGTTAAGAAGGATACGATACAACGATGGGTCCAGCTGCCTGAGCCAGGCATCCCAGTCCAAACACGCTGTTGTTCCGAACCTCAGGGTCACCGTCCTTCGCTCCAGCTACCAGTACAGGAAGCAAGCGATTGGACAGGCGGCCTGCCACTCCCCGCCCCCCAGACACGCTCATGAGAGCATGGAGGATTTCTGCAATGGTGCCCACAGAGAAGGACCGGTCTGCCACCGTGCACGAGGATTTCTATGAAATTCAGTAAATAAATATGATTTATTAGGGTGACTCTTCCCAAAGGATTTCAAACCAGATTAAGAACATTTCTCTGTGCTTAGCAAAATCAATCAGTTCAAGAGTGACAGATTATTAATGGAAAATTGTACTTAGTAGTCAGTATAAGCTTTTAATGATATAAGTTTACATGTGATAGAATACTGCATGATGACCTTTTTATTCCTTAGAACTGATTTTTCTTTATAAAAAACTTGTTCTGATATTTTTATCTGAATCTTCCCACAGCGATAGTAAGAAGCTGAACAAGCAATTCTGAGCTCTTACTAGGAAAAAGGGCTGCTTCCCACACACACACACACACACACACAATCACATACGCACATGCTCACGTATCAACATTCCACTGAACAAATGTATTCATTATTGTATTACTTTTCTTGTGTATAAATAAAGACAAGTGCAAGAACAGAGCGCTGATCACAGGGCCCCCCACTCTCGTGTGAGCGCTCTGTGACCGCCCTTGCAAGTAAAAACTACAGCGTCTGTGTGTTTCTACCTTTCAGACTCTCAGCTGAAGAAATGTCTTTTAGAATAAATCTCTTGACACAGATATATTAAGTGATATTTACACTATGGAAATGTTTTCTTTCTTTATTGATCTTAAACTTTGGGATATTTGGGTAAAATATGTTAAACCTATAAAATTGAATTTTTGGAAGTCTTTGTTAAATGACAGTGTGACTTTATTTATGTTCTCTTTTAAATATTTTTTCTTATTTATTTATAAGTTGAGATCTGTAACATCTACGGATGGCAGGGGATAACATATTGTACTAGTTCTGTTACTTGCTTTGTAATAAACTGCTATCTGAAAAAAGAAAAAGGTGCTGGGGTATAAAGTACTCCTGTCACACGCCTAAATGTGTCAGTGCATTCGGACTCACAGCTTTGTTCATGATGAAGGGCAACAGGTCATTGAGGAAAGGGAAAAAGTTGTCTGCAGGAACGGAGGCGGCCACCAAGGGGATTCCCTCCCCTGCAAACTCCTGGAGCATGGCATCATACTCTGCCTGAAACACACAGCACATCAACAGGAATAATCAATACGGAGGGGAAAAAAGAGATAAAAACTTCACAAACTCGTATTGTTACTTTTGACTGCATTGTATTTAAAAGTGGGCCACAGAAAACAGTAAAGCTCTTGGATCAGGACAGATATTTTCACTGCAAAAATTCAGCATTGTGTTGATCCAGTTTACTGTTTGATTTGCAGCACCTGTTGGTCTTCATCATCAGCTTCATCACCACCGCTGTCCTGACACGGGGTCTGAGAAGGCAGAGAAAACAACAGGAAAAAAAAAGTGGAAGGCTTTTAAAGCACAATTCATTCTAAGCAAAACAATCTGTGACAAATGAGTTTTAGCAAATAAACCCATCCATCACCCACACCCTCACCTTTTTCTTGAGCACATCGCGGATGGCATGGCTGATCTCCTTCAGGCGGGAAGGGTTTTTGAAAACCTCCTCTTTGCAGGACTTGATGACACTATTCATGCTTTCCAAGACACCCATCACAACATGACGCTCGGGCTCCCTTTGCACCGTTTCCAAAAAGCAGGGAACCACTATATCCAACAACTTCAACAGGGCTGAGTGTGGGACAAAAGATGTGCAGAAACATCGAAGAAGAAAGTTAAAATGTATGAAAAGCAACGGCGCTGATTCCTGTTATACACAAAAAGCACATTTCTAAGTTGAAACTGGATATAATTTTCCAGGCTATAAAATCTATATGCAACTTTCTATCTCTGTTTAGAAACTTGTCTGATCCACCTTGGTTTTGTTACTGAATCTAGAGCAGACAATACTACTGCCTAATTCAGCATGCTGGTGCCCTGTATTACCCTGCTGGTTGGCCTCAGTGGGATTCTCCTTCCACACTTTGTGCTGAGCTCGGCAAAACTGCCCCATGGCTCCAAACGCTGCCCTGCGAACATCCTCATGGGGAAACTGGGGAGAAAAGTAAGAGAGAATACTACAGCTTACTGGGTGGGGCTGCCAGACAGACAGACGTGACAGGTTCAATGCAAGTATGAAGTTAAAGGAAGATAAAGTATGAGGGACCCTGGCATTATGGCAGAACCAACAAGGATTGACCCCTAAAAAAAAGGGATACTGTAATGCCAGTCCTTGAGGCCAATTAGTAAATTATTCCTGCTATCCATTATTGCCTGGGTCAGCAGCAGGTCATTGAAGTTAGAGGAAACACCAAAAAAAGGCCTCTAGTAGGGGTTAAGGTCACAAACCTCTTGTTATGAAAAGACCAATGAACCACCATATCACTTCTATATCACAAAAGCACAAGTGTGTTAAACTAAGATATTTTTGCCACAGCAGTACCAACATATCTTCTGAAAAAGTAAGGTATTAATAAAATGATATAGGCACAACAGCTAGCAGGAAAACATTTGATCACCTTGCCAAAGCATAAATGTGTTGTTTTTTTTTAAGGAAAGGGTCTTTAATGTTTATTAGCCACAACTTACAGTCTCTTACAATGTATTTAGCAGTAGTCTATATACTGTTAGAAGATTGTTTTAGCTGCCTCACCTTTGTTAAAGCTTATCAAGGGAAATAGTAAAACATTTTTATATCTGTGAAAATAGCTTTTAAAACTGACCAAAGATAACAATATAAGGCAGGATTCAAATCAACATTATCAATTAACCTATAGACGGTCATTTATAACTAGATGCACAATTACAGACCACAAAGTGCCCTTCACAGCACATTAAACGAGAGGGATATTTGGTCAACCAGCCAACCGGAGCCACTTACATCTCTCATCTCATAAACCTGCTGGAAGCTGGACTCCAGGAAGGGCTGGAAGGCAACACTGTTAGGGGAAACCACAGCAACAAGAGCAAAAATTACACACATGTTCACATCTAAAATGTCTCGCATGGGACACAAGTTTTAGAACACTTCCTAATTTTTTATTCTTATTAATTACATTTATCCATGTGTGTTAATCTCTGTAAAATTCCCATCACTGACGGTTTAAAAAAAAGAAAGAAAAGAAGTTACAAAGTTTTACCCAGCATTGAAGGCAATCTCTCCTAGTGCCTCGCAGGCATCCTCCTTTTCGTCAATGTAGGCATTCTCCACACTGAACCTAAGACATGGACCCATTGGGTTTTCAGTGTGAGTATTTGGATGAACATGAACTACGTGTGTGTGCAAGTATGTGACCCTTACCCAGCCACATCATGGATATCTGTCCCTTTGTCATCTTCCAAAAAAATCTCTGTATCTTTTTCCTCATTTTCATCATCATCATCGTCCAGCAGAACAAACGTCTTGTCCTCCTCAAGATGTGCCTGAAAACAACAAAATAGGAGGTGGGAAATTGAAACACTCGTTTTAATTGAGAATATTTCAAACACAAGTGCTACAATAATAGTTTCTACCGTGACGCCTTCACTGGACTTCAGGGCATACAGCATTACAGTTGTTATGGCAGTGAGGTGAGGAGTCAGGCAATCAGGGGTGACTATGGATACAGCAGAATAGAGGCTGTACCTGAAAGATGGAGCGACAGAGAGGTGAAGGACAACCAACACGTAAGCTGGAGCTTTTCTGTACTACTATTTATGAAGACCACAACAACACAATAATAAAGCTCTGACAGCAGGGAGAAATCTTTTAGCAGGGAATGAAATGAGGACTAGTTAAAAATGTGTTTTGAATCACAACGTTGAATTCTTGAATGTTTGCTTTGTTCAATAAAGAATTGTAACATACGTGCAGCGTCTTAGGTCAGGGTCATCAATGGTATCGGTGAGGTTGAGGCCCAGTTGAACACACTCAGCAGCAAGAGGACTGAAGACATCTTTGCCAATGGTGCGGGCCAGAACAGAGAGAGTATCTGACAGCAACAATAAAACAGTGAGACAGAGCCTACAGAAACTACCAGGGAACGTGTGGTTAAAATGTTTCCTGATCTCAAAAGAAAACTTTTTAGTTTAGAGAGAATTTTGAAGTTTACCAACCCAAAGACTGAGTTTGTAGAGACCTCATTTCCTCTGTGGTGGTGGTCAGAAAGCCCTTCAAACTTTCAATAACTGGGGTGAAGTAGGGAACCAGCAGCTCCTTGGCAGCATTGGCTGTTAAAGTCATTTGAGGTAGTTGAGAGATTAGGTTAGTTTTCATTTAAGAGATAAGATTTAATGTCATAATAGCTTGTCTTTCTATCTTTCTGTATTTGACACTGGAAGAACAAATAATTAAGGATGTTTATTGAACTGTTATCTTAAACAGTCAGTCAGAAAACTAGAACTCATTTTTTTTTACTGGTTAATGTATAAAACCCTGACATTCTGTTACCTATGGCACCGATAGCAGACACCGCCAGTTCTTTTATCTTGAGGTTATCAGTGTTGTTCAGAGCAGAAAGCATCGTCTCCATCAGAGTGGGCAGATAGGGCTCAATATCAGCTCCTGTTTGTAAAACCAAAATGAGAGATGATGAAAAGAAGGTGACTTTTTGTTTTGTTTAACAATAGTTTTTGGTTTGCAGAAAATTTTGGTAATTTCTCCCCTTGCAGGGAAGTTGTGTGACTTTTACTGTGCTTGTCTCTGGGGAGATCTTTTCCCGTTTACCTAGGTTCTCCATGAAGTTCTCTAGTGCGTAAAACGCTTTCGTGACGTGGCCAACCTTGGCCTGGTTCAACGAAGAAAGGTATCCCAGCAACAAAGGCATCAATTCTGAACAATACGTGCTCACTTCAGGCTGGAAAGCAAAGAAGGAAAATTTAGAAAAAGAAACTGAGAATAGTTCTTCGTTTTATTGTGGAAAAAACTATACACATCCATATAGATCAGGTTTGAGATAAGTGACACTTTAAGTACATCCTATAGCATGCAACATCTTATGATAACTTCTGTCCATTCCTTCACACACAGTTCCCGTTGTAAATGATGTCTAAAATGAGCATACTGTGTCACAAATAGAATAAAACATGCAAGCACTTCATTCCAGGTATAAACCCCAAAGAACCAGATTTTAAAGGCTTGAAAACCAAAAATAAACAGAAAAACAGCTTTTCCCACTGAGGTGTTCTGACTCACCTGTAAATGTTCAGAGAATTGTCCAAGGGCAAAAAGGCCTGCACTGCGTACCACCTCACTGCTGTCTGAAAGACTCTGACATACTGTTTGCAGCACTGATTTTAAAATCCTACCACACAGATACACAAAGAATGTTTAGACATTGTCAAAATCAAACTGCATGTATAGATTTGAACACATATCAACAACATATATACACTTATTTCATGTCAAGCGTTCGTACTTAGTGCGTATGTGGTCTGCACACCCTTCAGCCAGCACAGCAAGACACATGAGGCCTCCCTTCCTCTGATATGGATTTTCACTGGCAAGGCAGGTCTGAGTAAGGGGCATCTATTACAAACAACAAAACAAAACAATTTAACACACTATCAGAAAGCAGATACAACAGCCAGGGATCAGAGTTATTCCAAATCTATATGACCTACCAGTTGTTGGAACAGTTTCTCTGGAGGCATATGAAGAGCCATAGTGTCAATAATCTGAAAACAGACAAAAGAACAAGTCAAATCTTATTCAAAATTACTTTAAGCTCCTGCAAAGTGAACTTCTTTGATAAAAAACAACAAAAAAAGCACAATTTATATCAAAATAGTTAAACACCTGAGCAGCACAGTGTTTGGGACTTTCATTATCTGTTCCATCTCCGCTGTCGTCCTCTTCATCTTCTGGGTCCTGCTCACCCGGAGGTGGAGCTGCAGTCAGTACAGGAAAAATGGCCTGCAGGATTGGGCTCAGGAGCTTCTGCTTCAGCACAGTCTGTGAAGATTAGAAAAATATATTATTTCAAATTTCGCATCCAACTTTTATATTCCGTACATTTTAAAGCTATGTGATACTCCACCAATAAGTATCCAATAAAAAAAGTTCCCAGCTGCTGGGAGTACAAGGAGTATCCATTATGTAAATCCGCTTTTATTCAGTTATGTGTCACAAGAGATTGCACTTTGTTTTTACAGTCAGTTTAATTCATTTTGCATAACTAGTTACCAAAAGAATTCCCAGAAAACACTCATTTATTCATTTCAATCGAATACAAAGAAAATCTTGTAGACAAACTGTCTCTTCCTAGAAAGTCCAAAATCAGATGACCTATACTTATGACATATATAATTTTGTCAAGTCACAGCTTAGTATTTTTAATTATTCTCTAAATTCTATAAATTATAATGACTGAACTGCACATAATAAAATGTGTGAGAACAGTGTTAACTTTAATTTGTGAATTTTGAATGTTTTCGCTGCTTTTTTAAGGATGGCTATCGGTGGTAAATACTACGTTTGGTGTCAAGAAAAGACAAGACAAGCAGTCATGTCTTTTGACAGACCCATAAGATTCTCATATGCTCTACAACTCCACATACACACACATAAGGCAGATATTTAAAGAGCTGGTGGATGACTCACCTTACTCTTCAACTTGATGAGGAAGGTGACGCAAGAGAGCGCTTTCACTCGCAGAGAGTCACTCAGATTGGTGTCACTGCCGACCTAACACAAGCAGAAAGCACATGTAAAACCCTCTGAGCATTCAGGTACCAAACATCACTTGTCAGCTTAGAAAAATGAATAAAATTTAGAATATCAAACAGAATTCACACATTCAGGTCGTACCTCCAAGAAGAAGCGGACAACGTCAACAACATGTGGGACGATAACGGACACCTCACTCTCCATGAGCTCATTAAACACCTCCATGGCCTCACTGGCTTGGTTCTGTGAAGGGAGAGACAGAAGTAATAATTTAGTAGGTATTTATCAACACATTAGGTACAAAAGCATTTGCTAGAATTTACCTCATCAGCCTTGATGAGACATTTCAGGGCAACAATCAGATTTGGGAGGATGGAACGCATCAGGTGCTATAAGAGAGCAAGATGTTATTGAGTTGTGACAAAATACTTCTAGATTTTTGAAAATTATTTCAACTTAAGTTGTAACGCATCACATGCAGTGCAATTATAAACAAATCTCTTGTGGAATAGTTTCAATGTCTGCACATTGCCTGAAATGTTGTTTTGCCTCACCATCTCTTCTGTGCCAATGAATGCCGTTATGGCTGTGAGGGTGAGGATGCAATAGTACAGAGCTGTAGGGTTGTTGTGGTCTTCCAGCACACTACGAAGCAGCTGCAGCAGCTGGCAGTAGTGGGGCTTGAAAGGCTCAGGGTTGGATTCGATCACCTTGTTCAGCAGCAGGAGTCCAACCTGGCAAAAAAAATTACGATATTTCTAGTGATTAAACTATGCACAAATTATAATAAAATATGAGACTTTAACCCAAGTGTTTCAAACATAAGGCCTGAGAACCAGAATTGGCCAGCCTAATACAGCTGAAAAAATGTAAAGGGGGATATAAACTTTGCACTTTTAACTGTATGTTTTCTAACCTTTACAACTGATACAGACTTCACCCATTTTTACTAAACCAGAGAAAAAAAAGACAGAAATTGACCTGTTTGGAAATCTGCTTTTTGTTTGTTTAGACACAAGGTAACAAGCAGGGAAAACATAGAACAAACAGTATATTTTCTGTGAATTAACAAAAACTTACTGAACAGTCTGGGCAATGAGCTACCATTTTTTACACATTTACTTCTTACAAATTAAGCCCAATGAGCTATACTGGCAATTGTCTTTCATTAACTAAAGCATCATTTGTTATTATCATGTAGAAAACCTGAGACATACAGTTAAAACTGCACTTCTTTTTCTTATGTTAAGCTATATTACAGATTAAATGTGTAGTTAAACTTTCACTGGTGTGTATCACTTAAAATCAAAGTCAGCTTTATGTGGCCCACAATGCAAAATGTGTGTGACATCCTTGCTTTAAGCTATAGCTAACACAGGTTATGAACTAGTCCAGACATGTGCATCTATCATCATCTACACTTGTAAATACATTAAACTAATCTGAACTCCTATCTGGTGCTTGATCAGGCTACCTGTCTGTCATGAGGGTTGCTGCTCTTGGTGGACTGATTGAGAAGCTGGAGCAGGGCAGGCCAACGGTCTGGTGTCTCATGTTTAACCATTACAGCGCACAGCTGGGAGAGTGAATGCTGCACCGTGTGCCTGCAAAGAAAATAAACAGAGAAACAACGGCTCATGACAGCTCAAACGTGTAGGTCTATATCTACAGAATGCAAAACAGTAAGTGCAGCATTTTCTTACTCGGTTTCCTGCATGAAAGCCTGCAGCACCACTGCCTTCAGACTGTGTGAATAAAACGCAAACATCACAGCAGAGTTTAAACTATGAAAGCTGGTAGTGTGAAAGAAAAGTAAAACTCAAACCTCTCTCTGTCATTAGGGCTGATCTTCTTCCAGTGTTTCTTCACCCTCAGCCTCAGCATCACTGCAGCTGACTGACGGATCTGCATGTTGGATGCCAAATGTTTACAAAGATGGGCATTCTTTTCACACACACACTAGAGGATAAAATAATAAAAGGTATATAGTACCTGAGGGTTTTGGGAGCCACTCATGACCGCACACAAGCCTGGAATAATAGCTGGGTCTTTGAACGCCTGTTTCAGCTGGGCTGTGGCCTAAAAGAGGACAAAAGAGATTGTCTGTGGTGGGTGCCACAAAGAAATAACAGCTCACCAACTGACTCACAACCTAAGCCTGGTTTTTAATTAAGGTACCAACTATTCAGGCAGTAAACTGCTAATATAACAACCCAGTGGTCCTAAATATCAGTACCAGTGGTTTAACAGTTAGCTAACCAAACCTTAACAAACACCAGCTAGCTTATCTCCAGCAGCCATTTCAAAAAGTTCACTTATAGCCGGGCAAAGTAATGCTAACGTTAACTTTAATAAAATTATTTGTGACGTTACCTGCTGAATAATTGCATTATCAGGCTGTGTGAGCTGCGAAAGAATCTGCTCGAGCTCTTCTGTCATCTCTGTCACCCCTCAGATAACCGTTTTGTGAGCGGTACTGTTAGTTGACGTTGACAGACTCGTACATAAAACGAGTTGTGTGCCTTCTTCCCAATGCGACACCTGTCAAATATGTCACTTGGTAGTTCTAAAAGTTAGCTACAGATTTTCCTTTTGGGAAAATTCGATTTTAAAGTGCGAAACGAAAAAGGAAGACTGATAGATGACAATATCTAAGCTCGGTCCGGTCCACGAACGCTGCAACTGCCAGCACGCGAGGCAGAACCGGCCAGGAGTTCCATGTGAGTTGCGTTAAAGGGACCGGCAGATTTCAGGATTTTTCAGTATTACTGAAACAAACAGCGCCTTCATGTGGTTAGGAGGCCCAATGCAACGCGTTCAAATCCTCATATCTGAGAAACTGAACGGGAATTTCTGGCCTGTTTGCAGTTCGATGAAATAGAACTGGGGAAGAAAAACCAAACTTCATTAAATTTGACACCACCGGCATGAAATGACTTTCTGTTTTCTGGGAGCAGAAAATCCAGTGTTTCAAAGCACTCTGTCATTTCCTGGATGCAGGTGATGTTGTCTTTTCTGCATCAGATTTATATATGAAATGTTTTTATTTAAGCAAGAGTAAAAACAACGAAATAATTCAAACAAACAAAAAAAAGAAAGAAAAATTATGCCAAACTGAATTTGAAATGGTACATCACTGATTCATCCCAAATTGGGTGTGACAGAGGGCACCGGCTTTTCCCACATTCACTATATTTAAAAAAAAGTTTTATCATGAAGCTGCACAGTGTGTATATAGGCCTGTGGATGACTTGAAAGTTATGTCATGGGAGCATTTTTTGGAAATGCATCCTCGAGCTAATTTGACCAGAGAAGTTGTAGACTGCGAGCTGCAGCTAGTGCTAAATCATCCTTTTTTATTGATATTAGGTGTACGACGTCTTGTGTCCAGACAAAACATTTTGGCAAATGTGAGCCTGAGCAGAAATATGATTGTTGATCGAGTTTGTGAGATGACCACTGATTTAAGAACACGGTTGTGTGAAAGAAGCAAAGACTTTATTGCATACTCTTTTGCTGTGGATGAAAGTACAGACATGATGGACATTGCACAGCTGGCCATTTTCATCTGTGGTGTGGACTCCAATTTGCACGTTACAGAGGAAATATTGGACATCGGGACAACGACAGGAAAAGACGTGTCTGTGAAGGTTCTCAGTCATCCACGTCATCGTAGTCTAAGGAGCTTGGAAAGAAAAGCGTCTGGACTTCTTTAAGTTGCTTGAAGACGTGGTTCTAAACACAACAGATTACCACACAAAGATCACTACTCTTCTCAGTGACAACAATACCTACGAAGCCTTAAAGCGAGATCAGGATTCTGTGCCTTTTTAATAGTAAATTTTAATTTTCTTCTCCTCCGTAAGAGTAGGTGAACTAATATTCTAATCTACAATATTTGATCGTGTTGATGAAAATCAGATTTGCTCTCTCTTAGTAAAGGAAAAAACATGGGGTGAATTTTAGGTCTTTAATCTTAAAACCTGTGGATTTTAGAAATATTAGAATATATTCAAATCTGGAGATACTGTAAATTAGATTCTATTAAGAACTCATGCTTGGAAATGAGAACACAACACACATTTTGTATATAATATTAGATAAACTTTAAGAAAATAAAATAACTTTGTAATTGGTACCTATCACACTAGAGTCATGTAAATGTGTTTTGTTTTATTTTTTTTTTCTAGTGCTGTCAGCGTTAATCTCGTTAAAATGACGTTAACGCCATAACTGCATTAACGCAGCAAATCTCCGTTAGCGAGTTAACGCGGATCGCCCCGTGCCCTGCAGCCCCATTCAAAATCATCACGACCACAACAACCGTGAAAATAGTTGGATCTACACTGCTGCTCAATCACAGTGGTCTGATCAATGTTTTTCATTAGCAAACTAGCAAAGTTGATGGTGGTGGTGTGCGTGTCTGTGTGAGTGAAAGACAGAGAGGGAGAGTGAGCGACAGATTTTCTTTTATAACCTTCATTTTTTTGGACACACAGTGTGAGCACTCGGGTGACATCAGAGCATCGGGCCGTATAGTGTGAGACCCTGCATCGTGACCTACGAACTTCTAACCCCTGCGAGTCAATCGTACAGTTTGAGCAGAAGCTGAATAACGCACAGTGTATGCCCAGCTTTACGCTGATGGGAATGCAAATAACAGAAAACATTTATGTTCCTCACATTGCTCAGTTGGGAAGCAGACATTGAATGCTTTCCACATATTGGCAGAAGTGTTGCTAATAATATAGTCTAGTTTATCTTTGATGTTGCATTCGTCACATATAGCTTCAGATTTCTCACAGATTCTGTAACCAGTGTGTAATCCTTTGAAGTGGTCAAAGAAAGGCCAGCAGTTTGAATTTCAGCTGTATCCTCTCTGTTTCTTTAATTTTAAAACTAGCCAATTTAAAGTCTACAATTTGTTTTCTAGAAGCTTTTTCATACGATTTAAGGTTATTTTGGGGGTGCCTTATATGCATCCACAGGTGTGCCACCAATTTACTCAAATGGACTCTACTAACCTATCAGAAGCTTCTTAAGCTCAGAATGGAATTGTCTGGAGTTTTCTTATTAATTACAGACAGAATAAACTTAGTGTATATATACTATATGATGAAAGTGATCAAAAATAGACAGTGCTCTCTCTCCTTATTGTGACATTTAACTAATTCAGAAGATACCAACAGCCTTCCATTTCACAGTTTCTGGACACTTGTGCCGGGCAGTACAGCATGAATTGTCCAAAGCAGAAAGCCATCACAAATGCATTATTAAGTGACTTGATTATTGGTTGCAACCAGGTGCATGTGTCTGTGGGTTTATGACGGACGTTGATGTGGATTGTTAGCCTTGCCATTGTTTACATTGACTTATGTGGGTGATTTAGTGATTTAGTGTCAGAGACTTTTACAATGTAGAGGTGCATTTCAAAGAAGGTGAAACTACCATTTGCTACCTTATAAACTCAGTAATGTTCTCCACATGATCACAAAGATCTAAATTAGAGATGTAAGTCATTATTTGTGTGTAATATTGGTATAATTTGGCTTATTTTAAAACATATTACACATATAAGGTTTCAATACTCACTGAAACAATACAGATTTCATGCAAAAATATATTTAAAGAGGAGCTGTAGTTGCTCTGAAACATTTGAAATTATAAACTATGTGCACAAATCTTCTGATAATAGAAAGTAAATCAAATATCGGTGCAAAGCTCAAACTGGTTGCTTGTTTGAAACAACCAGAGCAGGAAGTTAAATCAAAATCATCTAACACAGATCTAGTTGATATGAAAGCAGAACAAGCTAAACTGTTCTCAACTCACCAGTGAGAAATATCCATAAAAATCATGATTTACACCAGCTGCAGCTCACAGTCAGCAACTCATCAGTTTTGGTTTTCTTTACTAGATGAGAATTTTTCACATCATATGTCCATCATGTATTTCTTTTTCCCCCCCTCTTTATTTATAAAGTTTTGCACATGTAATTTGACATTTCAGGACCAATACAGCAAGTACCAACCAATATAAAGACATATATCAAAACAGATTAGGCCATTAAAATTCGGATGATAACAATAAAACAGAAAAAAGAAAGAGAAAAAAAAGGAAGAAAAACAAAAAACAACAACCCACGCACAGAAAACAACAACAAAAAAACAAACAAACAAAAAAATTATTAAAAAATCAACTCCCTCCCAGAACCAGAACAAAAAACCCCCCATGGTACAAAAGTTTAGTCTGTTGTAAGTGTTTTCAATGAATTAAAGTAAATGATAAAAGGCTTATTAACATTTCCTCTGAGTCTAAATTTTATTTTCTCCATTTTTAAAAAGAACATAACATCTTCCAGCCAACGTGATCGGGCTGGAGGGTGATGAGCTTTCCAAGACAGCAAAATTCTACGTCGTGCCAGCAGTGAAGTGAAAGCGATAATATCCAGTTGCTTACGACTAAGGTTCAGGGTGCCGTCCTCAGAAACACCAAAAATGGCAACTAGTGGACATGGTTTGAGAGTAACGCTCAAAACATGAGAGAACACTTCAAAATAAAAAGTCCAGTATAACTTAAGTGATGGGCAGGCAAAAAACATATGAGTTAAATCACAGGGGGAGGTGTTGCATCTGTTGCACAGGTCAGGAATGCTGGGGTATATTTTAGATAGTCTAGATGTTGAGAAGTGTAATCTGTATACCGTCTTAAACTGAATAAGGGAGAGTGTTGCACATGAGGCTGAAGAATGAATTCTGTCAATTACTTTGTCCCAGTAACCTTCAACAAACTGAAGACCCAGTTCCTGTTCCCAACTCGAGGCAATTTTTTTGGTTGAGTAATTGCCCGATGCCATAATTAAAGTATATATTTGTGATATTAGAGCCTTACTGTGAGGCTTCAACTGGAATACGTTTTCCCACCAAGGCTTGAGAGGCTGACTTGGAAACTCTGGCAAGATAGAAGATGCACAGTGTCTTATTTGAAAGTAGCAGAACAAATGATATGAGGGCAAATCATACAAAGAACAAAGGTCACTAAAGCTGAGAAAAATGTTATCTTTGAAGAAGTCATAAAAACATTTGATACCTTTTCTTGCCCATATACGAAAGGAGGAGTCCACCAGGGACGGGGGCAAAAGGTGGTTGTTGCAGATTAGGGTCAGAGCAGAAGCAGAGACTGAATTGAAGTGATGCCGGAATTGATACCATATTTTTAGAGAGCCAATTACAACAGGGTTGTCTGTGAATCGTAACAGGGAAACATGAAGGGATGAAAATAATAGTGCTGGGAGTGAGGAAGAGAAACATGATTGAGCCTCAAGGCAACACCAAGTAGCTTGAGGATCATTCAGCCAATAAGTATACTTTTGAATGTTGGCTGCCCAATAATAAAACATCAAGTTGGGCAGAGCAAGACCCCCCTGAGCTTACCCTGTTGTAGTGAGGTCATACAAATCCCGGGGGTCTTATTTGTCCATATAAATGATGAAATCATTTGATTCACAGATTTGAAAAAGGATTTAGGTAAAAACAGTGGGATACACTGAAAAAGATAAAGAAATTTGGGTAGAATATTCATTTTTATAATATTAATCCTGCCAAGAAGTGATGCAGGAAGGTTTGCCCTCCTTTAAAAAGACAACTTTACATAGGTCAGCAAAGGGTTAAAATTTGCTGTTCGCAAAGCTTTAAATGAACTGGTAATATGCACTCCTAGATATCTAAAGCCTGAAGAAGCTAGTTGGAAATCAAAATCGGTTTGTCTAAGCTCTTGTGCAGCTGGGTTTATGGGAAAACATTCACTTTTTTATAAATTAATCTTGTACCCAGAGAAAGAGCCACAATGTAGAAGTATTTTCATTATAGAGGATAAATGAATTGTTGGATTTGTAACATATAATAATAAGTCACCTGCATATAAAGCAACCCTATGTTCCGTACCACCACGAATAACCCCTTGAAACAGAGGAGAGGTTCTGAGAGCCACAGAGAGAGGCTCTATTGCTAAAGTGAAAAGTAAAGGTGAGAGTAAAATACTCCGAAATCAGTGTTAGTACAAACAGATGCCAGTGGCGTAGTATATAAAAGATGAATCCAAGATATAAAACTGTCACCAAAACCAAATTTCCTCAAGACCGCAAAAAGATACTCCCATTCCACTCGATCGAATGCTTTTCCAGCATCCAATGAGATCACCATCTCAGGGACGGTGCTATGATTTTTGGAGTATATTATATTAAGAAGGGACCGTATATTAAAAAAGGAATGTCTTCCTTTAATAAAGCCTGTCTGTTCGTCTGATATAATAGAAGGGAGAACTCTTTCCAAACGGGTTGCTAGCAGTTTGGATAAGATTTTAAAGTCTACATTAAGAAGGCTTATTGGTCGATAGGAGCTACAACAGGTAGGATCCTTTCCTTCTTTATGCAGTAATGAGACAGAAGCCTGTCTTAGTGTCTGAGGGAGAGAGCCTTGTTTCAATGACTCCTCAAAAACCGACAGCAGCAAAGGGGCCAGTTTTAAGTGGAATTTTTTATAAAATTCGGCAGGGAACCCATCGGGACCAGGGGACTTTCCAGACTGTAAGGATGTGATTGATGATATAACCTCATCCAAAGTGAGCGGTGCATCAGTTTCTGCTGCTGTTGAGGTTGCGATTGTGGGGGTGTCCAATTTGTTAAGAAACTGGTTCATATCTATAGAATTAGAGGGGAACTATGATGCATACAGAGCACTATAAAATGACTTAACAATTGAGTTGATTTCCGTTGGATCAGAAGTCAAAGTTCCCGATTCATTTCTAATTTGCAAAATTTGGCGAGGTGCCGATTGGTGACGTAGCTGGTGGGCTAGCAGACGAGAGGCTTTATCACCATGTTCATAATAGTTGCCACGGGACTGTAATATCAATTGCTCTGCATCATGGGTTGACAGGAGACTGAATTCCGATTGCAGGTTAAGATGCTGCTTATATATTTCAGGTGAGGGAGTTTGAGCGTGTTGCCGGTCTAGAGCTTGAATTTTGGCAGAAAGTTCATTTTGCTTAGCTTTCTTTGATTTAGATAGGTGAGATAAATAGGAAATTATTTGGCCCCTGAGGTAAGCTTTAAGAGTTTCCCATAGTACACTGGGGCGTGCAGCTCGGGTCTCAGCTGACCCTTCTCACCCTGGACACAGTCTGTTTGACCTGCTCCCCTCAGGCAGGAGGCTCCGGTCCATTCGCACCAGAACCTCTCGCCATAAGAACAGTTTCTTCCCCTCTGCTGTTGGACTCATGAACAATAACCGTATGACTGTTCCCACCACTAACACATGACCCTACGCTGTGTTCACTGCATCATTCCATGTTTGGCATTGATCACCACCTGCACTCATGTATATATCTATCTACTTAGCACTTTTAATTCTTATTCTTATTTTTATATCTATTTAAGCGTTTATGACAGTATGTTTGCACTAAGCACCGCAGCAATTTCCTAATGTTGTAAACCTGCTCAACATTTGGCAATAAAACCCTTTCTGATTCTGATTCTGATAGTAGAGAATTTGAGATGTCCTCAGACTCATTCGTAGTTAAGAAATCATCAATTGCAGATGAGATATAGTCACAGAAAGCTGAATCAGACAAAAGAAGAGAGTTCAACCTCCATGGATGCTGAGGTCTATAGCCAGCAGACAAAGCCATATCCAGGACTAATGGAGCATGATCAGATATAACAATCAGGAGATATTCAGAGTTGCAAACTTTAGAAGCCATGGAGCCATTTATAATAAAGTAATCGATGCGAGAATATGTGTGATGAACATTTGAAAAAAGGAATATTCTCTGGCTTGGGGATTAAAAAACCTCCAATCAATGTATCCATTTTGGGTCATAAAGTGTGAGAAAGCCCTGGACATAGCAGATGATGCTTTAGAGCCAGTGGCAGATTTGACTAAAGCTGGGTCAATAACGCAGTTTAAATCACCTCGAAGATCAGGAGGTGCGTCTTTAAGTCAGGAATCATCCTGAAAAGATTATTAGTAAACACAGCGTTGTCAAACTTTGGGGCATAGACGTTCACTAAGACAACTGGGTTATTCATGAGAGTCCCTACAACAATTAGATATCGTCCATTTTTGTCAGCAATCAATTTAGTGAGAGAAAAATGTATTTTATTCCTAAATAAGATTGCCACTCCTCTGGCTCTACTATCTATGTCTGAGTGAAACATATGACCTATCCATGGAGGTTTAAGTCAATTATGATCTTTGACTCACAAATGAGTCTGCTGGAGAAAAACGACATCTCCATTGAGATGTTTTAAGTGACTGAGAACCCGAGATCTCTTTACCGGACCGTTCAAGCCTTTCACAATCCAAGACAAAAATCTAATAGTACTATTGTTGGTGCTATAACCAGCCATATAT
Organism: Perissodus microlepis; assembly: GCF_051167445.1. Taxonomy (NCBI): domain Eukaryota; kingdom Metazoa; phylum Chordata; class Actinopteri; order Cichliformes; family Cichlidae; genus Perissodus; species Perissodus microlepis. The sequence continues at coordinate 11,647,145 of NC_140469.1, read as the reverse complement.
ATGTTTTACTGAAATCTGGTGACAATGACAAGATGACCGTACATGGGAGGGGACAAGAGAAAACAAAACAAAACAAAAAAACCCAAACGCACATACAACCAAAGCAAACAAACACAGGAACAATAACTCAGGGTGAACAACCACATCTGTGGGCCATAGTTCCCCCCACCCCACCCACTAGGTCCCATTTCTGAACTAAGGTGACCACAGTATATTCCCAACAACTTCAACCTCCTAGCCCAAACTCCTGCTACATAGAAACTCCATATAACCTTAACTTTGAAGTATATATCCCAGTATAAATTAAACCTTCTAGGGTTCAGTGAACATTAATTCAAAATATTACAAAAGAAACATAAGAACCAGGTGTTAAAACGGTGACAACTAGTATACCATGAAATAACAGAAACATATAGTGCTTGCCTGCCTTTTCTGTAATCGTCCGATTGCCTGTAAGTCAGCAAGGATTCAAGTCACTTTACTCGCAGCTGTCAGTCACTGTGGCCTTTGAGCTTCAGCCTCGTTCCTCAAGCCCTGCACGAACTTATCAGCTTCTGAAGCAGACGTAAACCACTTTTTCTCCCCTGTGGGCAGAACGATACGCAGTTTAGCCGGGAAGAGGAGCGCAGGTTTAAATCCCCGCTTATAAAGTTCAGGCATTGCGTCTTTATACTCATCTCGGTTCTTCACCACCTCTGGGCTGTAATCTTCATATAGCCGGATGTTTTGGCCTCTAAAAGCTGCTGTGGGGGTTTACACAGAGGTGCAACTGAACACCTGCAGGTCAAATTAACATAAGGATGCATTTGGAAAAATGCTCTATGTGAGTGGAAAGTTCTTTGGGTGATCTAATACTGCGTTAATTGATGCAAACATGGAGTGAGTTCGTTTCAGTAATTAGCTGCTAAGTGCTGTATGGGCTCAAAGTGTGGTCATAAAAATTTTGTACTTGTAAATCAGGATTTGTATGTGTAAAAAAAAATTGTGTGTGCGTAAAAAAGATTTGTATGTGTTAAAAAGATTTGTGTGTGGACTTAGCCAAAAAAAACCCTGCAAGTTACAAGTACGAATTTTGACCCTATTTTTCTTCCTTTCATCTGATTGGTCAATGTCATGTCAATCACAAATGTAACAATCCAATCAGAGAACAGATGGGTTTGGCTGTCAGAGGGGCGCTTTTTTTGAACTGCAGGTCTTTGAAGGGAATAAATGCCCTTTTACATGCCAACCCAGCGTTTTCCTTCATCACCACGAAGTAAAACAGTCTGTGGTCGTCAGAGTTTGGTGATTTTTGTGTCACAGGTCTACGTGTTTAATACAGGTACTTCCACAGCCTTTTCAACAGCACTGCGGACCGCGGAGTGGGGGCGGGCAGTGTTTTGGAAATGACAGTCTTCATTACAAAGCTTTCTTCGTTATGAATTAGCATAGATGCTTTTATTGAACATTTGAAGAACCAGCAAAAAAAACAGAAACTCTTGTAGAGGACATAAAGTCAGAGATAGAAAAGACAAGGAGCAGGTGCATCTAGTACAGGTAGAGCTGCTGCAAAAACCCACAGAGCCCAGCAGCCAGCGCAACAAATTCTGGATCCTTTGCTTTTAGTTAGCAGTTAGCATTAGCAGCACATCCTGTGTCCGATGTGAAAGGACTTTTATGCTGCGCACTGTGACTCACAGCAATGGTCCCGGGTCAGCCCTGACTTTGTGTTAAACTAATCCTAAAGTAATAATGGTATTTCTAACCACTGATATACCGCAACTTTATCCTTTCAACAGCTACTGAAAGTTAGGGGACCTAGCTGCTATCGGATATTAATATAGAGATCCTCCAGCTTCAAACTGTATAGGGCTTTGGAGTTGACGTCACGCCGCAATGCATTGTGGGAGCGCAGCGCCATTTTCGGGGTCTACGAATCAAAACAAACACACTGTGTTGGAACGACGACTACAAGAAAGATGCTTAAAAGCAGCTCAAAAGAGAATGAACTGTATAGAGACCGATTGCGTCCAGAGGCGAAGCAGCGGTACTTGCAGAAAATAGCGTGCATTGGAAATGTGGACCCGTATGAAATACGGCCGTGGAGTAGAAACCCTGAAGACCAACCGCTATTGACGTAGCCTGACATATTTTCGTACCTTGTCTGTGGAGTCAGCGCGTACAAGTCGTCATTCAAACAAAGGTAAGTCAGCTTGAGTACTGCGTGTGAAACGCGTTTGATTTCCCTGCAAACATTCAGATTAGTGCAGCATAAATTCATTCATGAGGGGGAAATTACAGTGAGAACATGTGGAGGCTGTTAGGTGGATAACATAGTGAGTTCAGTGCATTGATGTGACATTGTCCTGAAGGATTTAGTTATTCTTTATGGTTAAAGAAATTGCACTAATTTATTCATATTTATTATAAATAATCCTAATTATACATCTTGCTTCCATGTTTGTATCCCGTGTCACTAAAAATACATTTTATTTTAGTTTTATACATTGATTAATGACCTGCAGAATCTCCTTATCATATTAAGTGATTCATAATTGTCACTTTATGCTTTCTCCATCTTGAAAGTGATTACATCCTTGCATTACATACTTTAGGTTCATTTTCTGCAGGCAGGTTTCTGACAGAGAATAGGCAGATTTACACTATAACATGCAGCGTTCTATAGATGGACACATAAAGAAATGAAAAATTACATGTATGTGCTAACTTTCTAAACACTTTGTTACATTTATGATAAAGTAGATAAAACACATTTACGTCGGCCTTGGCTCATTAGTTCTTGTCTTTAAATGAACTTTGTCTGTGTGTGTTTCAGGTACTGCACTCTCAAAGACTGAATGAACCAGCATTGCAGCCATGGGTCACTGTGAGCATCACAGGGAAGGTTGAAGCCGCCCACTGCACCTGTAAGGCCGGAGTCGCAGAGACCTGCAGCCATGTCGCTGCTCTTCTGTTTAATGTAGAAGCAACAGTGTTGATCTGTGGCACAAGGACTGTTACAGATGAACCTGCATACTGGGTTTTGCTGTGTAATATGACCAAGATACAGCCAGAGGTTGGCCATAAGATAGACTTCTCCTCTTCAGCTGCCCAAAAAAAGGCTCTTGATCAAAACATAAACAGACCATCCGTATTGAAAGGTAAAAGGAGCCGTCCTCAAAACAGAAAAATCCCACCTGCTACTTTGGAGGAGTTGTCACTGCTATGAATATGTGCTGACTGAGTACCACTGTTCAAAAGTTGAATAAAGAAACAAACTAATTTTTGCCTCTTTTTTTTTTTTTTATTACCACCTTATAGAACATCACATCAGTTACAGTGTAGAATCCATGTCATTTATAGTTTACAAATGACAAAATGTTTACACAAAATCATGAGTGTTTACATGATATCACCCACTACTAACATTACTTTATTTACTGTATCTTTTGAAAAAAATACAGCAATTTTAACAGCACAAGACTTAAGAATATTTAACAGGAGCAGGTTTCATTCTTCTCTGGTTTTATTATCACACTGTTCACCAAAACGCAGCAAACCTTCACCATCTTATCCAGGAGGGTCACCTCTTCACCCTCACATGGAAGAAGTAATCTGATTGGCATGGTGGTATCTTTGAAGCAGGTCCCTTGTGTAGTGCTGGAACCCAGTCACGATGTTTCATCCATTTCATAGGCTGGTTTGCTGCAATAATGCCAAATAATTAGCAACTCTATAAATAGAAATAGGAACTCTATAAATAGTTCTGCAAAATCACTCAGTAGGATGTTTGTTCTAATTTGCTATGAGCTCAGAGCGCATAAAATAAAACTAATAGGCTATAAAGAGTGATATGAACATATTTTTAACTTACCGGAATGAAAATGTCTGAAGCACCAACAGATATCTGGAGATGGAAGAGAACTGGATATCAGTTCGTCTCACAGCTGCTATCCAGGCTAGACGCCTTTGTTTGGTAACATCCGATACACGAGCTGCCTCATGTTGCTTCCAGGTTGGGAAAGAATGAAAAGATAAACCATTTTCAAGCTTATTCTCTTGCCGGTCGTGTGATCGAACATTGCAGCCGACCACACAGCAAATACGAACCATGGCTGTTGTGTGTGCCTTCGCTCCCTTTTCACTTGCGCTAGACCCCCAAAATGGCGGATCGGGCCAAAATCCTTTCCACGCCCACCCCCGTGACATCACGCTCCAAAGCCCTATTACCCTTCAAGGACCTGCAGTTCAAAAAAGCGCCCCTCCAACAGCTAAACCCATCTGTTCTCTGATTGGATTGTTACATTTGTGATTGACATGACATTGACCGATCAGATGAAAGGAAGAAAAATAGGGTCAAAATTCGTACTTGTAACTTGCAGGTTTTTTTTTTGGCTAAGTCCACACACAAATCTTTTTTACGCACACACAAATTCTTTTTACACATACAAATCTTTTTTACGCACACACAAATTCTTTTTACACATACGAAACCGATTTACAAGTACAAAATATTTATGACCACATTTTGAGCCCATAGTGCTGCTCAAACATGAGCACACCAGTGAGGGAGCCAGTGATGTCCTCACTAAAATAATTCTTGTGAGCAGTTTTAACATTTTTATGTGTGAAAACAGTGTGGCAGTTTAGGTCAATTAAAGGAGGCTGAAGAGGAATCAGTGTGGTTTTCTGAGGGTGGTGTGGTAGAGGACTTCATGTGTAGCTGACTGATAAAGTCCACTTCTTATATATGTTGTTATAACTCCTTCAAAGTCACCAATACATTTATCTGCAATGACTTTTCCTCCAATGAGGACACTGGTAGAATGAAATACTGCTTCTGTTAAATACTGTTAAAAAAAATTCTCAGAAATCTCACTGTGTCATGTCACACCCACCAACCAAAGGAAGAGTTTGACCTGTTTTGAGCTCAGGTCTCTCATCACAGGCTGATGTGTGCTTCCTCCTGCACACTGATACAGCTGGTGGATGTAGTTCAGTGGAAAGAAAACAGTTCCTACATTAAAATGTTAATAAAAGTTTGTGGATTTCATTTTGAGTCAGGCACGATTTCTAAAAATAGACTTTGCTGCTGAGGAAAACTTTTGTTACTCTGAGAAACACATCACAAGTCCATCTTCTTCCAATTTACTGTAGAGAATTATTTACAAAACTGGGAAACAATCGAGATGGATAAACAGAACTACAGTACTACTTCAATACTCCAAAAATGTCACCAAACAAAACTGAATCCATTTCACTGACATTACAATTCCTGTTGAACTGCCACTATCCTGCTTGGTTTGGAGCTGTTTCAGCAGAGATACGTATTCCAGCTTTCCTGTTTTAATCACTGGGATTTCAAAAATGGAAGATTATGGGATGCACTTTTCTCCAGGTATGTACTCAGCATTGTTGCCTGATGAGCTAATATGAACAGAGTTGGCTAACCTCTAAGACAACTTGCGAAAATACTCTTTTACTCTGTGTTGTAAGTCCTGAGGGCAGAAGTCACCATTTCTCCCTCCACAGCTGAACAGAGTCCAGTTTACATCCTTTTTGGTTTTAAAGAATGTACAAATATCCCAAGAATTTTTTTCCCAAGTTTGTGTGACTCATTGTCGTGATGCACGCTCAATCATCAGGTAAGTAAATCCCAAAGGGTTGATTCTGTTCATCTGGACGTAACAATTTAAGACTCATCAATTTACCCCTTTTTATTTTTTCTGTTACAAAGTCAGTTGTGCCAAAACATATCAGCAACTGACCCATGTGGACCATATAGACTTGTGCTTACTTGGCCTCTTTCTTTCTGTCCTCACAGACTCGTGGAGTTCAGGCAGCGGACTTGAAGGGAGTCTTCCCTTGGAAGAACTCGCTACATGGGCAGAGAGTGCTCTACAAATAGAGATGAGCAACAAAACCTTTGATACCTCTGAGGCTGTTTCCATCTCTGTCTCAGAGCAGAGACAAGATTTTGCTGTCCCAAGAAGCCAGGATGGCGACATCACTGCCACTCTGCACCATCCCAGCACTGCTCCAGAGAAACCTAAAGGAAAGTTGAATATTCTCGTCCATCACTTTAATGTGAAACATTACTATGACCCAAGAGAGATGAAACAGCTGGCAGAGATGACAGGACTGACCTACAAAGAGGTGAGTGTTTTTCAACTCAATAGAACATAAGAAATTGAATTTTGGGTCCATTGTACTCATTAAATGTTTTGTGTTTTCTTCCATCTTTAGGTAAAAACTTGGTTTCAAAACAGACGGAGTAAGTTTAGGAGGAGTTTACATCCTCAGCATGTGAATCAGGGCGTCCCACTTCATGTAAGTATCTCCTATTATTAAAAAGCCCTGTTTCTGCTTCTGTCATTATCTGGGGAATTGATTGAAATGTAATGTAAAAATTTAAAACAAGAATTCTAGAAGTATCCTCGTTTTACTGACAGTCCACCTGTCTGTGATTCAGTTTCAGGGAGAGGGACAGCCCCCACTCAGGCAGCAGTACACCCAGCACCTGGAGGTAAACTTAATCACAAATGGTGCAATTTATCAGGGCCCCTATCATCATGCTGTGGACCATTTTGCAGCTGGACCTCAATGGACCTTCCCCTCCTCGCCCCAGATGTTTGACTGGTCGATGCCACCAGGCAACAACCAGTATGAATTCAACCCTGTTGCTAGTATGAATGTAGAACACAACAACTCTGGGCTTCACAATAACAGTTTCGAAGGAGCAAGTGGAGAGTCTTGCCAGCAGCTAATGGTCCTTTAATTACAAATTATGTAATTCCGCATTCTTTGTATTACATTTTGATCTTCTTGTCTTCATGTAGCTCAACATAACAGAGTCTCAGATTTGATCTCTTTCAGTAAATTAAAGGAACCTGGTGAATTTTAGGCCCTTTATTTTTAATCATTGGATTTTACAAGTATTTGAATAAGTAAACTCTAGCTATTGAAAATACATTTTAGGCTATCCAAAAACATTAAGAGATGAATTCATGAAAATGTGTTTTGTTTCAGTTTGTTGTATCTTCCAATATTTGTAAAAAATAATGTACATGAAGAATATTATCTGCCTTGTGTTTGAGAAACTGTGAATAAAATATTAGTTTCACCCATTCAAAACTGAACTTTCTACATGTCTGAAATACATGTCTACATGTAGAAATGACTGAAAGATTAATTAATTGAGTTTCGTTCAAAAAAGAATGACTTCATATAGGGAAAAATATATATCACATATGCAGGACACCTTAAACTAGTTTTTTAATTAAGGAGCAAGGCAGCACAAAGTCAGGGCTGTATCAAGACACGAGGACTAAACCCCAATTCAACCAGACCCAGAACTGATCCAGAATTAAAACAGGACTACAACAGTTCAAAATCAGGACTACTGAGGACTTAACCAAGACAGAACCAGAATCAGAACTAGATGATAGTAACACTAAAAATCATCATAGACCTGCACTACACTTGTTTTTTAATTCTACCAAAGTACACTATTTAGATTGAGAAAAGTTTATATAATTATTTAGCCTTGTTGTGCAAACAAGCCTGCATAACTTAATAAATATAGAATTTGAGAAATAACACACCTAAAAAGAAACACTAGGTACGAGATACATGAGTACCTATGATACGGTGATACTTTTGGTAAACAACCATTTGACTAACATGTGTGTCTCACCTGCTCTTGTTCCATCTCTGTTCTGTCCTCATTCTCCATCTCCCTCTCTGTTCCTCTCTCTCCCTCTCTGTTCCTCTCTCTCCCTCTCTGTTCCTCTCTCTCCCTCTTTATGCTGACAATCAAGCCAAACACCAACATCATACAGTTGAAACCAGATATTTACACACTCTTCGGATAAAAACACAAACACTTTTTTTAATTGTAACATCAAATCAGACTAAATGTTTATTTTTTAGATTGATAAATATAAAAACATATTTGTTAACTTTAAGAGTAAAGAGAGAAACTATCTGTATTTCTTAATTGTAAATGGCACCAAATTGTATTCAAAATTGAGCCACACTTATGGAGCTCCACAGTTCTTTTCCTGGTGTTTTGGTTGATATCTCTTAATTTTCCCATTTCAAAGAAACAGGCTCTGTGTTTTGCCTTATATGCATCCACAGGTGTGCCACCAGTTTACTCACATGGACTCTACTAACCTATCAGAAGCTTCTTCAGCTCAGAATGGAATGTCTGGAGTTTTCTTATTAATTAACAATAAACTTAGTGTATATGTACTCCTAAATTTGATGAAAGTGATAAAAAATAGACAGCTCTGTCTCTCTTTATTCTGACATTTAACTAATTCAAAATATATTTCAATATTTATTTATCCAAAACAAAACAAGTTTACTCTAAATTGATGTTTAACAGTAAAAAAATGTTCTTGTGTTTTCCATAAAGTGTATGTAAATATCTGGTTTAAACTGTGAATATACTGCTGTGTATTGAAATTCCTCTTGTTTTGCATAGAAATATACTGAACAACATACAAAGCATAATATATAAAATAACATCTACCAGAGTTTTTTTCTTTGAAAGAAGCCCCTTATGTCCATTCTTGTATATCAGTACATTACTGAAACCGATTCATTTAGTCGTGGAGGGTAACAACTGAAAATATGAAATAAACACATGTGTAAGCTAAGACTCTCTAAAGAAACAGCATTGTTGTTGTTTAGCTTTTCATTTCGCCATTTGTTGATTCACTTGAAGAGCAAGTAACGTAATATGGGTCACGTGATCAGTTTGATATCAATCTTTCGTGATACACCGTCATATTTACATTATTTGTACAGTACGAATGATTTGCTTTGGTACCTGGTCAAACTTCAGTTCTCCTCTGTCTGCCTGGCTCCGTTTCTCCAACAGCGCACTTGCAGGAAGCAGCTCCCCCCGCCCCCTCGCTCAGTGCTTAGTGCCTGAGCTCGGATCATACCAATATTAGGGGGGATTTACGCACAGTCGTAAATTCCCACAGTGTGCACTATGTGCTTCGAATATTGTGTGTAGTTTTGTTTTATACAGTTGTCAGCCAGGCATCTAACTATGAAAAAATTACACTCCAAAAGACCCCGGGCTTCTGAAAAAACAACCCGGGCTTAAGCCCAGTAAGCCTTAACTTAATATACAGATTGCATGCTGTTGTTAACTGTGTGGTTTTTGATGGTTATGTTTAAGAGGTTTGTATTGAAAGTATTTTGTGATAGTTTGTGGTGGGTCATGTGATTTGGGCGGTATTGATTGCTTATTTTAGGCACCTGTTCATGCAGTGTCAGTTGGAGCAGAGAGGATTGCTGAGTTTTTGGTTCTCTTGCGTGCTTTGTTTTAGATGTGTTTCCTTTAGTTTTCTTTTATTGATAACGATTTAAAGAATTTTTTTTTGTCTCAGTGAATCACTGTTTTTGGAGAAGGCGGCACACAAGTATTCAGGTCCAGGTCTCAGCAACTTTTCATTTGTTCCTGATGTTGCTAAAATTTGCCAACAAAAATCCATCTATGGAAGAATCTCTACAATGGAGCATGGCATCAAGGATGGAGAGGATTAAAGTCAGCAGATATGGATCCAGACACGGAGGTAGGCCCTGACTGTTAACTGATTGCTGAAGTGAAGTTAGAAGCTTCATTTACTGGTGGATGTGCACAATAAGCTGCCGTTGTTAATTGAAAAGATTTGGCATATATGGCCTGTTTGTCTGCAGTAGGATTGAATAAGCGTGGGCACAGATGATTTTGTTTGTACTGAAATCTTGACACTGCTTTCTCCCTCCACAGTTGAACAGGGAGTCCACTTCAGTCCAGTTTGAAGAAACTGGTTTAAGCTGTTGGGAAGCATGAAGCAGATGGTTGGGTGCAGAGCAGGGGTGGACAATCTCAGTCCACGAGGGCCGGTGTCCCTGCAGGTTTTAGATGTGTCCTTGAACCAACACAGCTGATTTAAATAGCTAAATTAGCTCCTCAACATGTCCTGAAGTTCTCCAGAGGCCTGGTAACGAACTAATCATGAGATTCAGGTGTGTTTACCCAAGGTGAGATCTAAAACCTGCAGGGACACCGGCCCTTGTGGACTGAGATTGCCCACCCCTGGTGTAGAGCATCTGTTCAAATCTCTTTGGCACATTTCAACATCAGTCTGGTATAGATCCAGTCAGATGAAGATCTTGCACATTGCACTCACTCTGACCTCAGTTAAAAAGGCCCTCAGCAGTCACACTGGTTTGGTCAAGAATGTGTTGAGATTGACCAACAGGTCTTTAAAAGAGCTTCAGCTCTCCCTGCAAAGACCTGATAGAAACTCTTAAAGCATTACACTGATGTCTCTTTCCATTGATGATTTTTTGTGATTTTGTTGTTCTATGTAAAGAACAAAGTATTTAAAAAGAATATTTTAATAATTCACATCTGGGGTCTCATCTTTTTGTGTTACCTTTATTTTTTATTTATTTATTTTTTTTTGAGCAGTCTATATTCACATTGGTTTTGGGAGGGTTGTTTTCTTAAAGCCTACTTTTTTTGGGTCAATTTCTTTGTTTCTCTCCACAGCACCTCACAAGGAAGGCACACACCCTCACCAAGAGCTGCTCTATGGCCACAGACTCTGGTCAGGAGAAGAGATTTTCCAGTGCCTACTCTCCTGGGTTCAGGTGGGTGAAGTGGAACAGGTATATCCTAATGCAGTTTATGAACACATGACTGGTTATCATGTCTTCAACTCTCACTGAGCTGACATCAGTGTGGTTGTTGATGCTGCAAAACAGGATGGTTTAAACGGATGCTTTGAAGCCTCAGCAACAAACCACCTGCTCCAGCAGAGATGCTTAAACCAGTTTTGTCTTTTTTAGTCTGTGAAGCTGCAAAAATGGCAGACTGGAAGACTCGGATGGCTTTCATCAATCTAAATCTCTCAGAATCTCAACAGGTATGTACTCAGCATTGTTGCCCAGTGAGCAATGTTCAAGTGAAATCTGGTGGCAAATTTTAGGAATGCAGCCAAAATGCAGAGTGTTTGTATGATGCTATTCTGTATAAGAGTGAGCAATTTAGCCATTATTCAATTATTGTTTTGGTATCATTTTCTGTTCTAAAGTGACTTGTGCCAAAGCATAACAGTAAATATTCTGACCCATGTGGACCATATAGTTATAATCATTCCTTCTTTCAGGTGAAGACTTGTTTTCAGAACTGAAGGAGGAAGTTTAGGAAAACCAGCACATGATGTAGATAAATTTCAGCACTGTGGCTCGACAGGAGCAGGTCCTGCCTTACCTGAACACCTGTCAGTGATGGAGCTTCCTGTTTGTATCCAAACACTGGGTCAGTTAAAGAGGGTGGGGGAGTAAAGAAAGGCCACTTCCTCCCTTGTGTTGGTGTAGCTGAAGTTGTAGAAGTTAAATATTGCAAAGTGCTGTGTCAATATTTTCTCCTCTTGCCTTTGGTGCAGTTTATCCATCTAGATTATTTTGGTATGGACAACCCACTTTTGTAGTTTTCTCTGAGCTCTGTGTCTCTGAAAAGTAACGTTTCCATCCTAAAGAAATCCAGACTGTGTTACAGATCTACTGACCTTGTAGGAATTCTTTTCTTTCCACTGAACTACATCTGCTAACCATATCAGTGTCCTGGAGGAAGCACGTAAAGGCTTTGAACAAGAAGCTTGACTTCATGACAGGCTTCATGCTTCTTTGTAGTTGGCAGGTGTAGACACTGCACCAGATTTCTGAGTTTTAACAAATTCATATACCAGATGTTTGACTGGTCGATGACACCAGGCAACGGACATTATGAATTCAACCCTGTTGTTTTAAACACTGGTATGAATGTAAACAACTCCAGAGTTGACAACACAAGTTTTGAAGGAGCAAATTAGAGCCTTGACAGCAGCTAATGTTCCTTTAATTACAAATATTTTAATGTATATCAGCTTTTGTATTAAGTTTTAATCTTCTTGTCTTCATGTAGCTCAACATATCAGTCTCCGATTGGGGTGAACTTTTGGCCCTTTATTTTTAACCCTTTGATTTTAGAAATATTTGAATTCAGTCTACTCTGGCTATTTTAAATACAGTTTGTTCGATCCAAAATACCTACTGGGAGACAGAACATCATCGAAGTTTTCTATATAATAAGAGATGAATTTATGAAAATGTGTTTTATTTCAGGTTGTAGCTTCCAGTATTTGTAAAAAATAATATACATAAAGAATATTATCTGCCTTGTGTATGAGAAACTATAAATAAAATATTTGTTTCACCAATTCAAAACTGAACTTTCTACATGTCTCAAATCCTTCTGTCAGAGACTGAACATTAGGGATGGGTATCGAAAACTGGTTCTTGTTGAGAGCCAGTTCCCACTGTTTCAATTCCTTGGAATTGTTTGCCATTTTTGCAAACGATTCCCTTATCGATTCCAGTCGCCCCGAATGACGTCACCACGTTGCGGAGCGTCATTTACCTGGCAGGAAATATGGCGCCTAAGCGGCTCAAACGCTCAAAAGTTTGATTATACTTTACGAGAACAGATGACAACAGGGCAACTTGCAATACTTGCAAAGTAGATACTTCGTTTAAGGGAGGAAACACTACAAATATGCAAAAGCATTTGCTTACAAAACATGCGATAACCTTAAATGAATGTTGTGTTTTTAATTCCACTCCGGACTCGTAAATCTCAACCCAGCAGCAGCGGTAACGTTTGTACGTCCTCTCCCGTTAATGCGGCAGGTAAATCATCAACTAACAGTGCACATTATGTTAGCGCGATCTGCCTTATTACAAAACCTGCCATTACTGTGCATTTAGGTGACCATGATGAGAGAGACAGACAGAGTCTGGCTGGCTCAGATGCTGGCAGTTCTCACTGCAGTCTGCCAGTGGCGTCTCCTTTCAGGCCAGGATAGACGAATGTCACCGAGCAGTGACTAAGTTTGTGGTCAAAGCCTTGCACCCATTTGCCACAGCAGATGCCCTCGATTTTCGGTAAGTCAATGTGTTTAATTGTAGGCAGGGACATTACTGGATATTCTTGTGTAATTGCTACAGAATAATTTATGTTATACTTTGTTATTGCTACAGAAGAATATTTATTTTATTATTTTACATTTACTTTTTTTTTTTTTTTTTTTTCCCGGGGACCCTGTGACGCCCCATTGAAGAGCCGTAGGCTGTGGATCTCTTAAGATCTCACTGTTGGGTTTGTAAGGCCATGTTACTCCTAAATTTCTATCTTGTTCAAAGAGAAGATATAAAACAAAGTTCTAAGCTGATCGACCTTAGTGTTCTCCTTTTCCAAAAAAAAAAAAAAAAGAATTGATAAAGAATCGAAAATGGAATCGGAATCGTGAAAATCTTATCAATACCCATCCCTACTGAACATCCAAATGTTTTAGAGACCTTAGACGTCTATCTTTCCAGGTTAACTTGAGCTACAATCACAGTATGAGACCCCGTGTCAAGCTCGTGTTGTCACAGTCTACGTCTCAGTACGTCTGCTGATTTATTGGTGTTTTTTTTTTTTTTTTTTACAAAGAACTGCTGCACATGAAGATCCACAGATACATAAACCAGCAATCATCTTGTGGTGTGTCTGTTGGAGAGAGAGAGTATGTGTGTTCCTTTGTCACCATTGTACTTGATGACGGTGGGAAGCTGCAATAATGGCCCCCAGGAGCCAGAGGCAGACACGGATGGATCCAGAAGAACCGGGTCATCCAGCACCCCCCAACAGTGACAAAGACCTGAGGCTGTGGATGAACACATTAGTGGAATTCAATTGTTAATTAATCAATTGATTATGTTCATATCTGTGATTCCCAAAGAGAATAAGGACATAACAGGATGTGGGGAATATAGACCAACGTGAAATTGAAAACTATTGTGCTGATGAAAAAAAGCATTACATCTGGTTAGTTTGGGGTCAAAACAAATGAAAAAAAAAAGAAAAATAATGTTCTTCCAAAAGTTTGTTGGAGAATTCTTATTGTAAAAAGTGACAGTTATACAATCTGTAAAGGAGAATTAATTGGATGAGATTTTTGGAAAGTTCTTATCAAATCAATTAGTTGCCTCCACAAAGCAGGTGCAGACTTATTGTTAAAGAGTTGAATGTGGTTCAAATGGCACCTGACCTAGAAATATGTAAGATCTAATGTTCATAGAGTTTATATAACACCACATGGGCTCGTCCGGGAGTTGAACCCGGGACCTCTCACACCTGAAGCGAGAATCATTCCCGTAGACCAAAATGCAACACGGGAGAAGAATGCATGAAAGATTGTGTTGAAAGCTGACTGAATGTCCTGCAGCTGTATGAGACGCATTCAGGGAACACTGCTCATTTAGAAATCTGTTTCAAAAGTGTTACAAATGCACACAGTATGATCCACAAGTGCAAACTAAGATTTTAAAAAGTCTTCATCTTCAGTGAATGTTGTGTAACTTTGGAGGACTCACAAGTGTGCGCTTCAATCCGAACACAAAAACAAAACAATGTGACCACACGTAAAACTGTTTGACAAATTCCATAAAACATTCACGCTCCAGTGGATGCATCAGAAAGCAACTTGGAATTAGTATCTTGGCCAAGGATATGTGGCTTGCAGACTGGAGCAGCCAGGGATCAAACCACAAAGCTTCTGATCAGAAGGTGACTTGTGCTAAATCTTGAGCAACAGCCACACTGGGATGAGCCAGTTTAGACATCCAAGATAAAATGTCACATTGGTTAATTACAGAGTTAGGGATTGTTACATGGAAGACAAAAGAAATGTTCCTGTCTCGTGTGTCTTTGTTATTCAGAGATTTCATGGCTTCATGGTGCAGATGAATGACTTTTTGCACCAACCAGGCCGAGTTTATCTGCAAAGCAACACAAGTTATTGTGAGGTTCATCAATCAACCAGTAAAAGATTTAACCTCATTCAGTGGGAACAAGTATCTATCTATACTTCTCCTATGAAAAACCTTCTAAAGCTCTGTATAATTTTACCTCCAAAGTTCATCAGCAAACAGTTTGAATGCCTGTAATTATCAGGCTGTACTCAAACCCATTAATTAAACCTGAAAACTGTGCTGTGGCTCAAAACCCAAGTACCCTCCTGGGAAATTATGGCTAATGTCACACTTGGATCTGATGATAGAGAAGTGAGTCAGTGTAACCTTTATTAAATCAGGAAAAACAACACATTCTTATATGCTGTGGCGGCCTGCAGAAAGCAAAACCTCTTAAAGAAATGGAGCTAATGGTAAGCTGAAGACATCTGATGTTTATGTTAATGAATAAAACACACTGAAACATTTTGTCCTAGTTTTTATTGTTTATTAAAATACTTTTAAATCTCTAGTTTTAGCTCACAAAGAGTGAGACTCAATTAGTTTTTTTCTTTCATGAGAAACAGTTTAAGCCATAAAAAAGGAATGATGACATTTAGGATATTAACCATCTAGTCCAGCAGGTGGCGGTAATGCACCTTAAAACTTTAACCGCCAAAGAAAACCCCAAAAGAAGAAGAAGAAGCCACACAGTTCCCGCTTGATTGCGTTTGTGTTTTAGTTTATTGTTCTGGCTCATCTAAAGAGAAGCACTAAGGTAACTTTGATGTGAGTTCAGTCAATCTTGAGTTTAGCTCCTGAGTGAAGTTTTCTGTTGCTCTCCTCGGTCTCTGTTGTCAGTTATTTGTGAACCCTGTGAAAGAAAAAGCCTCTACATCAAGTCAAGCTGCTATAAACTAATTTACAAGAAAATATCAACAAATGCTAATGAAACACAGAGAAGAAAACAGTGGTAATATTAGAAAAAATCTTTAAAATGAGCTAAGCTTCTATTATTTTTTGGTTTGTTACTAAGCGCTAGTTAGCATCTCTGTGGCACCTGCACAGTTTTTGAATGCAGCTAGCTAACCAAGCTAGCTAGCGCCACCCTTCATCCATTTAAGGTAACTTAAATTCCGACATGTTGGCATTAAAAGCGCTGTAATAAAATACATTTATGAGAAATATAAAAATAAATGTATTCCAGGCTTAAACACAGCTGTCTTTGTCTTATCAGTGCAAAGTTGTGTCGGCCCACAGGGCATTTGACTGTAAAAACTGGCCTCATTGTGAGAGGCCTGTTATTAGAATCATTTCAAAGATTATTTGATATATACTGATCAGTATTCAGCGAGTGAGTCTGCTTAACTGTTAGCAAAATAATAATGATAGGCCAGAGATACCAGAGATGCATTTTTAAAACAAATACAGCCTCGGCCCCTAAGAGGGGATCTGTGCTCTAATTTTATCACATTTAAAAGTACTGCTGATTTTTTTAAGCTCCATAATTTTTTGGAGGGTGAGATAATTTTCATGTTTGCAAACAAAACTGAAATGGAGGAACAAAGATAAATAGAATAGAATACAATAGAATAGTTTTTTTTATTTTCATTGTACATATTTAACTAAATTCTGGGTGCTCCATACCAACTGTGCTTGGAAAACATTATAAATAGTAAGACAGCTAGAATAAATGACAGAGAGGAGGAGTAAATACAAAGAGGAGGAAGGCACACATTAGAGGACAGGTTTCAGAATGCTTGAAAAGTAGTGCAGTGGACTTGATCCATGTATAGAATCCAACTGTGAGTGGACTGAGTGATGAGGGTTATTCAGATCATGGCTCAGATTTCTACACCCACTCAGACAGGATAATCTTGTACGGCACACCTGATCATTTCTCACGGCACACGTATGTGCCACGTCACAGTGGTTTGGAAACACTGTACTAGTTTTTGCATCTCCATTGATTGTTTTGTGTTTGTTTTTGGCCAGGGCATTCTTTAAACAGGAATTGCTCTCCTGGTACTGGTGTGCCATACTGCTAAATTTGGTATCGGTGCTCAAACCTTTTGTTTTATTTCAACCAAGTTGCCCACCCAGGGAAGCTAAATATTTGTTCTTTGTGTTCTCAAATGAACATATGAGACACTTTGACTCTTCAGTGCAGTGTGGAGTCTAACAAAGATCTGTTTTGTGTCCCAGCTGATCAGCAGGAGGAGAAGAGTCTGACGGAGCAGCAGAGAAACAACAGCTACTTGGACTCAGCTCAGCCACTGCAGAGAAAACAATGAGCTCAACACAGAAGGTGGCAGAAACTAGTGTCAAGAAATACTCCATTAAAAGCTGAAGTACCGATATATGTTTTATGCTAAACTAACTGAACCTTGTGCTATATTAATGTAATGTAATAATAATGTAATAATACAATGCAGTAAACAGTAAACTTACCTGCTTATCCTGCACTAACCTGCAGAGGATTTTTACAGCAGTCTTTAAATCACACTGTGAGACAAAATGCACATAAAGAGTTTTGTGTTTGCTGATGTTTGTTGAGCTGATAGAAACGCTGCATTTGACATTACCTGCCACATAAAAAATATTACTCCATTTTTTCTTTGTTGTCTTTGTATTGCTAGATGTTGAAATACCGCGACTGCACCTTATCAGCACCTGCAGTCGTTCAGGTTTTGTGCCAAAAAACATAAACACCGGCCCAATTTAACCCCTGACTAAAGCACACAGTTTTGCCTCTTTCATCTCTCATGATTAGTACATGATCATGATTGGATTTCACATGTTACTGTTTAGGCTCAAATCGATTTGATCTTTGATACCTGCAGTGATGAAATAACTCCCCTCAAATGCCTTAAACCAGAAGTAACAAGCCTGTTTTGAAAATGTAAGGAGTAGAAAATACAGATATAATTTTTTTAATGTAGAGAGTAAAAGTAAAAAAAAACCCTTCAGGTTACAATCAGACTCTGACATCATCCTTCACTGAACCAAGCTAGTAACTGTTACATTTGATTCATTATCATTGAAGAAATTAGACAATTACAGAAATATATAATAAGAATCAGCAACAGGAAATATAAAAAAGTACGGACCTGGTAAACATTTATTACTATTCTGAGTGTGTTAGCATTAATATTTGTGTACAAGCAGGAGGGATGGGCATGATTTTAGAGTGTTTACAGTCATTAATTATGTTTAACACCAGGTTGGATGTAATGTGTTACTACTACCAGTAGGTGGGGATAAGAGACCTTTAAGGTGTTTGGTGCCACACTCCACCTTCAGGTTTAAAACTAGTGTTAATGGAGGGAGTTTGAAGCTTCAGTTTGTTCAATGAATGCATTTCACTCACTGCCTCTGTTTGTATCTCTGTCACTGCAGGACCAACATGGACTGAGAAGTCAGCGCTCTCAGGAGGCCGACAAACCTCACAGAAGAAAGAGAGAGAAAAAATACACCTGTGACGAGTGTGGGAATGGTTTTACTTTGAAGTCTAAACTAAAACAACATCAGCTCATCCACACTGGAGAGAGACCGTTCAGCTGTGACTTGTGTGGAAAGTCCTTTTCCTGGAAGAAAGCCCTAAAAAGACACCAAGTCATCCACAGTGGAGTTAAAGCGTACAGCTGTGATCAGTGCGGCAGAGCTTTTACTCGAAGTAGCCACTTACAGAGTCATCTAGTTACCCACTCTGGAATTAAGGCATACAGCTGTGACATCTGTGAAAAACTTTCAGCCAGCTAGGGTACAGAAATATACACCTACGCATTCACACCGGAGAAGATGTGTACTGGTGTGATCAGTGTGGCAAATACTTTACAACAGATGCACACTTACAAAGCCACATGTTTACCCACACTGAGGAGAAACCTTATCAATGTGACCTGTGTGAGAAGACTTTTAAAACTCCACAGTACCTGAGACAACACCAACAGATCCACACCAGAAAGAGACTCTACAAGTGCAGTTACTGTGAGGTATGTATTTTTATTTTTATCTTGTAAGTTCAGTCTGACTGTTTGGAACAAGTCTGCTCATTAAATTGTGTTAGCATGTTAGCACTTCTACTGCACTGAAGAGTAGCTCTGAGCCATTATTCAAGTTTTAATTTCAGTTATGATTTTTGTTTACACAATCATAAGAAAAACTAAAAGTCCTGAAAACTGATATGAAACTAAAAAGTCCTGAAAACTGATATGATGCTGTTATTGTATCTTCAGGCAGCTTCGTGGTATATCATGGTGTTATTATTTCTGTATAAATGGCCTTTGGTTTACACCAGCGTATTCCTCTGTCAGGTGTAAATGGAATAATAATAATAAAACTTAAATTAAGTGCAAAGCCAAACCATTCAGTAATCTTCTCATATGGTTAACAAAGTTGTATCGTTACGTAATGTTTCATAGTATTGTAGCTGTAGTATCATTGCTTTCATATAGCTTTAGTACTTTTAGTGTTAAAATACCCATTTAATGCTATAATTGCAGTGTCATTGGGGGTAATAGTGTTTTTTGTGTCCCAGTCAGCTGAGTGTTATAACTGCACAACTACAGTGTTATTAATGCAGTATTAAATTAGTATTATTGCAGTGTTACAGTAGTTTAGCACTATGTGGATACCCTAAAAACATCAGTGTTTTAGTACTTAAGTTTAAGTCAGATGTTACTATAATATTAAATAAGTATTACTGTAGTATTATGGTGGTAGTATTGTAGTTATTGTAGCCCAGTAAACTGAGTGTGTTAATTGAAACAATTAAAATGTAACTGGACGTCTGCAGAGATGCTCTTTATTTCAGGCGACATTCAGGATAAAAGTGTTGAAGGACTGACTTACACTGTCTTTGTGTCTTTGTTTAGAAGCAGAGCGACACAGATGGATCCACTTCTCAACCCTGTCATCGCTGTGGTGGTGGGAAAGACTTTCGTTGTGACATCTGTGGAAAAACTTTCAGTCAGCAAGCTGGCCTAAAAATACATCAACGTAAACACACTGGAGACAAACTGAAATACTGCAAAGAATGTGGGAGAAGCTTCCCCACATCAGGTGACTTAAAACGACACAAACTCTTTCACAGTGGGGTCAAAAAGCACCTCTGTGATCAGTGTGGGTCATCCTTCACCACTGCAAGTAACCTTAAAAAACACAAACGAGTCCACACAGGAGAGAAACCATACAAGTGCAGACACTGTGACAAAAGCTTCTCACGTTCAGATAATTGTAACGAGCATGAACGTACACACATGGAAGGAAACTACAGCTGTGAGCAGTGTGACAAGAGCTTCAAAAATCTCAGTTCATACTCTGCACACAAACGATCCCACGTTACTAATAAACTCTTTCACTGTTACCAATGTGCCAAAACATTCACTTCATTATCTGCTCTGTGCAAACATCAGCGTGATCACGCAGGGCTGAAATCGTTCTCATCACAGGATGACAGCGAATCTGAAGAGAGAGAAACATCCTCTTCTGGTTTCAGGGTCCAACTTAAAACCCTGGAGATCAGGCTCCACAGAGTTCAGATAGACTCTGCTGTAAAGATCTAATGAGGCAGCTTTGAATGAAAATGTTCCCGTAGTTCCATTTGAATCTTTGTAAACTGTTCTTCTGTGGTGTTTGTGTTCAGTGTTTTCCTTCTTTTTTTCTCAACAGTTCAATGAAAAATCAGTTCCCTGTTCTCAAGTTTTTATTGAATTTATTTTGTTAAATAAAGTTAAATGAAGTTAAAAATTGTTAAATAAAGAAAAAGTTTAATGACAAAGATTTTGAGCCATGATGTCATTTCCTGTATTTCAGAGTAAAGACTGAAGTGACAAATGGAAACATGTTTACAGTCAGAGTCTGATGATCTGTTTTCAGTGGCACAGATGGAGGTTTATCAGAGGAGGAGACTTGGCTGTTCTCTACTCACACTGAACAGGGTTCCTGCAGCTTATGAAAAATCTGTCCTGAAAGTTATGAAAAATAACATGTTTAAAATCTTTAATTTTTTTTATCAAACTTGCAGTACGCATAAAAACTTCCTGATTTTCTTTTTAAGCTGTCAAAAAGATTCATTTTGGAAAATAATCTTTTAAAGTCGTGGTTTCACTTGCTCAGACTTTATCAGCATTTCCTGATACAAGGCAGGATGGATCCATGCTTTTGTTGTTTAAGACAAATTCTGGAGCTAAAATCTGAGTGTTGCAGAAATTCTGAACATCTGAGCAAAGAAAGCTTCTAGAAGAGTAAAGACTAGCTAGAAGAATGAAGATTCACAGAGTAAATGTGAAAATTCATCACAGAGCTCTATGCACATGATTAACTGACCGTGAGCAAGTTTGCTAGTATGGAGCATTCAGATCCACCCCAAAGACTGTTCAGTGCTCACAGAAACTGCACAATACCCAAGAGCTGCATCTGAGCCGCTACAGGCCTTAAACAGCATGTTAAATGTTAATGTTCATGACAGTTTAATTAGAAAAAGACAAAACATGTATGGTTGGTCTGGAAGGGCCGCCCGGAGAAAGCTTATTGTCTCTAAGAAGAACACAACAACTCAGTTGAGGTTTGCAAATTTGCCCTTGAAGGCTTCTGGAGCAACATATTTTTAAAAGATGAGGCCAAAGTGGAGGTTTGGCCATAATGCACAGCAGTACCTTTAGCAAAAATCAAACACGGCACAAACACCTCAAATCCACTGTCAAGTATGCTGGTTCAATTGTGGTGATTTGAGCTTGTTCTGCAGACACAAGCAATAAGCACCTTGCAGTCGACGAACTCCTCTGTATGCCAAAGTTTTCTAGAGTCAAATGTGAGGCCGTCTGTCCGACAGCTAAAGCTTCTCCTAAATTAGGCCATGCAACAGGATAATGAGCCCAAGCACAGCAGCAAATCTACTGCATGGAAGTCCAGACCTCAACCTGACAGAAATGCTGTGTATAAAGAAATGCTTGCAAATGTTGATGAATTGAAGTTATTGCTGCTAACTGCTGGTTCTGTAAACGACTCAATCATAGACTGATTATGATATTGGAAAAACAAATGTCTGAATCCTAAATTGTGGATATCCTATTGTTGTGATCTAAAATGTAACACTAAATGTGATTAAAACACTAAAAATCTGGACTCCTGGGCTCAACGACTGCAAGGATCACCAGCCCGAGGAAAACACAAAATACACTTGATTAATCCTTGAATGAAGACATTGATCTGACTTTTTCAAATTTTGCCAATTGTGTTTATTATTAAATTATTGAGGAAATAGAAAGGGGGGGTTGTAAAGAAGAAGGTAAAGGAAAGGGATAGAAAGGAGGAAAGAGATAGAGGAGAGAAAACCCCAACAATCCCCTCTGAGCAAGCACTAGGTGCGACAGTGGATAGGAAAAACTCCCTTTAAAGGAAGAAACCTATGACAGAACCAGGCTCTAGAGGGGGCAGTCAACTGTCGGGACTGGTTGGGGGGTGAGGGTGAAAAGAGAGAGAGGGGGGAGGGAGATGGGGCAGGTGATAGGAGTTAAAGGGAGACAGGGGAGGGGGAGGTGTCAGGAGAGAAAGGGAGAGGAGAGGTGAAAATTAAGATGGAACAGAGGTGGGGGGAGACGAGGTGACATTAGCAGTAGAAAAAGTAGAAAAAGCAGGAGTGTCCCTCCTCCAGAAGAAGCGGAAGCGTTTTTTCTTCTTTTCCATGAGCTTTTCCACGAGCACTTTTTTCTCTAGGATGAGGGTTCTCAACTGATCGATTGTTTCTGTATTCTCCTGCTCAAGTTTCTTGCATGTTTTCTCCACTTCTTCTAATTTGGCTTGTTTGTCTTCTTTCTGCTTTATTTCCTGTTGTTCTTGGTCTTGAAGCAGCTCTTGATATTTGTGCAGTGTTTCATCAAGCTTTACCTGCAGCGCTCCGTATTGTTCCTGCACACCTTGGAGTTGGCACTGCATGTCTCTCTGGTTAATGTCCAGTTTTTCTTTCTCTTCAAGGATTTCTTTATTCTTTTGCAGAGCTTCATCAAGCATTACTTGCAAGCCTTCCTTGTGTTTCTCGATGTTCTGAAGCTTGCAATCCAGATGTTTCTGTTTCATGTCTTGCTGTTCTTTCTCTTGAAGGAAATCTTTATTTCTTTGCAGTGCTTTATCAAGTTTTATTGTCAGCGCTGTGTATTTTTCCTCCACGTCTTCAAGCTTGCAGTCCGTTTGTTTCTGTTTAATTTCTTGTTGCTTTTGTTCTTGAAGCAACTCCTTATTTTTGTTCAGTGTTTTATCAAGCTTTACCTGAAGCGCTTTGTATTTTTCCTCCACGCCTTGGAGTTTGCACTGCTTCATGTCCTGTTGTTCTTTTTCTTGGAGGAGTTCTTTAATTTTTTGCAGAGCTTCATTAAGCTTGATTTGCAAGCTTTTGTTGTGTTTCTCCATGTCCTGAAGCTTGAAATCCATTTCCTTCTGTTTTATCTCCTGTAGCCTTTTTTCTTGAAGAAACTCTTCCTTTGTGTGCGGTCTTTCATCAAGCTTTGCCTGCAGCGCTCTGTTTTTCTCCTCCATGTCTTGGAGTTGGCACTCCATGTCTCTCTTGTTTATTTTCAGGTGTTCGTTCTCTTCAAGGATTTCTTTATTGTTTTTTCTCTGAGACATGTTTGAATCTGTAAACTGTCACTCTCAAAAGGATTGAAATTTTTTAAAAGATTTCTCTGGCGAACGTTTGAATGCTGCGAACATAAATGCTGCAAATAACGGACTAAAAATAACAGTTCTCTTTCTTCTTCTGGTTTAATCAACTTTTTCTGTGATGGTGTCACATTTACAGTGGTTGCAACAACTGCACCTAAAAGGACCCTGAAAAACTGGTGCACAGCCTACAGAGTCTAATAAGTGTCACCACTGTAACCACTGCACAAATGCAATACACTTACTTTACACTTACTTTACTTAACAGCAACAATAATAATAACAATAATATGTTAAATAATAATATAATATAACTAGTACTACTACTACTAATGATGACAATAACAACAAATTTATAATAATAATGTCAAAAATACCAGTACTAATAATAATAATAATAATAAATATAACCATAACAACATAAACAACAACATTACTACTACTAATAATAAAGATAAACAAATATATTTCTAACAATAATAATGATAATAATAATAATAAAACTGCTATTTATTTATTTCTGCAGTGTTAAACTCACCTTATCTGCGCCACCAGGAAGCTTTCTTTGCTTTGTTCCTCTGAGTCTCAGCTGGAGGTGAAGCTGGTGCAGCAGAGGTGGCTGGAGTCCCAGGGACCACATGTTGATCCATGAGATCCTTTCGTGCACTCACACTGGAAACACAACGATAACAGAGAAGATCAGTCTGCTGTAATGCGCTCAAACTGCACTCAGTGCCTCAAGAAAGTCATCTGAACCGACTGCATGAAGCTGTGGACTCCACAGAGGGAAGAAATCTACAATTTACACAGTAAAAACAGATTCAGCTCAAATATTCAGACAAATATTTACTTTCAAACCAGAAAACTGTGCATGCATGTTTATGTGTGCATTTATAAATGTACACATCAACATAATTTTCATCATAGGAAAAATGTGACACAGAGTAAAGATCTTACTTTTTTAGTGGGGCCTTCTCCTCTCCAACACCCACAGTAACCTCCTTTATTATAGGATTCAAATAAATCAAAGAGCATTTGATTAAATAAGAACTGTGCTGCACAAAAACAGCAACTTTTAAAAAATATATCAAAAAACATGACATATCAGGCTGTCCCTTTCCCCTTCTTAGAGTCCAGCAAAACATGTTTGCACTGGTTGCTGTTTGAGAAAATAATCTGTATAACTTATAAAGTTTTTACAAGACACTTCTCCTTCTCTCTGCAATCTCCAACTCCGGTTTGCAAAAGTCTGAATGTGTGTGAACTTACAGGCCTCAAAATGTGACACCTACAGAACGTGTTTGAGTTAGCAGGTAAGGCTAAAACAGCTAAATCAAACATAAACATGGCTACCATAGTTATAATAATAAACTTTATAATGTGTTGCTAACATTTTGGTTGTTGTGATGATTCAAATTTGTTCGGTAAACCTCATCAAAATGAACATGTGTCGACAGAAACATATATTTGGATCTCACATCTTCTTATTAAATGTAGCTATTGTCAAATAACCTGAAATCTGGGACTTAGCCACACTAATATTTCATATATTACTTCAACTCACTAATTTAATTAAGGGGTTTGTTTAAAATTATTACGTAAAATAAAAAAAAACACAATGCAGATGTGCAAATAACAGTAGCCAGCTGCTGCCACAAGATGGCAGCAAACTAAAGGTTCACAGAGAGATTTCTTAACTTTGGGACATTTAATCAATGAGTATTATTACACTTGATTAAACAAGCATGAAACTGGATGAGTGGAGGACAAAAGAAGATGTTTCAGACCTCCCTTAGTTATGCTGCAATAAGATTCTTCTCATGTCACTTTTCTGACTATGTGTTTATACGCTGCTCTGCATCTTATTATTAGTTATTATTATTCTCTTGCTCTCTGGCACAGCAGCCCCTTACCTGAGCCTGGTTCTGCTGGAGGTTTCTTCTTTTTAAAAGGGAGTTCTTCATGGCCACTGTGGGGTATGTGTTATTGTAGGGTCTTTAGCTTACAGTCTAAAGCACCCCTAGGCAACTGTTGCTGTGATTTGTAATTTTATTTATATAAATAAAATAGAATTGAACTGAAAATTGTAATGAAAAGCAAAACAATTTCAAACAATAAAAACTAAACTAAAATACATAAACTGACAACAGAATGTAAGTGACACTAGACAAAATTAAAAACAAATGAAAAAATGAAAAAGCAAAACTACAGTAACTCTGCAGTTACCCCACCCACTGTCGTAGAAGCTGACTAGTGTGAGTGGGCATCAAGAGGCAATGGAGGAGGCTGACTGTAGATGAGCAGCCTGAAGTTTAGAGTGTCGTGGAGAGTTAGCAAAACAAAAACACTGTCCCACTTTTAACCCCTGACTTTGACACACGTCGTCTCTTTTTATGCGACAACCTCTGGTGATTAATATAAGAAACAAGATTACCTTTCACGTGTTTCTGTTAAACTATTTGAATTCTGTTTGAATTACGTTGTCGCTTGCAATTAGGCCGGAAGTCCCACATCACTCCCATGTTAAAATCCTTACACTGGCGTCTGGTTGGGTACAGATATCAGTTTAAAATCCTCACTTTTATGGTCATACTTTTACAAGGTGAGGCCACCACCTATATCGCGGAGCTTTTTCAACCTTCAAACTCTCTAAACGGGATCCTCAGAGCCAGTGATAGTGGTCTTCTGACTATTCCACGGACCCGTTTGAAAACGAACGCGCTTTTCAAACCCTAGCTCCAACACTGTGGAACAGTTTTCCTCCCCCACTACACACCATCGACTCTGTGGCTTCATTTAAAAAACAGCTTGAAGCACATCTGTTTAGACAGACATTTGGGTAATGTTTGTGTGTAATATGTTGTTTTGTTTGATACGCTTTTATATTCCCTTGAGAAGCACTTTTTAATAGCTTCATGTCTTAAAAAGCGCTATATAAAAAAATGGATTAACTTACTCTGGCTGCCAGTAAGCGCCAAGGCAAACTTTCATCCCAATCAGCCTTCAGTTTGGTGCAACAAGCATGTAGCAATGATTTAAATGCTGATGGCAGCGTTCTAATGAATCCTTACTTTGACGATGACACACCAATGATTTGAAATGAAGTTGTTGGAGAGCCTGTGCAAATAATCTAGAAGTAAAATTAGAGCCTTGATCCCTCTGAATTACTTTGGGAATCCCGAACACAGAAATGAATTGGCTAAAAGCTTAAACTATTCCCTTAGTAGAGCTTTGGGATCAGGATCACATCCAGGTTGTTGTGCTGGTAACTACATAGCAGGGGCTGTTCAGACTTCCTGGGCTGAGAGACAGATTAAGCTGAGTATACTATGTTGACATTTAAACCTGATATTAGTCCCTGTTGCACTGGCATGTGAGATTGTAAAAATGAGAACGTGCCTGTTTTCTTTGACTTGTTGGTCTTTGTGGATGATCCTCAGTTTGAGTTTCTTAGGCTCAAATCCCATTTAGTGTTTAAGATTTTGAATCAAAGGCCAGCTGCAAAAATACTCCTGTTCACAACTTTCAGTCACAAGCTGACACTGAGCCTCTTTAGTAAACCCAACAGCTTTTTAATGTCAAAAGAAGGCTCTTAGCTGCTGCAGACATTAGTAGATCTGACCCTAGAGGTTCTTTCTTTCATATGCCAAACTTTGTAATGATATTTTTCACAGGCGTTTATCGATTTATCAATGAGCTTTTCTCATCAACATCAGGGAAAAAGTCTAGGAATAGGAGGTACTTTATGAACACCCACAGTCTCCCAAACTACTCCTCACCAGACTGTTGTTGTCTAAATCTGAATTGGAAATGATTATTCAAGCTTTTATTTCAGCTTGCTTAGATTATTGTAACAGCTGTTTTCTTTGTTTGAGCCAAAAGAATCTTAACTGTCTCCAGTCAGTCCTGCTGCAAGGCTCTTAACAAAGGCATGAAAAAGAGAGCACATTACATAGGTTTTCTTCTCATTACACTGGCTTCCAGTACATTATAGAATTCACTCTTAGTGCTGACTACTAAAGCTCTGAGTCGTGACGCTCCTGCCTACATCTCTGATCTGTTAGAACCCCACCCTCCCTCTCACAGCCTGGGATCATCTAATCAAAGGCTGTTGGTGGTCCCACAAGCACGTTTTAGGATCAAAGGAGTCAGATCTTTTAGAGCGGTGGCCCCCAGGTTGTGGAATGCTTTGACTCCATCTTTAGGTTTTTTAAAAAGCAGCTAAAGACTCATTTATTTAGACTAGCTTCTAAATGGATTTGTGCTGTATGATGATGATGTATGTTTTATGTACATCTGTGTGATATTATTGTGAACCACTTTCACCTCTCCTGTCCTGTCTTTCTTATCTTTCTCCATTTCCATGTGATGTTAGCTCCCTTTCTTCTCTCTCCCTGTGAAAAACAGCAGCTGAACCTTTAGCTAGCAAAAAAACGAAAACACCGTCCCACTTTTAACCCCTGAGTTTTAAACACGTCGTCTCTTTTTATGCGACAACCTCTGGTGATTAATATAAGAAACAAGACTGCCTTTCATGTGTTTCTGTTTAGGCTCAAATCTATTTAACGGTTGGAGGTTTTCTCAGTGTTCATCAGTCACTCATCTGTGTGTATGTGGCACTGTGGCTTAGTTGGTTAAAGTGCCTGTCTAGTAAGTAATAAACTAGAAAACAGGAGATCCTGGGTTCAACTCCCAGCAGTGCCTAAACGATAGTAGTTTTGTCTGTTCTCAGTCATCCAGGGCCTGTTAGTCTAAGGAGCTTTGAAAGATGAGTGTCCGGATTCCTTTAAGGGACACATCCCACTGGTGTATAAATGCCTGGGACTCTCCACCATTTCATTTTAGCAAGGGTCTCAAACTCACGGCTTACCTCACTCCTACTTGGGGCCCGTATATTGACCTGAAGAAATATAATGCAGTTTCGCCATTGAAGTTACTTTTGTTGTTATGGAGGATTTGTTTGTTGTTGAGTGCAATGTTAAAATAAGTTCTTTAAAAAGCACAAAATGATTTAATATGAAGGCAATATGAGCAGAGAGCACAAACTTGTTGAGGGATTGGCTGTTAGTTCAGTGCGAGAGTTATTTGTAAAGAAAACTATTTTCATTAGCAGTCCAAACTAATGTGTACACTTAGAGACCATTTTGACGTTTGACCAGAGTGCTCTCTCGGCTGCAGCGTAATATTAAAATCCACTTCAAAAGACGCTCATCACATGTTTATAGTTTTTTTAAAAACTTCAATGACACTGGCCAGAAAGAGAGTACCAAGTTGTTTGTTTGGTAGTTCAGTGAAAGGCTTCAGTTAATTAAGAGTGTGAAAATAATTAATTCAGCTTTGCAGTTTTGTCTTGTTATTCAATATTTGAAAATAAAAAACGAACACAACACTAGATTTTTGGAAATATTTGTGGATGTTTTCTACTTGGCCAAGGCCAATGAGGTCATTCATATCAGATCTCTTAGCTGCCCCTAAATCAGTTACTATGGGAACATGTGTGATTTGCAGATGTAGAGAACATCTCACTGATTGCTGGATCAAATAGAGGCTAAACAACATTTTGGTCCTGTAGACAACATATGGGCTCGTCCGGGATTTGAACCCGGGACCTCTCGCACCCTAAGCGAGAATCATACCCCTAGACCAACGAGCCACATAAAAATATGCAGTCTTTTTCCGAAAGTCACATATCAGAGCAAATGAAGCGGCACGTATGAAAGATTGTCTTGAAAGCTACCAGTCAAAAGTTTGGACACGCATTGTCAGGGTTTTTCTATATTGTAGATACAAACTGAAGATGTCAAATAAATGAAGCAAGAAATATGGAATCATGTACCATCAAAAAGAATGATAAATAACTAAATATGTTTTATATTTTAGATTCCTGGAAGTAGCCACGCTTTGCTTATTTCACAGTGCCACAAACCCTCAGCCTTCTCTCAATGAGCATCATGATATATGAAATGGTTTTCACTTCACAGATGTGCCTTTTTAGGGTTCATTTGTAGGATTTCTCTTTAGCACATTTTCACATGAACGTCATACATCATCCAGAAAAGCATCAATCACAAACCTATACTCTGCGTTTTTTCAGCTCGCTGCAGATGTTTGACCGGCCCATGCCACCAAGCAGCAGCCATTATAAATTCAACCTCAGTGATTTCCACCCTGCTATTAATGTTAACAAGCTCGGGCTTCACAGTGCAAATTTTAAAAGACAGTGGAGAGCCTTGCCAACAGCTCCTTAAGCTCTAATTGGAGAGTACAGTTGTATAAACATGCAATTAGACTTAAATAACATATTTGAAGAATTTAATTGTGGGATGAAAAAAAACCCGATTTAGATATCAATGAGTTTTTAAGGACATTTCAAGTTAGGCAAATGAAGAATGAGTGAAGTGAAGAATAACATGGATTAAAATCAGTGTTGGGTAAGTTACTTTAAAGTAGTAACTTAGTTACATTACTAGTTACTTCTATCAAAAGATGTAGGTAACACCAGACTGCAGATGAGCTGCTTACAGGGCTGGACTGGGACAAAAAAAAAAATCGTCCCGGGGAATTTGACTAGAGACCGGCCCACCATTATAGGAAAAATAATAAAGCCTTTGAATGAAAACAAACGCTGTTGTGACGTACACTGTACACAGTGATGTACACTGTTCTGATGGTATATATGCATTAATCTATCAATCGTTTGTTGTAAGACTCAGATAATTATTTTTTTTAAAGCGAGACATTTTAAATGAGAATAAGAAAGAAAAGTATTTCT
This sequence comes from Perissodus microlepis, assembly GCF_051167445.1. NCBI lineage: Eukaryota > Metazoa > Chordata > Actinopteri > Cichliformes > Cichlidae > Perissodus > Perissodus microlepis. The sequence continues at coordinate 11,616,910 of NC_140469.1, read as the reverse complement.
TTGTGCCCACCTCTCCCTGTTAATGCCCTACCTGCCCCCCTGGCAACACTTTGCTAGACCCACCCCTGCACAGTTACCAGCTGTCAGCTAAGTAAAAAAAAAGGATCCTGGTGTTATTTGTCTCTCAGAAACAGTTCATAACTTCCCTTCAACTCATTCATGTCACCTAAAAGGTAAACCTGTTTCTCCATCACCTGTTCAGCTCTGATGATTCAGTAAGGACATCTCCTGGTTTCATCTTCATGTTTCCCTCTCACCACATATCCAAACCGACATCATGACCAGCAGCTTTACAGCTGTGGCTCCAGCAAACATCAGCTGATAGTAGAAAGTAATATTAAATAAATTCTAACAACAGCTGATCAAGCTTAAACGTGCTGCTGTTGTTTAGCGCGACACCCGCTGGTTTCCTCTTTCTGGCGCAAAGTAGGCGATAAACAAACAAGAGAGAAAAGCCGATCAGCTGATCATTGATCAGTTTCATGATTGAAGTAGAAACAGGAGAGGGAGGGGGAGAGAATGAGAGGAGAAGAGGCAGCTGTGCAGCGTAAACACAGAATAAATCCAGCTTTGTGTCTTTTTCATTGTAGCTGAAGTCCGGGACAAAATGTTCCTTTTCACCTCAATACGAAACCCTTAATATTTTCTCTGAATACGAGACGATTCTGTTTTTTACGGGACAGTTGGCAACTCTAATAATTAACCTATGAACAAAATAAAGTTCAACATCAGTTAACATAGCACCCACCCAGCTGTATAGAAACTCCGTCATGCTAGCTAGTACGCAGTATGAAAAAGTCAGCATAACGAAAATAAACTCCACCTAAACTTGATTTATATGTGACTCAGATACACTGCAGGTCATAACTTCTTACCTGAAGTTCAGTTCACCTGATACTCGGACCGGCGGCTGCTTCGGGTCTCTCCTCTTGGCGCCCTTTTCCTTCATCCACCTGCTGGCTTCCACCACTTGCTAATGTTATTGAATCTGTGGAAGCTCCGCGATAGCCACCACACGAAGTAACGAATAACGAGCCTATTTAAATCCCAGTAACGAGTAACGCGTTCCTGGTTTTGGCATAATAACTAGTTACCGTGCTCGTTACCACAATAATAACGTAGTTACTGTAACGCGTTACTTAATAACGGTTAGTCCCAACACTGGACAGAACCACCTGCTTTAAACTACCATGATGTTCTGTGATATGTTGTCATGGCAATATGAAGTCAAATAAATACAAATATACAAAAATGCACAGTTGAAGGAGGACAAGAAGACAGGCAACTGGAAGAGCTTTTGAAACAGGAAAACTTTTTTGGATTTCTCTTAATTTACCTGGAAATTTCGCTAATACAAGTCAAGGAGGAAACAAGGAGGCAGGTTGGATTATATTTGAGGACAGGACGCATGAAGGAGAAGCATGAGGAGAGAGGAAACAGCAGAGCGACGGTGCAGAGCTAATCATGGATCAAGTTGAAGAAGCAAGCATCAAAACTGTGAGTAAACATAACACACAAAAAGTTCAAAATTACTGTGCTGATTAAGGAAAAATTAAATTTGGTTAGTTTGGGGTCTCGAGCTTCAGGTTTGTGGGTTCAGTTGCTCTCAAAATTGAGGAAAGACAAAAAATGCTTCTTTTGAAAGGTTGTTGGAGGATTCTTACTGTAAGAAATATCTGGGTGTGCATCTGCTTTTATTTAAAAAAAAAGTTGAATTTTATTTAGTCACATTGGAAAGGGAAAATTGGAGGATCAGGACAATAATGTGGCCAAATTTACTTTTTCCTTAATCAGAACAATAATTTTGATCTGAAGTAGAAATGTTGAAATGGGTTATTTTCTTTCTTCTCTACTGATCACTGTGTTACATGTTTAGTTACTTGTCAGTCCACATGGTTAATGGTACTTTTAAAAAATGCAGTTTATTCGTAATTTTGTAGAAAAAGGCTCTGCACCTGTGAAAAACAAATCCAAACCCCCAAAATCACTGTAGATCAGAGTAGCTAAGCTCTGGTTAACTGCAATTATATTACAGGAGATTAAAAATATTAGGATGATTGAAAGAAACAAAGATTGCTTTAAGGTCTGAAGATTTGATTTTCTTATTGAAAGAGACGAAAACTAATCCATGTGTGACACTGAGAAAAAACTGAAAGCTAAAAAGATCTGGAGGTCCAACTGTTGTTATACAAATGTGCAAACTTGATTTAATGACATTAGAAAGAAAAATCAGATGTTTAAAAAGGTAATATATAAAAATGATTTTTATATTACTTGAAAAAATGATGTTGGTTAGTGCAGCTGTATTTGGAAAAACTGCTGGGTCACTAGTAAGATGAGATTTAATGTGATAAACTGAGGGAAGGTAATATAATCTGCACACTCGCTATTATTGTTGTAATCCACACACCACCATTATTGTTGCATCCATACACCAGCAAATATTTTATAAAACATTAATCATAATTGGTGATCAATGAAAGTTTTAAGCAATTATATTTATTTGCAATCAAAACCAGTTTACAAAATATAAAAAAGAATCTTGTTTTTTTTTTAAGATAAAAAGACGTTTCTAACTGACTTCAGGTAGCTGAGCTGTAGAGGAGATTGATGAGCACGAAATAAAGTGAACTTGTTAGGGAGAGATTGCAATCAACTAGAATTTTGATGATAGACACAGATAAAAACGAACTGTTAAAAAAAGTGACGGTTTTGTGCAGCTGGGTGTTGCAGCCCCTTTAGAGGAAAATGTAAACTTGGTTTAACGAGGTTAAAAACAAACTGGGATGATCCAGACACATTTATTGTTTCTTTAATCCCCACAATAGTTTGAGTTTGTGCTAAAATGTCTTAAAAAGCTGTTTTGAGTGATAAGTTAGGCTTTAATGTGTTAAACTTGCATTAGATAAGACAATGTACCACTGAACACAGGAGGGATTATTGCTGAAAATGGGTCTCTGAACACCTCTGTAGATATTCTATTAAAAATCATTCATGATTTGTGATCAGTGTTAATATTAAGCATTTATATGATTATTTACGCTTTTGATTAATTGCTGTGATTCAATCTTAAACCAAATTTGAGTATATTCAGAAAACAAGACATTTCTACTTCACCTCAGACCTTTGAGCTGTAGTCTACATTGTAATTATAGTGTGTGGTTATTGATTAGAGCAGATGATATGAGACCATCAGGAGAGACTGTTAAAAAGTTATGAGCTGTCTTGATGCAGAGAAAGTGGAGTTTGTCATCCTTGAATGATGGGATTCAAGGATTGAATGATGCTCTGCCTCTGTGCTCAAGTTCAGACATAGGCTTTAAGCAACCATGAGCCACTGATACGCGTGATAGATTAATCAGCATGTATCAAGTGGGCTTGTTAAACAGCTCTGATAGGAGAAAGTCAATGAGCACGCAATAAAGTGGACTTGTTAGGGCCAGTTTACCATCAGCCTTGCTAAAGTTGAACTTCATTTGTATTTAAAGACAGACTTTAAAGAAAATTCGTATTTGAAACTGGTGATAAAATCCAGGTCAGATACAGTTACATACAAACATACAGTACACACTGCTGCTCAAAGGTTGGAGGTCAGTTAGAAAAGTCCCTGATTTTAATAGAAAATTGGCTTTAATGTAATATCACATGAAGGTTATCAGTAATGTTTTCACAGCTTTAATCAAATCCTTCATCATCCATAAGTTGTGATGGAAAAATGTCTGCAAGCGTGCAGGAGCCCATTTTTAGAGACAATCACTCCTGTGTTAGAATATTAATTGAGGTTTATCAGGTGAGATGACCAATAGATGAAAAGAAATATACTCTTACTAATTATTAGAGTTGAAAAGTACTTTGCTAAGCAAAATTAAATGAGGTTAGGCTGCAACTTGAAACGTTTACATAAAAGGTTCAGTTGGTGATGCATGAAAGTATAATAATTTTCTTCTACAAATCTATTGGAGAATTCTGATTGTAAAAAATGAAAAATATTGAAAGAGTGAAACTGTTAGAAAAGTGAAGGTTTTGTGCAGCTGGGTGTTGCAGCCCCTTTAGAGGAAAATGTAAACTTGGTTTAACGAGGTTAAAAACAGAAACTGGGATGATCCAGACACATTTATTGTTTCTTTAATCCCCACAATAGTTTGAGTTTGTGCTAAAATGTCTTAAAAAGCTGTTTTGAGTGATAAGTTAGGCTTTAATGTGTTAAACTTGCATTAGATAAGACAATGTACCACTGAACACAGGAGGGATTATTGCTGAAAATGCGTCTCTGAGCACCTCTGTAGATATTCTATTAAAAATCATTCATGATTTGTGATCAGTGTTAATATTAAGCATTTATATGATTATTTACGCTTTTGATTAATTGCTGTGATTCAATCTGAAACCAAATTTGAGTCTATTCAGAAAACAAGACATTTCTACATCACCTCAGACCTTTGAGCTGTAGTCTACATTGTAATTATAGTGTGTGGTTATTGATTAGAGCAGATGATATGAGACCATTAGGAGAGACTGTTAAAAAGTTATGAGCTGTCTTGATGCAGAGAAAGTGGAGTTTGTCATCCTTGAATGATGGGATTCAAGGATTGAATGATGCTCAGCCTCTGTGCTCAAGTTCAGACATAGGCTTTAAGCAACCATGAGCCACTGATACGCGTGATAAATTAATCAGCATGTATCAAGTGGGCTTGTTAAACAGCTCTAGGAGAAAGTCAATGAGCACGCAATAAAGTGGACTTGTTAGGGCCAGTTTACCATCAGCCTTGCTAAAGTTGAACTTCATTTGTATTTAAAGACAGACTTTAAAGAAAATTCGTATTTGAAACTGGTGATAAAATCCAGGTCAGATACAGTTACATACAAACATACAGTACACACTGCTGCTCAAAGGTTGGAGGTCAGTTAGAAAAGTCCCTGATTTTAATAGAAAATTGGCTTTAATGTAATATCACATGAAGGTTATCAGTAATGTTTTCACAGCTTTAATCAAATCCTTCATCATCCATAAGTTGTGATGGAAAAATGTCTGCAAGCGTGCAGGAGCCCATCTTTAGAGACAATCACTCCTGTGTTAGAATATTAATTGAAGTTTATCAGGTGAGATGACCAATAGATGATAAGAAATATACTCTTACTAATTATTAGAGTTGAAAAGTACTTTGCTAAGCAAAATTAAATGAGGTTAGGCTGCAAATTGAAACGTTTGCCTAAAAGGTTCAGTTGGTGATGCATGAAAGAAAAATAATTTTCTTCTACAAATCTATTGGAGAATTCTGATTGTAAAAAATGAAAAATATTGAAAGAGTGAAACTGTTGGAAAAGTGAAGGTTTTGTGCAGCTGGGTGTTGCAGCCCCTTTAGAGGAAAATGTAAACTTGGTTTAACGAGGTTAAAAACAAAAACTGGGATGATCCAGACACATTTATTGTTTCTTTAATCCCCACAATAGTTTGAGTTTGTGCTAAAATGTCTTAAAAAGCTGTTTTGAGTGATAAGTTAGGCTTTAATGTGTTAAACTTGCATTAGATAAGACAATGTACCACTGAACACAGGAGGGATTATTGCTGAAAATGGGTCTCTGAACACCTCTGTAGATATTCTATTAAAAATCATTCATGATTTGTGATCAGTGTTAATATTAAGCATTATATGATTATTTACGCTTTTGATTAATTGCTGTGATTCAATCTGAAACCAAATTTGAGTATATTCAGAAAACAAGACATTTCTACTTCACCTCAGACCTTTGAGCTGTAGTCTACATTGTAATTATAGTGTGTGGTTATTGATTAGAGCAGATGATATGAGACCATCAGGAGAGACTGTTAAAAAGTTATGAGCTGTCTTGATGCAGAGAAAGTGGAGTTTGTCATCCTTGAATGATGGGATTCAAGGTTTGAATGATGCTCTGCCTCTGTGCTCAAGTTCAGACATAGGCTTTAAGCAACCATGAGCCACTGATACGCGTGATAAATTAATCAGCATGTATCAAGTGGGCTTGTTAAACAGCTCTAGGAGAAAGTCAATGAGCACGCAATAAAGTGGACTTGTTAGGGCCAGTTTACCATCAGCCTTGCTAAAGTTGAACTTCATTTGTATTTAAAGACAGACTTTAAAGAAAATTCGTATTTGAAACTGGTGATAAAATCCAGGTCAGATACAGTTACATACAAACATACAGTACACACTGCTGCTCAAAGGTTGGAGGTCAGTTAGAAAAGTCCCTGATTTTAATAGAAAATTGGCTTTAATGTAATATCACATGAAGGTTATCAGTAATGTTTTCACAGCTTTAATCAAATCCTTCATCATCCATAAGTTGTGATGGAAAAATGTCTGCAAGCGTGCAGGAGCCCATCTTTAGAGACAATCACTCCTGTGTTAGAATATTAATTGAAGTTTATCAGGTGAGATGACCAATAGATGATAAGAAATATACTCTTACTAATTATTAGAGTTGAAAAGTACTTTGCTAAGCAAAATTAAATGAGGTTAGGCTGCAAATTAAAACGTTTGCCTAAAAGGTTCAGTTGGTGATGCATGAAAGAAAAATAATTTTCTTCTACAAATCTATTGGAGAATTCTGATTGTAAAAAATGAAAAATATTGAAAGAGTGAAACTGTTGGTAAAGTGAAGGTTTTGTGCAGCTGGGTGTTGCAGCCCCTTTAGAGGAAAATGTAAACTTGGATTAATGAGGTTAAAAACAGAAACTGGGATGATCCAGACACATTTATTGTTTCTTTAATCCCCACAATAGTTTGAGTTTGTGCTAAAATGTCTTAAAAAGCTGTTTTGAGTGATAAGTTAGGCTTTAATGTGTTAAACTTGCATTAGATAAGACAATGTACCACTGAACACAGGAGGGATTATTGCTGAAAATGGGTCTCTGAACACCTCTGTAGATATTCTATTAAAAATCATTCATGATTTGTGATCAGTGTTAATATTAAGCATTATATGATTATTTACGCTTTTGATTAATTGCTGTGATTCAATCTGAAACCAAATTTGAGTATATTCAGAAAACAAGACATTTCTACTTCACCTCAGACCTTTGAGCTGTAGTCTACATTGTAATTATAGTGTGTGGTTATTGATTAGAGCAGATGATATGAGACCATCAGGAGAGACTGTTAAAAAGTTATGAGCTGTCTTGATGCAGAGAAAGTGGAGTTTGTCATCCTTGAATGATGGGATTCAAGGATTGAATGATGCTCTGCCTCTGTGCTCAAGTTCAGACATAGGCTTTAAGCAACCATGAGCCACTGATACGCGTGATAAATTAATCAGCATGTATCAAGTGGGCTTGTTAAACAGCTCTAGGAGAAAGTCAATGAGCACGCAATAAAGTGGACTTGTTAGGGCCAGTTTACCATCAGCCTTGCTAAAGTTGAACTTCATTTGTATTTAAAGACAGACTTTAAAGAAAATTCGTATTTGAAACGTGATAAAATCCAGGTCAGATACAGTTACATACAAACATACAGTACACACTGCTGCTCAAAGGTTGGAGGTCAGTTAGAAAAGTCCCTGATTTTAATAGAAAATTGGCTTTAATGTAATATCACATGAAGGTTATCAGTAATGTTTTCACAGCTTTAATCAAATCCTTCATCATCCATAAGTTGTGATGGAAAAATGTCTGCAAGCGTGCAGGAGCCCATCTTTAGAGACAATCACTCCTGTGTTAGAATATTAATTGAAGTTTATCAGGTGAGATGACCAATAGATGATAAGAAATATACTCTTACTAATTATTAGAGTTGAAAAGTACTTTGCTAAGCAAAATTAAATGAGGTTAGGCTGCAACTTGAAACGTTTACCTAAAAGGTTCAGTTGGTGATGCATGAAAGAAAAATAATTTTCTTCTACAAATCTATTGGAGAATTCTGATTGTAAAAAATGAAAAATATTCAAAGAGTGAAACTGTTGGAAAAGTGAAGGTTTTGTGCAGCTGGGTGTTGCAGCCCCTTTAGAGGAAAATGTAAACTTGGTTTAATGAGGTTAAAAACAGAAACTGGGATGATCCAGACACATTTATTGTTTCTTTAATCCCCACAATAGTTTGAGTTTGTGCTAAAATGTCTTAAAAAGCTGTTTTGAGTGATAAGTTAGGCTTTAATGTGTTAAACTTCCATTAGATAAGACAATGTACCACTTAACACAGGAGGGATTATTGCTGAAAATGGGTCTCTGAACACCTCTGTAGATATTCTATTAAAAATCATTCATGATTTGTGATCAGTGTTAATATTAAGCATTTATATGATTATTTACGCTTTTGATTAATTGCTGTGATTCAATCTGAAACCAAATTTGAGTCTATTCAGAAAACAAGACATTTCTAACTCACCTCAGACCTTTGAGCTGTAGTCTACATTGTAATTATAGTGTGTGGTTATTGATTAGAGCAGATGATATGAGACCATCAGGAGAGACTGTTAAAAAGTTATGAGCTGTCTTGATGCAGAGAAAGTGGAGTTTGTCATCCTTGAATGATGGGATTCAAGGATTGAATGATGCTCAGCCTCTGTGCTCAAGTTCAGACATAGGCTTTAAGCAACCATGAGCCACTGATACGCGTGATAGATTAATCAGCATGTATCAAGTGGGCTTGTTAAACAGCTCTGATAGGAGAAAGTCAATGAGCACGCAATAAAGTGGACTTGTTAGGGCCAGTTTACCATCAGCCTTGCTAAAGTTGAACTTCATTTGTATTTAAAGACAGACTTTAAAGAAAATTCGTATTTGAAACTGGTGATAAAATCCAGGTCAGATACAGTTACATACAAACATACAGTACACACTGCTGCTCAAAGGTTGGAGGTCAGTTAGAAAAGTCCCTGATTTTAATAGAAAATTGGCTTTAATGTAATATCACATGAAGGTTATCAGTAATGTTTTCACAGCTTTAATCAAATCCTTCATCATCCATAAGTTGTGATGGAAAAATGTCTGCAAGCGTGCAGGAGCCCATTTTTAGAGACAATCACTCCTGTGTTAGAATATTAATTGAAGTTTATCAGGTGAGATGACCAATAGATGATAAGAAATATAATCTTACTAATTATTAGAGTTGAAAAGTACTTTGCTAAGCAAAATTAAATGAGGTTAGGCTGCAACTTGAAACGTTTACCTAAAAGGTTCAGTTGGTGATGCATGAAAGAAAAATAATTTTCTTCTACAAATCTATTGGAGAATTCTGATTGTAAAAAATGAAAAATATTCAAAGAGTGAAACTGTTGGAAAAGTGAAGGTTTTGTGCAGCTGGGTGTTGCAGCCCCTTTAGAGGAAAATGTAAACTTGGTTTAACGAGGTTAAAAACAGAAACTGGGATGATCCAGACACATTTATTGTTTCTTTAATCCCCACAATAGTTTGAGTTTGTGCTAAAATGTCTTAAAAAGCTGTTTTGAGTGATAAGTTAGGCTTTAATGTGTTAAACTTGCATTAGATAAGACAATGTACCACTGAACACAGGAGGGATTATTGCTGAAAATGGGTCTCTGAACACCTCTGTAGATATTCTATTAAAAATCATTCATGATTTGTGATCAGTGTTAATATTAAGCATTTATATGATTATTTACGCTTTTGATTAATTGCTGTGATTCAATCTGAAACCAAATTTGAGTCTATTCAGAAAACAAGACATTTCTAACTCACCTCAGACCTTTGAGCTGTAGTCTACATTGTAATTATAGTGTGTGGTTATTGATTAGAGCAGATGATATGAGACCATCAGGAGAGACTGTTAAAAAGTTATGAGCTGTCTTGATGCAGAGAAAGTGGAGTTTGTCATCCTTGAATGATGGGATTCAAGGATTGAATGATGCTCAGCCTCTGTGCTCAAGTTCAGACATAGGCTTTAAGCAACCATGAGCCACTGATACGCGTGATAGATTAATCAGCATGTATCAAGTGGGCTTGTTAAACAGCTCTGATAGGAGAAAGTCAATGAGCACGCAATAAAGTGGACTTGTTAGGGCCAGTTTACCATCAGCCTTGCTAAAGTTGAACTTCATTTGTATTTAAAGACAGACTTTAAAGAAAATTCGTATTTGAAACTGGTGATAAAATCCAGGTCAGATACAGTTACATACAAACATACAGTACACACTGCTGCTCAAAGGTTGGAGGTCAGTTAGAAAAGTCCCTGATTTTAATAGAAAATTGGCTTTAATGTAATATCACATGAAGGTTATCAGTAATGTTTTCACAGCTTTAATCAAATCCTTCATCATCCAAAAGTTGTGATGGAAAAATGTCTGCAAGCGTGCAGGAGCCCATTTTTAGAGACAAATAAATCCTGTGTTAGAATATTAATTGAGGTTTATCAGGTGAGATGACCAATAGATGAAAAGAAATATACTCTTACTAATTATTAGAGTTGAAAAGTACTTTGCTAAGCAAAATTAAATGAGGTTAGGCTGCAACTTGAAACGTTTACCTAAAAGGTTCAGTTGGTGATGCATGAAAGAAAAATAATTTTCTTCTACAAATCTATTGGAGAATTCTGATTGTAAAAAATGAAAAATATTCAAAGAGTGAAACTGTTGGAAAAGTGAAGGTTTTGTGCAGCTGGGTGTTGCAGCCCCTTTAGAGGAAAATGTAAACTTGGTTTAATGAGGTTAAAAACAGAAACTGGGATGATCCAGACACATTTATTGTTTCTTTAATCCCCACAATAGTTTGAGTTTGTGCTAAAATGTCTTAAAAAGCTGTTTTGAGTGATAAGTTAGGCTTTAATGTGTTAAACTTGCATTAGATAAGACAATGTACCACTGAACACAGGAGGGATTATTGCTGAAAATGGGTCTCTGAACACCTCTGTAGATATTCTATTAAAAATCATTCATGATTTGTGATCAGTGTTAATATTAAACATTTATATGATTATTTACGCTTTTGATTAATTGCTGTGATTCAATCTGAAACCAAATTTGAGTCTATTCAGAAAACAAGACATTTCTAACTCACCTCAGACCTTTGAGCTGTAGTCTACATTGTAATTATAGTGTGTGGTTATTGATTAGAGCAGATGATATGAGACCATCAGGAGAGACTGTTAAAAAGTTATGAGCTGTCTTGATGCAGAGAAAGTGGAGTTTGTCATCCTTGAATGATGGGATTCAAGGATTGAATGATGCTCAGCCTCTGTGCTCAAGTTCAGACATAGGCTTTAAGCAACCATGAGCCACTGATACGCGTGATAGATTAATCAGCATGTATCAAGTGGGCTTGTTAAACAGCTCTGATAGGAGAAAGTCAATGAGCACGCAATAAAGTGGACTTGTTAGGGCCAGTTTACCATCAGCCTTGCTAAAGTTGAACTTCATTTGTATTTAAAGACAGACTTTAAAGAAAATTCGTATTTGAAACTGGTGATAAAATCCAGGTCAGATACAGTTACATACAAACATACAGTACACACTGCTGCTCAAAGGTTGGAGGTCAGTTAGAAAAGTCCCTGATTTCAATAGAAAATTGGCTTTAATGTAATATCACATGAAGGTTATCAGTAATGTTTTCACAGCTTTAATCAAATCCTTCATCATCCATAAGTTGTGATGGAAAAATGTCTGCAAGCGTGCAGGAGCCCATTTTTAGAGACAATCACTCCTGTGTTAGAATATTAATTGAAGTTTATCAGGTGAGATGACCAATAGATGATAAGAAATATAATCTTACTAATTATTAGAGTTGAAAAGTACTTTGCTAAGCAAAATTAAATGAGGTTAGGCTGCAACTTGAAACGTTTACCTAAAAGGTTCAGCTGGTGATGCATGAAAGAAAAATAATTTTCTTCTACAAATCTATTGGAGAATTCTGATTGTAAAAAATGAAAAATATTCAAAGAGTGAAACTGTTGGAAAAGTGAAGGTTTTGTGCAGCTGGGTGTTGCAGCCCCTTTAGAGGAAAATGTAAACTTGGTTTAACGAGGTTAAAAACAAAAACTGGGATGATCCAGACACATTTATTGTTTCTTTAATCCCCACAATAGTTTGAGTTTGTGCTAAAATGTCTTAAAAAGCTGTTTTGAGTGATAAGTTAGGCTTTAATGTGTTAAACTTGCATTAGATAAGACAATGTACCACTGAACACAGGAGGGATTATTGCTGAAAATGGGTCTCTGAACACCTCTGTAGATATTCTATTAAAAATCATTCATGATTTGTGATCAGTGTTAATATTAAGCATTTATATGATTATTTACGCTTTTGATTAATTGCTGTGATTCAATCTGAAACCAAATTTGAGTCTATTCAGAAAACAAGACATTTCTAACTCACCTCAGACCTTTGAGCTGTAGTCTACATTGTAATTATAGTGTGTGGTTATTGATTAGAGCAGATGATATGAGACCATCAGGAGAGACTGTTAAAAAGTTTTGAGCTGTCTTGATGCAGAGAAAGTGGAGTTTGTCATCCTTGAATGATGGGATTCAAGGATTGAATGATGCTCTGCCTCTGTGCTCAAGTTCAGACATAGGCTTTAAGCAACCATGAGCCACTGATACGCGTGATAGATTAATCAGCATGTATCAAGTGGGCTTGTTAAACAGCTCTGATAGGAGAAAGTCAATGAGCACGCAATAAAGTGGACTTGTTAGGGCCAGTTTACCATCAGCCTTGCTAAAGTTGAACTTCATTTGTATTTAAAGACAGACTTTAAAGAAAATTCGTATTTGAAACTGGTGATAAAATCCAGGTCAGATACAGTTACATACAAACATACAGTACACACTGCTGCTCAAAGGTTGGAGGTCAGTTAGAAAAGTCCCTGATTTTAATAGAAAATTGGCTTTAATGTAATATCACATGAAGGTTATCAGTAATGTTTTCACAGCTTTAATCAAATCCTTCATCATCCATAAGTTGTGATGGAAAAATGTCTGCAAGCGTGCAGGAGCCCATTTTTAGAGACAAATAAATCCTGTGTTAGAATATTAATTGAGGTTTATCAGGTGAGATGACCAATAGATGAAAAGAAATATACTCTTACTAATTATTAGAGTTGAAAAGTACTTTGCTAAGCAAAATTAAATGAGGTTAGGCTGCAACTTGAAACGTTTACCTAAAAGGTTCAGTTGGTGATGCATGAAAGAAAAATAATTTTCTTCTACAAATCTATTGGAGAATTCTGATTGTAAAAAATGAAAAATATTCAAAGAGTGAAACTGTTGGAAAAGTGAAGGTTTTGTGCAGCTGGGTGTTGCAGCCCCTTTAGAGGAAAATGTAAACTTGGTTTAATGAGGTTAAAAACAGAAACTGGGATGATCCAGACACATTTATTGTTTCTTTAATCCCCACAATAGTTTGAGTTTGTGCTAAAATGTCTTAAAAAGCTGTTTTGAGTGATAAGTTAGGCTTTAATGTGTTAAACTTGCATTAGATAAGACAATGTACCACTGAACACAGGAGGGATTATTGCTGAAAATGGGTCTCTGAACACCTCTGTAGATATTCTATTAAAAATCATTCATGATTTGTGATCAGTGTTAATATTAAGCATTTATATGATTATTTACGCTTTTGATTAATTGCTGTGATTCAATCTGAAACCAAATTTGAGTCTATTCAGAAAACAAGACATTTCTAACTCACCTCAGACCTTTGAGCTGTAGTCTACATTGTAATTATAGTGTGTGGTTATTGATTAGAGCAGATGATATGAGACCATCAGGAGAGACTGTTAAAAAGTTATGAGCTGTCTTGATGCAGAGAAAGTGGAGTTTGTCATCCTTGAATGATGGGATTCAAGGATTGAATGATGCTCAGCCTCTGTGCTCAAGTTCAGACATAGGCTTTAAGCAACCATGAGCCACTGATACGCGTGATAGATTAATCAGCATGTATCAAGTGGGCTTGTTAAACAGCTCTGATAGGAGAAAGTCAATGAGCACGCAATAAAGTGGACTTGTTAGGGCCAGTTTACCATCAGCCTTGCTAAAGTTGAACTTCATTTGTATTTAAAGACAGACTTTAAAGAAAATTCGTATTTGAAACTGGTGATAAAATCCAGGTCAGATACAGTTACATACAAACATACAGTACACACTGCTGCTCAAAGGTTGGAGGTCAGTTAGAAAAGTCCCTGATTTTAATAGAAAATTGGCTTTAATGTAATATCACATGAAGGTTATCAGTAATGTTTTCACAGCTTTAATCAAATCCTTCATCATCCATAAGTTGTGATGGAAAAATGTCTGCAAGCGTGCAGGAGCCCATCTTTAGAGACAATCACTCCTGTGTTAGAATATTAATTGAAGTTTATCAGGTGAGATGACCAATAGATGATAAGAAATATACTCTTACTAATTATTAGAGTTGAAAAGTACTTTGCTAAGCAAAATTAAATGAGGTTAGGCTGCAACTTGAAACGTTTACCTAAAAGGTTCAGTTGGTGATGCATGAAAGAAAAATAATTTTCTTCTACAAATCTATTGGAGAATTCTGATTGTAAAAAATGAAAAATATTGAAAGAGTGAAACTGTTGGAAAAGTGAAGGTTTTGTGCAGCTGGGTGTTGCAGCCCCTTTAGAGGAAAATGTAAACTTGGATTAATGAGGTTAAAAACAGAAACTGGGATGATCCAGACACATTTATTGTTTCTTTAATCCCCACAATAGTTTGAGTTTGTGCTAAAATGTCTTAAAAAGCTGTTTTGAGTGATAAGTTAGGCTTTAATGTGTTAAACTTGCATTAGATAAGACAATGTACCACTGAACACAGGAGGGATTATTGCTGAAAATGGGTCTCTGAACACCTCTGTAGATATTCTATTAAAAATCATTCATGATTTGTGATCAGTGTTAATATTAAACATTTATATGATTATTTACGCTTTTGATTAATTGCTGTGATTCAATCTGAAACCAAATTTGAGTCTATTCAGAAAACAAGACATTTCTAACTCACCTCAGACCTTTGAGCTGTAGTCTACATTGTAATTATAGTGTGTGGTTATTGATTAGAGCAGATGATATGAGACCATCAGGAGAGACTGTTAAAAAGTTATGAGCTGTCTTGATGCAGAGAAAGTGGAGTTTGTCATCCTTGAATGATGGGATTCAAGGATTGAATGATGCTCAGCCTCTGTGCTCAAGTTCAGACATAGGCTTTAAGCAACCATGAGCCACTGATACGCGTGATAGATTAATCAGCATGTATCAAGTGGGCTTGTTAAACAGCTCTGATAGGAGAAAGTCAATGAGCACGCAATAAAGTGGACTTGTTAGGGCCAGTTTACCATCAGCCTTGCTAAAGTTGAACTTCATTTGTATTTAAAGACAGACTTTAAAGAAAATTCGTATTTGAAACTGGTGATAAAATCCAGGTCAGATACAGTTACATACAAACATACAGTACACACTGCTGCTCAAAGGTTGGAGGTCAGTTAGAAAAGTCCCTGATTTCAATAGAAAATTGGCTTTAATGTAATATCACATGAAGGTTATCAGTAATGTTTTCACAGCTTTAATCAAATCCTTCATCATCCATAAGTTGTGATGGAAAAATGTCTGCAAGCGTGCAGGAGCCCATTTTTAGAGACAATCACTCCTGTGTTAGAATATTAATTGAAGTTTATCAGGTGAGATGACCAATAGATGATAAGAAATATAATCTTACTAATTATTAGAGTTGAAAAGTACTTTGCTAAGCAAAATTAAATGAGGTTAGGCTGCAACTTGAAACGTTTACCTAAAAGGTTCAGTTGGTGATGCATGAAAGAAAAATAATTTTCTTCTACAAATCTATTGGAGAATTCTGATTGTAAAAAATGAAAAATATTGAAAGAGTGAAACTGTTGGAAAAGTGAAGGTTTTGTGCAGCTGGGTGTTGCAGCCCCTTTAGAGGAAAATGTAAACTTGGATTAATGAGGTTAAAAACAGAAACTGGGATGATCCAGACACATTTATTGTTTCTTTAATCCCCACAATAGTTTGAGTTTGTGCTAAAATGTCTTAAAAAGCTGTTTTGAGTGATAAGTTAGGCTTTAATGTGTTAAACTTGCATTAGATAAGACAATGTACCACTGAACACAGGAGGGATTATTGCTGAAAATGGGTCTCTGAACACCTCTGTAGATATTCTATTAAAAATCATTCATGATTTGTGATCAGTGTTAATATTAAACATTTATATGATTATTTACGCTTTTGATTAATTGCTGTGATTCAATCTGAAACCAAATTTGAGTCTATTCAGAAAACAAGACATTTCTAACTCACCTCAGACCTTTGAGCTGTAGTCTACATTGTAATTATAGTGTGTGGTTATTGATTAGAGCAGATGATATGAGACCATCAGGAGAGACTGTTAAAAAGTTATGAGCTGTCTTGATGCAGAGAAAGTGGAGTTTGTCATCCTTGAATGATGGGATTCAAGGATTGAATGATGCTCAGCCTCTGTGCTCAAGTTCAGACATAGGCTTTAAGCAACCATGAGCCACTGATACGCGTGATAGATTAATCAGCATGTATCAAGTGGGCTTGTTAAACAGCTCTGATAGGAGAAAGTCAATGAGCACGCAATAAAGTGGACTTGTTAGGGCCAGTTTACCATCAGCCTTGCTAAAGTTGAACTTCATTTGTATTTAAAGACAGACTTTAAAGAAAATTCGTATTTGAAACTGGTGATAAAATCCAGGTCAGATACAGTTACATACAAACATACAGTACACACTGCTGCTCAAAGGTTGGAGGTCAGTTAGAAAAGTCCCTGATTTCAATAGAAAATTGGCTTTAATGTAATATCACATGAAGGTTATCAGTAATGTTTTCACAGCTTTAATCAAATCCTTCATCATCCATAAGTTGTGATGGAAAAATGTCTGCAAGCGTGCAGGAGCCCATTTTTAGAGACAATCACTCCTGTGTTAGAATATTAATTGAAGTTTATCAGGTGAGATGACCAATAGATGATAAGAAATATAATCTTACTAATTATTAGAGTTGAAAAGTACTTTGCTAAGCAAAATTAAATGAGGTTAGGCTGCAACTTGAAACGTTTACCTAAAAGGTTCAGCTGGTGATGCATGAAAGAAAAATAATTTTCTTCTACAAATCTATTGGAGAATTCTGATTGTAAAAAATGAAAAATATTCAAAGAGTGAAACTGTTGGAAAAGTGAAGGTTTTGTGCAGCTGGGTGTTGCAGCCCCTTTAGAGGAAAATGTAAACTTGGTTTAACGAGGTTAAAAACAAAAACTGGGATGATCCAGACACATTTATTGTTTCTTTAATCCCCACAATAGTTTGAGTTTGTGCTAAAATGTCTTAAAAAGCTGTTTTGAGTGATAAGTTAGGCTTTAATGTGTTAAACTTGCATTAGATAAGACAATGTACCACTGAACACAGGAGGGATTATTGCTGAAAATGGGTCTCTGAACACCTCTGTAGATATTCTATTAAAAATCATTCATGATTTGTGATCAGTGTTAATATTAAGCATTTATATGATTATTTACGCTTTTGATTAATTGCTGTGATTCAATCTGAAACCAAATTTGAGTCTATTCAGAAAACACGACATTTCTACATCACCTCAGACCTTTGAGCTGTAGTCTACATTGTAATTATAGTGTGTGGTTATTGATTAGAGCAGATGATATGAGACCATCAGGAGAGACTGTTAAAAAGTTATGAGCTGTCTTGATGCAGAGAAAGTGGAGTTTGTCATCCTTGAATGATGGGATTCAAGGATTGAATGATGCTCTGCCTCTGTGCTCAAGTTCAGACATAGGCTTTAAGCAACCATGAGCCAGTGATACGCGTGATAGATTAATCAGCATGTATCAAGTGGGCTTGTTAAACAGCTCTGATAGGAGAAAGTCAATGAGCACGCAATAAAGTGGACTTGTTAGGGCCAGTTTACCATCAGCCTTGCTAAAGTTGAACTTCATTTGTATTTAAAGACAGACTTTAAAGAAAATTCGTATTTGAAACTGGTGATAAAATCCAGGTCAGATACAGTTACATACAAACATACAGTACACACTGCTGCTCAAAGGTTGGAGGTCAGTTAGAAAAGTCCCTGATTTTAATAGAAAATTGGCTTTAATGTAATATCACATGAAGGTTATCAGTAATGTTTTCACAGCTTTAATCAAATCCTTCATCATCCATAAGTTGTGATGGAAAAATGTCTGCAAGCGTGCAGGAGCCCATTTTTAGAGACAATCACTCCTGTGTTAGAATATTAATTGAAGTTTATCAGGTGAGATGACCAATAGATGATAAGAAATATAATCTTACTAATTATTAGAGTTGAAAAGTACTTTGCTAAGCAAAATTAAATGAGGTTAGGCTGCAACTTGAAACGTTTACATAAAAGGTTCAGTTGGTGATGCATGAAAGAAAAATAATTTTCTTCTACAAATCTATTGGAGAATTCTGATTGTAAGAAATGAAAAATATTGAAAGAGTGAAACTGTTAGAAAAGTGAAGGTTTTGTGCAGCTGGGTGTTGCAGCCCCTTTAGAGGAAAATGTAAACTTGGTTTAACGAGGTTAAAAACAGAAACTGGGATGATCCAGACACATTTATTGTTTCTTTAATCCCCACAATAGTTTGAGTTTGTGCTAAAATGTCTTAAAAAGCTGTTTTGAGTGATAAGTTAGGCTTTAATGTGTTAAACTTGCATTAGATAAGACAATGTACCACTGAACACAGGAGGGATTATTGCTGAAAATGCGTCTCTGAGCACCTCTGTAGATATTCTATTAAAAATCATTCATGATTTGTGATCAGTGTTAATATTAAGCATTTATATGATTATTTACGCTTTTGATTAATTGCTGTGATTCAATCTGAAACCAAATTTGAGTCTATTCAGAAAACAAGACATTTCTAACTCACCTCAGACCTTTGAGCTGTAGTCTACATTGTAATTATAGTGTGTGGTTATTGATTAGAGCAGATGATATGAGACCATCAGGAGAGACTGTTAAAAAGTTTTGAGCTGTCTTGATGCAGAGAAAGTGGAGTTTGTCATCCTTGAATGATGGGATTCAAGGATTGAATGATGCTCTGCCTCTGTGCTCAAGTTCAGACATAGGCTTTAAGCAACCATGAGCCACTGATACGCGTGATAGATTAATCAGCATGTATCAAGTGGGCTTGTTAAACAGCTCTGATAGGAGAAAGTCAATGAGCACGCAATAAAGTGGACTTGTTAGGGCCAGTTTACCATCAGCCTTGCTAAAGTTGAACTTCATTTGTATTTAAAGACAGACTTTAAAGAAAATTCGTATTTGAAACTGGTGATAAAATCCAGGTCAGATACAGTTACATACAAACATACAGTACACACTGCTGCTCAAAGGTTGGAGGTCAGTTAGAAAAGTCCCTGATTTTAATAGAAAATTGGCTTTAATGTAATATCACATGAAGGTTATCAGTAATGTTTTCACAGCTTTAATCAAATCCTTCATCATCCATAAGTTGTGATGGAAAAATGTCTGCAAGCGTGCAGGAGCCCATTTTTAGAGACAATCACTCCTGTGTTAGAATATTAATTGAGGTTTATCAGGTGAGATGACCAATAGATGAAAAGAAATATACTCTTACTAATTATTAGAGTTGAAAAGTACTTTGCTAAGCAAAATTAAATGAGGTTAGGCTGCAACTTGAAACGTTTACCTAAAAGGTTCAGTTGGTGATGCATGAAAGAAAAATAATTTTCTTCTACAAATCTATTGGAGAATTCTGATTGTAAAAAATGAAAAATATTCAAAGAGTGAAACTGTTGGAAAAGTGAAGGTTTTGTGCAGCTGGGTGTTGCAGCCCCTTTAGAGGAAAATGTAAACTTGGTTTAATGAGGTTAAAAACAGAAACTGGGATGATCCAGACACATTTATTGTTTCTTTAATCCCCACAATAGTTTGAGTTTGTGCTAAAATGTCTTAAAAAGCTGTTTTGAGTGATAAGTTAGGCTTTAATGTGTTAAACTTGCATTAGATAAGACAATGTACCACTGAACACAGGAGGGATTATTGCTGAAAATGGGTCTCTGAACACCTCTGTAGATATTCTATTAAAAATCATTCATGATTTGTGATCAGTGTTAATATTAAGCATTTATATGATTATTTACGCTTTTGATTAATTGCTGTGATTCAATCTGAAACCAAATTTGAGTCTATTCAGAAAACAAGACATTTCTAACTCACCTCAGACCTTTGAGCTGTAGTCTACATTGTAATTATAGTGTGTGGTTATTGATTAGAGCAGATGATATGAGACCATCAGGAGAGACTGTTAAAAAGTTATGAGCTGTCTTGATGCAGAGAAAGTGGAGTTTGTCATCCTTGAATGATGGGATTCAAGGATTGAATGATGCTCAGCCTCTGTGCTCAAGTTCAGACATAGGCTTTAAGCAACCATGAGCCACTGATACGCGTGATAGATTAATCAGCATGTATCAAGTGGGCTTGTTAAACAGCTCTGATAGGAGAAAGTCAATGAGCACGCAATAAAGTGGACTTGTTAGGGCCAGTTTACCATCAGCCTTGCTAAAGTTGAACTTCATTTGTATTTAAAGACAGACTTTAAAGAAAATTCGTATTTGAAACTGGTGATAAAATCCAGGTCAGATACAGTTACATACAAACATACAGTACACACTGCTGCTCAAAGGTTGGAGGTCAGTTAGAAAAGTCCCTGATTTTAATAGAAAATTGGCTTTAATGTAATATCACATGAAGGTTATCAGTAATGTTTTCACAGCTTTAATCAAATCCTTCATCATCCATAAGTTGTGATGGAAAAATGTCTGCAAGCGTGCAGGAGCCCATCTTTAGAGACAATCACTCCTGTGTTAGAATATTAATTGAAGTTTATCAGGTGAGATGACCAATAGATGATAAGAAATATACTCTTACTAATTATTAGAGTTGAAAAGTACTTTGCTAAGCAAAATTAAATGAGGTTAGGCTGCAAATTGAAACGTTTGCCTAAAAGGTTCAGTTGGTGATGCATGAAAGAAAAATAATTTTCTTCTACAAATCTATTGGAGAATTCTGATTGTAAAAAATGAAAAATATTGAAAGAGTGAAACTGTTGGAAAAGTGAAGGTTTTGTGCAGCTGGGTGTTGCAGCCCCTTTAGAGGAAAATGTAAACTTGGTTTAACGAGGTTAAAAACAAAAACTGGGATGATCCAGACACATTTATTGTTTCTTTAATCCCCACAATAGTTTGAGTTTGTGCTAAAATGTCTTAAAAAGCTGTTTTGAGTGATAAGTTAGGCTTTAATGTGTTAAACTTGCATTAGATAAGACAATGTACCACTGAACACAGGAGGGATTATTGCTGAAAATGGGTCTCTGAACACCTCTGTAGATATTCTATTAAAAATCATTCATGATTTGTGATCAGTGTTAATATTAAGCATTTATATGATTATTTACGCTTTTGATTAATTGCTGTGATTCAATCTGAAACCAAATTTGAGTCTATTCAGAAAACAAGACATTTCTACATCACCTCAGACCTTTGAGCTGTATTCTACATTGTAATTATAGTGTGTGGTTATTGATTAGAGCAGATGATATGAGACCATTAGGAGAGACTGTTAAAAAGTTATGAGCTGTCTTGATGCAGAGAAAGTGGAGTTTGTCATCCTTGAATGATGGGATTCAAGGATTGAATGATGCTCAGCCTCTGTGCTCAAGTTCAGACATAGGCTTTAAGCAACCATGAGCCACTGATACGCGTGATAAATTAATCAGCATGTATCAAGTGGGCTTGTTAAACAGCTCTAGGAGAAAGTCAATGAGCACGCAATAAAGTGGACTTGTTAGGGCCAGTTTACCATCAGCCTTGCTAAAGTTGAACTTCATTTGTATTTAAAGACAGACTTTAAAGAAAATTCGTATTTGAAACTGGTGATAAAATCCAGGTCAGATACAGTTACATACAAACATACAGTACACACTGCTGCTCAAAGGTTGGAGGTCAGTTAGAAAAGTCCCTGATTTTAATAGAAAATTGGCTTTAATGTAATATCACATGAAGGTTATCAGTAATGTTTTCACAGCTTTAATCAAATCCTTCATCATCCATAAGTTGTGATGGAAAAATGTCTGCAAGCGTGCAGGAGCCCATCTTTAGAGACAATCACTCCTGTGTTAGAATATTAATTGAAGTTTATCAGGTGAGATGACCAATAGATGATAAGAAATATACTCTTACTAATTATTAGAGTTGAAAAGTACTTTGCTAAGCAAAATTAAATGAGGTTAGGCTGCAACTTGAAATGTTTGCCTAAAAGGTTCAGTTGGTGATGCATGAAAGAAAAATAATTTTCTTCTACAAATCTATTGGAGAATTCTGATTGTAAAAAATGAAAAATATTCAAAGAGTGAAACTGTTGGAAAAGTGAAGGTTTTGTGCAGCTGGGTGTTGCAGCCCCTTTAGAGGAAAATGTAAACTTGGTTTAACGAGGTTAAAAACAAAAACTGGGATGATCCAGACACATTTATTGTTTCTTTAATCCCCACAATAGTTTGAGTTTGTGCTAAAATGTCTTAAAAAGCTGTTTTGAGTGATAAGTTAGGCTTTAATGTGTTAAACTTGCATTAGATAAGACAATGTACCACTGAACACAGGAGGGATTATTGCTGAAAATGGGTCTCTGAACACCTCTGTAGATATTCTATTAAAAATCATTCATGATTTGTGATCAGTGTTAATATTAAGCATTTATATGATTATTTACGCTTTTGATTAATTGCTGTGATTCAATCTGAAACCACATTTGAGTCTATTCAGAAAACAAGACATTTCTACATCACCTCAGACCTTTGAGCTGTAGTCTACATTGTAATTATAGTGTGTGGTTATTGATTAGAGCAGATGATATGAGACCATCAGGAGAGACTGTTAAAAAGTTATGAGCTGTCTTGATGCAGAGAAAGTGGAGTTTGTCATCCTTGAATGATGGGATTCAAGGTTTGAATGATGCTCTGCCTCTGTGCTCAAGTTCAGACATAGGCTTTAAGCAACCATGAGCCACTGATACGCGTGATAGATTAATCAGCATGTATCAAGTGGGCTTGTTAAACAGCTCTGATAGGAGAAAGTCAATGAGCACGCAATAAAGTGGACTTGTTAGGGCCAGTTTACCATCAGCCTTGCTAAAGTTGAACTTCATTTGTATTTAAAGACAGACTTTAAAGAAAATTCGTATTTGAAACTGGTGATAAAATCCAGGTCAGATACAGTTACATACAAACATACAGTACACACTGCTGCTCAAAGGTTGGAGGTCAGTTAGAAAAGTCCCTGATTTTAATAGAAAATTGGCTTTAATGTAATATCACATGAAGGTTATCAGTAATGTTTTCACAGCTTTAATCAAATCCTTCATCATCCATAAGTTGTGATGGAAAAATGTCTGCAAGCGTGCAGGAGCCCATTTTTAGAGACAATCACTCCTGTGTTAGAATATTAATTGAGGTTTATCAGGTGAGATGACCAATAGATGATAAGAAATATAATCTTACTAATTATTAGAGTTGAAAAGTACTTTGCTAAGCAAAATTAAATGAGGTTAGGCTGCAACTTGAAACGTTTACATAAAAGGTTCAGTTGGTGATGCATGAAAGAAAAATAATTTTCTTCTACAAATCTATTGGAGAATTCTGATTGTAAAAAATGAAAAATATTCAAAGAGTGAAACTGTTAGAAAAGTGAAGGTTTTGTGCAGCTGGGTGTTGCAGCCCCTTTAGAGGAAAATGTAAACTTGGTTTAACGAGGTTAAAAACAGAAACTGGGATGATCCAGACACATTTATTGTTTCTTTAATCCCCACAATAGTTTGAGTTTGTGCTAAAATGTCTTAAAAAGCTGTTTTGAGTGATAAGTTAGGCTTTAATGTGTTAAACTTGCATTAGATAAGACAATGTACCACTGAACACAGGAGGGATTATTGCTGAAAATGCGTCTCTGAGCACCTCTGTAGATATTCTATTAAAAATCATTCATGATTTGTGATCAGTGTTAATATTAAGCATTTATATGATTATTTACGCTTTTGATTAATTGCTGTGATTCAATCTGAAACCAAATTTGAGTCTATTCAGAAAACAAGACATTTCTACTTCACCTCAGACCTTTGAGCTGTAGTCTACATTGTAATTATAGTGTGTGGTTATTGATTAGAGCAGATGATATGAGACCATCAGGAGAGACTGTTAAAAAGTTATGAGCTGTCTTGATGCAGAGAAAGTGGAGTTTGTCATCCTTGAATGATGGGATTCAAGGATTGAATGATGCTCTGCCTCTGTGCTCAAGTTCAGACATAGGCTTTAAGCAACCATGAGCCACTGATACGCGTGATAGATTAATCAGCATGTATCAAGTGGGCTTGTTAAACAGCTCTGATAGGAGAAAGTCAATGAGCACGCAATAAAGTGGACTTGTTAGGGCCAGTTTACCATCAGCCTTGCTAAAGTTGAACTTCATTTGTATTTAAAGACAGACTTTAAAGAAAATTCGTATTTGAAACTGGTGATAAAATCCAGGTCAGATACAGTTACATACAAACATACAGTACACACTGCTGCTCAAAGGTTGGAGGTCAGTTAGAAAAGTCCCTGATTTCAATAGAAAATTGGCTTTAATGTAATATCACATGAAGGTTATCAGTAATGTTTTCACAGCTTTAATCAAATCCTTCATCATCCATAAGTTGTGATGGAAAAATGTCTGAAAGCGTGCAGGAGCCCATCTTTAGAGACAATCACTCCTGTGTTAGAATATTAATTGAAGTTTATCAGGTGAGATGACCAATAGATGATAAGAAATATAATCTTACTAATTATTAGAGTTGAAAAGTACTTTGCTAAGCAAAATTAAATGAGGTTAGGCTGCAACTTGAAACGTTTACATAAAAGGTTCAGTTGGTGATGCATGAAAGAAAAATAATTTTCTTCTACAAATCTATTGGAGAATTCTGATTGTAAGAAATGAAAAATATTCAAAGAGTGAAACTGTTGGAAAAGTGAAGGTTTTGTGCAGCTGGGTGTTGCAGCCCCTTTAGAGGAAAATGTAAACTTGGTTTAACGAGGTTAAAAACAGAAACTGGGATGATCCAGACACATTTATTGTTTCTTTAATCCCCACAATAGTTTGAGTTTGTGCTAAAATGTCTTAAAAAGCTGTTTTGAGTGATAAGTTAGGCTTTAATGTGTTAAACTTGCATTAGATAAGACAATGTACCACTGAACACAGGAGGGATTATTGCTGAAAATGCGTCTCTGAGCACCTCTGTAGATATTCTATTAAAAATCATTCATGATTTGTGATCAGTGTTAATATTAAGCATTTATATGATTATTTACGCTTTTGATTAATTGCTGTGATTCAATCTGAAACCAAATTTGAGTCTATTCAGAAAACAAGACATTTCTACTTCACCTCAGACCTTTGAGCTGTAGTCTACATTGTAATTATAGTGTGTGGTTATTGATTAGAGCAGATGATATGAGACCATCAGGAGAGACTGTTAAAAAGTTATGAGCTGTCTTGATGCAGAGAAAGTGGAGTTTGTCATCCTTGAATGATGGGATTCAAGGATTGAATGATGCTCTGCCTCTGTGCTCAAGTTCAGACATAGGCTTTAAGCAACCATGAGCCACTGATACGCGTGATAGATTAATCAGCATGTATCAAGTGGGCTTGTTAAACAGCTCTGATAGGAGAAAGTCAATGAGCACGCAATAAAGTGGACTTGTTAGGGCCAGTTTACCATCAGCCTTGCTAAAGTTGAACTTCATTTGTATTTAAAGACAGACTTTAAAGAAAATTCGTATTTGAAACTGGTGATAAAATCCAGGTCAGATACAGTTACATACAAACATACAGTACACACTGCTGCTCAAAGGTTGGAGGTCAGTTAGAAAAGTCCCTGATTTCAATAGAAAATTGGCTTTAATGTAATATCACATGAAGGTTATCAGTAATGTTTTCACAGCTTTAATCAAATCCTTCATCATCCATAAGTTGTGATGGAAAAATGTCTGAAAGCGTGCAGGAGCCCATCTTTAGAGACAATCACTCCTGTGTTAGAATATTAATTGAAGTTTATCAGGTGAGATGACCAATAGATGATAAGAAATATAATCTTACTAATTATTAGAGTTGAAAAGTACTTTGCTAAGCAAAATTAAATGAGGTTAGGCTGCAACTTGAAACGTTTACATAAAAGGTTCAGTTGGTGATGCATGAAAGAAAAATAATTTTCTTCTACAAATCTATTGGAGAATTCTGATTGTAAGAAATGAAAAATATTCAAAGAGTGAAACTGTTGGAAAAGTGAAGGTTTTGTGCAGCTGGGTGTTGCAGCCCCTTTAGAGGAAAATGTAAACTTGGTTTAACGAGGTTAAAAACAGAAACTGGGATGATCCAGACACATTTATTGTTTCTTTAATCCCCACAATAGTTTGAGTTTGTGCTAAAATGTCTTAAAAAGCTGTTTTGAGTGATAAGTTAGGCTTTAATGTGTTAAACTTGCATTAGATAAGACAATGTACCACTGAACATAGGAGGGATTATTGCTGAAAATGGCTCTCTGAACACCTCTGTAGATATTCTATTAAAAATCATTCATGATTTGTGATCAGTGTTAATATTAAGCATTTATATGATTATTTACGCTTTTGATTAATTGCTGTGATTCAATCTGAAACCAAATTTGAGTATATTCAGAAAACAAGACATTTCTAACTCACCTCAGACCTTTGAGCTGTAGTCTACATTGTAATTATAGTGTGTGGTTATTGATTAGAGCAGATGATATGAGACCATCAGGAGAGACTGTTAAAAAGTTATGAGCTGTCTTGATGCAGAGAAAGTGGAGTTTGTCATCCTTGAATGATGGGATTCAAGGATTGAATGATGCTCTGCCTCTGTGCTCAAGTTCAGACATAGGCTTTAAGCAACCATGAGCCACTGATACGCGTGATAGATTAATCAGCATGTATCAAGTGGGCTTGTTAAACAGCTCTGATAGGAGAAAGTCAATGAGCATGCAATAAAGTGGACTTGTTAGGGCCAGTTTACCATCAGCCTTGCTAAAGTTGAACTTCATTTGTATTTAAAGACAGACTTTAAAGAAAATTCGTATTTGAAACGGGTGATAAAATCCAGGTCAGATACAGTTACATACAAACATACAGTACACACTGCTGCTCAAAGGTTGGAGGTCAGTTAGAAAAGTCCCTGATTTTAATAGAAAATTGGCTTTAATGTAATATCACATGAAGGTTATCAGTAATGTTTTCACAGCTTTAATCAAATCCTTCATCATCCATAAGTTGTGATGGAAAAATGTCTGCAAGCGTGCAGGAGCCCATTTTTAGAGACAATCACTCCTGTGTTAGAATATTAATTGAGGTTTATCAGGTGAGATGACCAATAGATGATAAGAAATATAATCTTACTAATTATTAGAGTTGAAAAGTACTTTGCTAAGCAAAATTAAATGAGGTTAGGCTGCAACTTGAAACGTTTACATAAAAGGTTCAGTTGGTGATGCATGAAAGAAAAATAATTTTCTTCTACAAATCTATTGGAGAATTCTGATTGTAAAAAATGAAAAATATTGAAAGAGTGAAACTGTTGGAAAAGTGAAGGTTTTGTGCAGCTGGGTGTTGCAGCCCCTTTAGAGGAAAATGTAAACTTGGATTAATGAGGTTAAAAACAGAAACTGGGATGATCCAGACACATTTATTGTTTCTTTAATCCCCACAATAGTTTGAGTTTGTGCTAAAATGTCTTAAAAAGCTGTTTTGAGTGATAAGTTAGGCTTTAATGTGTTAAACTTGCATTAGATAAGACAATGTACCACTGAACACAGGAGGGATTATTGCTGAAAATGGGTCTCTGAACACCTCTGTAGATATTCTATTAAAAATCATTCATGATTTGTGATCAGTGTTAATATTAAGCATTATATGATTATTTACGCTTTTGATTAATTGCTGTGATTCAATCTGAAACCAAATTTGAGTCTATTCAGAAAACAAGACATTTCTAACTCACCTCAGACCTTTGAGCTGTAGTCTACATTGTAATTATAGTGTGTGGTTATTGATTAGAGCAGATGATATGAGACCATCAGGAGAGACTGTTAAAAAGTTATGAGCTGTCTTGATGCAGAGAAAGTGGAGTTTGTCATCCTTGAATGATGGGATTCAAGGATTGAATGATGCTCAGCCTCTGTGCTCAAGTTCAGACATAGGCTTTAAGCAACCATGAGCCACTGATACGCGTGATAGATTAATCAGCATGTATCAAGTGGGCTTGTTAAACAGCTCTGATAGGAGAAAGTCAATGAGCACGCAATAAAGTGGACTTGTTAGGGCCAGTTTACCATCAGCCTTGCTAAAGTTGAACTTCATTTGTATTTAAAGACAGACTTTAAAGAAAATTCGTATTTGAAACTGGTGATAAAATCCAGGTCAGATACAGTTACATACAAACATACAGTACACACTGCTGCTCAAAGGTTGGAGGTCAGTTAGAAAAGTCCCTGATTTTAATAGAAAATTGGCTTTAATGTAATATCACATGAAGGTTATCAGTAATGTTTTCACAGCTTTAATCAAATCCTTCATCATCCATAAGTTGTGATGGAAAAATGTCTGCAAGCGTGCAGGAGCCCATTTTTAGAGACAATCACTCCTGTGTTAGAATATTAATTGAGGTTTATCAGGTGAGATGACCAATAGATGAAAAGAAATATACTCTTACTAATTATTAGAGTTGAAAAGTACTTTGCTAAGCAAAATTAAATGAGGTTAGGCTGCAACTTGAAACGTTTACCTAAAAGGTTCAGTTGGTGATGCATGAAAGAAAAATAATTTTCTTCTACAAATCTATTGGAGAATTCTGATTGTAAAAAATGAAAAATATTCAAAGAGTGAAACTGTTGGAAAAGTGAAGGTTTTGTGCAGCTGGGTGTTGCAGCCCCTTTAGAGGAAAATGTAAACTTGGTTTAACGAGGTTAAAAACAAACTGGGATGATCCAGACACATTTATTGTTTCTTTAATCCCCACAATAGTTTGAGTTTGTGCTAAAATGTCTTAAAAAGCTGTTTTGAGTGATAAGTTAGGCTTTAATGTGTTAAACTTGCATTAGATAAGACAATGTACCACTGAACACAGGAGGGATTATTGCTGAAAATGGGTCTCTGAACACCTCTGTAGATATTCTATTAAAAATCATTCATGATTTGTGATCAGTGTTAATATTAAGCATTTATATGATTATTTACGCTTTTGATTAATTGCTGTGATTCAATCTGAAACCAAATTTGAGTCTATTCAGAAAACAAGACATTTCTACATCACCTCAGACCTTTGAGCTGTAGTCTACATTGTAATTATAGTGTGTGGTTATTGATTAGAGCAGATGATATGAGACCATCAGGAGAGACTGTTAAAAAGTTATGAGCTGTCTTGATGCAGCGAAAGTGGAGTTTGTCATCCTTGAATGATGGGATTCAAGGATTGAATGATGCTCTGCCTCTGTGCTCAAGTTCAGACATAGGCTTTAAGCAACCATGAGCCACTGATACGCGTGATAGATTAATCAGCATGTATCAAGTGGGCTTGTTAAACAGCTCTGATAGGAGAAAGTCAATGAGCATGCAATAAAGTGGACTTGTTAGGGCCAGTTTACCATCAGCCTTGCTAAAGTTGAACTTCATTTGTATTTAAAGACAGACTTTAAAGAAAATTCGTATTTGAAACTGGTGATAAAATCCAGGTCAGATACAGTTACATACAAACATACAGTACACACTGCTGCTCAAAGGTTGGAGGTCAGTTAGAAAAGTCCCTGATTTCAATAGAAAATTGGCTTTAATGTAATATCACATGAAGGTTATCAGTAATGTTTTCACAGCTTTAATCAAATCCTTCATCATCCATAAGTTGTGATGGAAAAATGTCTGCAAGCGTGCAGGAGCCCATTTTTAGAGACAATCACTCCTGTGTTAGAATATTAATTGAAGTTTATCAGGTGAGATGACCAATAGATGATAAGAAATATAATCTTACTAATTATTAGAGTTGAAAAGTACTTTGCTAAGCAAAATTAAATGAGGTTAGGCTGCAACTTGAAACGTTTACCTAAAAGGTTCAGCTGGTGATGCATGAAAGAAAAATAATTTTCTTCTACAAATCTATTGGAGAATTCTGATTGTAAAAAATGAAAAATATTCAAAGAGTGAAACTGTTGGAAAAGTGAAGGTTTTGTGCAGCTGGGTGTTGCAGCCCCTTTAGAGGAAAATGTAAACTTGGTTTAACGAGGTTAAAAACAAAAACTGGGATGATCCAGACACATTTATTGTTTCTTTAATCCCCACAATAGTTTGAGTTTGTGCTAAAATGTCTTAAAAAGCTGTTTTGAGTGATAAGTTAGGCTTTAATGTGTTAAACTTGCATTAGATAAGACAATGTACCACTGAACACAGGAGGGATTATTGCTGAAAATGGGTCTCTGAACACCTCTGTAGATATTCTATTAAAAATCATTCATGATTTGTGATCAGTGTTAATATTAAGCATTTATATGATTATTTACGCTTTTGATTAATTGCTGTGATTCAATCTGAAACCAAATTTGAGTCTATTCAGAAAACACGACATTTCTACATCACCTCAGACCTTTGAGCTGTAGTCTACATTGTAATTATAGTGTGTGGTTATTGATTAGAGCAGATGATATGAGACCATCAGGAGAGACTGTTAAAAAGTTATGAGCTGTCTTGATGCAGAGAAAGTGGAGTTTGTCATCCTTGAATGATGGGATTCAAGGATTGAATGATGCTCTGCCTCTGTGCTCAAGTTCAGACATAGGCTTTAAGCAACCATGAGCCAGTGATACGCGTGATAGATTAATCAGCATGTATCAAGTGGGCTTGTTAAACAGCTCTGATAGGAGAAAGTCAATGAGCACGCAATAAAGTGGACTTGTTAGGGCCAGTTTACCATCAGCCTTGCTAAAGTTGAACTTCATTTGTATTTAAAGACAGACTTTAAAGAAAATTCGTATTTGAAACTGGTGATAAAATCCAGGTCAGATACAGTTACATACAAACATACAGTACACACTGCTGCTCAAAGGTTGGAGGTCAGTTAGAAAAGTCCCTGATTTTAATAGAAAATTGGCTTTAATGTAATATCACATGAAGGTTATCAGTAATGTTTTCACAGCTTTAATCAAATCCTTCATCATCCATAAGTTGTGATGGAAAAATGTCTGCAAGCGTGCAGGAGCCCATTTTTAGAGACAATCACTCCTGTGTTAGAATATTAATTGAAGTTTATCAGGTGAGATGACCAATAGATGATAAGAAATATAATCTTACTAATTATTAGAGTTGAAAAGTACTTTGCTAAGCAAAATTAAATGAGGTTAGGCTGCAACTTGAAACGTTTACATAAAAGGTTCAGTTGGTGATGCATGAAAGAAAAATAATTTTCTTCTACAAATCTATTGGAGAATTCTGATTGTAAGAAATGAAAAATATTGAAAGAGTGAAACTGTTAGAAAAGTGAAGGTTTTGTGCAGCTGGGTGTTGCAGCCCCTTTAGAGGAAAATGTAAACTTGGTTTAACGAGGTTAAAAACAGAAACTGGGATGATCCAGACACATTTATTGTTTCTTTAATCCCCACAATAGTTTGAGTTTGTGCTAAAATGTCTTAAAAAGCTGTTTTGAGTGATAAGTTAGGCTTTAATGTGTTAAACTTGCATTAGATAAGACAATGTACCACTGAACACAGGAGGGATTATTGCTGAAAATGGGTCTCTGAGCACCTCTGTAGATATTCTATTAAAAATCATTCATGATTTGTGATCAGTGTTAATATTAAGAATTTATATGATTATTTACGCTTTTGATTAATTGCTGTGATTCAATCTGAAACCAAATTTGAGTCTATTCAGAAAACAAGACATTTCTACTTCACCTCAGACCTTTGAGCTGTAGTCTACATTGTAATTATAGTGTGTGGTTATTGATTAGAGCAGATGATATGAGACCATCAGGAGAGACTGTTAAAAAGTTATGAGCTGTCTTGATGCAGAGAAAGTGGAGTTTGTCATCCTTGAATGATGGGATTCAAGGATTGAATGATGCTCTGCCTCTGTGCTCAAGTTCAGACATAGGCTTTAAGCAACCATGAGCCACTGATACGCGTGATAGATTAATCAGCATGTATCAAGTGGGCTTGTTAAACAGCTCTGATAGGAGAAAGTCAATGAGCACGCAATAAAGTGGACTTGTTAGGGCCAGTTTACCATCAGCCTTGCTAAAGTTGAACTTCATTTGTATTTAAAGACAGACTTTAAAGAAAATTCGTATTTGAAACTGGTGATAAAATCCAGGTCAGATACAGTTACATACAAACATACAGTACACACTGCTGCTCAAAGGTTGGAGGTCAGTTAGAAAAGTCCCTGATTTTAATAGAAAATTGGCTTTAATGTAATATCACATGAAGGTTATCAGTAATGTTTTCACAGCTTTAATCAAATCCTTCATCATCCATAAGTTGTGATGGAAAAATGTCTGCAAGCGTGCAGGAGCCCATTTTTAGAGACAATCACTCCTGTGTTAGAATATTAATTGAGGTTTATCAGGTGAGATGACCAATAGATGAAAAGAAATATACTCTTACTAATTATTAGAGTTGAAAAGTACTTTGCTAAGCAAAATTAAATGAGGTTAGGCTGCAACTTGAAACGTTTACCTAAAAGGTTCAGTTGGTGATGCATGAAAGAAAAATAATTTTCTTCTACAAATCTATTGGAGAATTCTGATTGTAAAAAATGAAAAATATTGAAAGAGTGAAACTGTTAGAAAAGTGAAGGTTTTGTGCAGCTGGGTGTTGCAGCCCCTTTAGAGGAAAATGTAAACTTGGTTTAACGAGGTTAAAAACAGAAACTGGGATGATCCAGACACATTTATTGTTTCTTTAATCCCCACAATAGTTTGAGTTTGTGCTAAAATGTCTTAAAAAGCTGTTTTGAGTGATAAGTTAGGCTTTAATGTGTTAAACTTGCATTAGATAAGACAATGTACCACTGAACACAGGAGGGATTATTGCTGAAAATGCGTCTCTGAGCACCTCTGTAGATATTCTATTAAAAATCATTCATGATTTGTGATCAGTGTTAATATTAAGCATTTATATGATTATTTACGCTTTTGATTAATTGCTGTGATTCAATCTGAAACCAAATTTGAGTATATTCCGAAAACAAGACATTTCTAACTCACCTCAGACCTTTGAGCTGTAGTCTACATTGTAATTATAGTGTGTGGTTATTGATTAGAGCAGATGATATGAGACCATCAGGAGAGACTGTTAAAAAGTTATGAGCTGTCTTGATGCAGAGAAAGTGGAGTTTGTCATCCTTGAATGATGGGATTCAAGGATTGAATGATGCTCAGCCTCTGTGCTCAAGTTCAGACATAGGCTTTAAGCAACCATGAGCCACTGATACGCGTGATAGATTAATCAGCATGTATCAAGTGGGCTTGTTAAACAGCTCTGATAGGAGAAAGTCAATGAGCACGCAATAAAGTGGACTTGTTAGGGCCAGTTTACCATCAGCCTTGCTAAAGTTGAACTTCATTTGTATTTAAAGACAGACTTTAAAGAAAATTCGTATTTGAAACTGGTGATAAAATCCAGGTCAGATACAGTTACATACAAACATACAGTACACACTGCTGCTCAAAGGTTGGAGGTCAGTTAGAAAAGTCCCTGATTTTAATAGAAAATTGGCTTTAATGTAATATCACATGAAGGTTATCAGTAATGTTTTCACAGCTTTAATCAAATCCTTCATCATCCATAAGTTGTGATGGAAAAATGTCTGCAAGCGTGCAGGAGCCCATTTTTAGAGACAATCACTCCTGTGTTAGAATATTAATTGAAGTTTATCAGGTGAGATGACCAATAGATGAAAAGAAATATACTCTTACTAATTATTAGAGTTGAAAAGTACTTTGCTAAGCAAAATTAAATGAGGTTAGGCTGCAACTTGAAACGTTTACCTAAAAGGTTCAGTTGGTGATGCATGAAAGAAAAATAATTTTCTTCTACAAATCTATTGGAAAATTCTGATTGTAAGAAATGAAAAATATTCAAAGAGTGAAACTGTTAGAAAAGTGAAGGTTTTGTGCAGCTGGGTGTTGCAGCCCCTTTAGAGGAAAATGTAAACTTGGTTTAACGAGGTTAAAAACAGAAACTGGGATGATCCAGACACATTTATTGTTTCTTTAATCCCCACAATAGTTTGAGTTTGTGCTAAAATGTCTTAAAAAGCTGTTTTGAGTGATAAGTTAGGCTTTAATGTGTTAAACTTGCATTAGATAAGACAATGTACCACTGAACACAGGAGGGATTATTGCTGAAAATGGGTCTCTGAACACCTCTGTAGATATTCTATTAAAAATCATTCATGATTTGTGATCAGTGTTAATATTAAGCATTTATATGATTATTTACGCTTTTGATTAATTGCTGTGATTCAATCTGAAACCAAATTTGAGTCTATTCAGAAAACAAGACATTTCTACATCACCTCAGACCTTTGAGCTGTAGTCTACATTGTAATTATAGTGTGTGGTTATTGATTAGAGCAGATGATATGAGACCATCAGGAGAGACTGTTAAAAAGTTATGAGCTGTCTTGATGCAGAGAAAGTGGAGTTTGTCATCCTTGAATGATGGGATTCAAGGATTGAATGATGCTCTGCCTCTGTGCTCAAGTTCAGACATAGGCTTTAAGCAACCATGAGCCACTGATACGCGTGATAGATTAATCAGCATGTATCAAGTGGGCTTGTTAAACAGCTCTGATAGGAGAAAGTCAATGAGCACGCAATAAAGTGGACTTGTTAGGGCCAGTTTACCATCAGCCTTGCTAAAGTTGAACTTCATTTGTATTTAAAGACAGACTTTAAAGAAAATTCGTATTTGAAACTGGTGATAAAATCCAGGTCAGATACAGTTACATACAAACATACAGTACACACTGCTGCTCAAAGGTTGGAGGTCAGTTAGAAAAGTCCCTGATTTTAATAGAAAATTGGCTTTAATGTAATATCACATGAAGGTTATCAGTAATGTTTTCACAGCTTTAATCAAATCCTTCATCATCCATAAGTTGTGATGGAAAAATGTCTGCAAGCGTGCAGGAGCCCATTTTTAGAGACAATCACTCCTGTGTTAGAATATTAATTGAAGTTTATCAGGTGAGATGACCAATAGATGATAAGAAATATAATCTTACTAATTATTAGAGTTGAAAAGTACTTTGCTAAGCAAAATTAAATGAGGTTAGGCTGCAACTTGAAACGTTTACATAAAAGGTTCAGTTGGTGATGCATGAAAGAAAAAAAATTTTCTTCTACAAATCTATTGGAAAATTCTGATTGTAAGAAATGAAAAATATTCAAAGAGTGAAACTGTTAGAAAAGTGAAGGTTTTGTGCAGCTGGGTGTTGCAGCCCCTTTAGAGGAAAATGTAAACTTGGTTTAATGAGGTTAAAAACAGAAACTGGGATGATCCAGACACATTTATTGTTTCTTTAATCCCCACAATAGTTTGAGTTTGTGCTAAAATGTCTTAAAAAGCTGTTTTGAGTGATAAGTTAGGCTTTAATGTGTTAAACTTGCATTAGATAAGACAATGTACCACTGAACACAGGAGGGATTATTGCTGAAAATGGGTCTCTGAACACCTCTGTAGATATTCTATTAAAAATCATTCATGATTTGTGATCAGTGTTAATATTAAGCATTTATATGATTATTTACGCTTTTGATTAATTGCTGTGATTCAATCTGAAACCAAATTTGAGTCTATTCAGAAAACAAGACATTTCTAACTCACCTCAGACCTTTGAGCTGTAGTCTACATTGTAATTATAGTGTGTGGTTATTGATTAGAGCAGATGATATGAGACCATCAGGAGAGACTGTTAAAAAGTTATGAGCTGTCTTGATGCAGAGAAAGTGGAGTTTGTCATCCTTGAATGATGGGATTCAAGGATTGAATGATGCTCTGCCTCTGTGCTCAAGTTCAGACATAGGCTTTAAGCAACCATGAGCAACTGATACGTGTGATAGATTAATCAGCATGTATCAAGTGGACTTGTTAGGGCCAGTTTACCATCAGCCTTGCTAAAGTTGAACTTCATTTGTATTTAAAGACAGACTTTAAAGAAAATTCGTATTTGAAACTGGTGATAAAATCCAGGTCAGATACAGTTACATACAAACATACAGTACACACTGCTGCTCAAAGGTTGGAGGTCAGTTAGAAAAGTCCCTGATTTTAATAGAAAATTGGCTTTAATGTAATATCACATGAAGGTTATCAGTAATGTTTTCACAGCTTTAATCAAATCCTTCATCATCCATAAGTTGTGATGGAAAAATGTCTGCAAGCGTGCAGGAGCCCATTTTTAGAGACAATCACTCCTGTGTTAGAATATTAATTGAGGTTTATCAGGTGAGATGACCAATAGATGAAAAGAAATATACTCTTACTAATTATTAGAGTTGAAAAGTACTTTGCTAAGCAAAATTAAATGAGGTTAGGCTGCAACTTGAAACGTTTACCTAAAAGGTTCAGTTGGTGATGCATGAAAGAAAAATAATTTTCTTCTACAAATCTATTGGAGAATTCTGATTGTAAAAAATGAAAAATATTCAAAGAGTGAAACTGTTAGAAAAGTGAAGGTTTTGTGCAGCTGGGTGTTGCAGCCCCTTTAGAGGAAAATGTAAACTTGGTTTAACGAGGTTAAAAACAGAAACTGGGATGATCCAGACACATTTATTGTTTCTTTAATCCCCACAATAGTTTGAGTTTGTGCTAAAATGTCTTAAAAAG
Source organism: Perissodus microlepis (assembly GCF_051167445.1). Lineage (NCBI taxonomy): Eukaryota > Metazoa > Chordata > Actinopteri > Cichliformes > Cichlidae > Perissodus > Perissodus microlepis. The sequence continues at coordinate 11,579,983 of NC_140469.1, read as the reverse complement.
CTGTTTTGAGTGATAAGTTAGGCTTTAATGTGTTAAACTTGCATTAGATAAGACAATGTACCACTGAACACAGGAGGGATTATTGCTGAAAATGCGTCTCTGAGCACCTCTGTAGATATTCTATTAAAAATCATTCATGATTTGTGATCAGTGTTAATATTAAGCATTTATATGATTATTTACGCTTTTGATTAATTGCTGTGATTCAATCTGAAACCAAATTTGAGTATATTCCGAAAACAAGACATTTCTAACTCACCTCAGACCTTTGAGCTGTAGTCTACATTGTAATTATAGTGTGTGGTTATTGATTAGAGCAGATGATATGAGACCATCAGGAGAGACTGTTAAAAAGTTATGAGCTGTCTTGATGCAGAGAAAGTGGAGTTTGTCATCCTTAAATGATGGGATTCAAGGATTGAATGATGCTCAGCCTCTGTGCTCAAGTTCAGACATAGGCTTTAAGCAACCATGAGCCACTGATACGCGTGATAGATTAATCAGCATGTATCAAGTGGGCTTGTTAAACAGCTCTGATAGGAGAAAGTCAATGAGCACGCAATAAAGTGGACTTGTTAGGGCCAGTTTACCATCAGCCTTGCTAAAGTTGAACTTCATTTGTATTTAAAGACAGACTTTAAAGAAAATTCGTATTTGAAACTGGTGATAAAATCCAGGTCAGATACAGTTACATACAAACATACAGTACACACTGCTGGTCAAAGGTTGGAGGTCAGTTAGAAAAGTCCCTGATTTTAATAGAAAATTGGCTTTAATGTAATATCACATGAAGGTTATCAGTAATGTTTTCACAGCTTTAATCAAATCCTTCATCATCCATAAGTTGTGATGGAAAAATGTCTGCAAGCGTGCAGGAGCCCATTTTTAGAGACAATCACTCCTGTGTTAGAATATTAATTGAGGTTTATCAGGTGAGATGACCAATAGATGAAAAGAAATATAATCTTACTAATTATTAGAGTTGAAAAGTACTTTGCTAAGCAAAATTAAATGAGGTTAGGCTGCAACTTGAAACGTTTACCTAAAAGGTTCAGTTGGTGATGCATGAAAGAAAAATAATTTTCTTCTACAAATCTATTGGAGAATTCTGATTGTAAAAAATGAAAAATATTCAAAGAGTGAAACTGTTGGAAAAGTGAAGGTTTTGTGCAGCTGGGTGTTGCAGCCCCTTTAGAGGAAAATGTAAACTTGGTTTAACGAGGTTAAAAACAGAAACTGGGATGATCCAGACACATTTATTGTTTCTTTAATCCCCACAATAGTTTGAGTTTGTGCTAAAATGTCTTAAAAAGCTGTTTTGAGTGATAAGTTAGGCTTTAATGTGTTAAACTTGCATTAGATAAGACAATGTACCACTGAACACAGGAGGGATTATTGCTGAAAATGGGTCTCTGAACACCTCTGTAGATATTCTATTAAAAATCATTCATGATTTGTGATCAGTGTTAATATTAAGCATTTATATGATTATTTACGCTTTTGATTAATTGCTGTGATTCAATCTGAAACCAAATTTGAGTCTATTCAGAAAACAAGACATTTCTAACTCACCTCAGACCTTTGAGCTGTAGTCTACATTGTAATTATAGTGTGTGGTTATTGATTAGAGCAGATGATATGAGACCATCAGGAGAGACTGTTAAAAAGTTATGAGCTGTCTTGATGCAGAGAAAGTGGAGTTTGTCATCCTTGAATGATGGGATTCAAGGATTGAATGATGCTCTGCCTCTGTGCTCAAGTTCAGACATAGGCTTTAAGCAACCATGAGCCACTGATACGCGTGATAGATTAATCAGCATGTATCAAGTGGGCTTGTTAAACAGCTCTGATAGGAGAAAGTCAATGAGCACGCAATAAAGTGGACTTGTTAGGGCCAGTTTACCATCAGCCTTGCTAAAGTTGAACTTCATTTGTATTTAAAGACAGACTTTAAAGAAAATTCGTATTTGAAACTGGTGATAAAATCCAGGTCAGATACAGTTACATACAAACATACAGTACACACTGCTGCTCAAAGGTTGGAGGTCAGTTAGAAAAGTCCCTGATTTTAATAGAAAATTGGCTTTAATGTAATATCACATGAAGGTTATCAGTAATGTTTTCACAGCTTTAATCAAATCCTTCATCATCCACAAGTTGTGATGGAAAAATGTCTGCAAGCGTGCAGGAGCCCATTTTTAGAGACAATCACTCCTGTGTTAGAATATTAATTGAGGTTTATCAGGTGAGATGACCAATAGATGAAAAGAAATATACTCTTACTAATTATTAGAGTTGAAAAGTACTTTGCTAAGCAAAATTAAATGAGGTTAGGCTGCAACTTGAAACGTTTACCTAAAAGGTTCAGTTGGTGATGCATGAAAGAAAAATAATTTTCTTCTACAAATCTATTGGAGAATTCTGATTGTAAAAAATGAAAAATATTCAAAGAGTGAAACTGTTGGAAAAGTGAAGGTTTTGTGCAGCTGGGTGTTGCAGCCCCTTTAGAGGAAAATGTAAACTTGGTTTAATGAGGTTAAAAACAGAAACTGGGATGATCCAGACACATTTATTGTTTCTTTAATCCCCACAATAGTTTGAGTTTGTGCTAAAATGTCTTAAAAAGCTGTTTTGAGTGATAAGTTAGGCTTTAATGTGTTAAACTTGCATTAGATAAGACAATGTACCACTGAACATAGGAGGGATTATTGCTGAAAATGGGTCTCTGAACACCTCTGTAGATATTCTATTAAAAATCATTCATGATTTGTGATCAGTGTTAATATTAAGCATTTATATGATTATTTACGCTTTTGATTAATTGCTGTGATTCAATCTGAAACCAAATTTGAGTCTATTCAGAAAACAAGACATTTCTACTTCACCTCAGACCTTTGAGCTGTAGTCTACATTGTAATTATAGTGTGTGGTTATTGATTAGAGCAGATGATATGAGACCATCAGGAGAGACTGTTAAAAAGTTATGAGCTGTCTTGATGCAGAGAAAGTGGAGTTTGTCATCCTTGAATGATGAGATTCAAGGATTGAATGATGCTCAGCCTCTGTGCTCAAGTTCAGACATAGGCTTTAAGCAACCATGAGCCACTGATACGCGTGATAGATTAATCAGCATGTATCAAGTGGGCTTGTTAAACAGCTCTGATAGGAGAAAGTCAATGAGCACGCAATAAAGTGGACTTGTTAGGGCCAGTTTACCATCAGCCTTGCTAAAGTTGAACTTCATTTGTATTTAAAGACAGACTTTAAAGAAAATTCGTATTTGAAACTGGTGATAAAATCCAGGTCAGATACAGTTACATACAAACATACAGTACACACTGCTGCTCAAAGGTTGGAGGTCAGTTAGAAAAGTCCCTGATTTTAATAGAAAATTGGCTTTAATGTAATATCACATGAAGGTTATCAGTAATGTTTTCACAGCTTTAATCAAATCCTTCATCATCCATAAGTTGTGATGGAAAAATGTCTGCAAGCGTGCAGGAGCCCATTTTTAGAGACAATCACTCCTGTGTTAGAATATTAATTGAAGTTTATCAGGTGAGATGACCAATAGATGAAAAGAAATATACTCTTACTAATTATTAGAGTTGAAAAGTACTTTGCTAAGCAAAATTAAATGAGGTTAGGCTGCAACTTGAAACGTTTACCTAAAAGGTTCAGTTGGTGATGCATGAAAGAAAAATAATTTTCTTCTACAAATCTATTGGAGAATTCTGATTGTAAAAAATGAAAAATATTCAAAGAGTGAAACTGTTAGAAAAGTGAAGGTTTTGTGCAGCTGGGTGTTGCAGCCCCTTTAGAGGAAAATGTAAACTTGGTTTAATGAGGTTAAAAACAGAAACTGGGATGATCCAGACACATTTATTGTTTCTTTAATTCCCACAATAGTTTGAGTTTGTGCTAAAATGTCTTAAAAAGCTGTTTTGAGTGATAAGTTAGGCTTTAATGTGTTAAACTTGCATTAGATAAGACAATGTACCACTGAACACAGGAGGGATTATTGCTGAAAATGGGTCTCTGAACACCTCTGTAGATATTCTATTAAAAATCATTCATGATTTGTGATCAGTGTTAATATTAAGCATTTATATGATTATTTACGCTTTTGATTAATTGCTGTGATTCAATCTGAAACCAAATTTGAGTCTATTCAGAAAACAAGACATTTCTACTTCACCTCAGACCTTTGAGCTGTAGTCTACATTGTAATTATAGTGTGTGGTTATTGATTAGAGCAGATGATATGAGACCATCAGGAGAGACTGTTAAAAAGTTATGAGCTGTCTTGATGCAGAGAAAGTGGAGTTTGTCATCCTTGAATGATGGGATTCAAGGATTGAATGATGCTCTGCCTCTGTGCTCAAGTTCAGACATAGGCTTTAAGCAACCATGAGCCACTGATACGCGTGATAGATTAATCAGCATGTATCAAGTGGGCTTGTTAAACAGCTCTGATAGGAGAAAGTCAATGAGCACGCAATAAAGTGGACTTGTTAGGGCCAGTTTACCATCAGCCTTGCTAAAGTTGAACTTCATTTGTATTTAAAGACAGACTTTAAAGAAAATTCGTATTTGAAACTGGTGATAAAATCCAGGTCAGATACAGTTACATACAAACATACAGTACACACTGCTGCTCAAAGGTTGGAGGTCAGTTAGAAAAGTCCCTGATTTTAATAGAAAATTGGCTTTAATGTAATATCACATGAAGGTTATCAGTAATGTTTTCACAGCTTTAATCAAATCCTTCATCATCCATAAGTTGTGATGGAAAAATGTCTGCAAGCGTGCAGGAGCCCATTTTTAGAGACAATCACTCCTGTGTTAGAATATTAATTGAGGTTTATCAGGTGAGATGACCAATAGATGAAAAGAAATATACTCTTACTAATTATTAGAGTTGAAAAGTACTTTGCTAAGCAAAATTAAATGAGGTTAGGCTGCAACTTGAAACGTTTACCTAAAAGGTTCAGTTGGTGATGCATGAAAGAAAAATAATTTTCTTCTACAAATCTATTGGAGAATTCTGATTGTAAAAAATGAAAAATATTCAAAGAGTGAAACTGTTGGAAAAGTGAAGGTTTTGTGCAGCTGGGTGTTGCAGCCCCTTTAGAGGAAAATGTAAACTTGGTTTAATGAGGTTAAAAACAGAAACTGGGATGATCCAGACACATTTATTGTTTCTTTAATCCCCACAATAGTTTGAGTTTGTGCTAAAATGTCTTAAAAAGCTGTTTTGAGTGATAAGTTAGGCTTTAATGTGTTAAACTTGCATTAGATAAGACAATGTACCACTGAACATAGGAGGGATTATTGCTGAAAATGGGTCTCTGAACACCTCTGTAGATATTCTATTAAAAATCATTCATGATTTGTGATCAGTGTTAATATTAAGCATTTATATGATTATTTACGCTTTTGATTAATTGCTGTGATTCAATCTGAAACCAAATTTGAGTCTATTCAGAAAACAAGACATTTCTACTTCACCTCAGACCTTTGAGCTGTAGTCTACATTGTAATTATAGTGTGTGGTTATTGATTAGAGCAGATGATATGAGACCATCAGGAGAGACTGTTAAAAAGTTATGAGCTGTCTTGATGCAGAGAAAGTGGAGTTTGTCATCCTTGAATGATGAGATTCAAGGATTGAATGATGCTCAGCCTCTGTGCTCAAGTTCAGACATAGGCTTTAAGCAACCATGAGCCACTGATACGCGTGATAGATTAATCAGCATGTATCAAGTGGGCTTGTTAAACAGCTCTGATAGGAGAAAGTCAATGAGCACGCAATAAAGTGGACTTGTTAGGGCCAGTTTACCATCAGCCTTGCTAAAGTTGAACTTCATTTGTATTTAAAGACAGACTTTAAAGAAAATTCGTATTTGAAACTGGTGATAAAATCCAGGTCAGATACAGTTACATACAAACATACAGTACACACTGCTGCTCAAAGGTTGGAGGTCAGTTAGAAAAGTCCCTGATTTTAATAGAAAATTGGCTTTAATGTAATATCACATGAAGGTTATCAGTAATGTTTTCACAGCTTTAATCAAATCCTTCATCATCCATAAGTTGTGATGGAAAAATGTCTGCAAGCGTGCAGGAGCCCATTTTTAGAGACAATCACTCCTGTGTTAGAATATTAATTGAAGTTTATCAGGTGAGATGACCAATAGATGAAAAGAAATATACTCTTACTAATTATTAGAGTTGAAAAGTACTTTGCTAAGCAAAATTAAATGAGGTTAGGCTGCAACTTGAAACGTTTACCTAAAAGGTTCAGTTGGTGATGCATGAAAGAAAAATAATTTTCTTCTACAAATCTATTGGAGAATTCTGATTGTAAAAAATGAAAAATATTCAAAGAGTGAAACTGTTAGAAAAGTGAAGGTTTTGTGCAGCTGGGTGTTGCAGCCCCTTTAGAGGAAAATGTAAACTTGGTTTAACGAGGTTAAAAACAGAAACTGGGATGATCCAGACACATTTATTGTTTCTTTAATCCCCACAATAGTTTGAGTTTGTGCTAAAATGTCTTAAAAAGCTGTTTTGAGTGATAAGTTAGGCTTTAATGTGTTAAACTTGCATTAGATAAGACAATGTACCACTGAACATAGGAGGGATTATTGCTGAAAATGGGTCTCTGTACACCTCTGTAGATATTCTATTAAAAATCATTCATGATTTGTGATCAGTGTTAATATTAAGCATTTATATGATTATTTACGCTTTTGATTAATTGCTGTGATTCAATCTGAAACCAAATTTGAGTCTATTCAGAAAACAAGACATTTCTACTTCACCTCAGACCTTTGAGCTGTAGTCTACATTGTAATTATAGTGTGTGGTTATTGATTAGAGCAGATGATATGAGACCATCAGGAGAGACTGTTAAAAAGTTATGAGCTGTCTTGATGCAGAGAAAGTGGAGTTTGTCATCCTTGAATGATGGGATTCAAGGATTGAATGATGCTCAGCCTCTGTGCTCAAGTTCAGACATAGGCTTTAAGCAACCATGAGCCACTGATACGCGTGATAGATTAATCAGCATGTATCAAGTGGGCTTGTTAAACAGCTCTGATAGGAGAAAGTCAATGAGCACGCAATAAAGTGGACTTGTTAGGGCCAGTTTACCATCAGCCTTGCTAAAGTTGAACTTCATTTGTATTTAAAGACAGACTTTAAAGAAAATTCGTATTTGAAACTGGTGATAAAATCCAGGTCAGATACAGTTACATACAAACATACAGTACACACTGCTGCTCAAAGGTTGGAGGTCAGTTAGAAAAGTCCCTGATTTTAATAGAAAATTGGCTTTAATGTAATATCACATGAAGGTTATCAGTAATGTTTTCACAGCTTTAATCAAATTCTTCATCATCCATAAGCTGTGATGGAAAAATGTCTGCAAGCGTGCAGGAGCCCATTTTTAGAGACAATCACTCCTGTGTTAGAATATTAATTGAAGTTTATCAGGTGAGATGACCAATAGATGAAAAGAAATATACTCTTACTAATTATTAGAGTTGAAAAGTACTTTGCTAAGCAAAATTAAATGAGGTTAGGCTGCAACTTGAAACGTTTACCTAAAAGGTTCAGTTGGTGATGCATGAAAGAAAAATAATTTTCTTCTACAAATCTATTGGAGAATTCTGATTGTAAAAAATGAAAAATATTCAAAGAGTGAAACTGTTGGAAAAGTGAAGGTTTTGTGCAGCTGGGTGTTGCAGCCCCTTTAGAGGAAAATGTAAACTTGGTTTAACGAGGTTAAAAACAGAAACTGGGATGATCCAGACACATTTATTGTTTCTTTAATCCCCACAATAGTTTGAGTTTGTGCTAAAATGTCTTAAAAAGCTGTTTTGAGTGATAAGTTAGGCTTTAATGTGTTAAACTTGCATTAGATAAGACAATGTACCACTGAACACAGGAGGGATTATTGCTGAAAATGGGTCTCTGATCACCTCTGTAGATATTCTATTAAAAATCATTCATGATTTGTGATCAGTGTTAATATTAAGCATTTATATGATTATTTACGCTTTTGATTAATTGCTGTGATTCAATCTGAAACCAAATTTGAGTCTATTCAGAAAACAAGACATTTCTACTTCACCTCAGACCTTTGAGCTGTAATCTACATTGTAATTATAGTGTGTGGTTATTGATTAGAGCAGATGATATGAGACCATCAGGAGAGACTGTTAAAAAGTTATGAGCTGTCTTGATGCAGAGAAAGTGGAGTTTGTCATCCTTGAATGATGGGATTCAAGGATTGAATGATGCTCTGCCTCTGTGCTCAAGTTCAGACATAGGCTTTAAGCAACCATGAGCCACTGATACGCGTGATAGATTAATCAGCATGTATCAAGTGGGCTTGTTAAACAGCTCTGATAGGAGAAAGTCAATGAGCACGCAATAAAGTGGACTTGTTAGGGCCAGTTTACCATCAGCCTTGCTAAAGTTGAACTTCATTTGTATTTAAAGACAGACTTTAAAGAAAATTCGTATTTGAAACTGGTGAAAAGTTGAAAAGTACTTTGCTAAGCAAAATTAAATGAGGTTAGGCTGCAACTTGAAACGTTTACCGAAAAGGTTCAGTTGGTGATGCATGAAAGAAAAATAATTTTCTTCTAAAAATCTATTAGAGAATTCTGATTGTAAAAAATGAAAAATATTTAAAGAGTGAAACTGTTTCACACAGTAGAAATTTGTATTCATCGTTTATATTGGTTTTTTTTTTCTGATTTTAGTGTTTATTTGTGAGTGTAGTTTTTATTTGCATGATTTTATTCTGTTTATATCACATTGTTTCAGTGTGTTATTTTACATTGTTTTAATCCACTGTGGATTGGCTGGCAATGGGACAAATTAGCTGATAGTGATCACATGTTGAGGCATGGGTGTGTCCAGAGGTGTCCTTTCAGCTGTTTAAAGGTCGTATTAAAAGGAAGCAAGCTGAGCACTGGAAGGAGAGAGGCCCTAGATTGGAAGAGGAACGCATAAAGGCCAGGTGGAAAAGAGGGAGCCGCTGCGTGATTGTGGGGGTGCGACGCCTCGTCTGGAGACCGGTCAGCGTGATGTGGTCACCCAGTCCCGACAGCAGGAACGGCGACAGTAGGAGACAACGTGTGTGATTGACATCAGGGCAGATGTATACCACTGCCTGCATTTGTGAGTAGTGTCTCACTGTTGTTCACTGGGTGCAGCCGTGTTGGGAGTGGGTCGCTATGGCTATAAGCCAGGGCAGCTTCCGGGATGATGGTTCTGGCTCCTATTTGTTTTTACTTACAGGTGATGACGTGAGGGGAGCCGCGGTGGTATCGAGCGACGGACTCCAATGCGAACTGGGCTGGGATGTGATGGACCCAGTGGACGGACGAGACTGGGACAGGAGGCTCCTCGTCTGCCTGGCACGAGGCTGGTGTGGAGCCCGCTCAGCAAGAGGAATTTCTGTCCAGCTCAAGAACACACAAGGAATATTCGTCCTGGGTTGTGGGACTGGGTGGGATTTCTGTGCATGAAGAGAATTGTATTTTGACCAGTTTTAGAATAATCTTATCCAGTCTCAGTGGGAAGTTTAGCATATCGAGAAAATTTCATTGTATACTTTATCTGGTTTGTTTTATTCCTGCTGTCCACCTCGTGGAATAAACATGAATGAAACAATACTTTCCTGTCAAAAACAATATTTTAGTCAGGGCTAGCGGAAAGTTTCATATATATCATGAACATCTTTCCTCTTTGTCTTCCTATAGTTTAGTTTCATTTTCTTACCCCAACCGGTGGAGGCAGATGGCCCCTCCCTGATTCGGGTTCTGCCGAAAATGGAGTTTTTCCTTCCCACTGTTGCCAAGTTCTTGCTCATAGGGGGTCATTTGATTGTTGGGGCTTCCTCTGTATTATTGCACAACCTTTATCTTACCATATATTTCAAGTTTATAAGTTGTGAATTGGCTTGATTTAAATCAAAACTGAACTCATTCAATTAAAACCAAATATAACTTGTAATCCAATCTATTCAAATGTAAAGTCATCTCACTCAATTTGGACTAGCACAGAAAAATACACTGACATCCTCTGTTTCCCAATTAGCAGATCACAGGTTGATGTTTTATTCATGACTCAATACTTGAATGGTTTTATCCTGTTTATAAATAAACATTTAAAAAGGACATTGCTTCATTGTCTGATTCATTCTTTGTCTGTGTCAGTCCTTAATACACACACATGTATACAATAATTCTAGTTGCCACAGTGTCCGGAGATCCTATGCTCCGTTTTCTCATATTTTTCTTCACTGTTTACCTCATTTTACCCAATAAAATGTACATTTTTGTAAACAATGACTTGTTTTGGGCCATTAAAAAAAACTGTCTCCATATGAGGACGTACTTGAAGAGAAAAAGTCACCACTTTGCATTTTACAAATCAAGTAAACAAACACGGGGCTGTTTATTATATAACTAACTTTTAGGTCTGTGGGATGGAAGGATGGGAGCTTTAAATGTTGTGCCTCCATAATTATTCTAGAGTCTTTACAGTGTTCAGCCCCTGCTGTGATTTGGTGCTACATACATAAACTTGAAATGAATGAATCCACCTGTTCACAGGAGATCACAGGAAGATGACACCAAACATCAGAAGATCTTATTGTGCGCCACAGTAAAAGGGTGGTTTCTTGGGGCTAAAAGCACATAATAAACTACAGCAGAAGCTCACATAAAGCAGGAAATAAGCAGGCAGCAGTTGATCTGCTAATTCACGTTTCCCACTTTTATTGTTGCCTCATTCACTAACAGTTCAATGGTGCAAGATTACCATACACAGAATTAGGATATCTGCATGACACATCTATGCTGTACAGCGAATGGATTATAATTATTACAAATACAGTAAACATATTTACATTTTAGTTCAAGCTCCATACAACATAGATATTTACAAAGTATGAAAATGAAACCGGTCTGACAAATAATAAACAGCGTTAATGACGTTTTTTTTTCTTTTCTTTTGGTGAACAAATCTGAAAGGGGGCGGGGTTAACTGATATTAATTGTCAGAGGGGGAAGGTGGAAAATATCATGGCTAGTTTTGTTTGAAAGGCATCAACAGAAAAACACACACAGAAAAAAGTGATGAGGTGAAGAAAGACACAATAAGTCTGCTGTCGTTTTAGATGTCACCAGCTACTTTGTATAGTCCTATATCTCTGATAGTAGAAAAAATTAATGAGTTAAAATACGCCTTTATTTTGATAGAGTTCAGATGGATGCCTCGCATGACTAATGAGTAGATCTCCTCCAAAAAATAACAGACTTCTAATTCACTCAAACCGCTTTCTAATAAAGAGGAAGCACTAATGTAACTCACCTCCTCAGTCGAGCTGCAGGGGGTTACATTTTAGGTCTCCTTTTCCTTTTTCCTCCTCTCTCTTAGATTCAAACCCTCTCTTAGTTAACACTAGAACAGCCACACCATCATTTGGTTTAATATGAGTGGAACAACTAAACCGCACAGACTTTATTTGATCAGTTAGTTGAACCTTTTATTAATATGTGCAAAGAGCTGCAAACTAATATTTAAACATTGCAAACAATAAATACACAATCCAAAATAAAAACACCTCTGCAAATGAAGTGGAAACGTTTGCTCTGGCAGTGCTTCGCATCAACATGTATATGAGGCACTTTTGAGACTTGATCTGTGCATAGGTGCATCTTTGATGTGCAGCTCAGAGATCCACAGTCCAGCACGTTTCTGTTTCTCTGACCGTCAGGCTGGCTGACCCGAGGTCACGTCAGAGCTTTATTTTTCATCTATATGTAACAGACAGTTGGTACCTCTCCTTCCACGCATTTCATACGACACAGCAGGCAGACTGCTGGTTGGTTGACCAGAGTTTTTCAATACCTTTCTGCATTAACACATCTCGAGAGGCGTAGGCGCCAAAAAGTGAATCCGAAGCCAAATGTAGCAGCTGCAGCACGGCACACAGAGCAAATATTTTCATGGGGTAGTATCAGAAATAAGACCTTTGAATATGTAGTCCCTTTAACTTCTTTCCTTCTATTAAACCATTCATTCATTTCAGACACTTTTAAAATGTAGGTGCTTTTCAAAGAAGGCGAAAGCTACCATAAAACTCTAGAAAATTCTCCAAATGACCTGCAGCAAAGAGATCTATAGATCTAATAGAAAGTGAAGTACAGATCAGTGCTCAGATCAGAGATTAGTTTTGATCAGGAACATAAATGTAGTTTGCATGAAACATGTCAACAGATTTGGTTGACATGAAAGCAGAACAGGCTGAACTGAAGTATCATTTGTTATTAGAGTGAGTCAAAGAAGTGGGTCAGTGAGAAATATCCATAAAAAGCATGATTTAGCACTAGCTGCAGCTCACAGTCGGCAACTCGTCAGTTGTGTTGATTATAATAAATGAGAATTTCCTCTTCAGACTCACAGCTCACAGAACTGTAAAGTTTCTGAGAAAAGTCCAGATTACAGTACTGTACTTCTAATACTGTCATCTTTGAACTGATATTACAGGAAAACCCTTAGAAGTGATGCAAATATTAGTTAAACAAGAATCAAAATGTAATTGAATTACATTCGGGGCGGGGGGTCGATAAGAAGTTTAAAAAGTCACATTTTTTAAAGTCCTATGTAAGTTAGTTCCAGCAGGTAACGGTATGGGACTTTTATTGGCTGAATCAGTTTTGGGTTAATTCTATAGGACTAGATTGAGCTACATGAAGAGAAGAACGATTTTTTTTTTTTTACTACAAACTCACAGAAAACCTGATATGCTGGCCGTTCAATCGTTGTTTCTACCTGACATCATTTACATTGGCCGTTATTAAAGGAGCATTAGCTGTTAGCAACACTCTCGAACTCTCCACTTTCTATTTCCAAACTTGCACTGTGAAGCCCAGTGTTGTTTGCATTGATAAGCAGCTCTGAAGACGCTCGGGTTTAATTGATGATGGCTTAGGCCTGGTGACATGGACCAGCCAAACATTTGGGCGAGTTGGGGAAGGTTGACTGTGATTCGGACACAATGTTGCCCACAGTGTACAGATAGAGGGCATGATTATCTGAGAAAATCCCCTTGGCCTTTCCTTTATCCTCAAACGTAGTGCTTGTCATCTGTGGAGTATGCAGAGTGACAGTGTTGTTGCCATAATGGTTACTTGAGACTTTTCCCCTCCTCTATTTATTGGTGAAAACTTAAAAAAGAAGTAGTAAGTTTAAAAGAAGTAACAAAGATGCCAGCTTGTGCTGAGAGCATGGGCCTGTTCCTGTATCTGGATCCATATTTGCTCACTTTATCCTCTCCAGCCTTGATGTGATGCTCTACGTAGAGATGCTTCCTCAAATGGGTTTTCGTTAGCAAATTGGAGCGACTTCAAGAACAAACTAAATGTCTCTGAGAAGCTGAGACTGGGCCTGCATACTTGTGTGGAACCTTCTTTAAATCTCAGTGATTCACTGAGATAGAAAACATCTTGAAAGAGTGAGTGATGAACGAAAGCAAATAAATTAAACAAACTTCATCCTTCATGCTGATAGGAAGGCAGCAGAGACTAAAAATAACCACTCATTGAAAGCAAACTATACAGAAGACCATCTCTGAGAGCACAACATATCAGAACGTGGAGCACATGGGCTAGAAGCAGCAGAAGACCACACTGGCTACCACTATTGTCAGCTAAGAACAGCAAACTGAGGAAACAGACTCACAAATATTAGACAATAAGAGATTGGAGAAATGTTTCCTGGTCTGAAGAGTGTCCATTTCTGCTGTGACATTCTGGGTCAGAGGCTAAACACAAGATTTCATGACTTCCAAAGTGAAAAAAGCATGCACTTTTTAACATCCTATCAAATATTGTAGATTATGATGTTAAAGAGTAAGTGTAAAGTATGCGCGTTAGTCCCCATAGGGAAATAGTTCCTCTGCATTTAACCCATTCACCCAGTGGGCAGCCACCAATGCAGCGCCCGGGGAGCAGTGTGTAGGGACGGTACCTTGCTCAGGGGTACCTCAGGGTAGCCGTTCAGTGGAGTCGAACCCCCGACCTTCTGATCATGGGGCCGCCACTCTACCTACTGAGCTATTCCTGCCCGTTAGAGTCTCAATGAAAGAAAAACAAAATATGCAGCCAGTATTTAATCCTAGAAATGTCGTTGGAAGAAAATGGATGGCACTGACTGAAACATTTACAACATATAAAAAGTTGACTTTATCAGTCTCCTACTCGAGCCTTCATCTGCCCCACTTACTCTGGGGGGAAAGCAAAAAAGGCGTACATTACATGTTAGTTCTTGCTTTACTTTTCTTTTTACTTTAAATGATGCAGAGGTTTGCTGACTCTTACCAAAACAGTCTACAATCTACAAGAACTAAAACAGTATAAAACATGCATCTAGCTTCCATGTTGAAAACTGCAAATGAGGTGGAAGTGTTTGAAATCTTTGTGAAAACCACCAGCATGTGGTTTGGCAAGACCAAGGTGGAAGAAATCCTCATCTGAAGCTTTGCTGAACATAAGGATTTCTCTCAGGTCATCATGATTTGGTCTTTATCCTGATCAAGTTCTAAATGTTGTGGGACAAAGATTTGTTTCTTGCTTTATAAATTATGTGTAGAGTTCTGTGGTCAACCAAGTCTTTAAATTTAAGAGTATTTAATAAAAACGCTAAAAAGTAGATTTGGTGGTTCTGTTGAAGTGGTTTTATTTATGATCCTAAGACTGTTATTTATCATCAGTTTATTAATGATAGAATTTGTACAACTCCCAAACAGTTTGGGTTTTGTTTTGCTCAGATTCAGTGTTAATTGATTATAAGTCTTCAATTTTTTAAATTCATTTTCTAGTTCATTCAGAAGTTGCTCCAAGTTACTTCCACAATAACGTTGTGTCATCTGCAAACAATATGACTTCTGTGTCTTTGCAGTTACTTCAAATTAAGACATGTCAACACAAACACCTTTACCCACATTTATCTCTCATGGTCCTGGTGCCATCTGTCTGCATTGACTTGATAATTAATCAGAGGTAGCAGGGTGTGATACAGGAACTCTAAAAGACACATTAGCGTAAATTTAAGGAATGTGGTGAATTTTCGGCCCTTTATTTTTCATCATTGGATTAAAAAAAATTGAATTCAATCGACTCTGGCTATTGTAAATACATTTTAGTCTATCCAAAAATATTAAGAGGTCAAGTCATGAAAATGTGTTTTATTTCATTTTGTTGTATCTTCCAGTATTTGTAAAAAATAATGAACATGAAGAATATTGTCTGCCCGGTGTTTGAGAAACTGTAAATAAAATATATGTTTCACCAGTTCAAAACTTTCTACATGTCTCAAATCCTTCTGTCAGAGACCTTAGACGTCTGTCTTTCCATGTGAACTTGAGCTACAATCCTCTATATTCACAATCAGAGTATGAGACCCCGTGTCAAGCTCGTATTGTCAGTCTACGTCTCACTAATACTCCTAATTTATTTATTTTTTTACAAATAACCGCTGCACATGTAAGATAATTCCACAGATACATAAACCAGCAATCATCTGGTAGAGAGAGAGAGTATGGGTGTGTTTCTTTGTCACAATTGTACTTGATGATGAGGGTGCGAAGCTCCAATAACGGCCCCCAGGAGCCAGAGGCAGACACAGATGGATCCAGAAGAACCGGGCCATCCAGCACCTCCAAGAGTAACAAAGACCTGAGGCCACACATCTCAGCGACATCCACCCGTCCATCCCAGCAGGAGAAGCTCCAGATGGGGCTCCCACAGATGAAGATGAGAATCCTGCATGAGTTTGTCTGAAAAGTACTTTGTGCAGGGGTCTGGGTCTGTCTGAGAGGTTTCCCTCCTCCTCACTGAGTTTGTTTTGCTGCTCTTTCTGGGAAAAAATAAAAACGTCCCTTTGTCGTCTCTTTTTCTTTATAAACTGGTGGTGTTGCCACAGTAGAGTGAGTTCTGGAGGGTCCATTGACGTCCAGTCGCAAAATTGCCCACAGCATGATGATAGGAGGCCTGATAATTTGGACCATTTGTGATCATCTCTAGGTGCTGGGTATACGACTCCCTGAGTGGGGGCTGTCCCTCTCCCTGAAACTGAACCACAGATACACTGTCAGTAAAACCAGAATACTTCTTTTAAATTATTGACGTTACATTTCATTAAATACAATCAATTCCCCAGATAATGACAGAAGCAGAAACAGGGCTTTTTAATAATAGGAGATACTTACATGAAGTGGGACGCCCTGATTCACATGCTGAGGATGTGACCTCCTCCTAAAGTTACTTCGTCTGTTTTGAAACCAAGTTTTTACCTAAAGATGGAAGAAAACAGAAAACATTTCATGAGTACAATGGACCCGAAATTCAATTTCTTAGATTCTAACAAGTTGAAAAACACTCACCTGTTTGTAGGTCAGTCTTGTCATCTCTGCCAGCTGTTTCATCTCTCTTGGCTCATAGTAATGTTTTGCATTAAAGTGATGGACAAGAATATTCAACTGTCTCTCTGTGAACACCACCCGGGCCTTTCCTTTAGGTTTCTCTGGAGCAGTGCTGGGATGGTGCAGAGTGGCAGTGATGTCGCCATCCTGGCTTCTTGGGACAGCAAAATCTTGTTTCTGCTCTGAGACTGAACTGGAAACAGCCTCAGAGGTATCAGTAGTTTTGTTGGTCATCTCCATTTGTAGAGCAGTCTCCGCCCATGTAGCGAGTTCTTCCAAGGAAAGACTCCCATCAGGACCGCTGCCTGACCTCCACGAGTCTGTCAGGGTAAAGAGACAAGAGGACAAGTAAGCACAAGTCTATATGGTCCACATGGGTCAGTTGCTGATATGTTTTGGCACAACTGACTTTGTAACAGAAAAAATAAACAAAGGTTCAATTGATGAGTCTTAAATCCCAAAAGGTCTCAAACTGAAGAAGTCATGAAACATTTCTTCCATTGAAAACATTACATCCAGGTGAACTGAATCAACCTTCAGGGATTTACTTACCTGATGACTGAGCATCAACACAATGAATCTTAAACACAAAAGTTTCCCACAAAGTAGAAAAAAAAGAAGTCGGATATTTGTAGATTCTTTAAAACCAAAAAGGATTTAAAGTGGACTCTGATCAGCTGTGGCGGGAGAAATGGTGACTTCTGCTATCAGGACTTACAACACAGAGTGAAAGAAAGTTTTTGCAAGTTGTCTTAGAGGTTAGCCAACTCTATTCATATCAGCTAACCAGTCAACAATGCTGAGTACATACCTGGAGAAAAGTGCATCCCATAATCTTCCATCTTTGAAATCCCAGTGATTAAAACAGGAAAGCTGGAATAAGTATCTCTGCTGAAAGAGCTCCAAACCAAGCAGGATAGTGCTATGTGTCGTAAGACTGACTTAAGAGCAATTGTCCTGGCCTTTTAAGGAGGCTTGTGGGTGTGGGCAGGAATGTGGGGGGTTGAGCTTCTTCTTTTGTGAGTCTTTTTACAAGCAGTCAGGCAGTTTCTACCAACTGGCATCATTTACATTTCTTTAAAATGCTGTTTCTCAGGTCTGAAAAAAGAAAGTACAGTTAGAAAGCAGCCATACAAATGAGCTTTACCAAATCCTTTCAGCTCACACTTTATAAAATATGAAACACTTAATGCCTAAAATTATTTTATCATTTTAATCACTGATACTTCAAGAAATGACAAAGTATGATCTCCAACCTGGGTACAGAATATCTACTCAAGCGGGCTTGAAGTGTGGGGTGAGGGGCTGATGACTCCTTGTAAATAAGTCTCTACAGTAAATTGGAACAAGATGGACTTGATGTATTTCTCAGAGTAACAAAGGTTTTCCTCAGCTGCAAAGTTTTTAGAAATCATGCCTGACTCAAATGGAAATCCACAAACTTTTATTAACATTTTAATGTAGGAACTGTTTTCTTTCTACCGAACTACACCCACCAGCTGTTTCAGAGTGCAGGAGGAAGCACACATCAGCCTGTGATGAGAGACTTGAGCTCAAAACAGGTCAAACTCTTCCTTTTGTTGGTGGGTGTGACATGACACAGTGAGATTTCTGAGTCTTTTTTAACAGTATTTAACAGAAGCAGTATTTCATTCTACCAGTGTCCTCATTGGAGGAAAAGTCATTGCAGATAAATGCGTTGCTGACTTTGAAAGAGTTATAACAACATATGTTCGAAGTGGACTTTATCAGTCAGCTACACATGGAGTCCTCTACCACACCACCCTCAGAAAACCACACTGATTCCTCTTCAGCCTCCTTTAATTGACCTAAACTGCCACACTGTTTTCACACATAAACATGTTAAAACTGCTCACAAGAATTATTTTGGTGAGGACATCACTGGCTCCCTCACTGGTGTGCTCATGTTTGAGCAGCACTTAGCAGCTAATTACTGAAATGAACTCACTCCATGTTTGCATCAATTAACACAGTATTAGATCACCCAAAGAACTTTCCACTCACATCGAGCATTTTTGCAAATGCATCCTCACGTTAATTTGACCTGCAGGCGTTCAGTTGCACCTCTGTGTAAACCCCCACAGCAGCTTGTTGAGGTCAAAACAAGGTTTTCACACTCGGACAAACCATTAAAAAATCTGACACTGAATATCACGATGACCGCTGACCACTCGTTTTGTCTTTATTAAAGGAAAAAGTTTTAAAGTGACAACTGAAATTAAATAAATTAAACTAACTCTGCATCTTTATTCATGTGTTTGAAATACATGATGGACTATATGATGTGAAAAATTCTCATTTTGTAAAGAAAACCAAAACTGATGAGTTGCTGACTATGAGCTGCAGCTGGTGTAAATCATGATTTTTATGGATATTTCTCACTGGTGAGTTGAGAACAGTTTAGCTTGTTCTGCTTTCATGTCAACTAGATCTGTGTTAGATGATTTTTATTTAACTTCCTGCTCTGGTTGTTTCAGACAAGCAACCAGTTTGATCTTTGAACCTATGTTTAATTTACTTTCTATTATCAGAAGATTTGTGCACATAGTTTATAATTTCAAATGTATCAGAGCAAATACAGCTGCTCTTTAAATATATTTTGCATGAAACCTGCATTATTTCAGTGAGTATTGAAACCTGATATGTATAAAAATGTTTTAAAATAAGCCAAATTATACCAATATTACATAAAAATAATGACTTACACCTCTAATTTAGATATTTGTGATCATGTGGAGAACATTACTGAGTTTATAAGGTAGCAAATGGTAGTTTCACCTCTACATTGTAAAAGTGTGAGAAGTGAAATTAAAACACCCACATAAGCCAAGGTCGACAAAAGCAAGGCTAACGATCCACATCAACGCCCGTCATAAACCCACAGACACATGCATCTGGCCTCCTCTGGCTCATTCAGAATTAGAGACGCACCCAGTTCAGCCAGTGACCACTAAACATACGCTAATGTATCGTTTAGAGTTCCTGTATCACACCCTGCTACCTCTGATTAATTATCAAGTCAATGCAGACAGTTGGCACCAGGGCCATGAGAGATAAATGAGGGTAAAGGTGTTTGTGTTAACATGTCTTGATTTGAAGTAATTTCAAAGACACAGAAGTCATAGTGTTTGCAGATGATACAAAGTTATTGTGGAGGTAACAACTTATGAAAGAACTGAAAAAAAGAATCTAAAAAATTGAACACTTGTTTTTTCTATAACCAATTAACACTGAATCTGAGCAAAACAAAACTCAAACTGTTTGGGAGTCGTACAAATTCTACCATTAAAAAACTGATGACAATTAACAGAATTAAAATAAAGTATCGCAAATAAAACTTATTGGGGTGATAATACATCACAAACTATTGTGGATACTCCACATTATGAATATATCAGTCACCTATAAAACACACACCCATGTTTTGAGCAAAAAAGAGTAATAAGGTTCCTAAATAAAACCACTTCAAAGGAATCACCAAATCCACTTTTTAGCCTTTTTATTAAATACTCTTAAATGTAAAGACTTGGTTGACCTCAGAACTCTACACATAATTTATAAAGCAAGAAACAAATCTTTGACCCAAAAGATTTAGAACTTGATCAGAACAAGACCTGAAAGGAATCCTTATGTTCAGCAAGCTGGTAGTAAGGACTAATGTAACATATCAAGTCTTTTTGACGTTGATAAATGGATGTGCTTTAAAAAGTCATGAAAAATGACTTAAACCCCCAAATTCTTGCCCACCTCCACAAAACTCTTCACAAGCTGACTCAGGAGTATTGTTCTTAAGTTACTCTAATGATGTTACTGGAGTTAAACACAGCTCTGGTTTACAATATGTGTAATAATTGATTATTAAACAGAATTGTTTGTGATTCTGTCATTATCTGGAGAATTGATTGTACTTAATGAAATGTAATGTCAATAATTTAAAAGGAGAAGTTTTCTGTTTTTACTGACAGTCCACCTGTCTGTGATTCAGTTTCAGGGAGCGGTACACTCAGCACCTGGAGATGAACTTAATCAGAAATGGTTCAAATTATCAGGCCCACTATCCTCATGCTGTGGGTAACTTTGCACCTGGACCTCAATGGACGTAAAGAACTCTGTGCTTCACAACACAAGTTTTGAAGGAGCAAGTGGAGAGCCTTACCAAAAGCTAATGTTCATTTAATCATAAATGTTATTATAATTAGTTTTACTGTTCTTGTCTTCGTGTAACTCAAGTTAACAGAGTCTCAGATTTGATCTCTTTCAGTCAATTTAAGGAATGTGGTGAATTTTCGGCCCTTTAGGGTGCGAAGCTGCAATAACGGCCCCCAGGAGCCAGAGGCAGACACAGATGGATCCAGAAGAACCGGGCCATCCAGCACCTCCAAGAGTAACAAAGACCTGAGGCCACACATCTCAGCGACATCCACCCGTCCATCCCAGCAGGAGAAGCTCCAGATGGGGCTCCCACAGATGAAGATGAGAATCCCGCATGAGTTTGTCTGAAAAGTACTTTGTGCAGGGGTCTGGGTCTGTCTGAGAGGTTTCCCTCCTCCTCACTGAGTTTGTTTTGCTGCTCTTTCTGGGAAAAAATAAAAACGTCCCTTTGTCGTCTCTTTTTCTTTATAAACTGGTGGTGTTGCCACAGTAGAGTATCTCTCGGTTTGTGAGCTCATCTAAAGGTAACCACTGAGCAAACTTTAATGTGAGTTCAGTTAATCTTGAGTTTAGCTCCTGAATGAGGTCTTCTGCTGCTCTCCTCGGTGTCTGTTAACAGATTAATTTGAACACGTTGAGAGAAAAGTGAGAGAGTGTTTGGAGAAAAACACCAACTAATCATTAGCTCAACACGCTGGGAGAAGTTGAGTGTTTGCTCGCAGAAAGTTGGACAATAAACTTTATCTTCCAGCTGCTGTGGATGAACACATCAGTGGAATTCAATTGTTAATTAATCAATTGATTATATTCATATCTGTGATTCCCAAAGAGAATAAGGACATAACAGGATGTGGGGAATATAGACCAACGTGAAATTGAAAACTATTGTGCTGATGAAAAGAAGCATAACATTTGGTTAGTTTGGGGTCAAAACAAATGAAAGAAAAAAATATTTTCTCCCAAAAGTTTGTTGGAGAATTCTTATTGTAAAAAGTGACAGTTATACAAACTGTAAAGGAGAATTAATTGGATGAGATTTTTGGAAAGTTCTTATCAAATCAATTAGTTGCCTCCACAAAGCAGGTGCAGACTTATTGTTAAAGAGTTGAATGTGGTTCAAATGGCACCTGACCTAGAAATATGTAAGATCTAATGTTCATAGAGTTTATATAACACCACATGGGCTCGTCCGGGAGTTGAACCCGGGACCTCTCACACCTGAAGCGAGAATTATTCCCGTAGACCAAAATGCAACACGGGAGAAGAATGCATGAAAGATTGTGTTGAAAGCTGACTGAATGTCCTGCAGCTGTATGTGAGGCATTCAGGGAACACTGCTCATTTAGAAATCTGTTTCAAAAGTGTTACAAATGCACACAGTATGATCCACAAGTGCAAACTAAGATTTTAAAAAGTCTTCATCTTCAGTGAATGTTGTGTAACTTTGGAGGACTCACAAGCGTGCGCTTCAATCCGAACACAAAAACAAAACAATGTGACCACACGTAAAACTGTTTGACAAATTCCATAAAACATTCACGCTCCAGTGGATGCATCAGAAAGCAACTTGGAATTAGTATCTTGGCCAAGGATATGTGGCTTGCAGACTGGAGCAGCCAGGGATCAAACCACAAAGCTTCTGATCAGAAGGTGACTTGTGCTAAATCTTGAGCAACAGCCACACTGGGATGAGCCAGTTTAGACATCCAAGATAAAATGTCACATTGGTTAATTACAGAGTTAGGGATTGTTACATGGAAGACAAAAGAAATGTTCCTGTCTCGTGTGTCTTTGTTATTCAGAGATTTCATGGCTTCATGGTGCAGATGAATGACTTTTTGCACCAACCAGGCCGAGTTTATCTGCAAAGCAACACAAGTTATTGTGAGGTTCATCAATCAACCAGTAAAAGATTTAACCTCATTCAGTGGGAACAAGTATCTATCTATACTTCTCCTATGAAAAACCTTCTAAAGCTGTCTATAATTTTACCTCCAAAGTTCATCAGCAAACAGTTTGAATGCCTGTAATTATCAGGTTGTACTCAAACCCATTAATTAAACCTGAAAACTGTGCTGTGGCTCAATACCCAAGTACCCTCCTGGGAAATTATGGCTAATGTCACACTTGGATCTGATGATAGAGAAGTGAGTCAGTGTAACCTTTATTAAATCAGGAAAAACAACACATTCTTATATGCTGTGGCGGCCTGCAGAAAGCAAAACCTCTTAAAGA
Organism: Perissodus microlepis; assembly: GCF_051167445.1. Taxonomy (NCBI): domain Eukaryota; kingdom Metazoa; phylum Chordata; class Actinopteri; order Cichliformes; family Cichlidae; genus Perissodus; species Perissodus microlepis. The sequence continues at coordinate 11,557,068 of NC_140469.1, read as the reverse complement.
AATGGAGCTAATGGTAAGCTGAAGACATCTGATGTTTATGTTAATGAATAAAACACACTGAAACATTTTGTCGTAGTTTTTATTGTTTATTAAAATACTTTTAAATCTCTAGTTTTAGCTCACAAAGAGTGAGACTCAATTAGTTTTTTTCTTTCATGAGAAACAGTTTAAGCCATAAAAAAGGAATGATGACATTTAGGATATTAACCATCTAGTCCAGCAGGTGGCGGTAATGCACCTTAAAACTTTAACCGCCAAAGAAAAACCCAAAAGAAGAAGAAGAAGCCACACAGTTCCCGCTTGATTGCGTTTGTGTTTTAGTTTATTGTTCTGGCTCATCTAAAGAGAAGCACTAAGGTAACTTTGATGTGAGTTCAGTCAATCTTGAGTTTAGCTCCTGAGTGGAGTTTTCTGTTGCTCTCCTCGGTCTCTGTTGTCAGTTATTTGTGAACCCTGTGAAAGAAAAAGCCTCTACATCAAGTCAAGCTGCTATAAACTAATTTACAAGAAAATATCAACAAATGCTAATGAAACACAGAGAAGAAAACAGTGGTAATATTAGAAAAAATCTTTAAAATGAGCTAAGCTTCTATTATTTTTTGGTTTGTTACTAAGCGCTAGTTAGCATCTCTGTGGCACCTGCACAGTTTTTGAATGCAGCTAGCTAACCAAGCTAGCTAGCGCCACCCTTCATCCATTTAAGGTAACTTAAATTCCGACATGTTGGCATTAAAAGCGCTATAATAAAATACATTTATGAGAAATATAAAAATAAATGTATTCCAGGCTTAAACACAGCTGTCTTTGTCTTATCAGTGCAAAGTTGTGTCAGCCCACAGGGCATTTGACTGTAAAAACTGGCCTCATTGTGAGAGGCCTGTTATTAGAATCATTTCAAAGATTATTTGATATATACTGATCAGTATTCAGCGAGTGAGTCTGCTTAACTGTTAGCAAAATAATAATGATAGGCCAGAGATACCAGAGATGCATTTTTAAAACAAATACAGCCTCGGCCCCTAAGAGGGGATCTGTGCTCTAATTTTATCACATTTAAAAGTACTGCTGATTTTTTTAAGCTCCATAATTTTTTGGAGGGTGAGATAATTTTCATGTTTGCAAACAAAACTGAAATGGAGGAACAAAGATAAATAGAATAGAATACAATAGAATAGTTTTTTTTATTTTCATTGTACATATTTAACTAAATTCTGGGTGCTCCATACCAACTGTGCTTGGAAAACATTATAAATAGTAAGACAGCTAGAATAAATGACAGAGAGGAGGAGTAAATACAAAGAGGAGGAAGGCACACATTAGAGGACAGGTTTCAGAATGCTTGAAAAGTAGTGCAGTGGACTTGATCCATGTATAGAATCCAACTGTGAGTGGACTGAGTGATGAGGGTTATTCAGATCATGGCTCAGATTTCTACACCCACTCAGACAGGATAATCTTGTACGGCACACCTGATCATTTCTCACGGCACACGTATGTGCCACGGCACAGTGGTTTGGAAACACTGTACTAGTTTTTGCATCTCCATTGATTGTTTTGTGTTTGTTTTTGGCCAGGGCATTCTTTAAACAGGAATTGCTCTCCTGGTACTGGTGTGCCATACTGCTAAATTTGGTATCGGTGCTCAAACCTTTTGTTTTATTTCAACCAAGTTGCCCACCCAGGGAAGCTAGATATTTGTTCTTTGTGTTCTCAAATGAACATATGAGACACTTTGACTCTTCAGTGCAGTGTGGGGTCTAACAAAGATCTGTTTTGTGTCCCAGCTGATCAGCAGGAGGAGAAGAGTCTGACGGAGCAGCAGAGAAACAACAACTACTTGGACTCAGCTCAGCCACTGCAGAGAAAACAATGAGCTCAACACAGAAGGTGGCAGAAACTAGTGTCAAGAAATACTCCATTAAAAGCTGAAGTACCGATATATGTTTTATGCTAAACTAACTGAACCTTGTGCTATATTAATGTAATGTAATAATAATGTAATAATACAATGCAGTAAACAGTAAACTTACCTGCTTATCCTGCACTAACCTGCAGAGGATTTTTACAGCAGTCTTTAAATCACACTGTGAGACAAAATGCACATAAAGAGTTTTGTGTTTGCTGATGTTTGTTGAGCTGATAGAAACGCTGCATTTGACATTACCTGCCACATAAAAAATATTACTCCATTTTTTCTTTGTTGTCTTTGTATTGCTAGATGTTGAAATACCGCGACTGCACCTTATCAGCACCTGCAGTCGTTCAGGTTTTGTGCCAAAAAACATAAACACCGGCCCAATTTAACCCCTGACTAAAGCACACAGTTTTGCCTCTTTCATCTCTCATGATTAGTACATGATCATGATTGGATTTCACATGTTACTGTTTAGGCTCAAATCGATTTGATCTTTGATACCTGCAGTGATGAAATAACTCCCCTCAAATGCCTTAAACCAGAAGTAACAAGCCTGTTTTGAAAATGTAAGGAGTAGAAAAGTAGAGAGTAAAAGTAAAAAAAAAACCCTCAGGTTACAATCAGACTCTGATATCATCCTTCACTGAACCAAGCTAGTAACTGTTACATTTGATTCATTATCATTGAATAAATTAGACAATTACAGAAATATATAATAAGAATCAGTAAAAGGAAATATAAAAAAAGTACGGACCTGGTAAACATTTATTACTATTCTGAGTGTGTTAGCATTAATATTTGTGTACAAGCAGGAGGGATGGGCATGATTTTAGAGTGTTTACAGTCATTAATTATGTTTAACACCAGGTTGGATGTAATGTGTTACTACTACCAGTAGGTGGGGATAAGAGACCTTTAAGGTGTTTGGTGCCACACTCCACCTTCAGGTTTAAAACTAGTGTTAATGGAGGGAGTTTGAAGCTTCAGTTTGTTCAATGAATGCATTTCACTCACTGCCTCTGTTTGTATCTCTGTCACTGCAGGACCAACATGGACTGAGAAGTCAGCGCTCTCAGGAGGCCGACAAACCTCACAGAAGAAAGAGAGAGAAAAAATACACCTGTGACGAGTGTGGGAATGGTTTTACTTTGAAGTCTAAACTAAAACAACATCAGCTCATCCACACTGGAGAGAGACCGTTCCGCTGTGACTTGTGTGGAAAGTCCTTTCCCTGGAAGAAAGCCCTAAAAAGACACCAAGTCATCCACAGTGGAGTTAAAGCGTACAGCTGTGATCAGTGCGGCAGAGCTTTTACTCGAAGTAGCCACTTACAGAGTCATCTAGTTACCCACTCTGGAATTAAGGCATACAGCTGTGACATCTGTGGAAAAACCTTCAGCCAGCTACGGAGCCGAAATATACACCTACGCATTCACACCGGAGAAGATGTGTACTGGTGTGATCAGTGTGGCAAATACTTTACAACAGATGCACACTTACAATGCCACATGTTTACCCACACTGAGGAGAAACCTTATCAATGTGACCTGTGTGAGAAGACTTTTAAAACTCCACAGTACCTGAGACAACACCAACAGATCCACACCAGAAAGAGACTCTACAAGTGCAGTTACTGTGAGGTATGTATTTTTATTTTTATCTTGTAAGTTCAGTCTGACTGTTTGGAACAAGTCTGCTCATTAAATTGTGTTAGCATGTTAGCACTTCTACTGCACCGAAGAGTAGCTCTGAGCCATTATTCAAGTTTTAATTTCAGTTATAATTTTTTTCACACAATCATAAGAAAAACTAAAAGTTCTGAAAACTGATATGATGCTGTTATTGTATCTTCAGGCAGCTTCGTGGTATATCATGGTGTTATTATTTCTGTATAAATGGCCTTTGGTTTACACCAGCGTATTCCTCTGTCAGGTGTACATGGAATAATAATAATAAAACTTAAATTAAGTGCAAAGCCAAACCATTCAGTAATCTTCTCATATGGTTAACAAAGTTGTATCGTTACGTAATGTTTCGTAGTATTGTAGCTGTAGTATCATTGCTTTCATATAGCTTTAGTACTTTTAGTGTTAAAATACCCATTTAATGCTATAATTGCAGTGTCATTGGGGGTAATAGTGTTTTTTGTGTCCCAGTCAGCTGAGTGTTATAACTGCACAACTACAGTGTTATTAATGCAGTATTAAATTAGTATTATTGCAGTGTTACAGTAGTTTAGCACTATGTGGATACCCTAAAAACATCAGTGTTTTAGTACTTAAGTTTAAGTCAGATGTTACTATAATATTAAATAAGTATTACTGTAGTATTATGGTGGTAGTATTGTAGTTATTGTAGCCCAGTAAACTGAGTGTGTTAATTGAAACAATTAAAATATGATTGGACGTCTGCAGAGATGCTCTTTATTTCAGGCCACGTTCAGGATAAAAGTGTTGAAGGACTGACTTACACTGTCTTTGTGTCTTTGTTTAGAAGCAGAGCGACACAGATGGATCCACTTCTCAACCCTGTCATCGCTGTGGTGGTGGGAAAGACTTTCGTTGTGACATCTGTGGAAAAACTTTCAGTCAGCAAGCCGGCCTAAAAATACATCAACGTAAACACACTGGAGACAAACTGAAATACTGCAAAGAATGTGGGAGAAGCTTCCCCACATCAACTGAGTTAAAACAACACGAACTCTGTCACAGTGGTGTCAAAAAGCACCTCTGTGATCAGTGTGGGTCATCCTTCACCACTGCAAGTAACCTTAAAAAACACAAACGAGTCCACACAGGAGAGAAACCATACAAGTGCAGACACTGTGACAAAAGCGTCTCACGTTCAGATAATTGTAACGAGCATGAACGTACACACATGGAAGGAAACTACAGCTGTGAGCAGTGTGACAAGAGCTTCAAAAATCTCAGTTCATACTCTGCACACAAACGATCCCACGTTACTAATAAACTCTTTCACTGTTACCAATGTGCCAAAACATTCACTTCATTATCTGCTCTGTGCAAACATCAGCGTGATCACGCAGGGCTGAAATCGTTCCCATCACAGGATCAGAGTGAATCTGAAGAGAGAGAAACATCCTCTTCTGGTTTCAGGGCCCAACTTAAAACCCTTGAGATCAGGCTCCACAGAGTTCAGATAGACTCTGCTGTAAAGATCTAATGAGGCAGCTATGAATGAAAATGTTCCCGTAGTTCCATTTTAATCTTTGTAAACTGTTCTTCTGTAGTGTTTGTGTTCAGTGGTTACCTTTTTTTTCAGTGATTTCCGTTTTCTTTCTCAAAAGTTCAATGAAAAATCAGTTCCCTGTTCTTAAGTTTTTATTGAATTTATTTTGTTAAATAAAGTTAAATGAAGTTAAAAAATGTTAAATAAAGAAAAAGTTTAATGACAAAGATTTTGAGCCATGATGTCATTTCCTGTATTTCAGAGTAAAGACTGAAGTGACAAATGGAAACATAGTAAATTCTGATCAGGTCAAGAGGTCACACGAAAAGTGGTTATCAGGTTATTAAGTTATTAAGTCAACTCAGGGTTTCCAAATCTACCTATGATGTAGTTAGACTGGGTGTTGGTGTTGCAGCATATGACAAAACAATGAAATACTGTGTGATCGAGAGACCTTTGACCTTATCCTGCCAATACTCCTTGTAGGTGAGGATACTCCTTATTCTTTGTCAGTAAACAAACAAAAAAGGATGTTTGTCTTTTCTTTAGATCAGACACAACCTGCTTAAGTCTAATTACACTCACGTCAAAGTTAATACAAAAGCAATTCTTTGACGTATTAAAAGTCTAAAGCTTACATGTATCAAGTTTAGTCTTTAGAAAAAGTGACCTGTGAACAGCCTAGAGACACCAAATAAATGAGACCCAGTGTTAGATTTTTTTACTCTACACATCATCCCTGTGTTGTGTGACATTAGTACGCCATCTTCTTTACCTTAGCTTCCTCCTGCGTAAGTACAGAAGAACGGCATTTCAGAAGAGAGTCATCTTCAAGCTGTGCAACAATAAATTCCTCTCTAGAAGCGGGCAGTTTTATGTCTGCATTAGGAAGGGAAAACATCTTTCTAGACTCATCATTAAGCATAGCTTCTGGTCTAACACTATCGGGTGCTTCTTTCATAACGAGGAAAGAGTCAGACAAATCAAAGTCATTCTTCTTGGATTGAGATCTAGTTACCACACAAGCAGGAAAAATGTTAGCATATTCTTGCTGTTTAACTTCTAAGCGTGTTTCAGGCTTATCCAGCATCTCAGGCACAGGCATCACTTTTCCACCTGCTAAATCATTCCCGAGGATGAAATCAACCCCTTTTATGGGCAGCGAGGGGAGGACAGCGACCTTACCAACTCCACTAAAAACAGGAAGTGAGCATTGTGCAAAGGTGCAGACACAAAAGTCATTCCGATACCCTGGACCACAACACTTGACTGACAGGATGACTCAACAGACAAAGGCAAAATACCCTCTCGAATGATAGACTGCAAACCACCCGTGTCTCTCAGTATTGTTACAGACTGGTCGTCAACAGTATCACCTGTTAAAGAAACACAACCCTGTGTGATAAAAGGATCTATTTCACTCTGAGATGTTTGGGTTCTGGGAGGCGACACGTTTTTAATCAAACCCACGCCCTTGGGTTGGTGGTGTGTCTTATTTTTTAGTGCAAGGCAATCAGCAATGACATGACCTTTTTTGTGGCAATAGAAGCATTCATGTACCTCACGAGAAAGAAATGGTTGCTTAGCTCTGGCTTTAGGCTGACCACAATCAGTGGTCTGCCTTTTATAACTTAAATCGGATATTATTGTTGTAAACTGCCCTAGAGCTCCCTCTAGTGGCTGCTTTGTAATATGGGTTCGGTTACTTTGGGAAAGAAAAAAATGAGAACGTGAAGAAGAAATAAAAGATGGCGGAAAGTGATACCGTAATGTTATTGTTCTAAGCTGATACGGACCTTAAAATGTTGTTGCCTTGGACAAGATATGTCTGTAAGTATGAGTGTCGATAAAATAATTATTATCTTTTGTTTTGTGTAAAAATGGTACGATAATTTGTACATTTGAAAGTTTTATCTTGTTAGCTTGCAGTAAGAGTGTAACAAGCTAGTTTACAATGTTAGTTAGCTAATACAGTATTTTGTACTTTCAGTTTTACGATGGTCAAAGAGAAGGCAATGGTTAGAGGCCATTCTTCAATAAATCAGCGCAAAAAGGAAAATAAGTCTGGTTTTTGGAGCATCGTTATCTCGCTGTCTAGCTGGTGAAACTAAGAGACTCAGGGCGAGGACAGCATAGTAAAAAGACATTAGCGCAGCGGGCAAAACCACGAGGAGCTATTTTCAGCACATCAGTTATGAGTCTACGGTCAGGAAAGCAATATCAACTGGATCTTCCAGAAGAGGAAGAAACACCAGACCAAAGAGAAACAAAACAAGTGCACAATGCAGAGGATATGGAGAACAAGGATAATGCAAGCAACGCAGACACACAGGCGGAGTCTAGACGCTCGCGTACATCCAAGCGTTCATCCACAAGTTCTGCAGCACTTAAAGCACGAGCAAAAGCAGAGGCTGCACGTGCACAGCTGGCGTATTCAGAAAGAGAAGCAGCTATAATGAAACAAAAAACTGAACTTGAGGCTAATTTACATGTTTTGAGCTGTCAAAAGGCTGTTGCAGTTGCAGAAGCAGAGGTTGCAGTTTATGAAGAAGAGGAGGAGGGACTCTCAAAAAGTGAACTGCGCTATCCATTGGTGGGACCACCCGCCAGTCCAAAACAACGCACAGCAGAGTATGTACAAAAACACTCAGATATTTGCCTTGAAGGATTCAAATTAAAAGTAGATCCACTTGCCTGTCACAAAGCTGCACGTGAACAATGCGAAATGGCTATGAATGCAGATATAGACAATGACGGCTCACACAGTGCTCAAAAGGCTAATGTTAAAGTGGAACTCCAAACACAACAGAGAGAGAGACTGGATTCCCCCAAACCTTATCCGTACAACACTCTTCAAACATCAACAGAGACACAGGGTGTCCAGGATATTACAAGGTACCTGACACGGAGGGAAATGTTAAGTACTGGACTTTTGCAGTTTGATGACCGCCCAGAAAACTTCTGGGCGTGGAAGGCGTCATTTCAAAGTGCTATTAAAGACTTGCATGTTACAGCTCAAGAGGAGCTAGATTTAATGGTCAAATGGCTTGGAGTTGAGTCTGGTCACCAGGCCAAAAGAATCCGATCAGTCCATGTCTTTAATCCAGCTGCAGCTCTCAACCTTGTGTGGCAAAGACTCGAGGAATGTTATGGATCTCCAGAAGTGGTAGAAAATGCACTGTTAAAAAAAGATTGAACAGTTTCCCAAACTAAACAACAGAGACCACAAACAGTTAAGAGAGCTGGGTGACGTTCTGCAGGAAATAGAATGTGCAAAAGATGGAGGATACCTACCAGGCCTCTCATATTTGGACACAGCTCGCGGAGTCAACCCCATTGTGGAAAAGTTACCATATGGACTGCAGGAAAAATGGATTGCAACAGGAGCAAAGTACAAAGAAGAACATAAAGTTGTTTTCCCCCCTTTCAGTGTCAATTCAAAGTTTGTAAGACAACAAGCCAAAATAAGAAACGACCCAAGCTTTGTCATCACACCTCCTGCCGACACAAGCTTCAAGAAGGAGAAAAGCTTCAGAGGCAGTAACAGGCAAGTGATTAGTGTACACAAAACGGACATTCCTACAGACACTAGTTCACCTCAAAATAGTTACAGCAAGCCTATAGAAAGCCCTGATGTATTGGGCATACCTTGCCCAATACATAAGAAGCCTCACCCTCTTAAAAGGTGCAAGAGTTTTAGAGCAAAGCCCATAGATGAGCGCAAGTCATTTTTAAAAGAGAACAGAATCTGTTTTAAATGCTGTGGCTCTACTCAACATTTAGCAAGGGACTGCAGGGCTCAAATAAAATGCATGGACTGTGGTAGCGACAGGCATTTAGCAGTGCTACATCCAGGTCCACCCCCTGCTCCAGCTGAGAGCTCTGGAGCTGATAAAGATGATGGCGGTGGAGACACAGGATAGTGCAAATGCCTCAGTTGTTTCCAAATGCACAGAAGTCTGTGGTGATGCAGATAGCCCACATTCATGCTCAAAAATAAGTCCTGTGTTAGTCTATCCAGAAGGCGAAAAAGAACAGGCTAGAAAGATGTATGCAGTGCTTGATGAACAAAGTAACAAGTCACTAGCTAAGTCTCAGTTTTTTGAGCTCTTTAATATTAAGACACGCTCAGAGACTTACAAGTTCAGAACATGCTCAGGACTGTCAGATAATGTTGGCAGAACAGCAGTAAACTTCATGATTGAGTCAATGGATGGTAAAGTAAAGCTCCCACTCCCAAACCTGATTGAATGTGACATGATTCCAGACGACAGGAGAGAGATTCCCTCTCCACAAGTGGCCATTAAGTTCCCACACTTACAGAAGATAGCTGAAAAAGTACCTCCTGTAGAAGAACAAGTACCTATTCTGTTGCTTTTGGGAAGAGACATTATACAGGTACACAAAGTCAGAGAGAGAATCAATGGGCCACACAATACACCTTATGCGCAGCGTTTGGATTTAGGCTGGGTTATAGTTGGAGAAGCCTGCATGGGGAAGACGCATAAGCCCCCTAGTGTGAGTGTTCTCAAAACACATATTCTTCAGAATGGCCGTGCTTCTTACCTCTGCCCATGTCCTAACACGTTTCAAATCAAAGACCAGTTAAACACCACACCTAACCCCAAAAAGGACAGGGGAAACACAAACACCAATCAACTGGGAAAAACTGTTTTTGACAGGACAAAAGATGATGACAAACCAGCACTGTCAGTAGAGGACAAAGACTTCATTGACATCATGGAGAAGGAGGTGTATCAAAATGAATGTAACAGCTGGGTGGCGCCTTTGCCATTCCGCTCTCCAAGACCAGAGCTTCCGAGTAACAGAGAGCAAGCATTCAAGCGCCTCCAATCTCTCAGAAAGACATTGGACCGGAACCCTGAAATGAAAAGACAATATATCGAATTCATTCGAAACATGCTGGACAATGACCATGCAGAAGTCGCTTCACCTTTGGACTCAAACAAAGAACACTGGTACTTGCCATCCTTCGGTGTGTACCACCCACAAAAACCTAATCAGCTGAGAGTAGTCTTTGACTCAAGTGCAGAATTTGAAGGACAGTCCCTTAACAAAGTCTTATTGAGTGGACCCGACCTAAATAACACACTACTGGGTGTCCTTATGCGTTTTAGGAAAGAGCCTGTAGCATTTTCAGCTGATGTGCAACAAATGTTTTATTGTTTTGAAGTGAGAGAGGATCATAGCACCAAAGCAATATTAGTCCCCAAACTTACCTAGTCCACTTTACTCTCACCACAACCATCAAACAAAAGAAATACAGCAGAGGCGCTTTACACATGTGGCAAACAATTCGAAGGAGGGAAGAGAGCCACGCCCAGCCACAGGTAAGTCTCCTCATCAAGGTGTGCCCTCCGGGTTTGTCCAATCAGGGTCTCTCTCCTCTAATTAGTTGGAGATCCCCAAATTGACATCAGCCTGTAATCGCGTACCTAAGGGAATGGCAAACAAAAGGAGAGGGAAAGAAAACATGCAGCCTGCAGACACGTAACAAACATATTTGGAGAAGAAAGTCAAACTATGATATCTTGTGTTACTTCATCTTATAGTGATATCTTCATCTTAAGAATGGACAGGTGTCCGTTTGTCTGTCTGCAGCAAGAAGCTGAGAAAACCTGGGCAGAAACAAGATTTTGAAAAGACTAGAATGATTCTTCAAAACGTATGTATTTTTCCCCTAACTTCTTCATTTTTTTTGCATCACTTTCAACTTTTCAACAGAAAATACCTGCTGATGTTTTTATGAGATTGACCATAAGCACAGTTTTCATTGACTGCGATAGCCAACTGTGGTAACATTTTGGGAGTAATGTAAAGGCTGGATGCACAGATGAATTGAAAGGTGAGAAGCTTTACGAGAGCTCTTTCTGAGATAAGAAGAGAGAGAGATTGCTTTACTCTGGTTACATTTAGTTTTTTTTAATTTTTTGCAAGAACTTCTAGAAGAGGATGGAGGCTGTAGTAGGAGCAAGAGGAGTTTATCCGAGTGGGCAGACAGTATTACAGTGAATGCAAAGTGTGAAGGTGGAGCTGAGGGGTGGTGCCTCAGCAATTTGTGTCCTGCAGATGATTTTGTCACTAATGAATTCATTTAAAAGTTTTATTTACAGATTATTTAAAGCTTATTTACACAGACTCAGTAACTGTTCTCATTTCTTTCACTGTTTCTCCGAGCTGTTCAGCTCAGCACTCGGGTTCTTTCGTAGTATCCACATTAAATTCAGGAGGACACTCTTCAACTCCGTAACTCACGTCCACGTGAAGGCGGCCGTCTTCATCAGTAGACATAATCATTGTGGGACGGTTCAGTCTCTCCCATAGCTTCTTCTTTATGAGGCGTCCCAGCTCCAAACTGTATGGACGGAGCTGTCCGTTCTCGTCTCTGTGAGGAACGGAAGAAACAGCAAGTTTTAAGCCATTTTTTTTGTCGGGCGGGGGACAAAAGAGGTTTGATCCACACTGACCTCAGCATATCATCGACCACTTCATGGTACACCTGCTGGTACTCTTCTACTGAGCGGTTGTGGATCTGTAGAGGGCTGTCTGGCCGAGGTGCAACAGTAGAGGGTCGAAGATTGTGGGCTGTATTTGAGACCGGAGGCAGCTCAGCATCAGGGATGGTGGCTGATGGTCTTGTGAACGTGTCGTCTGCATCTGAGGTAGAGGCCTGAGGAGTGGAAGACATATAGCTATCATTTATTTGTTATCAATTTAGCACCACTGCAGAAAGTCTAGGACAGACAGACAACCTTGGTTTTCCTCCTTTTCTGGGGAAGGATGACTGCACTTGGAGAGCGCTGGCGTTTCACTTGAGTGTGCTGTAAGTGGAAACAAGCAGTAAGAAACAAGAACATCCTTAAGAACATCCTTTAACAATCCTACAAGAGACAAATTTCCATCAGATACATTGACCACTCTCACAGGAAATGACCCTCAAAAATTGCCAAATCTTAAGATGTAAGAAGAGATTTAAAACATGAGTAGCAACAGAGCACAGCTGCAAATAAAGATTTGATGGAAAGTAAACAAGTGTTGTAAATGAATCAAACAAGCAGAGTAGCATCATTTCTAATATATTCACGTATTTTATCGTTTAACATTTGAGAATCAGATGTGTAACCTGCTCATCCTTGAAACACTGACACGGTCTACAGGCTCCAGGCTTTCTCCTCCTCTCTGATAGCCGTGCAGAGACTCTCTTTGCTGTGAGGCTGTCTTGGACTTCAGCAGCACACTGCAAAATTTCATACACATCAGAAAAAAGCCTTTCTAACACAGCATATGTAATAATGTCAGTTTTAACAAATTTCCTGCAACTAAATTGGATTTTCTGGAAGACTGAACACCACAGTGTTTTCCTGCCACCTACAGTTTACATGCAAACAGCAGTTAAGTGAAACTTTAGCTAAATACATAATATCAAGTTATAGTATCTCAGATTCACTGGGTTGACTTGTTTAAAACAATAAGATCCAACTGATTGGAAAGGTTTAATTACAACAGATGCAGAAAAACATTTATGCATGCATTTGCATTTGTTTTGAATTAGACTAAGTTTAGGCAACTTTGAGTGCTACCGATTGTGCTACCGAATGCACGTCGATTCACACTCTCAGGTAAATTGTAAATAAAGTAAATTGAGTAAATTGACCTTGAAAAGACTTCATTGGTTATATATTTACAATAAATACTGTTTTGTTTTTTAAGATATGAGAAAATCTTAAATCTAAACTTTCAGGCCTACAAAAATCTCAGAGGTGAAACACACCGAAAACAAATCAAATCTCACATTTTCCATGATGGAAGTCGCTTTCTTCTGGCTCTGGGAATTTTTAGTCCTCATCAGGATGAAAATATTCTTCAATAAAACTGATAGTTTGCTAGAAATCGCTGTGTCAAAAGTGTCAAAAAGGATCTTGAGCATCAGAATGTTTGTTTAGGTTTAAATGATGAATAGACAGAAATGAGGCATCTGCAGGGGAACCATGGCAACTGTGGAACCCTGGGTATCCATGTAGTGCACAGCTGTTTTTTGTAAACAACTTGGTGTTTTGACACATCTCACTTGTGTGACTGTCTCTGACACAGTCTGACTGCATCCTCACTCACAGTGCCTGCTTTAACTGTGCTCTCAGTCTTTCTATGAAAAGCTGACTGTATTTGTGCATGCGCTTGTAGAGCCTTAAAACAACCAGCCCAACAGAGTGTGGATTAAATAAGAAGAAAGCAAAAAGATACAGCCATGCAGAAATTAAAGGCTCTTTCTGCACATTAGCACACATTTTGAAAATGGATTAAGTTTTAATAGAGTAGAAATCAACAACAAACACATCTACAAACATCACAAAACTCCTCATCACATCTGTTGCACATCAAAAGCTCCTAATTTAATCTAGTGTCGTAGATTAGGGAGCGTTACCTAGAGGTTCATGTCACTGTACAGCATGTTTACCTTTGACTGCTCCATAATTCAGACTCTTCATTTTGTGCACATGGCACAGCAGCGGTATCTTCATTCATGAGTATATTTAGATCTGGTGACAAAGCTGCATCTTAGTGATAATTTCCCCTAGGGATCAATAAAGTATTCTGATTCTGATGGTAATAACTGGCTGCGGTTTCTTCATATTAGACAGTTTTGCTGTTATACACAGATCAATAAAGAGAAAACATTTGGAGGTCAGCATTTTCAAGATGTGGCCAGCTCCACAAAGCTGATCTCAGCACCTGAGATCAGCTTTTTAAAGCACAACTGTTTTCGGGCCTCTTTATGTTTCAAAAGTGCGAAATGCACAGAGCTCCACCTCTATGTTGACTTTTGACTTACCGTCCAGATGTTTCAAAATCAGCATGTATAGACTTCTGTGTGTCACTTAAAGTTATTTTCTAAAATAGAGGATAAGTATCTAATGAATATGTAATGTGTTCTCTGTTCATGCGATTGCAAATCTAATTGATCAGCTGCAAACATATTTCATAATCAGGCAACCCTGTTGAGCTGCTGGTTCAAAGTACAGATCCATCCATTCTCTTCCATTTATCCTTTTCAGGGTCGCAGGGGGCTTGAGCCTATCCCAGCTGTCTGAGGGCAAGAGTCAGGGTACACCCTGGACAGGTCACCAGTCTGTCACAGGGCAAACACCATTTGCACACACATTCACACCTATGGGCAAGTTACCAATTAACTTAAACCCAATAACTGCATGTCTTTGGACTGTGGGAGGAAGCCACAGTCCCCAGAGAGAACCCATGCAAACACAGGGAGAACATGCAAACGTGCACACAGAAATAGCCTGGCCTGATGATGGAATTGAACTCAGGACCTTCTTGCTATGAGACTGAATTTCAATCATCGCTCCAATCATAGAATTGCTGGCTGGATGGATGGATGGATGGATGGATGATGGATGGATGGATGGATGTGGGTGGGGGCTCTCCTTACATTTAATGACAGAAGCCATTAACATGAGCAGCTGCAGCCAAACAGCAGTGTATGATGTAAAAGCATTACATAGCACTAACAGCACTAAACAGTTCACTGTAAAACAGAAAGCGTAACTTTGAGCTGACTTTATTACCCAGCAGTCCATGTAATGTTCTTAGATTCACTGCACAGAATCTGTGGTTCAGCCAAACGCAATCATTCAACAACAGAACAAATATAGGCATCAATTCTTGTATATTTTTTTAAGTTTAACTGCATTGATTCCATGCTATTAGACAAAACTTTTACTTAATTACGCAAACAATCAAGATTACTAGGATCATTATACTACTGTCATTTAGTCTATGTATCAGTTCTCAGTCAATGGGAAAACAACTAATCCAGTTCTATCTTATCCTGTTGGTATAATACAGACATGAAACTTTGACAGTGAATGGTTTACATATTAAGTGTCATGCATATGATGTAACATACTAAAGTGATACTTACTACAAAAACATGATTACTAGTTCCACTAAAAACCACACAAAAACACCATCATAACCACAAACCACCACCAGTGAGCGTACTAAATAATTACACAGGTTAATTTTGCTCTATGTGTAACAGACCAAAAAAACAAAGGAACCAAGTGGCTGGCGTAGTGTACAGAAACAACTGTACCGAGTATGGCCTGAGGTCAAAATGAGATTCCAAATACGGTTTATTGTTAACTAATGTGGTTAAAAAAAAAGACCAAAAAAGAACAGTTTCACTCATTAAAACTAACATTAATTTTCTGTAGTCTGCAGTGGCACTGGATTCATCTGTACTGAGTCATGGGGTGATCATTCCAGTAAGGCAGCTTGGACAGTTTCATTTTAGTGGCTGCTTCTATTGGCCAGCCCCAGGCCTTGAAGAAGCCAGTCAGGTTCATCTTCACAGTCTGAGAGAAAGTCTCAGCATACAGGTTCATCTTTGTGTTGTTGTCATCAGGGAAGTCACTCATGTGGTGATACACAGCAAACACCTTCTTAAAGGCATCCCAGCCAAACTTTTCCTGGAGCTACAGAGAAGGTAGATATGACAACAAGCCAAACTACTTTTATACAAAATTGTTGCTGTTTGTTATGTTGTTTGTTTGTTGGGAGTATTTGCCTCTTGACATCCACCAGTGACTGGTTTATTATTGTTCTAAGGGTCATGTCTACCCCTTGCTATGTAATTTTCTCCTGTATATGATGCAATTTGACTTGCTAAATTTAAAGTGTGACTGGATGAAATGGAGTTACAGACTTTCAGTCTTATTCATATCATGCATTTTCTTCACTGTGGACCAAGCAAAATTTCTCTATAACTCTCTCACCTGCAGATATGTTTCCAGGGCAACCCACAGCTTCCAGTCACTGAGTTTCCTTCCTCCCTTCATGTATTTCTCTACTCGACTCTTTCGCTTTTCTAAAGGCAACTCGTCATGAGCCTGCATTGAACAACAATTGGAAAAAGTGCTTGTGTTTTATGATCATGTCTGATAAAGTAAATAACAGATTTTCAATCTCAACACCAATTGATTTACTCTACCTGTGCTCTGTTGAGAACCAGCACTTCTTCATGCACATACACTGACCACAGGTTGCATGTACACTCTGTGGTGTGTGGTGGGAACTCCCAGCAGCTTCTCTGTTGGTTGTGTCCCAACTCATGGATGGGACCCCACAGTTCTTTACTTTTTTTTAACACCAACTAATTCAGCAGCTGAAGCATGGTGTGCCATGATAGGATAACCTGCATGCATCCAGCCTTAACCAAAGAATAGAAAGTTGGTCTACAATGGGATACTAGTACTTAAGATTACATAGCTTTGTAAGAGAACAGTGCAACATATCAAATATTACCATTCATCATTCTAAAAGTGTATATATGACAGAAACATTCATTTCCTGTTTAAGTTAGGATGGAAACTACAAATTGTTGTGATCTATAAATGTAAATGGTTGTCTGTATATGTGTCATGGACAGGGTTCATGTCATTGGGACTCTCCATAAGCAAAGAAAATAAGAAACAAGTAAATACAAAAGCTTTCAGCTGCTCTCTTTTTCACAAGGGGTCACCACAGCAGGAGACAGTGGGCAAGTATAAAACATGAAGCAAAATGCACTTACCGACAGAAATCTGCACATCTGTCACAAAGCGCTCCTTGCGGGGAAATTTGTGTGGTTTGGCAGCCAGATCTGCAATGGCCCTCATCATTTCATCCCAGAGAGCGGCCACCTTGTCGGGGCGCTCCAGATCCCGAATAGCATCTGATGGTACGGTGAGGACGATGTTTTCAAACTCCAACTCTACCCACGGTGAAGGAGCTGTGCGCAGCGTTAACCACTCAGCTGCAGTTGTTACACCTGAAAAGAGCAAAAGGGGAACAGACCCATAAAAATGCCTTGGATTATTAAACTTTGTGTACTGGTTTAGAAGAGGGGTAAAGCTGTTAAAAGGTTCTTTGTTTAGCTTTCTTTACTAGAAATATGTTGAGCTCAAGTCACCTGTATTGTCCAATGAAAACACTGTACCTTCGATCAGAATGAAAGTGATCCAATTCAACAAGTATAAGACTTATCAGATATCTTCCATTAAATCAACTGACACAAAGTGCACAAAGTACACAGCACTGTTATAAACCACAGACTCACCAGACTTGTAATATGGAGCAGTTACAGCTTTCTGGACTGTGACCCCCAAACCCTTCACTTGTGTGTTGGGTGGAGCCACCAGATAGATGAGTCCCCCCCCCACAGGTTGGACACAAGCATCATGTCTGATGTAACAGTAAACTGCTCATGAACACATGGTGGTCTCTTCAGCTCATCCTTGTCATGTAGCTCATCAGTTTGACAGCCTATCTGAATCTGTAGATAAAATGGAAAATTGTGTCATTGCCTAATACTTTTTAGCTACACATTACAAGATAAATAAAAGCATAACAGGCTGCAAAATTAGATTTTCAATTCAATTCAAATCAATTTTATTTGTATAGTGCCAAATCACAACAACAGTTGACTCATTGTGCTTTATATTTTAAGGTAAAAAACCTACAATAATACATACAGAGAATACCCCATCAATCAAATTTCCCCTTATGAGCAGCGCTTGGCAACAATGGGAAGGAAGAACTCCCTTTTAACAGGTAGAAACCTCTGCTAGTACCAAGGTCAGGGAGGGGCAGTCAATTATCGCAAACAGTGGGGGCGAGGGAAAGGAAAGGGACGCCTCAGTAAGATGAACTTGGCCCTAAACCTCACTGGAGGTGAGTTATGGTTTCTTATGGTTTCTATCAAAGACCAGACAACATGCAGCATTATCAGAGGGACAAAGAGCTCAAAATAATTTGATTTTGTTTGCAGTACCTTCCAGTTTTTGTTGATAATCTCAGCTGGTAAGACCACGATGGTCTTCATTCCAGGACACAGGTAGAGACCTGTACTGATCCACTCTTCCTTACCTAGCACACACAAAATTAAAAAGAAAATACTATACTAACTATTAACTTTTATTAATTTGTTGAATTATATTAATTCACTATTGTTGTTAATAAGAAAAATTGTGCAGAAAATAAATATAAGGTAGCTAAAGCAGTATGAACAACTGCCATTGAGATGTGGAGTACTAAGTTTGTACACTAACTATAACAAGGCTTAAAGAGAGCACCAAACTGTAGTGACTCAGTAACAAACTGAAGAAACATCTGTGAGTCAAGGTTTAAGGGGCACAATAACAAAAAACCAGGAGGAGCTGCCAGAACCACTTCAACTGGCTCCTTTTAATGTGAAAGAATAGAATCCATCACACACCGAGAATGATTTCAGTTTATTGCTGATAATGCAGACCAAGCTTTTTCTGCAATTATAAATGTGACAGCAGACAAGACACCCCGTACTCCCATGTCATCTTGCACAGGATACTCCAAGGGACACAATTATATGCCTTGTCCAAATCCACAAAACACATGTGCGAACATGGGCAAACTCCCATGCACAATCAAAAATCTTTGAGAGGATAAATAGCTTGTCCAGCTTGTCCAGTCGGCTCTGTAATTGACTGCAAACTAAACACATTCAAAGCTGTGGTGAAGAAGAGATCACTGAACAAACAGTTATACATAATGGATAATCTTGACCACAGTCTGCACTGATTCAGCTCCACTGGCAGAAGGGCAGATACACAAAGTCTTTAATACCACATGCCATCACCCTCTATTATGCAATATACCTGTCTACCAGAGGGCATTTCCTCTTTCATTTCAGCATTTTAAAGCTACTTGTTTTATCATTATTATTATTATTATTATTATTATTATTATTATTAGTAGTAGTAATAGCTCATTGTGAATGATATAATTTTTTTATTTGAAAGAAGCCATACCCCGACATGCAACATTAAAGTTTGTAGTCACTGACAACTGCAAATGCAAAATCTGCGGTTCGCTTATTTTATGGTTTTCAATTAAATTGATATGTTCATGTTATGTAACATCAAGCACAAACATTACTGTAACATATAGAGCGTCATTGTCTAAGTCAGATATATTACTTAAACAATAAGTGCACGTATATGGTGTGTAGGTTGGACTCATCAATAGTTCACATATTTGTCAACAAAAATAAGCTCTGACCTGCTGTGTTAACATCGATCTTGATCTTATGGTTACAGACAACAGGCATTGCTGGATTATCCTTGATGAGGTAGGGCCGGAGGGCATCGGGATTTGGGCAAACCTTATATACAGCTGATCCCACACTGAGGAGTAGGTGGTCTTTTGGAGTCGTTACAGGACAGCTGTCGCTCACTTTGAAAGAAAATTTCAGTGGATGTTGATCTAACACATCTAAGTAGTTGATAGCTGTAGTGTACTATATGAGATACTGCATGATCTTCCACTCACCTGCGGCAGGCCTGACCTCTTTAACACGTCAGTGAGTGCAGCCAAGACTTGTCTGTAGTGGAAGCAGTCATGGGCTTTCATCTGCAAGTAGACATTGCAGTCACTGCCCAGCTTTTTCAAACATCCCTCCTCATGCTTCTTTAGTTTTCCACCTGTAGTCACATGGGCAGCAAAGCGGTACAGAAGGTGGCGGAAATGGTAAGTATCTTTAATAGCCTCGCTGGGAAAAGGGGCTTTGTATGATCCCGTGCTGATTGTTGCTTTCAACAGGCTCAATCCCATTAGGTTGAGGATCTTGTTTCCTGAAAGACATTAAACGATTCTTTATTGATTGTCATTTGGCTCCATCTTAAGTCACCACCATCACTAAGTAGCATATCAAAGACATTGCATTCATGCAATTTAATAGCATGCTATGTGGTCAAATGTTGTGTGTGTTTGTATAAGTACGTCCTCTAATTTACTGTGATCAGTGTTGGTTTTGTTACTCAAAAAAGTAATGAGTTACGAATATTACATAGAACACTTGCAGTATACAGGGAGTGCAGAATTATTAGGCAAATGAGTATTTTGTCCACACCATCCTCTGCATGCATGTTGTCTTACTCCAAGCTGTATAGGCTCGAAAGCCTACTACCAATTAAGCATATTAGGTGATGTGCATCTCTGTAATGAGAAGGGGTGTGGTCTAATGACATCAACACCCTATATCAGGTGTGCATAATTATTAGGCAACGTCCTTTCCTTTGGCAAAATGGGTCAAAAGAAGGACTTGACAGGCTCAGAAAAGTCAAAAATAGTGAGATATCTTGCAGAGGGATGCAGCAATCTCAAAATTGCACAGCTTCTGAAGCGTGATCATCGAACAATCAAGCGTTTCATTCAAAATAGTCAACAGGGTCGCAAGAAGCGTGTGGAAAAACCAAGGCGCAAAATAACTGCCCATGAACTGAGAAAAGTCAAGCGTGCAGTTGCCAAGATGCCACTTGCCACCAGTTTGGCCATATTTCAGAGCTGCAACATCACTGGAGTGCCCAAAAGCACAAGGTGTGCAATACTCAGAGACATGGCCAAGGTAAGAAAGGCTGAAAGACGACCACCACTGAACAAGACACACAAGCTGAAACGTCAAGACTGGGCCAAGAAATATCTCAAGACTGATTTTTCTAAGGTTTTATGGACTGATGAAATGAGAGTGAGTCTTGATGGGCCAGATGGATGGGCCCGTGGCTGGATTGGTAAAGGGCAGAGAGCTCCAGTCCGACTCAGACGCCAGCAAGGTGGAGGTGGAGTACTGGTTTGGGCTGGTATCATCAAAGATGAGCTTGTGGGGCCTTTTCGGGTTGAGGATGGAGTCAAGCTCAACTCCCAGTCCTACTGCCAATTTCTGGAAGACACCTTCTTCAAGCAGTGGTACAGGAAGAAGTCTGCATCCTTCAAGAAAAACATGATTTTCATGCAGGACAATGCTCCATCACACGCGTCCAAGTACTCCACAGCGTGGCTGGCAAGAAAGGGTATAAAAGAAGAAAAACTAATGACATGGCCACCTTGTTCACCTGATCTGAACCCCATTGAGAACCTGTGGTCCATCATCAAATGTGAGATTTACAAGGAGGGAAAACAGTACACCTCTCTGAACAGTGTCTGGGAGGCTGTGGTTGCTGCTGCACGCAATGTTGATGGTGAACAGATCAAAACACTGACAGAATCCATGGATGGCAGGCTTTTGAGTGTCCTTGCAAAGAAAGGTGGCTATATTGGTCGCTGATTTGTTTTTGTTTTGTTTTTGAATGTCAGAAATGTATATTTGTGAATGTGGAGATGTTATATTGGTTTCATAGGTAAAAATAAATCATTGAAATGGGTATATATTTGTTTTTTGTTAAGTTGCCTAATAATTATGCACAGTAATAGTCACCTGCACACACAGATATCCCCCTAAAATAGCTAAAACTAAAAACAAACTAAAAACTACTTCCAAACACATTCAGCTTTGATATTAATGAGTTTTGTGGGTTCATTGAGAACATGGTTGTTGTTCAATAATAAAATTATTCCTCAAAAATACAACTTGCCTAATAATTCTGCACTCCCTGTATTACTTCATTAGACATGAGACATGAAAAGGTAGAAACAGTGGCTGCAGACACAAACTAACAATTCAAAGAAATTGACCTGGTAATCGGTTCTTGGAGACAACAAGTTCTCGATTCCCATCCCTCGTCATCAGTGTATTAGTGGTTGTCTGTTACAGCACTGCATGTATACAATACGTTTTAAAGTATTGCTTTGGTTGATAAGAGGACAAGAGCTCTATATTAATGAGGTGCATTTATGAACAATTAGGTGGAAAATAAGGACAATAAAAGTATTTCTGTTCTTTATATCGAGAAACCCTGGAAGGTAAAATATCATACCTGAGAAATCTGTTAGTACATTTTGCCCAGCGTGTGTCTGTGCCCAGTACCAGGCATGTCCTCCAATCAGCAGGCCTCCTCCCTCTGCCACAAAGTTTTGGATTTCCTCCAAATGCTCAGTGATATACGCTTTACACACAAACACGCTGAGGTCTTTCCTGAAGTTTGTCTTCTCGCACTTCAGTCCAGACTCACTCAGAACTTTGAGTGCAGGATCCACCATGACACCAACAACCCCTTTGAGCCCTTCATCCAACCAGTGAATGGCGTTTCTCCAAAATGGAGCCATGCTCTAAAATCAAAGGAAAGCAGCAACAAAGGCTGTCATGTGTATGTGTGATATACAAAAAAGTCCAATCAGCATACAGTTCATTTTCTCACTTTTTTCCACTCTGAGGTTTATTACATAACCTCATTAAAGTAAGTGATTTTTGGAATTTGAAAGTTGTTTTGCCAGTACTCCATCACACTTAAACCCTCCACCACACTGATTGTGATTGTGACAGACTGCTGGTGGAAACAAATGTAGTGTGACACAAATGCATTTGTAAATGTACAACATGAATAAATTCTTACGTGTTGATTTTGACTTAGAAGGTCTTAAAATTTCAGAGTTATTTTTCAGAGCAACTATACCTCAAATTTCAGATATCCTTCATGTGTAACCACAATGACCCGTCCTCGCCCATAGTAGGCTCCTGCCAGGAATGGTCGTCCATCTTCTGTAGTGCCGATGGGAAAAGCTAGTGGGCTGTGGACTAGAACCTCAGAACACAGATACTCAGAGGGGAGGTTGAATTCCAAACCCCCCTGGAGTAAGAACTCCAAGTCATCCTTAAAATCCCTACTTGTCCTGTATTTAAAAGGTCAAAGAGGAACAGGAAAGACAATACATCAAAGTGAAATCAGAGTCTTTTTACTAAAAATCTGTTGTTGTTGTTGTTGTTATTGTTTTGTTTTTTACCTTATTTGTCATTATGAAATTAAAGTGTAAAATGTTTAATCTCTAAAATCAATGTCCTCAAAAAATATATTAATGTTGTAAAATAACAATTCAATTGAATTTAACTCTAAATTGATTCTACATTTGATCAGTAACTGACAAATAAATAACACTTGCCAAAATTAAACAAAAAAAGCTGTTTATGCAAAATAATAGGAAACTTTAAGCCACATTATTTTTTAATCTCAATTTTTTGAAAACTACACAAAGTGTGTACTAGGACAAAAAAAATGATTTTCTTCAAATAATAGATCAAATGTATTATTTCATTATAATTAAAAAATTCCTGTGATGGATTCATGGAAAAATGTAAGTTGAATTGATGGACAAAACAAGGAGGAAAGAAAAAAAGGAGAAAAAATATATATATTAAATGTATGATGTTGAATTGTAAGTTATAAAAAAAGCAGACTCTGTGCTTCTCTTTAGAGAATCCAAACACAGACACTCGGGGGAGGGACAGCATTTAACAAAAAACATGCACTTTATTGAAGGCAGAGCACGAAGGTACAAAATAAGAAAAACAAAAACCAACAGCTAAACTAAACTGGGAAAAAACTAAACTAGGAGCAAGGGTTAGACAAGCGTCTTAGAAAATTTATTCCCGGATAATACAATAAAAAGCAAAACTAATGGGAAAAAAACTTTATATAAAATTGTAATTTTTATAAAAGCTATTTCTACTTAATAATTAGGTAACGCAAAGGAATAGATTCAATGCCAAATTTCACTTTAATACAATTGTATCAAACAAGAGAGAAAAAATGTTTTCACATTAAAAGTTATTATCTGAAAAGCGGAACTTCTAGAAATCTGCAATAAAACAGAACTCCAGCATATACTCACGCTAACGACATCCAGGAGGACGGGATCTGAGGGTAGACGGGCAGGTTCTCCACTTCACCATAAAGCTCAGTGAAGTAGATTCCTGCCACTCCCGACACTTTATTCCCATCAAACTGATGCAGTGTGTTCTCTTTGGGGTGATCTGCAGCCCAATGCCACGCCTGTCCAGCTATCAGCACCCCTCCTCCAGCTTTCAGAAACTCCACCAGCTCCTTTGGGTCTGAGCCCACGCTGTAGGCATCGGTCACATAAACACCAACTCCCAGTCTGTCACTGAAGGCTCCCACAACTTCTACTTGGAAGTTGGATTTTTTTAGGCTATTAGCAGCTGCACTGACATTTCTGTGCACCCCTACAGAGAGGTTATCAGATCCATCACCTCTCAGCCAGGTCACAGCATTTTCTACCAGTGCAGGAAAGGCTTTCAAGTAGCCCTCATGACCCAGGACCACAATCCTTCCACTGCTGTACAGAGAGGCAGCCATCAGCACCTGACCTCGGCTGTTCATTGCTAAAGGAAAGGCATGGTCTCCGATCAGCACCAGGCCACTGGGAACACAGGGTCCCTGTAGGTCCAGCTCCTTCAGGCCTCTCATCAGGGAGATGTAGGCCTCTTCATGTTTGATTTTGAATGACTGGTTAGATGACATAGTGTAGAGGATTTATACTCTGTAGACTGATGAAGAAGGTGAAGGTTAGGATGCAGGGGAAAAAGGTTGTTAGCACATCAGCTTTAATAGTTTTTCTTACATATATGTATGCCAAGCTAAGTTGATGGATTTAAAAAAGACTCACTTAACATAAAAATAAAAGTATTATTCTTTTAAACATCAAGCCTCACAGCAAATTTTCAAACTGCAGCTGGTGAGAAAATAAAAAGCTGTTCTCCACTGATCTCATTACAACCACACACAACTTTTTTTTTTGTCTTTTTGTTTACCTGAACGTTGCCTTTCTGTAGCACAACAGCTTTAAAGAAAAACACCAGGAGCTCTACCAGACAGGACAGGAGAAGGAATGTAAAAAGAGCAGGGAAAGGTGATGTTTATATCAGAAGATATGACAAGAAGAGGAGGGACTTTAGTGAGGACAAACAAGGAAAGAACTACTGATGAGAAACAGCTCCTTTTATGTAAGTATGTATATAAATGTACTCAATTATATTCGGTCACAGACCTTTGTGTTAGTTTTCTTTGCTATTTGAGTTCAGACTTGTGTTTGTTTTGTTTCTGTAAGACACAGAAAGTTCTTCACTCAGCACAAATACTGTGCAATCTTTAACTCATCATATACACCTTTAACATCAGAAGTTCACATTTACAATCGCAGTCCGCATGCCTCGAAATCAAACACACATGCCAAAGCAAATTAAGACGGATTACCACTGGCTTTTGAGCTACTTGACAAAAAAACAAGTACTCCCCCTTTTGGCTGAGGCTTACTGATCATCACTGTGACCTCAGTGCACAGGCTGGTGGGTTTTTAGTTACTGAAGACAACTTGTCTTGACAAAGCCCCTCTTTGGAAACAAATGAGTTCCTAAACTATTTCCCTGCAAGCACTACATTTATAACATTAACAACATTAACAACAGAGTAAGTTATTTTTGTATTTGAGTCTGTGTGAATGTGTTTTAGAGAGCCTGCCCCTTTCCTCTTGGATGCCCCAAGTGCCCTTTTCTTGATGCGTTTTTATTCATTTATTTATTTAGTAAATGTGTGTGTGCATGTAGAGCAGGGTCCCCAACTCCAGGCCTCGAGGGCCAGTGTCCTGCAGTTTTTAGATGTGTCCTTGATCCAACACAGCTGATTCAAATGGCTAAATTACCTCCTCAACATGTCTTGCAGTTCTCCAGAGGCCTGGTAATGAACTAATCATTTGATTCAGGTGTGTAGACCCAGGGTGAGCTCTAAAACCTGCAGGACACTGGGCCTCAAGGCCAGGAGTTGGAGACCCCTGGTGTAGAGTCCTGCCCGTGTCCCTCAACAATAACTATTAATCACAATTGTGCTAAATAAAACGATCTGACTTGCATCACTCACATGACATCCACTGTCGCTGGCGGGTACAGTAATCACTTTGAACACAAACTATAATGAGGCTTAAAGAGAGACCCAAACTGCACTGACTGAATCAGGGCAAAAACAAACTGAAGACACACCTGTGAGACAAGGTTCAGGGCACAGTAGCAACAATCCACAGGCGTTAGTGTTAGCCTAAATCAGCATCAATTTACTCTAAGAATTAAGCAAGGGGCCTCACATTGTATGACTGAATCAAAACACAGTTAGAGGCTACAGTGAACACCTTACAACAAAAGAAAAGCCCACCTAAATTAGCCTACGTCTTTCCAATTGTCTAATATGCACCACTGATTAACTGTTGCCTTAGAACTGAGTTAAATAGTAATTCAGATTCATTGCAGTCATTTGTTTTGAATTTCCTCAGAATAATGCAGCCTTTTACTGAACTTTATATAGACACACACACACACACACATACACACATATATACATATGATGACAATACTAGGCACAAGTACATAAATAAAGCAGCATTGATGTCAGCTTTTGTTTTTCATTTTAAAATTGTATTGCCGTTTTAAATTCTGCTTTGGTTTGTTGGTTTATTATTATTACACGTGGCTACAACTGTAGCTGTGGCTACAGTTGTGGCTACAGTTGTGGCCACAGCTGCCCTGAATGTATGAATGTGAGAGTGAATGAATAGTGGTATTGTAAAGCACTTTGAGGGGTCCCGAAAAGCGCTATATAAATGCAATCCGTTGTTGTTGTCATATTTTTAACAAATCAAATGTTTAATTTGAAAGACATTATAGTGTATTGTGATACCCCTACATACAACATCAAAAGTCAGTGAAATCTACAAATGTAAAATCTGCATTTCACTAACTTCATTGTTTTCAATAAGCTGTATATATTAATGTAACAATAACTTATGCACACACATAGGTTGTCAAAAATAATGAGCTCTACCCTACTGTGTTAACATTGATCTTGGTCCTGTGGTTTCAGACAACAGGCATTACTGGATTATCCTTGATCAGGTAGGACAGGAGGGCATCAGGATTTGGGGAAACTTTATATGCAGCTGATCCCGCTCTGAGTAGGCAGTCTTTTGGAGTCGATAAAGTACAGCTGTCGCTAACCTTAAAAGTAAATGAAAACGGCATTAAAAGACATTACAGGCCTCCAGCTGCTCAGTGATATATGCTATACACACAAACCCGCTTAGGTCTCAGATGAACATATGAGACACTTTGACTCTTCAGTGCAGTGTGGAGTCTAACAAAGATCTGTTTTTTGTCCCAGCTGATCAGCAGGAGGAGAAGAGTCTGACAGAGCAGCAGAGGAACAACAGCTACTTGGACTCAGCTCAGCCACTGCAGAGAAAACAATGAGCTCAACACAGAAGGTGACAGAAACTAGTGTTAAGAAATACTCCATTAAAAGCTGAAGTACCGATATATGTTTTATGCTAAACTAACTGAACCTTGTGCTATATTAATGTAACGTAATAATAATGTAATAATACAATGCAGTAAACAGTAAACTTACCTGCTTATCCTGCACTAACCTGCAGAGGATTTTTACAGCAGTCTTTAAATCACACTGTGAGACAAAATGCACATAAAGAGTTTTGTGTTTGCTGATGTTTGTTGAGCTGATAGAAACGCTGCATTTGACATTACCTGCCACATAAAAAATATTACTCCATTTTTTCTTTGTTGTCTTTGTATTGCTAGATGTTGAAATACCGCGACTGCACCTTATCAGCACCTGCAGTCGTTCAGGTTTTGTGCCAAAAAACATAAACACCGGCCCAATTTAACCCCTGACTAAAGCACACAGTTTTGCCTCTTTCATCTCTCATGATTAGTACATGATCATGATTGGATTTCACATGTTACTGTTTAGGCTCAAATCGATTTGATCTTTGATACCTGCAGTGATGAAATAACTCCCCTCAAATGCCTTAAACCAGAAGTAACAAGCCTGTTTTGAAAATGTAAGGAGTAGAAAAGTAGAGAGTAAAAGTAAAAAAAAAAACCCTCAGGTTATATCAGACTCTGACATCATCCTTCACTGAACCAAGCTAGTAACTGTTACATTTGATTCATTATCATTGAATAAATTAGACAATTACAGAAATATATAATAAGAATCAGCAACAGGAAATATAAAAAAGTACGGACCTGGTAAACATTTATTACTATTCTGAGTGTGTTAGCATTAATATTTGTGTACAAGCAGGAGGGATGGGCATGATTTTAGAGTGTTTACAGTCATTAATTATGTTTAACACCAGGTTGGATGTAATGTGTTACTACTACCAGTAGGTGGGGATAAGAGACCTTTAAGGTGTTTGGTGCCACACTCCACCTTCAGGTTTAAAACTAGTGTTAATGGAGGGAGTTTGAAGCTTCAGTTTGTTCAATGAATGCATTTCAGTCACTGCCTCTGTTTGTATCTCTGTCACTGCAGGACCAACATGGACCGAGAAGTCAGCGCTCTCAGGAGGCCGACAAACCTCACAGAAGAAAGAGAGAGAAAAAATACACCTGTGACGAGTGTGGGAATGGTTTTACTTTGAAGTCTAAACTAAAACAACATCAGCTCATCCACACTGGAGAGAGACCGTTCAGCTGTGACTTGTGTGGAAAGTCGTTTTCCTGGAAGAAAGCCCTAAAAACACACGAAGTCATCCACAGTGGAGTTAAAGCGTACAGCTGTGATCAGTGTGGCAGAGCTTTTACTCAAAGTAGCCACTTACAGAGTCATCTAGTTACCCACTCTGGAATTAAGGCATACAGCTGTGACATCTGTGAAAAACTTTCAGCCAGCTAGGGTACAGAAATATACACCTACGCATTCACTCCGGAGAAGATGTGTACTGGTGTGATCAGTGTGGCAAATACTTTACAACAGACGCACACTTACAAAGCCACATGTTTACCCACACTGAGGAGAGACCTTATCAATGTGACCTGTGTGAGAAGACTTTTAAAGCTCCGAGTCACCTGAGACAACACCAACAGATCCACACCAGAAAGAGACTCTACAAGTGCAGTTACTGTGAGGTATGTATTTTTATTTTTATCTTGTATCAGTCTGACTGTTTGGAACAAGTCTGCTCATTAAATTGTGTTAGCATGTTAGCACTTCTACTGCACCGAAGAGTAGCTCTGAGCCATTATTCAAGTTTTAATTTCAGTTATGATTTTTGTTTACACAATCATAAGAAAAACTAAAAGTCCTGAAAACTGATATGAAACTAAAAAGTCCTGAAAACTGATACGATGCTGTTATTGAATCTTCAGGCAGCTTCGTGGTATATCATGGTGTTATTATTTCTGTATAAATGGCCTTTGGTTTACAGCAGCTCATTCCTCTGTCAGGTGTAAATGGAATAATATAAAACAAAACAAAACCATTCAGTAATCTTCTCATATGGTTAACAAAGTTGTATCGTTACGTAATGTTTCGTAGTATTGTAGCTGTAGTATCATTGCTTTCATATAGCTTTAGTACTTTTAGTGTTAAAATACCCATTTAATGTTATAATTGCAGTGTCATTGGGGGTAATAGTGTTTTTTTGTGTCCCAGTCAGCTGAGTGTTATAACTGCACAACTACAGTGTTTTTAATGCAGTATTAAATTAGTATTATTGCAGTGTTACAGTAGTTTAGCACTATGTGGATACCCTAAAAACATTAGTGTGGTAGTACTTAAGTGTAAGTCAGATGTTACTATAATATTAAATAAGTATTACTGTAGTATTATGGTGGTAGTATTGTAGTTATTGTAGCCCAGTAAACTGAGTGTGTTAATTGAAACAATTAAAATATGATTGGACGTCTGCAGAGATGCTCTTTATTTCAGGCCACGTTCAGGATAAAAGTGTTGAAGGACTGACTTACACTGTCTTTGTGTCTTTGTTTAGAAGCAGAGCGACACAGATGGATCCACTTCTCAACCCTGTCATCGCTGTGGTGGTGGGAAAGACTTTCGTTGTGACATCTGTGGAAAAACTTTCAGTCAGCAAGCCGGCCTAAAAATACATCAACGTAAACACACTGGAGACAAACTGAAATACTGCAAAGAATGTGGGAGAAGCTTCCCCACATCAGGTGACTTAAAACGACACAAACTGTTTCACAGTGGTGTCAAAAAGCACCTCTGTGATCAGTGTGGGTCATCCTTCACCACTGCAAGTAACCTTAAAAAACACAAACGAGTCCACACAGGAGAGAAACCATACAAGTGCAGACACTGTGACAAAAGCTTCTCACAGTCAGGTAATCTTAACGAGCATGAATGTACACACATGGAAGGAAACTACAGCTGTGAGAAGTGTGACAAGAGCTTCAGTAATCTCAGTTCATACTCTGCACACAAACGATCCCACGTTACTAATAAACTCTTTCACTGTTACCAATGTGCCAAAACATTCACTTCATTATCTGCTCTGTGCAAACATCAGCGTGATCACGCAGGGCTCAAATCGTTCCCATCACAGGATGACGGTGAATCTGAAGAGAGAGAAACATCCTCTTCTGGTTTCAGGGTCCAACTTAAAACCCTTGAGATCAGGCTCCACAGAGTTCAGATAGACTCTGCTGTAAAGATCTAGTGAGGCAGCTATGAATGAAAATGTTCCCGTAGTTCCATTTTAATCTTTGTAAACTGTTCTTCTGTAGTGTTTGTGTTCAGTGGTTACCTTTTTTTTTCAGTGATTTCCGTTTTCTTTCTCAAAAGTTCAATGAAAAATCAGTTCCCTGTTCTTAAGTTTTTATTGAATTTATTTTGTTAAATAAAGTTAAATGAAGTTAAAAAATGTTAAATAAAGAAAAAGTTTAATGACAAAGATTTTGAGCCATGATGTCATTTCCTGTATTTCAGAGTAAAGACTGAAGTGACAAATGGAAACATGTTTACAGTCAGAGTCTGATGATCTGTTTTCAGTGGCACAGATGGAGGTTTATCAGAGGAGGAGACTTGGCTGTTCTCTACTCACACTGAACAGGGTTCCTGCAGCTTATGAAAAATCTGTCCTGAAAGTTATGAAAAATAAGATCTTTAAAATCTTTTTTTTTTTTTTTTTTATCAAACTTGCTGTAGGTATGAAAACTTCTGATTTTCTGTTTAAGCTGTCAAAAAGATTCATTTTGGAGAATAATCTTTTAAAGTTGTGGTTTCACTTGCTCAGTTTATCAGCGTTTCCTGATACAAGGCAGGATGGATCCATGCTTTTGTTGTTTAAGACAAATTCTGGCACTAAAATCTGAGTGTTGCAGAAATTGAGACCCATCAGACCAGGCAGCATTTTTCAATCTTCTATCGTCCACTTTAGTTCAAAAATCATTTCATTTTCTATAAGAATGTCATTAAAAACCTGTGAGAGTGCTGTTTCAGTGGAATGTAAATGTTTAAAACTAGATTAAAAAACCTCCATAATACCATTAGTATCAAAATTGTATTGAATTGGGTAAATACTATGTTCTGGGAGTTTTGAGATCGGTCTGTAATTTGAGCAAGCTGAGGGTTCAAGGAAAGTTTTTTGTAATAAAGGATGTACAATTGCATGTTTAAAACCATCGCGAACCACACTAGAAGTCATACTGTTATTTATAACGGCAAGGACTGAGGTTCCAATCGAGGGAAAAACCTCTTTAAAGAGCCATGCAGGGATAACATCCGCAGGAGAATCAGAGGGTTTCATTTGTCTAACCAGCTCATTAAGAACTGTGAATGAAACAGGCTTGAATGAATGTAAAACAGCTGAGCAGAGAATAAACACTGATGGGTCATCTGTAGGAAGTACTATTGCTGACCTGATAGACTCGACCTTGTTTACAAAGAAATAAAGGAACTGATTACATGTGTCAGCAGAGGCTTTCAGGGTTGTTTAGAGTAGAGCTGATAGTGTTAAAGAGAACACGGGGATTATGACAATTTAACACAATGATCTGAGAAAAATATCTGTTTCTCTCATTCTCACTGTATTCTGATCAAATTTCCAACATTCTTTTAACATTTCAAAAGAAACCTGCAATTTGTCTTTCTTCCACTTTCACTCTGCTCTCCTACACTGACGCCTGACTGCTCGGGTGGATTCATTTAACCAGGGCTGAGGAACACATTTTGGGCGCCTGGTTTTTAACGGGTTCACAGTGTTTAGGGTCTGAGTACAGGTTTCCTGGAACTGCAAAAGCAGCTCATCTGGGGTGGGCCCAATAAGTAATCTCAGGGTGGTAAAGATTTTCTTTATAAAAGTGGAGGAGAAGAGAGCAGCTTTAAACTCATGCACAAGAGAAATGTCAAATAAAACAGGTTTGTGATGAGAGAACACTGAATCCCACATTTCCAAATATAAAACAGATAAACCATATGATAACACCAGGTCAAGAGTGTGCTCCTGCTGATTTGTAGGGCCTTCTACAAACTGTACAAGGTCAAAACACTGAATAAGATTTAAACACTCCTGAGCAAGCAGTCCATCAGGGCAACAGACATGAATATTAAAATCACCAACTATTATAATCAGATCCTGTTTCGGCACAATTTCAGCCAAAAACATGAAAAGTCATTTAAAAAATCTTTGTTAAAGTTAGGCGCTGATAGATTACTGCACACACAACCGGTTGAGAGTGTCAAAGGTCAAATATGAGAAGTTCAACGCTGGAGGGGAAACCAGTACATGGAGTTGTTTGTAGTGAAAGTTCTTTTCTTAAAAACAGCCAATGTTCCTCCTTCTCTACCTGATCTCCTTGGAGCATTAAGAAATGAGCAGTCGGAGGGTAACAGTTCAGAATTAAAGCTAGGCTTACCCACTCTCATCTGTGTCTCAGTCACAAACAGGAGATCCAATCCACTGGAAGAAAAAAAATTGTTTATAATGAACGTTCTATTTGCTAAAACCTCACATTTATCAGAGCCGCCCTTGTTGGAGCTGGAGCCTGGGTAGAAGTTGTCTGTGTAGCCCACGTTAATGCGTACAAATTCAAAAAGTTTATTCCACGACTCCCAAGACAAAAAAAAAAACAGTGGCAAGCAGGGTTATGGACACCTCAGCCCACAACAGGAACCAGACAGGAGAAAACAGGATCCGGGAGACGCCTTTGGATGTGACAGAACTAGGGATGGGTATCGAAAACTGGTTCTTGTTGAGAACCGGTTCCCACTGTTTCAATTCCTTGGAATTGTTTGCCATTTTTGCAAACGATTCTCTTATCGATTCCAGTCGCCCCGAATGACGTCACCACGTTGCGGAGTGTCATTTACCTGGCAGGAAACATGGCGGCTCAAACGCTAAAAAGTTTGATTATACTTTACGAGAACGGATGACAACAGGGCAACTTGCAATACTTGCCAAGTAGATATTTCATTTAAGGGAGGAAACACTACGAATATGCAAAAGCATTTGCTCACAAAACACGCGATAACCTTAAATGAATGTCGTGTTTTTAATTCCGCTCCGGACTCGTGAATCTCATCCCAGTAGCAGCAGTAACGTTTGTACGTCCTCTCCCGTTAATGCGGCAGGTAAATCATCAACTAACAGTGCACATTATGTTAGCGCGATCTGCCTTATTACAAAACCTGCCAATCCTGTGCATTTAGGTGACCATGATGAGAGAGACAGACAGAGTCTGGCTGGCTCAGATGCTGGCAGTTCTCACTGCAGTCTACCGGTAGCGTCTCCTTTCAGGCCAGGATAGACGAATGTCACCGAGCAGTGACTAAGTTTGTGGTCAAAGCCTTGCACCTATTTGCTACAGCAGATGCCCTCGATTTTCGGTAAGTCAATGTGTTTAATTGTAGGCAGGGACATTACTAGATATTCTTGTGTAATTGCTACAGAATAATTTATGTTATACTTTGTTATTGCTACAGAAGAATATTTATTTCATTATTTTACATTTACAATTTTTTTCCCGGGGACCCTGTGACGCCCCATTGAAGAGCCGTAGGCTGTGGATCTCTTAAGATCTCACTGTTGGGTTTGTAAGGCCATGTTACTCCTAAATTTGTTAAAGATGTAAATGTAGATGTAAAACAAAGTTCTAAGCTAATCGACCTTAGTGTTCTCCTTTTAAAAAAAAAAAAGAATCGATAAGAGAATCAATAAAGAATTGAATCGTTAAACAGAATCGAAAATGGAATCGGAATTGTGAAAATCTTATCAATACTCATCCCATAGACAGAACGGACCATAACCAGCTGGCCGGCCATTGAAGAAAAGGTAAGGCAGCTTTAAGCTTCATGTTTGTGTTTATGTCTGTGTCTTTCAGAGGAGGCTGGAGGCACTGAAAGGCTTTTCTATCAGTTCCTGTTGAATCAAAGAAGAACCATAAAGGCTGCTGGACTGCATGATGGCCTTACCCCCGAGAAGCCTTCCTGTTAAAGGAGGAACCAATTAGAAGCTATTTTCAAAGTAGCTGAGCTGATTTCATCTCAAGTAAGTGAGGAACTGTTTGTTCATTTGTTCTGCCACTTAAAGCACATTTAAGGACGTATTTTGTCTTGTGTGTCTAGTTGAATTTATTCTAGTGACTCTCAAGAAGATTTGCAATGATGGACATGTTTTTCATGTTCATCCAGCTATTTATTAATTTCAATATCTGAAATTATAAACATAATAAAAATATAAAAATCACCTGCTGTTTACATTTTAATGACATAAAACCAAATGTCTGTCATCATATTAGATAAGTATTCCTCACATGTCAGCCATATGCTGTACAGTAAAGTCATACTGACACAGGAGAGGGATAACTATGGCTATAACAACATTACCAGACACGTTCAAGCTGCATGATGCAAATAAAGTGACTAAATTGTCTTTTTTATTGTCTTCAAACCAGCAGACAAAGCCGATGGAAGAAGTCGGGGAAGAAATTTAAGCCGTGTACTGAAAATATATTTTTTCTTGTTATCTGAAGACATTTGGAGTGATGCTTCTACAACTCAGTTTTTGGTTGCGCTGAAGTAAAGTTTACACTCTGAAAGTCACAGTGTTGATATTCAACACAAAGAGAAAGCTCACATGTTTGAATTTGTTTACGATTACAGTTTTTATAAATTCTGACTGTTACAGCTTGTACAGCTTTGATATTCTTTGACACCAGATATGAGGTGATGGGATTGAATATATGTCCCAATGAGCCATTTATACTAACCAGTGACAGTATAACTGTAACACGTTTGTAATTCAGATCCAACATTTCTGAGAGAATTAACTGAATTTAAAAAATGGCAGACCTCAAGCCAGATTTAATTGATAGAGATATTTGCATGCATCATTAAATGTATGTATCCCAGATAATTGGTTTTCATCTTGTCCTGGGAGACCCACCCCTTCCTCCCAAGTTAACTGCAAGTTAACTAACTAGTGGGGGCATTTACACACTCACAACCAGTGGGGTAAAAACAGCAACCAAGAAACTGGCAGCCTGCAGGGCCACTGATGTGCTAGAAGAGCTAGAAGCTCTGGTCATGGAGAAACTAAGAGGGGACAGGAAGTTAAATGACTACAAAGATCAAATCATAAAAGCCACCAGTACCCACACTGGGTTCCCTGACACAAGAGCTCAATGACCATTAATGTGTATGTCCTCATCACTGAAAGAGTGGCCAGTGACCTGTACGTGTTTCTGTAAACGTTTGTTGTACTGAAAATGCTACGTTTAGATGAACAGAATTGACTTTTTGGGATGTCCTTACCTGGATGATTGAGCACACATGAAGGTATTTCCAGAAGCCACAGATTCTATTGAATTCTAATATTTCTCAAATCAACAGGTTTTAAGATAAAGGGCCTAATATCAGTGATGGGAATGACGACGTTACAAGTAACGGCGTTACTTTTTTCAGTAACGAGTAATCTAACTAACTACTATTCCTATCGTTACAATGCCGTTACAGCTACTAACAAGAAAATGCGGTCCGTTACTATTTTTCATCAAACAGACGGATGAAGCTGTGTTCAGCTTACCGCAGCTTATATCAGTTGCACGGAAGTAGCCTAATCTGGACGCTACAGCTTTAAGCAGCTGCGCGCTCCCGCGGACGGCAATCACGATCACTGTCTAGCACAACACCTGGAGCTAAGGGGGCAAAACAATCGCATGAGTGCTGCTGTTTGACTGAGGAAGAATAAAGTAGTCGTGGTAAGTCAATCACATGACCACTTAAAAACAAAGGAAAAAGGTGATATATAGCAGTTTTAAATTGTGTTGATAGGCCACGTAAAACCAGAGTCATGATAAACAATATATACGCGGCGTTTTTTTTTCAATAGTTTCGTCATGTTAGCGCTAGCAAGCACTCTCTGCTTATGAGCAAAAACCAGGGGAAGTTTTATGAGTGATGGCGAGAGAGAGAGAGAGAGAGAGAGACAGCAGAAAAAGAGAGAGCGCGAGTTTTGAGATGTGAGAGATTTGTGACGTTTAGCGTGTTTGGAGTGTGTAGTTAATGTGTTGTCTTGTGTAGTTAGTGGTCGTGTCCAAATTCATGGGCTGCATCCTCCTGAGGCCGCATTTGTAGACCGATTACGTCACAGCGACGCGCCGAAGGCTGACCAAATTCGTAGACTCCTCCGAATGCAGCCGACAAATGCGTACTCCTTTTCCCCGAATTTGAAGGATGGGTCGGGTGTGTCCTTCGTGGCCCACCATATCCCAGAATTCATAGCGCGGCCCAGCCAAACTCCAGTTTTCAACAATGGCGGCCGCTACTAAGTTTTAAAATTACTCTTACTAATCTTTCTGGGTCACAAAATAAACTTTTAACATATTCTCAGGCGAGAAAGTACCTGTGTAAACATCAAATATCTGCTCGGTTTATCAAGATATCGCATATTTGCAAAAGTGCTTCGACGTTTTCGGAGACGTCTGCTACCCACCAGCTCGATAGCTAGCCAGGAGCTCGAGGGTCACTGAAGCCGCCGAGAACGGCACAACTCCCGGCACATCATTTTCAGATCACCGCGGAGTTTCGCTACTCAGGTTAAACGTAATATATAAGTCACTTAGACAACCTAAAAATGTTATTGTTGGGCTTTTTTCAGTGTTTTATTTGTTCGTGAGTCAATCGGTTTGGCTGAGATTAAAGTAAATTAAATTAGATAAAATAAAACTTTATTAATCCCCCGGGTGGGTTCCTCCTTGGTTTTTACACAGCTGAATAAATGTCAAACAGAAAACTGATTAAACAGAAGTATGAGACGGTCGAGAATTTCTGCCAGTGTCCGGTTATATTTTAGATAGCAAGGAGCAGACGGCTGAGTTTATTAAACTCCACCGAGATAGCGGTGACGCTAATCAGAAGGCTAGACCGTCCAATTTCCCCAGCCGTTTACTTCCGGCCTACCCGACCTTCTGAGGACCCGGCCCACGTAGACCGCGTCCTCAGGAGGATGCAGCCCATGAATTTGGACACGACCAGTGTGTAGTGTTGTGGATAGTTTTGTGTTGTGTGTCAGAACAATGAGGCGACTGCTGTCTCCAGGTGGAAAAAGGAGTGATACACCTGCTGCTGTCAGACCTGCAGGTATCAGGCTGTGATGTTCTCCTTTATGTGGACAGAAATTATATTTTGGAGTGGCACAAATAATTTATGTGGCATCTTATTGAAGGCAGAACAACTGATTGTTCTGTAAATAGTTTGAAATGGTTATTTTAAAAAAGGGTAAAAGGTAAATGGATGCAAATAACTTTGTTGTTTGCAAAACTTGTTCATAGGATTTTAAAATTGACAATTAATATTTGCATTTAAAGTTATGAAATATGATTCATTAAAGATGTTTGTGGTTGTTACAGTAAAAAATATAACTTTTCTACTCTATTATGTTTTTTGTCTGATTTTGGATCAATACTGTTAATACAGTATGTCAAAATGAAAACATGACTGTAAATTCAGGCACGTGAGGTTGTGCTGAAAAGAATGATACCAAACAAGGCAAAGTAAATAGTTTTTAAATGGCCAATTATACCCTGGACCCCAGAGGGTTAAACATTTTTTTTTTTTAAGTAACGCAATAGTTACTTTTCAAGTAATTAATTACTTTTAGAATATTGTAACTCAGTTACTAACTCAATTACTTTTTTGAAGTAGTAACTAGTAACTATAATTGAATTACTTTTTCAAAGTAACTTGCCCAACACTGCCTAATATTCAACCCATGCCCATCATTTACTAAAAGTACAGAAAACAGAACAGATCAGAATCCTGATATCCTGTCAGCTCAGTCATTGATACTAGCTGCTATTTACAATATCTGTGATATTGAACATTAACTGTTGTAAGGCTCTCCACCTTGGCTGATGTGTGAAGGATAAAGCACACACCCACCTGTGATGAGAAACCAAACACAAGATTTTATTACACTTTTTAACAAAAATATGTTTGAGACTCAATAAAAATGACACATGGAGAAAGTATTTCATTTTAGCAAAGTCCTCGTTTATTGGAAGAAAAATCATTACAGATTCATGTTTACTTTACAACAGTTACACCATATAAAAAGTGGACTTTATCAATCACTCACACAAGCCTTAATCTACCCCACCAACTATGACCAAGCTAATTTTTCCTTGTTTTGTAAAAGTGTAAATGACGAAGAAGTTCACTGAGTTTTATCAAACCTGCCTCTGTGTTAACTTTTAAATAACTTTACATTAAAATGAAACCATAAAAAATAAAATTAGCATCCAGTATATCAGAAATGCCCATCTTAAGGCTTCAGAATGATAGTTGAGAAATGAAAGAGAGATGTAACAGTAGCTACAGCCATCTTTAGCTGTTAGCAAGGCTCTCTACTTTCTCTGTAAAAACTGTGAAGTCCGGGGTTGTTCACATTCTATGCAGTGCTGAAGACACTGGTGTTGCAATCATAATGTCAGTTGCCTGGTGGGATCGACCAGCCAAACATCTGGGGTGAGGTGGGGAAGGTCCATTGACGTGCAGCTGCAAAATTGCCCACAGAATGATGATAGGGGGCGTGATAATTTGGACCATTTGTGATCATCTCTAGGTGCTGGGTATACGACTCCCTGTGTGGGGGCTGTCCCTCAGCCTGAAACTGAACCGCAGATGAAAACAGCCTCAGAGATATCAGTAGTTTTGTTGATCATCTCCCTTTGTAGAGCAGTCTCTGCCCATGTAGCGAGTTCTTCCAAGGAAAGACTCCCTTCAGGTCCGCTGCCTGAACTCCACGAGTCTGTGAGGGTAAAGAGACAGAGGCAAAGTAAGAATCAGAATCAGAATACTTTATTGATCCCTGGGGAAATTATTTTAAGAACAAGAACAATTAAGAACAAGTCTATATGGTCCACATGAGTCAGTTGCTGATATGTTTTGGCACGACTGACTTTGTAACAGAGTCACATCGAGCAGTTTTGCAAATGCATCCTCACACTAATTTGACCTGCAGGTGTTCAGTTGCGCCTCTGTGTAAACCCCCACAGCAGCTTTTAGAGGCCAAACCAAGGTTTTCACTCTCGGACAAACTATTAAAAAATATGACACTGAATATCACAATGATATTAGTTTCACCTTCTTTGAAATGCACCTCTACATTGTAAAAGTCTCTGAAATTAAAACACCCACATAAATGGCCTGTATTTGTATAGCGCTTTACTTAGTTCCTAAGGACCCCAAAGCACTTTATACATCCAGTCATCCACCCGTTCACACACACACATTCACACACTGGTGATAGCAAGCTACATTGTAGCCACAGCTGCCCTGGGGCGCACTGACAGAGGCGAGGCTGCCGGACACTGGCGCCACTGACCACCATCAGTAGGCAACGGGTGAAGTGTCTTGCCAAGGACACAACGACCGAGTCTTTCGGAGCCATAAGTCAACGTCAACAATAGCAAGGCTAACGATCTACACCAACGCCCGTCATAAACCCACAGACACATGCATCTGGCCCCCTCTGGCTCATTCAGAGTTAGAGACGCACCCAGTTCAGCCAGTGACCACCAAACATACGCTAATGTGTCTTTTAGAGTTCCTGTATCACACCCTGCTACCTCTGATTAATTATCAAGTCAATGCAGACAGATGGCACCAGGGCCATGAGAGAAAAATGGGTAAGGTTTTAATTTTTTAAATGTGTTTGTGTTAACATGTCTTAATTTGAAGTAATTTCAAAGACACAGAAGTGATATTGTTTGCAGATGATACAAAGTTATTGTGGAAGTAACTTGGAACAACTTCTGAATGAACTGAAAAAAGGGTTTAAAAAAATTGAAGACTTGTTTTTTCTATAATCAATTAACACTCAATCTGAGCAAAACAAAACTCCTGATGACAAATAACAGAATTAAAATAAAGTATCTGAAATAAAACTTAGTGGGGTGATAATACATCACAAACTATTGTGGATACTCCACATTATGAATATATCAGTCACCTATAATACACACACCCATGTTTTGAGCAAAAAAAGAGTAATAAGGATCCTAAATAAAACCACTTCAAAGGAACCACCAAACCAAAGATTTTAAATTGACACTTGAGTATTCAACACTGGAATAAGTGCAGGCTTAGAAATTCCCATGGAACATGCAGAGGTTGTTTAGATATCTCTGCTATCACTGATGCAACTTCTATTTAGGAAGAGACGTAGTAAAACCAAACGGCAGCAGGATATAACAATGTTGAAGGGAAAAGTTTCCAAACGGA
Source organism: Perissodus microlepis (assembly GCF_051167445.1). Lineage (NCBI taxonomy): Eukaryota > Metazoa > Chordata > Actinopteri > Cichliformes > Cichlidae > Perissodus > Perissodus microlepis. Next base: position 11,516,592 of record NC_140469.1, on the reverse strand, counting down.
TGAAAAGAACAAACAAAAAACAAATAGACTTAAAACACGATGTTAGGACCAACCTAATGAACAACAGCAGGAGGAAGACAAAGGGTGCTGCTTTATTTGCACATTGTGATACATCTGGAGTTTGCTCTTCATCTTTTGGAACTAAAACCTCTCCTCCTCTCTAAACAGGAGAGGTGTATCAACATGCCAGCATACTGTCAGGATCCAGCAAAATGGTTCCAAGAACCAGCAGCACAGAGAAGGTTAAGAAGTGATTATGGTGCAGAGAACAGCAGCAGGGTTAGAGTGGAGAAAGGCAGCAATTTTAAACAACAAACAAACTCGCTGATGGGATTATGTATCAGACCTCTGTAACATTATGATTCTGGTGCATGTTTTGAAAATAAGCTTTCTTGAACGCCACTGAGAATTTTTTCAAATTTGGCAAAAACATGTGCAGGGCCTCAAAGAACAACTGACTAGATTTTGGAAGTTAGAGTCAATGGTTAAGATCTCTGTGACCTCAAGTAGGTCACTTTCTTCAGAATTTAAATAAAAGTAAAAACAATAAAAATGTCAAAATAATTAAGCAAGAGCAGTTTTTATGCTAGATGTCAAAGATTGATTCTGGGCGTGATGCTGCACCCTTTCTACTGATGAATCACAGCGATTCTTGGTTTAAGGCTCTCAGTGTGCTGGGGGTCTTTAGAGTTTGCATGTTCCACCAGATTCCTCCCAAGTCAAAGAAAAGAATGATAAATTTAAAGGTTATTCAAAATGTGCCAGAGCTCCTAATTTAAGTTGAATAAAACTCTTAAATTTATGAACGTGCTGAATGAATATATATGAAAAAGTGTCATGAGTTATCAGCAAAACTAGAAAAGTGCTACATAAATGCAATTTCACTGCACTCAGGAAAAATCACAATCTGTAAAACACTTTTCTGGCCATTATCCAATGTCACATCTCAGGACTAGAATGGAGCCTGTGGCACAACTTGTGACACTGGAGGAGAAGAGAGCAGCGGCGGGGTGGAGCACCAGCTTTAAACTCATGCACAAGAGAAATGTCAAATAAAACAGGTTTGTGATGAGAGAACACTGAGACAACACCCAGCCACAAAGTGAACTCACTTAGTTAAAGATAACAGGGGAGCACATGCACCTAACCAGCAGGACATTTCTTCCTCCTAAGTTAAATGAACAGATGGATGGAAGTTAAAAGTTCAGTTTAGTTTTCTATTTTGATGAGCACCTACACCCCAAAATACTGTTTTTAAAAAAGTGTTGTTTTCATATTCTTTCTTTGAAAATCTATAAAGTTCCTGTTCATTTTCATTAAAATGACTTTTACATAATTGTTACTGTTTTATTTAAGATCTTCTAATGCTTACACTACACTGTACACGTCAACAAAAAGCTTAACATTGAAGGTCATTTTCTTCCCACTACTTACTATTTATGACGGCTTGGACCAATAATGTATTTCAATATGTCGCACACTGATCTCTTGCACAAAATCACTAACACACACCACAAATCCCACCAGTGATTCACTTCCTTATAAACCATTGAGTCAAGGACTGAAGCAGTGACGTACTGAATGAAACTTCAGACATACCAAGCCCCGACACAGTGCTTCTGCAGCACAGTGATGCGGTCTTCAGCTTCAAACGGACCATCATTAACTGCTGTTGCTCACAGCTCACACAATTGTAGTTTCTGAGACAATTACATCAACGTCCAATCAAAATTACAGTTCTGCACTTTTAACACTGTCGTCTTTGCACTGATATTACAGGAAAACTCTTAGAAGTGATGCAAATATTAGTTGAACAGGAACCAAAATGTAATAGAATTGCATTCTGGGGTTTTTTGGGTGAAAAAAAAAAAAAAAAAAAAAAAAAAAAAAAATTGCATCTTTAAGCTCCTGTATAACTTAATTCCAGCAGGTAATGGTTTGGGATGAGATTCACTTTTATTAGCTGAATCAATTTTGGTTCCTATATCATCATTATTTAATAATAAATAAAAACAGTTCAAGGGATTAAAGAAAAATATTTTTCCATTGTAAACATACACGGCAGACCCAGTGGCATTTCGGTACTTTTTATTAATACTTAGCCGGTTGCTGTTTACAACGCACACAGAGCTGCAGCTCTCCCGCTGCCCGCTCAACATTACCACAACAACCCAACCACAGGACCCAGTACAATATTTAATTCGACGGGGCATGATTGCGGATGCCGTGCAGGTGCGTCCGCCTCCTCTGCACGGCACCGCAGGCTACGCCCCGCCACATACCCCCATCGCCCGACTGAGGCCGGGGAACCATCCGGCCGAACCTACTCCCTCCAGCGCGAGCGGGAGAGGGGATCAGCCCGGACCGTTGGCGCTCCCGGGCCCTGGCCAAGCGACGGGGAGTTGTGAGTTCAGGTGGCCGCCCGCGAAACCAGCAGCGTCGGCGAAGCTGGTCCGGAAGTCGGCTGCGTGGCAGGTGGACGCGGCGCGGTCGGCACGGTCGTGCGCCCCGGCTCGCAGGCGGCTGGGCAGATGTCCGGCAGGCACCGGCCTCTGGTGGAGGTGAGGCCGCTCTGCTCACCCCGCTAACCTCGAGCTTCGGTGGCGCGGACTCCCCTAGCACGGGCACCTCCGACTTAACCCGCGGCTTCTCCGCCCCTCCCGGTGGGAGCAGCTCCCCACGCTGCGCCTCCGGCACTGCCTCTCCCGGCTGGAGCGGCTCCGCCGCCTCCGGCGCTGCCTCTCCCGGCTGGAGCGGCTCCGCCGCCTTCTTCCGGGACACAGGAACGGGCACCGGGCCCTGCCGAGCCCCAGCGGCTCCCACGCGAGGTGTGGGAACAGGCGCTGTGGCAGGCTGCGTGCTAGCTGGTCGCAACCTGGGGGCCGGCGCGGGCACCTGCACAGACTGGATCTCCTCCACTCCAGCGCCATTGGGGAGCGCCGGTGGGGGTGGCGGTGGTGTCGGACAGGACCGGATCAGGACGGGGCATGATTGCGGATGCCGTGCAAGTGCGTCCGCCTCCTCTGCACGGCACCGCAGGCCACGCCCCGCCACATCCATGTTATTTATCATCAGTTTACTAGCGATTGAATTTTACAAAGGCCCAAATATTGTATGTTTATTATATTCAATTGTAGTTAAACCAAGTCTTCAGAGATTACTCTCACAGCAGAGCACTTTATGGTTTGTTGATAAATCCAAACAACAGAAGACGTCTAAGTGGAGACAAATTCTTGTATGTTTTTGGTCTGTTATGTTTACAAATGTTAAATCACAAGTAAAGGGAGACCACACCATTGTTCATGTTTAAACAAATTTATTCATCAAACCGATAAAATTTTGTCACACAGAACAAATACAGGTTCAAAGCACCACAACGTTAGCCTGATATCAGACAGAATTATCACATGATGTTAAACCGAAGCTGTGACTGGGCAATGATAATGAAGAAGTTCATTTCAAGTTGTAGATTCAAGCTGCTCTTCATACTTTTGGCCAATACAAGCTTCAACACTTCAGAAAGCTTCATTTGGCCATCACTAACAGCAGTACTTGTAGTCTGGAGTATAAGCAGACTAGACTAGAGTGCAATCAAATACACCTGCCTTCAGTGAACCCAGCCCAATCACAGCCACTGGCTCACAGCAGTTGTGAAACAAACCCACTCACACATCAGTGGCCATTTCCCACAGTAAATGTGGAGGTGATTTAATATGCAGGTGATACCAGTCTATCATCTCACACAGCTGATTGCAAATTTATAAACGACCTCTTGCAGCCTCACTTTGATATCACTGGTATAAAGAAACTGAAATCCTGCCGCCCAATACTACAAACAGGTCATTATCTGTGAGATTACACTTTCTTTTCTTCAGACATCAGTGGTTAAAATGATAAATTGCAAAGATGAATATTCAGAAAGATAAGGTGGAAAGTTTTAGTAGAGCTCATTTACTTGATTACTTTCTAAATGTTTTTTTTTTTTTTTTTTTCAGTTTTCTAAACGATGAATCAATGAATGTGGATCAATGAGGGGAAAATGATTCTTTCAGTCCTGTGCATTCTTGCCTACACCAACTCTAGGCCTTAAAATCCACTCAGCAGTTTACCCTGGTATAATTGGCTTTTCTAAAGTCACTCATGGCACCACAGATGAGCAGAGTCATGTGGACCATATAGACTTGTGGAGTTCTGGCAGCAGCCTTGAAGGAAGTCTCCCCATGGCAGAGCTCACTGAATGGATTTAGAGTGCTCTTAATAAGGAGACGAGGAACAACATCTTTGAGGCTGCTGAAGCTTTTTCCAGCTCTATCACAGAGGAACCGAGTTTTGCTGTCCCACAAAACCAGAATATCAAAAGCACTGTGTGAGAATGAAGAAAAGACCAAGGTGGTCAAAGGAAGGACCCGGGGGCTGTTCTCAGACAGCCAGATAAAAACTCTTGTCCATCACTTTAATCAAAAACGTTACCATGACCCACGGGAGATGACAGAGCTGACAGGACTGACCTACAAACAGGTGAGTGTTTTCCAAGGTTACTAGAACATAAGAAACTGAAATCATTTTGAGTTTTGGGTCTATTGTACTCATTAAATATTTTTCTTCCATCTTTAGGTGAAAACTTGGTTTCAAAATCGAAGAAGAAAGTTTAGGAGGAGTCCAGATTCTCAGCATCTCAATCAGGGCGTCCCACTTCACGTAAGTATCTCCAATTATTAAACAGAACTGTTTGTAATTCAGTCATTATCTTGGGAATTAATTGCATTTGGTGAAATGTATTGACTATAATTACACAAAAGAACTGACTCTGCATCTTTCAGTGATTCAGTTTCAGGGAGTACACCCAGCACCTGGAGATGAACTTAATCACAAATGGTGCAAATTATCAGGGCCCCTATCATCATCCTGTGGGCAATGTTGTGCCTGGACCTCAATCGACCCTCCACAAAAAAACATACCAGATGTTTGGCTGGTCGATGCCACTGGACAACAGATATGAATTCAACCCTGTTGTTTTAAACACTGGTATGAATGTAAACAAATTCGGGCTTCACAATACAAGTTTTGAAGGAGCAAGTTGAGAGCCTTGCCAGCTGCTAATGCTCCTTTAATTACAGACATTGTAATGTATATCAGCTTTTTTTGTATTAAATTTTACCATTTCTGCTTTTATGTAGCTCAACATAACAGAGTCTCAGATTTGATCTCTTTCAGTAAATAAAAGTCAGGGTAAGTTTTAGGTCCTTTATTTTTAATCCATTGGATTTTAGAAATATTTGAATTCAGTCGACTCTGTCTGTTGTAAACGCATTTTAGTCTATCCAAAACATCCTGGAAAATCAGAGAGCGCACCATCAGAGATTTGTATATAACATTAAGAGATTAAAATGTGTTTTGTTTCATCTTCCAATAATTGTAGAAATAATGTAGATGATGATTGCAACACCAGTGTCTTCAGCACCGCATTGAATGTAAACAACCCCGGACTTCACAGTGCAAGTTTCTACACAGAAAGTAGAGAGCCTTGCTAACAGCATAGAGATGGCTGTAGCTGCTGTTACTGCCCCTTTTATTTGTGAATTCTCATTCTGGAGCCTCAAGATGAGGATTTTTGCCATACTGGTCTCAAAAACAACATGGCAGAAATATGATGCGTGGAGGTGTGATTGTGAAACCACATGCTGGTGGTTTTCAGAGAAATTTAAAGCACTTCCACATCTGTATTTTTCCAACATGGAAGCTAGCTGGCCCTGGCAGCATATCAGGTTTGCTGTGAATTTATCTGACAGCCATTTTAAATGTTCTGTTCATGTTTCTTGACATGACAGAGGCTATATTTGAAAGACTTTGTGCACACATGTCTTAATTACACCTGTTAATATTTTTATGCTAAACATGTTTAAGGCTGGAGGTTAGTCCAGGGTTTTAAATAAATATTTAAAGTCCAGTGATCTAGACCTGCATCTTTTCTGCGCCAAATATTGACTTTGTTAAATGAAGCACTGCCTGTTTCTTGACTGCCACCTTTTCTAGTCCCAAATATTATTGAAATGCACGAATTTGTTAAAACTCAGAAATCTGGTGCAGTGTCTACATTTGCCAACTACAAAGAAGCATGAAGCCTGTCATGAAGTCAAGCTTCTTGTTCAAAGCCTTTACGTGCTTCCTCCAGGACACTGATATGGTTAGCAGATGTAGTTCAGAGGAAAGAAAAGAATTCCTACAAGGTCAGTAGATCTGTAACATAGTCTGGATTTCTTTAGAATGGAAACGTTACTTTTCAGAGACACAGAGCTCAGAGAAAACTACAAAAGTGGGTTATCCATACCAAAAGATATTTAACTTCAAAGAAGGAAGTGGCCTTTCTTTACTCCCCCCACCTTCTTTAACTCCATCACTGACAAAGGTGTTCAGGTAAGGCAGGACCTGCTCCTGTCGAGCCACAGTGCTGAAAATTCTCTACATCATGTGCTGGTTTTCCTAAACTTCCTCCTTCAGTTCTGAAAACAAGTCTTCACCTGAAAGAAGATGAGAGAAAAAAAAGGAATGATTATAACTATATGGTCCACATGTGTCAGCGTATTTACTGTTATGCTTTGGCACAAGTCACTTTAGAACAGAAAACGATACCAAAAAATATAATGGCTCAATTGCTCACCCCTTTACAGAATAGCATCCCACACACAAAAACTCTGCATTTTGGCTGCATTCCTAAAATTTGCCACCAGATTTCACTTGAACATTGCTCACTGGGCAACAATGCTGAGTACATACCTGTCAAATACAGAGATTCAGATTGATGAAATCCATCAGAGTCTTCCAGTCCGCCATTTTTGCAGCTTCACAGACTAAAAAGACAACTGGTTTAAGCATCTCTGCTGGAGCAGGTGGTTTGTTGCTGAGGCTTCGAAGCATCTGTTTAAACCATCCTGTTTTGCAGCATCAACAACCACACTGATGTCAGCTCAGTGAGAGTTGAAGACATGATAACCACTCATGTGTTCATAAACTGCATTAGGATGTACCTGTTCAACTTCACCCACTGAACCCAGGAGAGTAGGCACTGGAAAATCTCTTCTCCTGACCAGAGTCTGTGGCTGTAGAGCAGGAGTAGGGAACGTTAGTCATCTAGAGCCGGTGTCCTGCAGGTTTTAGATCTCACCCTGGTTCACCACACCTGAATCAAATGATTAGGTCATTACCAGCCTCTGGAGAACTTCAAGACATGTTGAGCAGCTAATTTAGCCATTTATTTCAGCTGTGTTGGACACATCTGAAATCTGCAGGACACCGGCTCTCAAGGCCTGGAGTTCCCTACCCCTACTGTAGAGCATCTCTTCTTTGTGAGGTGCTGTGGAGAGAAACAAAGAAATTGACAACGAGTAGTAGATTTTAAGAAAACAAACCTCCCCGCCAAAAAACCCAAAAACAATGTGCATATACATCCCCACTCAACATGCAGATGTGGCACAGCATACCCCCACACATGATCATTCCACACGTTGGCAAAAGGACACTTGTATCCACTGCACAGTGATTCAAATAAATGTGCACTGAACACCAGCTTCCACTAAAGGAGTGTCTGCCAGGGGAGCCCACACCAGAAAATTCTTACAATGAACTTCATTCATCTGCTCATCACTTATGTTAGTTATAAGAACGCAATAGCCGACTAATTAACGACATGAACAGGTGCCTAAAATAAGCAATCAATACCGCCCAAATCACGTGACCCACCTTAAACTATCACAAAATACTTTCAATACAAACCACTTAAACATAACCATCAGAAATCACACAGTTAACAACAGCATGAAATCTGTATTTTAAGTTCAGACAGGCCTCTTACAATCATAATCTACAAGATTTGGTGGGATTGTTAAAAAGTGAGTGAATCTTTCAGTAATCTTGCTGCCATGTTCTTCTTCTTTGGGTTTGGCAGGCTAGATGCATCAGTGGTGTGTTACTGCCATCTACTGTTTATTATTTCCCAAGTCAGTCTTCTTCTAATTAAACAGGCTGGACTCAAGCTAGAAGCACAAAGTCAGCCTCAGATCCCTACATTGTCTTATATAGACTAGCACTGTGTAGATATTGTAACTGTCTTTGTTTTAGTGCAGCAGTGCAGGTTCAGAAGTGTGTGCATGTTGAACACAGTTTCTCCAGCTGATCCAAGCTCTCTGAACAACTTTCTTCATTAATGGAAATACTTCTTGCACTCAGGATGTTTCTGACTGTATTGGTGCTGCCACAGTCACATTTGCCATCTGGGTGTTTTCCTGTGAGAGCCAGCCCACTCATGAATCCACGGCAGCCAGCTCTCAGTCTGATAAATATAAGTGAGTCTCTTCTTTTGCCAATAAACAACATTCAAAGTGTGATCTTGAGAGAACATTTAGGGCCTTCAGATTCTCTGAAGGAGAATGATAAACTGCTTTGAATTGAAAGAAGACAACAGAAACTACAATTACTACTTATACAACTGAGGTGTGCAGAAGAGCATCTTTGAATGCACATCAACAAGATGCAGCAGAAGACCACACCAAGTACCACTCCTGTCAGCTAAATACAGGAAACTCGAGCTAAAGGTCAAAAAAACTTGGAAAGTTGGACAACAGAAGATTGGAGAAATGTTTTCTGGTGTGATGAGTTTCAATTTCTGATGTGACATTTGAAAGGTCAGAACTGACTGTGTACCATCTTCTGATGAATGCTTCAAGAAGGAAAAGTCATGTCACAAAGCTTTGACCATCTGGAGCTGGTTTCTTCAACATCACAATGACTTCTATGGGCTCAAATTGTGGTCATAAATATTTTGTACTTGTAAATCAGTTTTGTACTTGGCAAATTAATAAATAAAATAATAAATTAATAATAAATTAATAAATACTTACAGAAATTCATTTTAAACATACAAAATTGATTTACAAGTACAAAATATTTATGACCACAATTTGAGCCCATAGACTTCACTGAACTCAAATACAATGGTGCAGCTTTAGGATGTGGTGTAACAGAAGTTTCACATGATTGATGTGCAGCCATCTAATTTGCAGCAACTGTGCCATGTTGTCATGTCAACAAGGACGAAAATGTCTGAGGAGTGTTTTCAGCTTGTTGTTGAATGTAAATCATGACTCAAAGAAGATCTGAAGGCAAAAGAAGATCCAACCTGGTGCTACCAAAGTGTGACTAATAAAGTTGCCATGTTCTGTATAACATTTCTTAAAAATGTGACATCATCAGCAGGAATTCTGGCTGTAATTTCTTCAGAGGTTGACGGCACTGTAATCGAACACACCAAGTTTGTTTGTAACATTTAGATGATAAACTCAAAGTATTTGAGCAGGCATGAATGACTTTCTGCCTGTCATAGTTTCAGATATTGTCAGGGTTTCTGGGTCGTTGCCAGGTACTTTCAGTTCACGTTCACTGTTTATCCACTGCCTGTTCCACTTCCTGTTTTATTGTGTTAGCCTTGGTCTGTGTGCATTATGTTCAGTCCTCTTCCCATTTATCATTGGTTCATTATGTTCAGCTGTTCACTCACCTGTCTCCAATCGTTGTCATTGTTAGTCATGTATTTAAGCCCTCTCTTCCCTTCAACGCTTGTCGTGTCATTGATGTTATGTTGTCGTTTCCGCCTGCGTTCAGTCAGCTAGTCAGTCAGTCAGTCAGTCAGTCGTCCAGCCAGCCAGCCAGCCAGCCCTTTCCTACTCCTGTTCTGTTTGTTCACTCCGTCGACATTAAACACCAACCTTCACCTACCTACCTGTGAGTCCAGCATTTGGGTCCTCCTTCTCTCATCCACGACACTAATCCTGACAGATATACAGTGTTAGATTGGGTTGGGCACCTCTGGTGTTATCATCGTCTAAAAGCTGAATGTACAATATCAATCCACGTTCATTCAGTTAATGATTTATTCATTAATCTGTAATCACTTTGAATTTCTTTGCTCACATTCAGGAGATTGAAAAACACCTCATGGCATAATGCTTTTCAGAAACTCTCAAAGGCAACATTACATGGATTATTAGACTCAGTGCTGCTCATTTACTGACTTGATGTTTCATTCCTGCAGCTCCTCTGTTCTGACAGCTCCACTCAGGCTCTGCTGGACACCACCGTGCTCCTGCTGCAAGGCGCCTGGTTGCTGGTACGCTTCCCAGTCATGATCATCAGTGGGATTGTGAGCAAGAACCTTGCAACCTCCAGCCACCATGCCCCATCCGTAACATCCCCTGACAGATCCCAACACATCCCTGATACAAACATACATGTCCATCAGGAGCATCCTACACTTTAAATGAGCTGACTTCAGGTGTTCAGTAAGGGGAAGCTTTAATAACATTGCACGTTTCATTTCAAGACTTCGGTTTCATAGGGCAGAGAGTAGAAAAGGTGACAATAAAATGCTTTTTGGGGGCTTTACTCCAAACATCAGACTTCTGAATAATTAAAAGCAAACCCAACATTTAGAGTCTTACGAAGATAATCACAGAGGCAGAAACTTTTCAACGTATCATCTCGGGTTTTTTAAGATGAAGTATTCAAAGCCCTAGCTTTGAATACTTCATCTTATTTATAAGCTAGGGATGTTATTTGAGGTATTCCTGGGAAAATCTTTGATCCAGGTCCAGATTCTTTAGATGAACTTTAGTGTTTAGTCATACTTCCAGCCTCCTTTATTGACGTTGCCTGGTGGCATTGACCAGCCAAACATCTGGGGCGAGGTGGGGAAGGTCCATTGAGGTCCAGCTGCAAAACTGTCCACAGGATGATGATAGGGGCCCTGATAATTTGCACCATTTGTGATTGAGTTTACCTCCAGGTGCTGAGTATACGACTCCCCGAGTGGGGGCTGTCCCTCTCCCTGAAACTGAATCACAGATACACTGTCAGTAAAACCAGAATACTTCTTTTAAATTATTGACGTTACATTTCATTAAATACAATCAATTCCCCAGATAATGACAGAATCAGAAACAGGGCTTTTTAATAATAGAAGATACTTACATGAAGTGGGACGCCCTGATTCACATGCTGAGGATGTAAACTCCTCCTAAACTTACTCCGTCTGTTTTGAAACCAAGTTTTTACCTAAAGATGGAAGAAAACAGAAAACATTTCATGAGTACAATGGACCCAAAGTTCAATTTCTTATGTTGTAGTAAGTTGAAAAACACTCACCTCTTTGTAGGTCAGTCCTGTTATCTCTGCCAGCTGTTTCATCTCTCTTGGGTCTTAGTAATGTTTCGCATTAAAGTGATGGACAAGAATATTCAACTGTCTCTCTGTGAACACCACCCGGGCCTTTCCTTTAGGTTTCTCTGGAGCAGTGCTGGGATGGTGCAGAGTGGCAGTGATGTTGCCATCCTGGCTTCCTGGGACAGCAAAATCTTGTTTCTGCTCTGAGACAGAGATGGAAACAGCCTCAGAGGTATCAGTAGTTTTGTTGGTCATCTCCATTTGTAGAGCAGTCTCTGCCCATGTAGCGAGTTCTTCCAAGGAAAGACTCCCTTCAGGGCCGCTGACATATCTCCACAAGTCTGTGAGGGTAAAGACACAAGAGGACAAGAAAGCACAAGTCTATATGGTCCACATGGATCAGTTACTGATATGTTTTGGCACGACTGACTTTCTAATAGAAATAATAAACAAAGGTTAAATTGATAAGTCTTAAATCCCAAAAAGGTCTCAGACTGAAGAAGTCACTCGAATGAGTGACAAAACATTTCTTCCGTTGAAAACATTACATCCAGGTGAACTGAATCAACCTTTAGGGATTTATTTACCTGATGACTGAGCATCAACACAATGCTGAAGCTGTTTCCAGCTCTGTCACGGCTGGTCGATCACACCAGGCAACGGACATTATGATTGCAACACTGGTGTCTTAAGCACTGCATGGAATATGAACAACCCCGGACTTCACAGTGCAAGTTTTTACAGAGAAAGCAGAGAGCCTTGCTAACAGCTAAAGATGGCTGTAGCTACTGTTACATCTCTCTTTCATTTCTCAACTATCATTCTGAAGCCTTAAGATGGGCATTTCTGATATACTGGACGCTAATTTTATTTTTTCATGATTTCATTTTAATGTAAAGTTATTTAAAAGTTAACACAGAGGCAGGTTTGATAAAACTCAGTGAACTTCTTCGTCATTTACACTTTTACAAAACAAGGAAAAGTTAGCTTGGTCATAGTTGGTGGGGTAGATTAAGGCTTGTGTGAGTGATTGATAAAGTCCACTTTTTATATGGTGTAACTGTTGTAAAGTCAACATGAATCTGTAATGATTTTTCTTCCAATAAATGAGGACTTTGCTAAAACAAAATACTTTCTCCATGCGTCATTTTTATTGAGTCTCAAACATATTTGATGTTAAAAAGTGTAATGAAATCTCGTGTTTGGTTTCTCATCACAGGTGGGTGTGTGCTTTCTCCTACACACATGAGCCAAGGTGGAGAGCCTTACAACAGTTAATGTTCAATATCACAGATATTGTAAATAGTAGCTAGTATCAATGACTGAGCTGACAGGATATCAGGATTCTGATCTGTTCTGTTTTCTGTACTTTTAGTAAATGGTAGGCATGGGGTGAACATTAGGCCCTTTATCTTAAAACCCATTGATTTTAGAAATATTAGAATTCAATAGAATCTGTTTCTTCTGTAAATACCTTGATGCGTGCTCAATCATCCAGATAAGGAAATCCCACAAAGTTGATTCTGTTCATCTGGACCTAACGCTTTCAGTAGGACAAAGGTTTTCAGTAGGACAAACTGGTGCATATCATGATTTTTATGGATATTTCTCACTGGTGAGTTGAGAACAGTTTTGCTTGTTCTGCTTTCATGTCAACTAGATCTGAGTTAGATGATTTTGATTTAACTTCCTGCTCTGGTTGTTTCAGACAAGCAACCAAGTTGATCTTTGCACCGATGATTAATTTACTTTCTATTATCAGAAAATTTGTACACATAGTTTCTAATTTCAAATGTATCAGAGCAAATCCAGCTCAGTTTTAAATATGTTTTGCATGAAATCTGCATTATTTCAGTGAGTATTGAAACCTGATATGTATAAAAATGTTTTAAGATAAGCCAAATTAAACCAATATTACAAACAAACAATGACTTACACCTCTAATTTAGATCTTTGTGATCATGTAGAGAACATTACTGAGTTTATAAGGTAGCAAATGGTAGTTTCACCTCTACATTGTAAAACAATAGCAAGGCTAATGAGCCACACCAACGCCCATCATAAACCCCATAGACACATGCATCTGGCCCCCTCTGGCTTATTCAGAATTAGAGACACACCTAGTTCACCCAGTGACCACTAAACATACGCTAATGTGTCTTTTAGAGTTCCTGTATCACACCCTGCTACCTCTGATTAATTATCAAGTCAATGCAGACAGTTGGCACCAGGGCCATGAGAGATAAGTGAGGGTAAAGGTGTTTGTGTTGACATGTCTTAATTTGAAGTAACTGCAAAGACACAGAAGTCATATTGTTTGCAGATGATACAAAGTTATTGTGGAAGTAACTTGGAACAACTTCTGAATGAACTAGAAAATCAATTTAAGAAATTGAAGAGTTTTTCTGTAATCATATAACACTGGATATGAGCAAAACAAAACTCATACTATTTTGGAGTCGTGCAAATTCTATCATTAATAAACTGATGATGAATAACAGACTTAGGATCATAAATAAAACCGCTTCAAAAGAACCACCAAACCCACTTTTTAGCCTTTTCATTAAATACTCTTAAATTTAAAGACTTGGTTGACCTCAGACCTCTACACACAATTTATAAAGCAACAAACAAATCTTTTTCCCACAACATTTAGAACTTGATCAGGATAAAAAAAAGAGAAAGAAAGAAATGACATGTAATGTACGTCTGTTTTTGCTTTTCTCCTCAGAGTTGGTGCAGTAGATCAAGGCTCATGCAGGAGACTGATAAAGTCAACTTTATATATGTTGTAAATGTTTCAGTCAGTGTCATTCATTTTCTTCCAACAAATGACGACATTTCTAGGATTAAATACTGGCTGCATATTTTGTTTTGTTTTCATCGAGTGTCTAACATCATAATCTACAATATTTGATAGGATGTTAAAAAGTGCATGCATGTTGCACTTTGCAAGTCATAAAATCTTGTGCTTAGCCTCTGACCCAGAATGTCACAGCAGCAATGGAGACTCGTCAGACCAGGAAACATTTCTCCAATCTCTTATTGTCTAATATTTGTGAGTCTGTTTCCTCAGTTTGCTGTTCTTAACTGACAATAGTGGTAGCCAGTGTGGTCTTCTGCTGCTTCTAGCCCATGTGCTCCATGTTCTGACATGTTGTGCTCTCAGAGATGGTCTTCGGTATAGTTTGCTTTAGATGAGTGGTTATTTTTAGTCACTGCTGCCTTCCTATCAGCATGAAGCATGAAGTTTGTTTAATTTCTTTGCTTTCGTTCATCACTCACTCTTTCAAGATGTTTTCTATCTCAGTGAATCACTGAGATTTAAAGAAGGTTCCACACAAGTATGCAGGCCCAGTCTCAGCTTCTCAGAGACATTTAGTTTGTTCTTGAAGTCGCTCCAATTTGCTAACGAAAACCCATTTGAGGAAGCATCTCTACGTAGAGCATCACATCAAGGCTGGAGAGGATAAAGTGAGCAAATATGGATCCAGATACAGGGATAGGCCCATGCTCTCATCACAAGCTGGCATCTTTGTTACTTCTTTTAAACTTACTACTTCTTCTTTAAGTTTTCACCAATAAATAGAGGAGGGGAAAAGCCTCAAGTAACCATTATGGCAACAACACTGTCACTCTGCATACTCCACAGATGACAAGCACTACGTTTGAGGATAAAGGAAAGGCAAAGGGGATTTTCTCAGATAATCATGCCCTCTATCTGTACACTGTGGGCAACATTGTGTCCGAATCACAGTCAACCTTCTCGAACTCGCCCAGATGTTTGGCTGGTCCATGTCACCAGGCCTAGGCCATCATGAATTAAGCCCGAGCCTCTTCACAGCAGCTTATCAATGTGAACAAGACTGGGCTTCACAGTGCAAGTTTGGAAATAGAAAGTGGAGAGTGTTGCCCACAGCTAATGCTCCTTTTATAACGACTAATGTAAATGATGCCAGGTAGAAACAACGATTGAACTGACAGCATATCAGGTTTCTGTGAGTTTTTAGTAAAAAAGAAAAAAATCGTTCTTCTCTTCATGTAGCTCAATCTAGTCCTATAGAATTAACCCAAAACTGATTCAGCCAATAAAAGTCCCATACCGTTACCTGCTGGAACTAACTTACATAGGAGTATAAAAATGTAAATGATGCCAGTTGGTAGAAACTGCCTGACTGCTTTGTAAAGCAACTCACAAAAGAAGAAGCTCAACCCCCCACATTCCTGCCCACACCCACAAACCTCCTTAAAAGCTCAGAATTGCTCTTAAGTCAGTCTTAGGACAAATAGCACCTTCCTGCCTGGTTTGGAGCTCTTTCAGCAGAGATACTTTCTCCAGCTTTCCTGTTTTAATCACTGGGATTTCAAAGATGGAAGATTATGGGATGCAATTTTCTCCAGGTATGTACTCAGCATTGTTGTCTAGTGAGCTAATGTGAACAGAGTTGGCTAACCTCGAAGACATCTTTGAGCAAAAATACCCTTTCACTCTGTGTTGTAAGTCCTGATGGCAGAAGTCACCATTTCTCCCTCCACAGCTGAACAGAGAGTCCACCTCAGGACCATCTGGGCTTTGAGTCACTTTTTAAACTTTCTAATTGGCGACATCCAGTGGCACATTTTAATAATTCAGCAAGTAAAATCAAGTGACATTGTGTGTGGGAAATTGATTAAGGCTCATCAGTTGATCCCTTTTGTATTCTTTTCTGTTAAAAAACTCAACTGTGCCAAAACATATCAGTAGCCACGGTGACCCATGTGGACCATATATATTTGTGCTTACTTAGCCTCTGTCTTTCTATCCTCACAGACTTGTGGATTTCTGGCAGCAGCCTGCAAGGGAGTCTTCCCTTGGAAGAACTTGCAGCATGGGCTGAGGCAGCTCTCGCTAAGGAGATGAGCAACAACATGTCTGAGACTGCTGAAGCTGTTTCCAGCTCCGTCACGGAGGAGGAACTGGTTTTTGCTGCCCCAAGAAACCAGGAGGGCAGCAACACTGTCACAAGTACTACGTGTGTGAAGGAAGAGAAGGCCAAGGTGCTCAAAGGAAGGACCCGGGGGCTGTTCTCAGACAGCCAGTTAAAAACTCTGGTCCAGCACTTTAATCAGAAAATTTACCCTGACCCACAAGAGATGACAGAGTTGGCAGAGCTGACAGGACTGACCTACAAACAGGTGAGTGTTTTTCAAGGTTACTAGAACATAAGGAACTGAATTCGTTTTGAATTTTGGGTCTATTGTACTCATTAAATTTCTTCTGTTTCCCTCCATCTTTAGGTGAAAACTTGGTTTCAAAACCGAAGAAGAAAGTTTAGGAGGAGTCCAGATTCTCAGCATCTCAATCAGGGCGTCCCGCTTCATGTAAGTATCTCCAATTATTAAACAGAACTGTTTTTAATTCAGTCACTATCTGGGGAATTCATTTAATTAGATGAAGCGTATTGATTATAATTTCAAACAAGAACTCTGTATTGTGGTTTTACTGACTGTGCATCTGTCTGTGATTCAGTTTCAGGGAGCGTCCTCACTCAGCGAACAACTGGACATCAGCTTCATGAGAAAGGGTGCAAATAATCAGGCCCACTATCCTGATGCTGTGGGCAATGTTGTCTCTGGACCTCAATGGACCCTCCACAACTCACCCCAGATGTTTGGCTGGTCGATGCCACCAGGCAACGGACATTATGATTGCAACACTGGTGTCTTAAGCACTGCATGGAATATGAACAACCCCGGCCTTCACAGTGCAAGTTTTTACAGAGAAAGCGGAGAGCCTTGCTAACAGCTAAAGATGGCTGTAGCTACTGTTACATCTCTCTTTCATTTCTCAACTATCATTCTGAAGCCTTAAGATGGGCATTTCTGATATACTGGACGCTATTTTATTTTTTCATGATTTCATTTTAATGTAAAGTTATTTAAAAGTTAACACAGAGGCAGGTTTGATAAAACTCAGTGAACTTCTTCGTCATTTACACTTTTACAAAACAAGGAAAAGTTAGCTTGGTCATAGTTGGTGGGGTAGATTAAGGCTTGTGTGAGTGATTGATAAAATCCACTTTTTATATGGTGTAACTGTTGTAAAGTCAACATGAATCTGTAATGATTTTTCTTCCAATAAATGAGGACTTTGCTAAAACAAAATACTTTCTCCATGCGCCATTTTTATTGAGTCTCAAACATATTTGATGTTAAAAAGTGTAATGAAATCTCGTGTTTGGTTTCTCATCACAGGTGGGTGTGTGCTTTCTCCTTCACACATCAGCCAAGGTGGAGAGCCTTACAACAGTTAATGTTCAATATCACAGATATTGTAAATAGTAGCTAGTATCAATGACTGAGCTGACAGGATATCAGGATTCTGATCTGTTCTGTTTTCTGTACTTTTAGTAAATGGTAGGCATGGGGTGAACATTAGGCCCTTTATCTTAAAACCCATTGATTTTAGAAATATTAGAATTCAATAGAATCTGTTTCTTCTGTAAATACCTTGATGCGTGCTCAATCATCCAGATAAGGAAATCCCACAAAGTTGATTCTGTTCATCTGGACCTAACGCTTTCAGTAGGACAAAGGTTTTCAGTAGGACAAACTGGTGCATATCATGATTTTTATGGATATTTCTCACTGGTGAGTTGAGAACAGTTTTGCTTGTTCTGCTTTCATGTCAACTAGATCTGAGTTAGATGATTTTGATTTAACTTCCTGCTCTGGTTGTTTCAGACAAGCAACCAAGTTGATCTTTGCACCGATGATTAATTTACTTTCTATTATCAGAAAATTTGTACACATAGTTTCTAATTTCAAATGTATCAGAGCAAATCCAGCTCAGTTTTAAATATGTTTTGCATGAAATCTGCATTATTTCAGTGAGTATTGAAACCTGATATGTATAAAAATGTTTTAAGATAAGCCAAATTAAACCAATATTACAAACAAACAATGACTTACACCTCTAATTTAGATCTTTGTGATCATGTAGAGAACATTACTGAGTTTATAAGGTAGCAAATGGTAGTTTCACCTCTACATTGTAAAACAATAGCAAGGCTAATGAGCCACACCAACGCCCATCATAAACCCCATAGACACATGCATCTGGCCCCCTCTGGCTTATTCAGAATTAGAGACACACCTAGTTCACCCAGTGACCACTAAACATACGCTAATGTGTCTTTTAGAGTTCCTGTATCACACCCTGCTTCCTCTGATTAATTATCAAGTCAATGCAGACAGTTGGCACCAGGGCCATGAGAGATAAGTGAGGGTAAAGGTGTTTGTGTTGACATGTCTTAATTTGAAGTAACTGCAAAGACACAGAAGTCATATTGTTTGCAGATGATACAAAGTTATTGTGGAAGTAACTTGGAACAACTTCTGAATGAACTAGAAAATCAATTTAAGAAATTGAAGAGTTTTTCTGTAATCATATAACACTGGATATGAGCAAAACAAAACTCATACTATTTTGGAGTCGTGCAAATTCTATCATTAATAAACTGATGATGAATAACAGACTTAGGATCATAAATAAAACCGCTTCAAAAGAACCACCAAACCCACTTTTTAGCCTTTTCATTAAATACTCTTAAATTTAAAGACTTGGTTGACCTCAGACCTCTACACACAATTTATAAAGCAACAAACAAATCTTTTTCCCACAACATTTAGAACTTGATCAGGATAAAAAAAAAGAGAAAGAAAGAAATGACATGTAATGTACGTCTGTTTTTGCTTTTCTCCTCAGAGTTGGTGCAGTAGATCAAGGCTCATGCAGGAGACTGATAAAGTCAACTTTATATATGTTGTAAATGTTTCAGTCAGTGTCATTCATTTTCTTCCAACAAATGACGACATTTCTAGGATTAAATACTGGCTGCATATTTTGTTTTGTTTTCATCGAGTGTCTAACATCATAATCTACAATATTTGATAGGATGTTAAAAAGTGCATGCATGTTGCACTTTGCAAGTCATAAAATCTTGTGCTTAGCCTCTGACCCAGAATGTCACAGCAGCAATGGAGACTCGTCAGACCAGGAAACATTTCTCCAATCTCTTATTGTCTAATATTTGTGAGTCTGTTTCCTCAGTTTGCTGTTCTTAACTGACAATAGTGGTAGCCAGTGTGGTCTTCTGCTGCTTCTAGCCCATGTGCTCCATGTTCTGACATGTTGTGCTCTCAGAGATGGTCTTCGGTATAGTTTGCTTTAGATGAGTGGTTATTTTTAGTCACTGCTGCCTTCCTATCAGCATGAAGCATGAAGTTTGTTTAATTTCTTTGCTTTCGTTCATCACTCACTCTTTCAAGATGTTTTCTATCTCAGTGAATCACTGAGATTTAAAGAAGGTTCCACACAAGTATGCAGGCCCAGTCTCAGCTTCTCAGAGACATTTAGTTTGTTCTTGAAGTCGCTCCAATTTGCTAACGAAAACCCATTTGAGGAAGCATCTCTACGTAGAGCATCACATCAAGGCTGGAGAGGATAAAGTGAGCAAATATGGATCCAGATACAGGGATAGGCCCATGCTCTCATCACAAGCTGGCATCTTTGTTACTTCTTTTAAACTTACTACTTCTTCTTTAAGTTTTCACCAATAAATAGAGGAGGGGAAAAGCCTCAAGTAACCATTATGGCAACAACACTGTCACTCTGCATACTCCACAGATGACAAGCACTACGTTTGAGGATAAAGGAAAGGCAAAGGGGATTTTCTCAGATAATCATGCCCTCTATCTGTACACTGTGGGCAACATTGTGTCCGAATCACAGTCAACCTTCTCGAACTCGCCCAGATGTTTGGCTGGTCCATGTCACCAGGCCTAGGCCATCATGAATTAAGCCCGAGCCTCTTCACAGCAGCTTATCAATGTGAACAAGACTGGGCTTCACAGTGCAAGTTTGGAAATAGAAAGTGGAGAGTGTTGCCCACAGCTAATGCTCCTTTTATAACGACTAATGTAAATGATGCCAGGTAGAAACAACGATTGAACTGACAGCATATCAGGTTTCTGTGAGTTTTTAGTAAAAAAGAACAAAATCGTTCTTCTCTTCATGTAGCTCAATCTAGTCCTATAGAATTAACCCAAAACTGATTCAGCCAATAAAAGTCCCATACCGTTACCTGCTGGAACTAACTTACATAGGAGTATAAAAATGTAAATGATGCCAGTTGGTAGAAACTGCCTGACTGCTTTGTAAAGCAACTCACAAAAGAAGAAGCTCAACCCCCCACATTCCTGCCCACACCCACAAACCTCCTTAAAAGCTCAGAATTGCTCTTAAGTCAGTCTTAGGACAAATAGCACCTTCCTGCCTGGTTTGGAGCTCTTTCAGCAGAGATACTTTCTCCAGCTTTCCTGTTTTAATCACTGGGATTTCAAAGATGGAAGATTATGGGATGCACTTTTCTCCAGGTATGTACTCAGCATTGTTGTCTAGTGAGCTAATGTGAACAGAGTTGGCTAACCTCGAAGACATCTTTGAGCAAAAATACCCTTTCACTCTGTGTTGTAAGTCCTGATGGCAGAAGTCACCATTTCTCCCTCCACAGCTGAACAGAGAGTCCACCTCAGGACCATCTGGGCTTTGAGTCACTTTTTAAACTTTCTAATTGGCGACATCCAGTGGCACATTTTAATAATTCAGCAAGTAAAATCAAGTGACATTGTGTGTGGGAAATTGATTAAGGCTCATCAGTTGATCCCTTTTGTATTCTTTTCTGTTAAAAAACTCAACTGTGCCAAAACATATCAGTAGCCACGGTGACCCATGTGGACCATATATATTTGTGCTTACTTAGCCTCTGTCTTTCTATCCTCACAGACTTGTGGATTTCTGGCAGCAGCCTGCAAGGGAGTCTTCCCTTGGAAGAACTTGCAGCATGGGCTGAGGCAGCTCTCGCTAAGGAGATGAGCAACAACATGTCTGAGACTGCTGAAGCTGTTTCCAGCTCCGTCACGGAGGAGGAACTGGTTTTTGCTGCCCCAAGAAACCAGGAGGGCAGCAACACTGTCACAAGTACTACGTGTGTGAAGGAAGAGAAGGCCAAGGTGCTCAAAGGAAGGACCCGGGGGCTGTTCTCAGACAGCCAGTTAAAAACTCTGGTCCAGCACTTTAATCAGAAAATTTACCCTGACCCACAAGAGATGACAGAGTTGGCAGAGCTGACAGGACTGACCTACAAACAGGTGAGTGTTTTTCAAGGTTACTAGAACATAAGGAACTGAATTCGTTTTGAATTTTGGGTCTATTGTACTCATTAAATTTCTTCTGTTTCCCCCCATCTTTAGGTGAAGACTTGGTTTCAAAACCGAAGAAGAAAGTTTAGGAGGAGTCCAGATTCTCAGCATCTCAATCAGGGCGTCCCGCTTCATGTATCTCCAATTATTAAACAGAACTGTTTTTAATTCAGTCACTATCTGGGGAATTCATTTAATTAGATGAAGCGTATTGATTATAATTTCAAACAAGAACTCTGTATTGTGGTTTTACTGACTGTGCATCTGTCTGTGATTCAGTTTCAGGGAGCGTCCTCACTCAGCGAACAACTGGACATCAGCTTCATGAGAAAGGGTGCAAATAATCAGGCCCACTATCCTGATGCTGTGGGCAATGTTGTCTCTGGACCTCAATGGACCCTCCACAACTCACCCCAGATGTTTGGCTGGTCGATGCCACCAGGCAACGGACATTATGATTGCAACACTGGTGTCTTAAGCACTGCATGGAATATGAACAACCCCGGACTTCACAGTGCAAGTTTTTACAGAGAAAGCGGAGAGCCTTGCTAACAGCTAAAGATGGCTGTAGCTACTGTTACATCTCTCTTTCATTTCTCAACTATCATTCTGAAGCCTTAAGATGGGCATTTCTGATATACTGGACGCTATTTTATTTTTTCATGATTTCATTTTAATGTAAAGTTATTTAAAAGTTAACACAGAGGCAGGTTTGATAAAACTCAGTGAACTTCTTCGTCATTTACACTTTTACAAAACAAGGAAAAGTTAGCTTGGTCATAGTTGGTGGGGTAGATTAAGGCTTGTGTGAGTGATTGATAAAATCCACTTTTTATATGGTGTAACTGTTGTAAAGTCAACATGAATCTGTAATGATTTTTCTTCCAATAAATGAGGACTTTGCTAAAACAAAATACTTTCTCCATGCGCCATTTTTATTGAGTCTCAAACATATTTGATGTTAAAAAGTGTAATGAAATCTCGTGTTTGGTTTCTCATCACAGGTGGGTGTGTGCTTTCTCCTTCACACATCAGCCAAGGTGGAGAGCCTTACAACAGTTAATGTTCAATATCACAGATATTGTAAATAGTAGCTAGTATCAATGACTGAGCTGACAGGATATCAGGATTCTGATCTGTTCTGTTTTCTGTACTTTTAGTAAATGGTAGGCATGGGGTGAACATTAGGCCCTTTATCTTAAAACCCATTGATTTTAGAAATATTAGAATTCAATAGAATCTGTTTCTTCTGTAAATACCTTGATGCGTGCTCAATCATCCAGATAAGGAAATCCCACAAAGTTGATTCTGTTCATCTGGACCTAACGCTTTCAGTAGGACAAAGGTTTTCAGTAGGACAAACTGGTGCATATCATGATTTTTATGGATATTTCTCACTGGTGAGTTGAGAACAGTTTTGCTTGTTCTGCTTTCATGTCAACTAGATCTGAGTTAGATGATTTTGATTTAACTTCCTGCTCTGGTTGTTTCAGACAAGCAACCAAGTTGATCTTTGCACCGATGATTAATTTACTTTCTATTATCAGAAAATTTGTACACATAGTTTCTAATTTCAAATGTATCAGAGCAAATCCAGCTCAGTTTTAAATATGTTTTGCATGAAATCTGCATTATTTCAGTGAGTATTGAAACCTGATATGTATAAAAATGTTTTAAGATAAGCCAAATTAAACCAATATTACAAACAAACAATGACTTACACCTCTAATTTAGATCTTTGTGATCATGTAGAGAACATTACTGAGTTTATAAGGTAGCAAATGATAGTTTCACCTCTACATTGTAAAACAATAGCAAGGCTAATGAGCCACACCAATGCCCATCATAAACCCCATAGACACATGCATCTGGCCCCCTCTGGCTTATTCAGAATTAGAGACACACCTAGTTCACCCAGTGACCACTAAACATACGCTAATGTGTCTTTTAGAGTTCCTGTATCACACCCTGCTTCCTCTGATTAATTATCAAGTCAATGCAGACAGTTGGCACCAGGGCCATGAGAGATAAGTGAGGGTAAAGGTGTTTGTGTTGACATGTCTTAATTTGAAGTAACTGCAAAGACACAGAAGTCATATTGTTTGCAGATGATACAAAGTTATTGTGGAAGTAACTTGGAACAACTTCTGAATGAACTAGAAAATCAATTTAAGAAATTGAAGAGTTTTTCTGTAATCATATAACACTGGATATGAGCAAAACAAAACTCATACTATTTTGGAGTCGTGCAAATTCTATCATTAATAAACTGATGATGAATAACAGACTTAGGATCATAAATAAAACCGCTTCAAAAGAACCACCAAACCCACTTTTTAGCCTTTTCATTAAATACTCTTAAATTTAAAGACTTGGTTGACCTCAGACCTCTACACACAATTTATAAAGCAACAAACAAATCTTTTTCCCACAACATTTAGAACTTGATCAGGATAAAAAAAAAGAGAAAGAAAGAAATGACATGTAATGTACGTCTGTTTTTGCTTTTCTCCTCAGAGTTGGTGCAGTAGATCAAGGCTCATGCAGGAGACTGATAAAGTCAACTTTATATATGTTGTAAATGTTTCAGTCAGTGTCATTCATTTTCTTCCAACAAATGACGACATTTCTAGGATTAAATACTGGCTGCATATTTTGTTTTGTTTTCATCGAGTGTCTAACATCATAATCTACAATATTTGATAGGATGTTAAAAAGTGCATGCATGTTGCACTTTGCAAGTCATAAAATCTTGTGCTTAGCCTCTGACCCAGAATGTCACAGCAGCAATGGAGACTCGTCAGACCAGGAAACATTTCTCCAATCTCTTATTGTCTAATATTTGTGAGTCTGTTTCCTCAGTTTGCTGTTCTTAACTGACAATAGTGGTAGCCAGTGTGGTCTTCTGCTGCTTCTAGCCCATGTGCTCCATGTTCTGACATGTTGTGCTCTCAGAGATGGTCTTCGGTATAGTTTGCTTTAGATGAGTGGTTATTTTTAGTCACTGCTGCCTTCCTATCAGCATGAAGCATGAAGTTTGTTTAATTTCTTTGCTTTCGTTCATCACTCACTCTTTCAAGATGTTTTCTATCTCAGTGAATCACTGAGATTTAAAGAAGGTTCCACACAAGTATGCAGGCCCAGTCTCAGCTTCTCAGAGACATTTAGTTTGTTCTTGAAGTCGCTCCAATTTGCTAACGAAAACCCATTTGAGGAAGCATCTCTACGTAGAGCATCACATCAAGGCTGGAGAGGATAAAGTGAGCAAATATGGATCCAGATACAGGGATAGGCCCATGCTCTCATCACAAGCTGGCATCTTTGTTACTTCTTTTAAACTTACTACTTCTTCTTTAAGTTTTCACCAATAAATAGAGGAGGGGAAAAGCCTCAAGTAACCATTATGGCAACAACACTGTCACTCTGCATACTCCACAGATGACAAGCACTACGTTTGAGGATAAAGGAAAGGCAAAGGGGATTTTCTCAGATAATCATGCCCTCTATCTGTACACTGTGGGCAACATTGTGTCCGAATCACAGTCAACCTTCTCGAACTCGCCCAGATGTTTGGCTGGTCCATGTCACCAGGCCTAGGCCATCATGAATTAAGCCCGAGCCTCTTCACAGCAGCTTATCAATGTGAACAAGACTGGGCTTCACAGTGCAAGTTTGGAAATAGAAAGTGGAGAGTGTTGCCCACAGCTAATGCTCCTTTTATAACGACTAATGTAAATGATGCCAGGTAGAAACAACGATTGAACTGACAGCATATCAGGTTTCTGTGAGTTTTTAGTAAAAAAGAACAAAATCGTTCTTCTCTTCATGTAGCTCAATCTAGTCCTATAGAATTAACCCAAAACTGATTCAGCCAATAAAAGTCCCATACCGTTACCTGCTGGAACTAACTTACATAGGAGTATAAAAATGTAAATGATGCCAGTTGGTAGAAACTGCCTGACTGCTTTGTAAAGCAACTCACAAAAGAAGAAGCTCAACCCCCCACATTCCTGCCCACACCCACAAACCTCCTTAAAAGCTCAGAATTGCTCTTAAGTCAGTCTTAGGACAAATAGCACCTTCCTGCCTGGTTTGGAGCTCTTTCAGCAGAGATACTTTCTCCAGCTTTCCTGTTTTAATCACTGGGATTTCAAAGATGGAAGATTATGGGATGCACTTTTCTCCAGGTATGTACTCAGCATTGTTGTCTAGTGAGCTAATGTGAACAGAGTTGGCTAACCTCGAAGACATCTTTGAGCAAAAATACCCTTTCACTCTGTGTTGTAAGTCCTGATGGCAGAAGTCACCATTTCTCCCTCCACAGCTGAACAGAGAGTCCACCTCAGGACCATCTGGGCTTTGAGTCACTTTTTAAACTTTCTAATTGGCGACATCCAGTGGCACATTTTAATAATTCAGCAAGTAAAATCAAGTGACATTGTGTGTGGGAAATTGATTAAGGCTCATCAGTTGATCCCTTTTGTATTCTTTTCTGTTAAAAAACTCAACTGTGCCAAAACATATCAGTAGCCACGGTGACCCATGTGGACCATATATATTTGTGCTTACTTAGCCTCTGTCTTTCTATCCTCACAGACTTGTGGATTTCTGGCAGCAGCCTGCAAGGGAGTCTTCCCTTGGAAGAACTTGCAGCATGGGCTGAGGCAGCTCTCGCTAAGGAGATGAGCAACAACATGTCTGAGACTGCTGAAGCTGTTTCCAGCTCCGTCACGGAGGAGGAACTGGTTTTTGCTGCCCCAAGAAACCAGGAGGGCAGCAACACTGTCACAAGTACTACGTGTGTGAAGGAAGAGAAGGCCAAGGTGCTCAAAGGAAGGACCCGGGGGCTGTTCTCAGACAGCCAGTTAAAAACTCTGGTCCAGCACTTTAATCAGAAAATTTACCCTGACCCACAAGAGATGACAGAGTTGGCAGAGCTGACAGGACTGACCTACAAACAGGTGAGTGTTTTTCAAGGTTACTAGAACATAAGGAACTGAATTCGTTTTGAATTTTGGGTCTATTGTACTCATTAAATTTCTTCTGTTTCCCCCCATCTTTAGGTGAAGACTTGGTTTCAAAACCGAAGAAGAAAGTTTAGGAGGAGTCCAGATTCTCAGCATCTCAATCAGGGCGTCCCGCTTCATGTATCTCCAATTATTAAACAGAACTGTTTTTAATTCAGTCACTATCTGGGGAATTCATTTAATTAGATGAAGCGTATTGATTATAATTTCAAACAAGAACTCTGTATTGTGGTTTTACTGACTGTGCATCTGTCTGTGATTCAGTTTCAGGGAGCGTCCTCACTCAGCGAACAACTGGACATCAGCTTCATGAGAAAGGGTGCAAATAATCAGGCCCACTATCCTGATGCTGTGGGCAATGTTGTCTCTGGACCTCAATGGACCCTCCACAACTCACCCCAGATGTTTGGCTGGTCGATGCCACCAGGCAACGGACATTATGATTGCAACACTGGTGTCTTAAGCACTGCATGGAATATGAACAACCCCGGACTTCACAGTGCAAGTTTTTACAGAGAAAGCGGAGAGCCTTGCTAACAGCTAAAGATGGCTGTAGCTACTGTTACATCTCTCTTTCATTTCTCAACTATCATTCTGAAGCCTTAAGATGGGCATTTCTGATATACTGGACGCTATTTTATTTTTTCATGATTTCATTTTAATGTAAAGTTATTTAAAAGTTAACACAGAGGCAGGTTTGATAAAACTCAGTGAACTTCTTCGTCATTTACACTTTTACAAAACAAGGAAAAGTTAGCTTGGTCATAGTTGGTGGGGTAGATTAAGGCTTGTGTGAGTGATTGATAAAATCCACTTTTTATATGGTGTAACTGTTGTAAAGTCAACATGAATCTGTAATGATTTTTCTTCCAATAAATGAGGACTTTGCTAAAACAAAATACTTTCTCCATGCGCCATTTTTATTGAGTCTCAAACATATTTGATGTTAAAAAGTGTAATGAAATCTCGTGTTTGGTTTCTCATCACAGGTGGGTGTGTGCTTTCTCCTTCACACATCAGCCAAGGTGGAGAGCCTTACAACAGTTAATGTTCAATATCACAGATATTGTAAATAGTAGCTAGTATCAATGACTGAGCTGACAGGATATCAGGATTCTGATCTGTTCTGTTTTCTGTACTTTTAGTAAATGGTAGGCATGGGGTGAACATTAGGCCCTTTATCTTAAAACCCATTGATTTTAGAAATATTAGAATTCAATAGAATCTGTTTCTTCTGTAAATACCTTGATGCGTGCTCAATCATCCAGATAAGGAAATCCCACAAAGTTGATTCTGTTCATCTGGACCTAACGCTTTCAGTAGGACAAAGGTTTTCAGTAGGACAAACTGGTGCATATCATGATTTTTATGGATATTTCTCACTGGTGAGTTGAGAACAGTTTTGCTTGTTCTGCTTTCATGTCAACTAGATCTGAGTTAGATGATTTTGATTTAACTTCCTGCTCTGGTTGTTTCAGACAAGCAACCAAGTTGATCTTTGCACCGATGATTAATTTACTTTCTATTATCAGAAAATTTGTACACATAGTTTCTAATTTCAAATGTATCAGAGCAAATCCAGCTCAGTTTTAAATATGTTTTGCATGAAATCTGCATTATTTCAGTGAGTATTGAAACCTGATATGTATAAAAATGTTTTAAGATAAGCCAAATTAAACCAATATTACAAACAAACAATGACTTACACCTCTAATTTAGATCTTTGTGATCATGTAGAGAACATTACTGAGTTTATAAGGTAGCAAATGGTAGTTTCACCTCTACATTGTAAAACAATAGCAAGGCTAATGAGCCACACCAACGCCCATCATAAACCCCATAGACACATGCATCTGGCCCCCTCTGGCTTATTCAGAATTAGAGACACACCTAGTTCACCCAGTGACCACTAAACATACGCTAATGTGTCTTTTAGAGTTCCTGTATCACACCCTGCTTCCTCTGATTAATTATCAAGTCAATGCAGACAGTTGGCACCAGGGCCATGAGAGATAAGTGAGGGTAAAGGTGTTTGTGTTGACATGTCTTAATTTGAAGTAACTGCAAAGACACAGAAGTCATATTGTTTGCAGATGATACAAAGTTATTGTGGAAGTAACTTGGAACAACTTCTGAATGAACTAGAAAATCAATTTAAGAAATTGAAGAGTTTTTCTGTAATCATATAACACTGGATATGAGCAAAACAAAACTCATACTATTTTGGAGTCGTGCAAATTCTATCATTAATAAACTGAAGATGAATAACAGACTTAGGATCATAAATAAAACCGCTTCAAAAGAACCACCAAACCCACTTTTTAGCCTTTTCATTAAATACTCTTAAATTTAAAGACTTGGTTGACCTCAGACCTCTACACACAATTTATAAAGCAACAAACAAATCTTTTTCCCACAACATTTAGAACTTGATCAGGATAAAAAAAAAGAGAAAGAAAGAAATGACATGTAATGTACGTCTGTTTTTGCTTTTCTCCTCAGAGTTGGTGCAGTAGATCAAGGCTCATGCAGGAGACTGATAAAGTCAACTTTATATATGTTGTAAATGTTTCAGTCAGTGTCATTCATTTTCTTCCAACAAATGACGACATTTCTAGGATTAAATACTGGCTGCATATTTTGTTTTGTTTTCATCGAGTGTCTAACATCATAATCTACAATATTTGATAGGATGTTAAAAAGTGCATGCATGTTGCACTTTGCAAGTCATAAAATCTTGTGCTTAGCCTCTGACCCAGAATGTCACAGCAGCAATGGAGACTCGTCAGACCAGGAAACATTTCTCCAATCTCTTATTGTCTAATATTTGTGAGTCTGTTTCCTCAGTTTGCTGTTCTTAACTGACAATAGTGGTAGCCAGCGTGGTCTTCTGCTGCTTCTAGCCCATGTGCTCCATGTTCTGACATGTTGTGCTCTCAGAGATGGTCTTCGGTATAGTTTGCTTTAGATGAGTGGTTATTTTTAGTCACTGCTGCCTTCCTATCAGCATGAAGCATGAAGTTTGTTTAATTTCTTTGCTTTCGTTCATCACTCACTCTTTCAAGATGTTTTCTATCTCAGTGAATCACTGAGATTTAAAGAAGGTTCCACACAAGTATGCAGGCCCAGTCTCAGCTTCTCAGAGACATTTAGTTTGTTCTTGAAGTCGCTCCAATTTGCTAACGAAAACCCATTTGAGGAAGCATCTCTACGTAGAGCATCACATCAAGGCTGGAGAGGATAAAGTGAGCAAATATGGATCCAGATACAGGGATAGGCCCATGCTCTCATCACAAGCTGGCATCTTTGTTACTTCTTTTAAACTTACTACTTCTTCTTTAAGTTTTCACCAATAAATAGAGGAGGGGAAAAGCCTCAAGTAACCATTATGGCAACAACACTGTCACTCTGCATACTCCACAGATGACAAGCACTACGTTTGAGGATAAAGGAAAGGCAAAGGGGATTTTCTCAGATAATCATGCCCTCTATCTGTACACTGTGGGCAACATTGTGTCCGAATCACAGTCAACCTTCTCGAACTCGCCCAGATGTTTGGCTGGTCCATGTCACCAGGCCTAGGCCATCATGAATTAAGCCCGAGCCTCTTCACAGCAGCTTATCAATGTGAACAAGACTGGGCTTCACAGTGCAAGTTTGGAAATAGAAAGTGGAGAGTGTTGCCCACAGCTAATGCTCCTTTTATAACGACTAATGTAAATGATGCCAGGTAGAAACAACGATTGAACTGACAGCATATCAGGTTTCTGTGAGTTTTTAGTAAAAAAGAACAAAATCGTTCTTCTCTTCATGTAGCTCAATCTAGTCCTATAGAATTAACCCAAAACTGATTCAGCCAATAAAAGTCCCATACCGTTACCTGCTGGAACTAACTTACATAGGAGTATAAAAATGTAAATGATGCCAGTTGGTAGAAACTGCCTGACTGCTTTGTAAAGCAACTCACAAAAGAAGAAGCTCAACCCCCCACATTCCTGCCCACACCCACAAACCTCCTTAAAAGCTCAGAATTGCTCTTAAGTCAGTCTTAGGACAAATAGCACCTTCCTGCCTGGTTTGGAGCTCTTTCAGCAGAGATACTTTCTCCAGCTTTCCTGTTTTAATCACTGGGATTTCAAAGATGGAAGATTATGGGATGCACTTTTCTCCAGGTATGTACTCAGCATTGTTGTCTAGTGAGCTAATGTGAACAGAGTTGGCTAACCTCGAAGACATCTTTGAGCAAAAATACCCTTTCACTCTGTGTTGTAAGTCCTGATGGCAGAAGTCACCATTTCTCCCTCCACAGCTGAACAGAGAGTCCACCTCAGGACCATCTGGGCTTTGAGTCACTTTTTAAACTTTCTAATTGGCGACATCCAGTGGCACATTTTAATAATTCAGCAAGTAAAATCAAGTGACATTGTGTGTGGGAAATTGATTAAGGCTCATCAGTTGATCCCTTTTGTATTCTTTTCTGTTAAAAAACTCAACTGTGCCAAAACATATCAGTAGCCACGGTGACCCATGTGGACCATATATATTTGTGCTTACTTAGCCTCTGTCTTTCTATCCTCACAGACTTGTGGATTTCTGGCAGCAGCCTGCAAGGGAGTCTTCCCTTGGAAGAACTTGCAGCATGGGCTGAGGCAGCTCTCGCTAAGGAGATGAGCAACAACATGTCTGAGACTGCTGAAGCTGTTTCCAGCTCCGTCACGGAGGAGGAACTGGTTTTTGCTGCCCCAAGAAACCAGGAGGGCAGCAACACTGTCACAAGTACTACGTGTGTGAAGGAAGAGAAGGCCAAGGTGCTCAAAGGAAGGACCCGGGGGCTGTTCTCAGACAGCCAGTTAAAAACTCTGGTCCAGCACTTTAATCAGAAAATTTACCCTGACCCACAAGAGATGACAGAGTTGGCAGAGCTGACAGGACTGACCTACAAACAGGTGAGTGTTTTTCAAGGTTACTAGAACATAAGGAACTGAATTCGTTTTGAATTTTGGGTCTATTGTACTCATTAAATTTCTTCTGTTTCCCTCCATCTTTAGGTGAAGACTTGGTTTCAAAACCGAAGAAGAAAGTTTAGGAGGAGTCCAGATTCTCAGCATCTCAATCAGGGCGTCCCGCTTCATGTAAGTATCTCCAATTATTAAACAGAACTGTTTTTAATTCAGTCACTATCTGGGGAATTCATTTAATTAGATGAAGCGTATTGATTATAATTTCAAACAAGAACTCTGTATTGTGGTTTTACTGACTGTGCATCTGTCTGTGATTCAGTTTCAGGGAGCGTCCTCACTCAGCGAACAACTGGACATCAGCTTCATGAGAAAGGGTGCAAATAATCAGGCCCACTATCCTGATGCTGTGGGCAATGTTGTCTCTGGACCTCAATGGACCCTCCACAACTCACCCCAGATGTTTGGCTGGTCGATGCCACCAGGCAACGGACATTATGATTGCAACACTGGTGTCTTAAGCACTGCATGGAATATGAACAACCCCGGACTTCACAGTGCAAGTTTTTACAGAGAAAGCGGAGAGCCTTGCTAACAGCTAAAGATGGCTGTAGCTACTGTTACATCTCTCTTTCATTTCTCAACTATCATTCTGAAGCCTTAAGATGGGCATTTCTGATATACTGGACGCTATTTTATTTTTTCATGATTTCATTTTAATGTAAAGTTATTTAAAAGTTAACACAGAGGCAGGTTTGATAAAACTCAGTGAACTTCTTCGTCATTTACACTTTTACAAAACAAGGAAAAGTTAGCTTGGTCATAGTTGGTGGGGTAGATTAAGGCTTGTGTGAGTGATTGATAAAATCCACTTTTTATATGGTGTAACTGTTGTAAAGTCAACATGAATCTGTAATGATTTTTCTTCCAATAAATGAGGACTTTGCTAAAACAAAATACTTTCTCCATGCGCCATTTTTATTGAGTCTCAAACATATTTGATGTTAAAAAGTGTAATGAAATCTCGTGTTTGGTTTCTCATCACAGGTGGGTGTGTGCTTTCTCCTTCACACATCAGCCAAGGTGGAGAGCCTTACAACAGTTAATGTTCAATATCACAGATATTGTAAATAGTAGCTAGTATCAATGACTGAGCTGACAGGATATCAGGATTCTGATCTGTTCTGTTTTCTGTACTTTTAGTAAATGGTAGGCATGGGGTGAACATTAGGCCCTTTATCTTAAAACCCATTGATTTTAGAAATATTAGAATTCAATAGAATCTGTTTCTTCTGTAAATACCTTGATGCGTGCTCAATCATCCAGATAAGGAAATCCCACAAAGTTGATTCTGTTCATCTGGACCTAACGCTTTCAGTAGGACAAAGGTTTTCAGTAGGACAAACTGGTGCATATCATGATTTTTATGGATATTTCTCACTGGTGAGTTGAGAACAGTTTTGCTTGTTCTGCTTTCATGTCAACTAGATCTGAGTTAGATGATTTTGATTTAACTTCCTGCTCTGGTTGTTTCAGACAAGCAACCAAGTTGATCTTTGCACCGATGATTAATTTACTTTCTATTATCAGAAAATTTGTACACATAGTTTATAATTTCAAATGTATCAGAGCAAATCCAGCTCAGTTTTAAATATGTTTTGCATGAAATCTGCATTATTTCAGTGAGTATTGAAACCTGATATGTATAAAAATGTTTTAAGATAAGCCAAATTAAACCAATATTACAAACAAACAATGACTTACACCTCTAATTTAGATCTTTGTGATCATGTAGAGAACATTACTGAGTTTATAAGGTAGCAAATGGTAGTTTCACCTCTACATTGTAAAACAATAGCAAGGCTAATGAGCCACACCAACGCCCATCATAAACCCCATAGACACATGCATCTGGCCCCCTCTGGCTTATTCAGAATTAGAGACACACCTAGTTCACCCAGTGACCACTAAACATACGCTAATGTGTCTTTTAGAGTTCCTGTATCACACCCTGCTTCCTCTGATTAATTATCAAGTCAATGCAGACAGTTGGCACCAGGGCCATGAGAGATAAGTGAGGGTAAAGGTGTTTGTGTTGACATGTCTTAATTTGAAGTAACTGCAAAGACACAGAAGTCATATTGTTTGCAGATGATACAAAGTTATTGTGGAAGTAACTTGGAACAACTTCTGAATGAACTAGAAAATCAATTTAAGAAATTGAAGAGTTTTTCTGTAATCATATAACACTGGATATGAGCAAAACAAAACTCATACTATTTTGGAGTCGTGCAAATTCTATCATTAATAAACTGATGATGAATAACAGACTTAGGATCATAAATAAAACCGCTTCAAAAGAACCACCAAACCCACTTTTTAGCCTTTTCATTAAATACTCTTAAATTTAAAGACTTGGTTGACCTCAGACCTCTACACACAATTTATAAAGCAACAAACAAATCTTTTTCCCACAACATTTAGAACTTGATCAGGATAAAAAAAAAGAGAAAGAAAGAAATGACATGTAATGTACGTCTGTTTTTGCTTTTCTCCTCAGAGTTGGTGCAGTAGATCAAGGCTCATGCAGGAGACTGATAAAGTCAACTTTATATATGTTGTAAATGTTTCAGTCAGTGTCATTCATTTTCTTCCAACAAATGACGACATTTCTAGGATTAAATACTGGCTGCATATTTTGTTTTGTTTTCATCGAGTGTCTAACATCATAATCTACAATATTTGATAGGATGTTAAAAAGTGCATGCATGTTGCACTTTGCAAGTCATAAAATCTTGTGCTTAGCCTCTGACCCAGAATGTCACAGCAGCAATGGAGACTCGTCAGACCAGGAAACATTTCTCCAATCTCTTATTGTCTAATATTTGTGAGTCTGTTTCCTCAGTTTGCTGTTCTTAACTGACAATAGTGGTAGCCAGCGTGGTCTTCTGCTGCTTCTAGCCCATGTGCTCCATGTTCTGACATGTTGTGCTCTCAGAGATGGTCTTCGGTATAGTTTGCTTTAGATGAGTGGTTATTTTTAGTCACTGCTGCCTTCCTATCAGCATGAAGCATGAAGTTTGTTTAATTTCTTTGCTTTCGTTCATCACTCACTCTTTCAAGATGTTTTCTATCTCAGTGAATCACTGAGATTTAAAGAAGGTTCCACACAAGTATGCAGGCCCAGTCTCAGCTTCTCAGAGACATTTAGTTTGTTCTTGAAGTCGCTCCAATTTGCTAACGAAAACCCATTTGAGGAAGCATCTCTACGTAGAGCATCACATCAAGGCTGGAGAGGATAAAGTGAGCAAATATGGATCCAGATACAGGGATAGGCCCATGCTCTCATCACAAGCTGGCATCTTTGTTACTTCTTTTAAACTTACTACTTCTTCTTTAAGTTTTCACCAATAAATAGAGGAGGGGAAAAGCCTCAAGTAACCATTATGGCAACAACACTGTCACTCTGCATACTCCACAGATGACAAGCACTACGTTTGAGGATAAAGGAAAGGCAAAGGGGATTTTCTCAGATAATCATGCCCTCTATCTGTACACTGTGGGCAACATTGTGTCCGAATCACAGTCAACCTTCTCGAACTCGCCCAGATGTTTGGCTGGTCCATGTCACCAGGCCTAGGCCATCATGAATTAAGCCCGAGCCTCTTCACAGCAGCTTATCAATGTGAACAAGACTGGGCTTCACAGTGCAAGTTTGGAAATAGAAAGTGGAGAGTGTTGCCCACAGCTAATGCTCCTTTTATAACGACTAATGTAAATGATGCCAGGTAGAAACAACGATTGAACTGACAGCATATCAGGTTTCTGTGAGTTTTTAGTAAAAAAGAACAAAATCGTTCTTCTCTTCATGTAGCTCAATCTAGTCCTATAGAATTAACCCAAAACTGATTCAGCCAATAAAAGTCCCATACCGTTACCTGCTGGAACTAACTTACATAGGAGTATAAAAATGTAAATGATGCCAGTTGGTAGAAACTGCCTGACTGCTTTGTAAAGCAACTCACAAAAGAAGAAGCTCAACCCCCCACATTCCTGCCCACACCCACAAACCTCCTTAAAAGCTCAGAATTGCTCTTAAGTCAGTCTTAGGACAAATAGCACCTTCCTGCCTGGTTTGGAGCTCTTTCAGCAGAGATACTTTCTCCAGCTTTCCTGTTTTAATCACTGGGATTTCAAAGATGGAAGATTATGGGATGCACTTTTCTCCAGGTATGTACTCAGCATTGTTGTCTAGTGAGCTAATGTGAACAGAGTTGGCTAACCTCGAAGACATCTTTGAGCAAAAATACCCTTTCACTCTGTGTTGTAAGTCCTGATGGCAGAAGTCACCATTTCTCCCTCCACAGCTGAACAGAGAGTCCACCTCAGGACCATCTGGGCTTTGAGTCACTTTTTAAACTTTCTAATTGGCGACATCCAGTGGCACATTTTAATAATTCAGCAAGTAAAATCAAGTGACATTGTGTGTGGGAAATTGATTAAGGCTCATCAGTTGATCCCTTTTGTATTCTTTTCTGTTAAAAAACTCAACTGTGCCAAAACATATCAGTAGCCACGGTGACCCATGTGGACCATATATATTTGTGCTTACTTAGCCTCTGTCTTTCTATCCTCACAGACTTGTGGATTTCTGGCAGCAGCCTGCAAGGGAGTCTTCCCTTGGAAGAACTTGCAGCATGGGCTGAGGCAGCTCTCGCTAAGGAGATGAGCAACAACATGTCTGAGACTGCTGAAGCTGTTTCCAGCTCCGTCACGGAGGAGGAACTGGTTTTTGCTGCCCCAAGAAACCAGGAGGGCAGCAACACTGTCACAAGTACTACGTGTGTGAAGGAAGAGAAGGCCAAGGTGCTCAAAGGAAGGACCCGGGGGCTGTTCTCAGACAGCCAGTTAAAAACTCTGGTCCAGCACTTTAATCAGAAAATTTACCCTGACCCACAAGAGATGACAGAGTTGGCAGAGCTGACAGGACTGACCTACAAACAGGTGAGTGTTTTTCAAGGTTACTAGAACATAAGGAACTGAATTCGTTTTGAATTTTGGGTCTATTGTACTCATTAAATTTCTTCTGTTTCCCTCCATCTTTAGGTGAAGACTTGGTTTCAAAACCGAAGAAGAAAGTTTAGGAGGAGTCCAGATTCTCAGCATCTCAATCAGGGCGTCCCGCTTCATGTATCTCCAATTATTAAACAGAACTGTTTTTAATTCAGTCACTATCTGGGGAATTCATTTAATTAGATGAAGCGTATTGATTATAATTTCAAACAAGAACTCTGTATTGTGGTTTTACTGACTGTGCATCTGTCTGTGATTCAGTTTCAGGGAGCGTCCTCACTCAGCGAACAACTGGACATCAGCTTCATGAGAAAGGGTGCAAATAATCAGGCCCACTATCCTGATGCTGTGGGCAATGTTGTCTCTGGACCTCAATGGACCCTCCACAACTCACCCCAGATGTTTGGCTGGTCGATGCCACCAGGCAACGGACATTATGATTGCAACACTGGTGTCTTAAGCACTGCATGGAATATGAACAACCCCGGACTTCACAGTGCAAGTTTTTACAGAGAAAGCGGAGAGCCTTGCTAATAGCTAAAGATGGCTGTAGCTACTGTTACATCTCTCTTTCATTTCTCAACTATCATTCTGAAGCCTTAAGATGGGCATTTCTGATATACTGGACGCTATTTTATTTTTTCATGATTTCATTTTAATGTAAAGTTATTTAAAAGTTAACACAGAGGCAGGTTTGATAAAACTCAGTGAACTTCTTCGTCATTTACACTTTTACAAAACAAGGAAAAGTTAGCTTGGTCATAGTTGGTGGGGTAGATTAAGGCTTGTGTGAGTGATTGATAAAATCCACTTTTTATATGGTGTAACTGTTGTAAAGTCAACATGAATCTGTAATGATTTTTCTTCCAATAAATGAGGACTTTGCTAAAACAAAATACTTTCTCCATGCGCCATTTTTATTGAGTCTCAAACATATTTGATGTTAAAAAGTGTAATGAAATCTCGTGTTTGGTTTCTCATCACAGGTGGGTGTGTGCTTTCTCCTTCACACATCAGCCAAGGTGGAGAGCCTTACAACAGTTAATGTTCAATATCACAGATATTGTAAATAGTAGCTAGTATCAATGACTGAGCTGACAGGATATCAGGATTCTGATCTGTTCTGTTTTCTGTACTTTTAGTAAATGGTAGGCATGGGGTGAACATTAGGCCCTTTATCTTAAAACCCATTGATTTTAGAAATATTAGAATTCAATAGAATCTGTTTCTTCTGTAAATACCTTGATGCGTGCTCAATCATCCAGATAAGGAAATCCCACAAAGTTGATTCTGTTCATCTGGACCTAACGCTTTCAGTAGGACAAAGGTTTTCAGTAGGACAAACTGGTGCATATCATGATTTTTATGGATATTTCTCACTGGTGAGTTGAGAACAGTTTTGCTTGTTCTGCTTTCATGTCAACTAGATCTGAGTTAGATGATTTTGATTTAACTTCCTGCTCTGGTTGTTTCAGACAAGCAACCAAGTTGATCTTTGCACCGATGATTAATTTACTTTCTATTATCAGAAAATTTGTACACATAGTTTCTAATTTCAAATGTATCAGAGCAAATCCAGCTCAGTTTTAAATATGTTTTGCATGAAATCTGCATTATTTCAGTGAGTATTGAAACCTGATATGTATAAAAATGTTTTAAGATAAGCCAAATTAAACCAATATTACAAACAAACAATGACTTACACCTCTAATTTAGATCTTTGTGATCATGTAGAGAACATTACTGAGTTTATAAGGTAGCAAATGGTAGTTTCACCTCTACATTGTAAAACAATAGCAAGGCTAATGAGCCACACCAACGCCCATCATAAACCCCATAGACACATGCATCTGGCCCCCTCTGGCTTATTCAGAATTAGAGACACACCTAGTTCACCCAGTGACCACTAAACATACGCTAATGTGTCTTTTAGAGTTCCTGTATCACACCCTGCTTCCTCTGATTAATTATCAAGTCAATGCAGACAGTTGGCACCAGGGCCATGAGAGATAAGTGAGGGTAAAGGTGTTTGTGTTGACATGTCTTAATTTGAAGTAACTGCAAAGACACAGAAGTCATATTGTTTGCAGATGATACAAAGTTATTGTGGAAGTAACTTGGAACAACTTCTGAATGAACTAGAAAATCAATTTAAGAAATTGAAGAGTTTTTCTGTAATCATATAACACTGGATATGAGCAAAACAAAACTCATACTATTTTGGAGTCGTGCAAATTCTATCATTAATAAACTGAAGATGAATAACAGACTTAGGATCATAAATAAAACCGCTTCAAAAGAACCACCAAACCCACTTTTTAGCCTTTTCATTAAATACTCTTAAATTTAAAGACTTG
This sequence comes from Perissodus microlepis, assembly GCF_051167445.1. Taxonomy (NCBI): domain Eukaryota; kingdom Metazoa; phylum Chordata; class Actinopteri; order Cichliformes; family Cichlidae; genus Perissodus; species Perissodus microlepis. The sequence goes on along the minus strand of NC_140469.1, from coordinate 11,477,724 downwards.
GTTGACCTCAGACCTCTACACACAATTTATAAAGCAACAAACAAATCTTTTTCCCACAACATTTAGAACTTGATCAGGATAAAAAAAAAGAGAAAGAAAGAAATGACATGTAATGTACGTCTGTTTTTGCTTTTCTCCTCAGAGTTGGTGCAGTAGATCAAGGCTCATGCAGGAGACTGATAAAGTCAACTTTATATATGTTGTAAATGTTTCAGTCAGTGTCATTCATTTTCTTCCAACAAATGACGACATTTCTAGGATTAAATACTGGCTGCATATTTTGTTTTGTTTTCATCGAGTGTCTAACATCATAATCTACAATATTTGATAGGATGTTAAAAAGTGCATGCATGTTGCACTTTGCAAGTCATAAAATCTTGTGCTTAGCCTCTGACCCAGAATGTCACAGCAGCAATGGAGACTCGTCAGACCAGGAAACATTTCTCCAATCTCTTATTGTCTAATATTTGTGAGTCTGTTTCCTCAGTTTGCTGTTCTTAACTGACAATAGTGGTAGCCAGCGTGGTCTTCTGCTGCTTCTAGCCCATGTGCTCCATGTTCTGACATGTTGTGCTCTCAGAGATGGTCTTCGGTATAGTTTGCTTTAGATGAGTGGTTATTTTTAGTCACTGCTGCCTTCCTATCAGCATGAAGCATGAAGTTTGTTTAATTTCTTTGCTTTCGTTCATCACTCACTCTTTCAAGATGTTTTCTATCTCAGTGAATCACTGAGATTTAAAGAAGGTTCCACACAAGTATGCAGGCCCAGTCTCAGCTTCTCAGAGACATTTAGTTTGTTCTTGAAGTCGCTCCAATTTGCTAACGAAAACCCATTTGAGGAAGCATCTCTACGTAGAGCATCACATCAAGGCTGGAGAGGATAAAGTGAGCAAATATGGATCCAGATACAGGGATAGGCCCATGCTCTCATCACAAGCTGGCATCTTTGTTACTTCTTTTAAACTTACTACTTCTTCTTTAAGTTTTCACCAATAAATAGAGGAGGGGAAAAGCCTCAAGTAACCATTATGGCAACAACACTGTCACTCTGCATACTCCACAGATGACAAGCACTACGTTTGAGGATAAAGGAAAGGCAAAGGGGATTTTCTCAGATAATCATGCCCTCTATCTGTACACTGTGGGCAACATTGTGTCCGAATCACAGTCAACCTTCTCGAACTCGCCCAGATGTTTGGCTGGTCCATGTCACCAGGCCTAGGCCATCATGAATTAAGCCCGAGCCTCTTCACAGCAGCTTATCAATGTGAACAAGACTGGGCTTCACAGTGCAAGTTTGGAAATAGAAAGTGGAGAGTGTTGCCCACAGCTAATGCTCCTTTTATAACGACTAATGTAAATGATGCCAGGTAGAAACAACGATTGAACTGACAGCATATCAGGTTTCTGTGAGTTTTTAGTAAAAAAGAAAAAAATCGTTCTTCTCTTCATGTAGCTCAATCTAGTCCTATAGAATTAACCCAAAACTGATTCAGCCAATAAAAGTCCCATACCGTTACCTGCTGGAACTAACTTACATAGGAGTATAAAAATGTAAATGATGCCAGTTGGTAGAAACTGCCTGACTGCTTTGTAAAGCAACTCACAAAAGAAGAAGCTCAACCCCCCACATTCCTGCCCACACCCACAAACCTCCTTAAAAGCTCAGAATTGCTCTTAAGTCAGTCTTAGGACAAATAGCACCTTCCTGCCTGGTTTGGAGCTCTTTCAGCAGAGATACTTTCTCCAGCTTTCCTGTTTTAATCACTGGGATTTCAAAGATGGAAGATTATGGGATGCACTTTTCTCCAGGTATGTACTCAGCATTGTTGTCTAGTGAGCTAATGTGAACAGAGTTGGCTAACCTCGAAGACATCTTTGAGCAAAAATACCCTTTCACTCTGTGTTGTAAGTCCTGATGGCAGAAGTCACCATTTCTCCCTCCACAGCTGAACAGAGAGTCCACCTCAGGACCATCTGGGCTTTGAGTCACTTTTTAAACTTTCTAATTGGCGACATCCAGTGGCACATTTTAATAATTCAGCAAGTAAAATCAAGTGACATTGTGTGTGGGAAATTGATTAAGGCTCATCAGTTGATCCCTTTTGTATTCTTTTCTGTTAAAAAACTCAACTGTGCCAAAACATATCAGTAGCCACGGTGACCCATGTGGACCATATATATTTGTGCTTACTTAGCCTCTGTCTTTCTATCCTCACAGACTTGTGGATTTCTGGCAGCAGCCTGCAAGGGAGTCTTCCCTTGGAAGAACTTGCAGCATGGGCTGAGGCAGCTCTCGCTAAGGAGATGAGCAACAACATGTCTGAGACTGCTGAAGCTGTTTCCAGCTCCGTCACGGAGGAGGAACTGGTTTTTGCTGCCCCAAGAAACCAGGAGGGCAGCAACACTGTCACAAGTACTACGTGTGTGAAGGAAGAGAAGGCCAAGGTGCTCAAAGGAAGGACCCGGGGGCTGTTCTCAGACAGCCAGTTAAAAACTCTGGTCCAGCACTTTAATCAGAAAATTTACCCTGACCCACAAGAGATGACAGAGTTGGCAGAGCTGACAGGACTGACCTACAAACAGGTGAGTGTTTTTCAAGGTTACTAGAACATAAGGAACTGAATTCGTTTTGAATTTTGGGTCTATTGTACTCATTAAATTTCTTCTGTTTCCCTCCATCTTTAGGTGAAGACTTGGTTTCAAAACCGAAGAAGAAAGTTTAGGAGGAGTCCAGATTCTCAGCATCTCAATCAGGGCGTCCCGCTTCATGTAAGTATCTCCAATTATTAAACAGAACTGTTTTTAATTCAGTCACTATCTGGGGAATTCATTTAATTAGATGAAGCGTATTGATTATAATTTCAAACAAGAACTCTGTATTGTGGTTTTACTGACTGTGCATCTGTCTGTGATTCAGTTTCAGGGAGCGTCCTCACTCAGCGAACAACTGGACATCAGCTTCATGAGAAAGGGTGCAAATAATCAGGCCCACTATCCTGATGCTGTGGGCAATGTTGTCTCTGGACCTCAATGGACCCTCCACAACTCACCCCAGATGTTTGGCTGGTCGATGCCACCAGGCAACGGACATTATGATTGCAACACTGGTGTCTTAAGCACTGCATGGAATATGAACAACCCCGGACTTCACAGTGCAAGTTTTTACAGAGAAAGCGGAGAGCCTTGCTAACAGCTAAAGATGGCTGTAGCTACTGTTACATCTCTCTTTCATTTCTCAACTATCATTCTGAAGCCTTAAGATGGGCATTTCTGATATACTGGACGCTATTTTATTTTTTCATGATTTCATTTTAATGTAAAGTTATTTAAAAGTTAACACAGAGGCAGGTTTGATAAAACTCAGTGAACTTCTTCGTCATTTACACTTTTACAAAACAAGGAAAAGTTAGCTTGGTCATAGTTGGTGGGGTAGATTAAGGCTTGTGTGAGTGATTGATAAAATCCACTTTTTATATGGTGTAACTGTTGTAAAGTCAACATGAATCTGTAATGATTTTTCTTCCAATAAATGAGGACTTTGCTAAAACAAAATACTTTCTCCATGCGCCATTTTTATTGAGTCTCAAACATATTTGATGTTAAAAAGTGTAATGAAATCTCGTGTTTGGTTTCTCATCACAGGTGGGTGTGTGCTTTCTCCTTCACACATCAGCCAAGGTGGAGAGCCTTACAACAGTTAATGTTCAATATCACAGATATTGTAAATAGTAGCTAGTATCAATGACTGAGCTGACAGGATATCAGGATTCTGATCTGTTCTGTTTTCTGTACTTTTAGTAAATGGTAGGCATGGGGTGAACATTAGGCCCTTTATCTTAAAACCCATTGATTTTAGAAATATTAGAATTCAATAGAATCTGTTTCTTCTGTAAATACCTTGATGCGTGCTCAATCATCCAGATAAGGAAATCCCACAAAGTTGATTCTGTTCATCTGGACCTAACGCTTTCAGTAGGACAAAGGTTTTCAGTAGGACAAACTGGTGCATATCATGATTTTTATGGATATTTCTCACTGGTGAGTTGAGAACAGTTTTGCTTGTTCTGCTTTCATGTCAACTAGATCTGAGTTAGATGATTTTGATTTAACTTCCTGCTCTGGTTGTTTCAGACAAGCAACCAAGTTGATCTTTGCACCGATGATTAATTTACTTTCTATTATCAGAAAATTTGTACACATAGTTTATAATTTCAAATGTATCAGAGCAAATCCAGCTCAGTTTTAAATATGTTTTGCATGAAATCTGCATTATTTCAGTGAGTATTGAAACCTGATATGTATAAAAATGTTTTAAGATAAGCCAAATTAAACCAATATTACAAACAAACAATGACTTACACCTCTAATTTAGATCTTTGTGATCATGTAGAGAACATTACTGAGTTTATAAGGTAGCAAATGGTAGTTTCACCTCTACATTGTAAAACAATAGCAAGGCTAATGAGCCACACCAACGCCCATCATAAACCCCATAGACACATGCATCTGGCCCCCTCTGGCTTATTCAGAATTAGAGACACACCTAGTTCACCCAGTGACCACTAAACATACGCTAATGTGTCTTTTAGAGTTCCTGTATCACACCCTGCTTCCTCTGATTAATTATCAAGTCAATGCAGACAGTTGGCACCAGGGCCATGAGAGATAAGTGAGGGTAAAGGTGTTTGTGTTGACATGTCTTAATTTGAAGTAACTGCAAAGACACAGAAGTCATATTGTTTGCAGATGATACAAAGTTATTGTGGAAGTAACTTGGAACAACTTCTGAATGAACTAGAAAATCAATTTAAGAAATTGAAGAGTTTTTCTGTAATCATATAACACTGGATATGAGCAAAACAAAACTCATACTATTTTGGAGTCGTGCAAATTCTATCATTAATAAACTGATGATGAATAACAGACTTAGGATCATAAATAAAACCGCTTCAAAAGAACCACCAAACCCACTTTTTAGCCTTTTCATTAAATACTCTTAAATTTAAAGACTTGGTTGACCTCAGACCTCTACACACAATTTATAAAGCAACAAACAAATCTTTTTCCCACAACATTTAGAACTTGATCAGGATAAAAAAAAAGAGAAAGAAAGAAATGACATGTAATGTACGTCTGTTTTTGCTTTTCTCCTCAGAGTTGGTGCAGTAGATCAAGGCTCATGCAGGAGACTGATAAAGTCAACTTTATATATGTTGTAAATGTTTCAGTCAGTGTCATTCATTTTCTTCCAACAAATGACGACATTTCTAGGATTAAATACTGGCTGCATATTTTGTTTTGTTTTCATCGAGTGTCTAACATCATAATCTACAATATTTGATAGGATGTTAAAAAGTGCATGCATGTTGCACTTTGCAAGTCATAAAATCTTGTGCTTAGCCTCTGACCCAGAATGTCACAGCAGCAATGGAGACTCGTCAGACCAGGAAACATTTCTCCAATCTCTTATTGTCTAATATTTGTGAGTCTGTTTCCTCAGTTTGCTGTTCTTAACTGACAATAGTGGTAGCCAGTGTGGTCTTCTGCTGCTTCTAGCCCATGTGCTCCATGTTCTGACATGTTGTGCTCTCAGAGATGGTCTTCGGTATAGTTTGCTTTAGATGAGTGGTTATTTTTAGTCACTGCTGCCTTCCTATCAGCATGAAGCATGAAGTTTGTTTAATTTCTTTGCTTTCGTTCATCACTCACTCTTTCAAGATGTTTTCTATCTCAGTGAATCACTGAGATTTAAAGAAGGTTCCACACAAGTATGCAGGCCCAGTCTCAGCTTCTCAGAGACATTTAGTTTGTTCTTGAAGTCGCTCCAATTTGCTAACGAAAACCCATTTGAGGAAGCATCTCTACGTAGAGCATCACATCAAGGCTGGAGAGGATAAAGTGAGCAAATATGGATCCAGATACAGGGATAGGCCCATGCTCTCATCACAAGCTGGCATCTTTGTTACTTCTTTTAAACTTACTACTTCTTCTTTAAGTTTTCACCAATAAATAGAGGAGGGGAAAAGCCTCAAGTAACCATTATGGCAACAACACTGTCACTCTGCATACTCCACAGATGACAAGCACTACGTTTGAGGATAAAGGAAAGGCAAAGGGGATTTTCTCAGATAATCATGCCCTCTATCTGTACACTGTGGGCAACATTGTGTCCGAATCACAGTCAACCTTCTCGAACTCGCCCAGATGTTTGGCTGGTCCATGTCACCAGGCCTAGGCCATCATGAATTAAGCCCGAGCCTCTTCACAGCAGCTTATCAATGTGAACAAGACTGGGCTTCACAGTGCAAGTTTGGAAATAGAAAGTGGAGAGTGTTGCCCACAGCTAATGCTCCTTTTATAACGACTAATGTAAATGATGCCAGGTAGAAACAACGATTGAACTGACAGCATATCAGGTTTCTGTGAGTTTTTAGTAAAAAAGAACAAAATCGTTCTTCTCTTCATGTAGCTCAATCTAGTCCTATAGAATTAACCCAAAACTGATTCAGCCAATAAAAGTCCCATACCGTTACCTGCTGGAACTAACTTACATAGGAGTATAAAAATGTAAATGATGCCAGTTGGTAGAAACTGCCTGACTGCTTTGTAAAGCAACTCACAAAAGAAGAAGCTCAACCCCCCACATTCCTGCCCACACCCACAAACCTCCTTAAAAGCTCAGAATTGCTCTTAAGTCAGTCTTAGGACAAATAGCACCTTCCTGCCTGGTTTGGAGCTCTTTCAGCAGAGATACTTTCTCCAGCTTTCCTGTTTTAATCACTGGGATTTCAAAGATGGAAGATTATGGGATGCACTTTTCTCCAGGTATGTACTCAGCATTGTTGTCTAGTGAGCTAATGTGAACAGAGTTGGCTAACCTCGAAGACATCTTTGAGCAAAAATACCCTTTCACTCTGTGTTGTAAGTCCTGATGGCAGAAGTCACCATTTCTCCCTCCACAGCTGAACAGAGAGTCCACCTCAGGACCATCTGGGCTTTGAGTCACTTTTTAAACTTTCTAATTGGCGACATCCAGTGGCACATTTTAATAATTCAGCAAGTAAAATCAAGTGACATTGTGTGTGGGAAATTAATTAAGGCTCATCAGTTGATCCCTTTTGTATTATTTTCTGTTAAAAAACTCAACTGTGCCAAAACATATCAGTAGCCACGGTGACCCATGTGGACCATATATATTTGTGCTTACTTAGCCTCTGTCTTTCTATCCTCACAGACTTGTGGATTTCTGGCAGCAGCCTGCAAGGGAGTCTTCCCTTGGAAGAACTTGCAGCATGGGCTGAGGCAGCTCTCGCTAAGGAGATGAGCAACAACATGTCTGAGACTGCTGAAGCTGTTTCCAGCTCCGTCACGGAGGAGGAACTGGTTTTTGCTGCCCCAAGAAACCAGGAGGGCAGCAACACTGTCACAAGTACTACGTGTGTGAAGGAAGAGAAGGCCAAGGTGCTCAAAGGAAGGACCCGGGGGCTGTTCTCAGACAGCCAGTTAAAAACTCTGGTCCAGCACTTTAATCAGAAAATTTACCCTGACCCACAAGAGATGACAGAGTTGGCAGAGCTGACAGGACTGACCTACAAACAGGTGAGTGTTTTTCAAGGTTACTAGAACATAAGGAACTGAATTCGTTTTGAATTTTGGGTCTATTGTACTCATTAAATTTCTTCTGTTTCCCTCCATCTTTAGGTGAAGACTTGGTTTCAAAACCGAAGAAGAAAGTTTAGGAGGAGTCCAGATTCTCAGCATCTCAATCAGGGCGTCCCGCTTCATGTAAGTATCTCCAATTATTAAACAGAACTGTTTTTAATTCAGTCACTATCTGGGGAATTCATTTAATTAGATGAAGCGTATTGATTATAATTTCAAACAAGAACTCTGTATTGTGGTTTTACTGACTGTGCATCTGTCTGTGATTCAGTTTCAGGGAGCGTCCTCACTCAGCGAACAACTGGACATCAGCTTCATGAGAAAGGGTGCAAATAATCAGGCCCACTATCCTGATGCTGTGGGCAATGTTGTCTCTGGACCTCAATGGACCCTCCACAACTCACCCCAGATGTTTGGCTGGTCGATGCCACCAGGCAACGGACATTATGATTGCAACACTGGTGTCTTAAGCACTGCATGGAATATGAACAACCCCGGACTTCACAGTGCAAGTTTTTACAGAGAAAGCGGAGAGCCTTGCTAACAGCTAAAGATGGCTGTAGCTACTGTTACATCTCTCTTTCATTTCTCAACTATCATTCTGAAGCCTTAAGATGGGCATTTCTGATATACTGGACGCTATTTTATTTTTTCATGATTTCATTTTAATGTAAAGTTATTTAAAAGTTAACACAGAGGCAGGTTTGATAAAACTCAGTGAACTTCTTCGTCATTTACACTTTTACAAAACAAGGAAAAGTTAGCTTGGTCATAGTTGGTGGGGTAGATTAAGGCTTGTGTGAGTGATTGATAAAATCCACTTTTTATATGGTGTAACTGTTGTAAAGTCAACATGAATCTGTAATGATTTTTCTTCCAATAAATGAGGACTTTGCTAAAACAAAATACTTTCTCCATGCGCCATTTTTATTGAGTCTCAAACATATTTGATGTTAAAAAGTGTAATGAAATCTCGTGTTTGGTTTCTCATCACAGGTGGGTGTGTGCTTTCTCCTTCACACATCAGCCAAGGTGGAGAGCCTTACAACAGTTAATGTTCAATATCACAGATATTGTAAATAGTAGCTAGTATCAATGACTGAGCTGACAGGATATCAGGATTCTGATCTGTTCTGTTTTCTGTACTTTTAGTAAATGGTAGGCATGGGGTGAACATTAGGCCCTTTATCTTAAAACCCATTGATTTTAGAAATATTAGAATTCAATAGAATCTGTTTCTTCTGTAAATACCTTGATGCGTGCTCAATCATCCAGATAAGGAAATCCCACAAAGTTGATTCTGTTCATCTGGACCTAACGCTTTCAGTAGGACAAAGGTTTTCAGTAGGACAAACTGGTGCATATCATGATTTTTATGGATATTTCTCACTGGTGAGTTGAGAACAGTTTTGCTTGTTCTGCTTTCATGTCAACTAGATCTGAGTTAGATGATTTTGATTTAACTTCCTGCTCTGGTTGTTTCAGACAAGCAACCAAGTTGATCTTTGCACCGATGATTAATTTACTTTCTATTATCAGAAAATTTGTACACATAGTTTCTAATTTCAAATGTATCAGAGCAAATCCAGCTCAGTTTTAAATATGTTTTGCATGAAATCTGCATTATTTCAGTGAGTATTGAAACCTGATATGTATAAAAATGTTTTAAGATAAGCCAAATTAAACCAATATTACAAACAAACAATGACTTACACCTCTAATTTAGATCTTTGTGATCATGTAGAGAACATTACTGAGTTTATAAGGTAGCAAATGGTAGTTTCACCTCTACATTGTAAAACAATAGCAAGGCTAATGAGCCACACCAACGCCCATCATAAACCCCATAGACACATGCATCTGGCCCCCTCTGGCTTATTCAGAATTAGAGACACACCTAGTTCACCCAGTGACCACTAAACATACGCTAATGTGTCTTTTAGAGTTCCTGTATCACACCCTGCTACCTCTGATTAATTATCAAGTCAATGCAGACAGTTGGCACCAGGGCCATGAGAGATAAGTGAGGGTAAAGGTGTTTGTGTTGACATGTCTTAATTTGAAGTAACTGCAAAGACACAGAAGTCATATTGTTTGCAGATGATACAAAGTTATTGTGGAAGTAACTTGGAACAACTTCTGAATGAACTAGAAAATCAATTTAAGAAATTGAAGAGTTTTTCTGTAATCATATAACACTGGATATGAGCAAAACAAAACTCATACTATTTTGGAGTCGTGCAAATTCTATCATTAATAAACTGATGATGAATAACAGACTTAGGATCATAAATAAAACCGCTTCAAAAGAACCACCAAACCCACTTTTTAGCCTTTTCATTAAATACTCTTAAATTTAAAGACTTGGTTGACCTCAGACCTCTACACACAATTTATAAAGCAACAAACAAATCTTTTTCCCACAACATTTAGAACTTGATCAGGATAAAAAAAAAGAGAAAGAAAGAAATGACATGTAATGTACGTCTGTTTTTGCTTTTCTCCTCAGAGTTGGTGCAGTAGATCAAGGCTCATGCAGGAGACTGATAAAGTCAACTTTATATATGTTGTAAATGTTTCAGTCAGTGTCATTCATTTTCTTCCAACAAATGACGACATTTCTAGGATTAAATACTGGCTGCATATTTTGTTTTGTTTTCATCGAGTGTCTAACATCATAATCTACAATATTTGATAGGATGTTAAAAAGTGCATGCATGTTGCACTTTGCAAGTCATAAAATCTTGTGCTTAGCCTCTGACCCAGAATGTCACAGCAGCAATGGAGACTCGTCAGACCAGGAAACATTTCTCCAATCTCTTATTGTCTAATATTTGTGAGTCTGTTTCCTCAGTTTGCTGTTCTTAACTGACAATAGTGGTAGCCAGTGTGGTCTTCTGCTGCTTCTAGCCCATGTGCTCCATGTTCTGACATGTTGTGCTCTCAGAGATGGTCTTCGGTATAGTTTGCTTTAGATGAGTGGTTATTTTTAGTCACTGCTGCCTTCCTATCAGCATGAAGCATGAAGTTTGTTTAATTTCTTTGCTTTCGTTCATCACTCACTCTTTCAAGATGTTTTCTATCTCAGTGAATCACTGAGATTTAAAGAAGGTTCCACACAAGTATGCAGGCCCAGTCTCAGCTTCTCAGAGACATTTAGTTTGTTCTTGAAGTCGCTCCAATTTGCTAACGAAAACCCATTTGAGGAAGCATCTCTACGTAGAGCATCACATCAAGGCTGGAGAGGATAAAGTGAGCAAATATGGATCCAGATACAGGGATAGGCCCATGCTCTCATCACAAGCTGGCATCTTTGTTACTTCTTTTAAACTTACTACTTCTTCTTTAAGTTTTCACCAATAAATAGAGGAGGGGAAAAGCCTCAAGTAACCATTATGGCAACAACACTGTCACTCTGCATACTCCACAGATGACAAGCACTACGTTTGAGGATAAAGGAAAGGCAAAGGGGATTTTCTCAGATAATCATGCCCTCTATCTGTACACTGTGGGCAACATTGTGTCCGAATCACAGTCAACCTTCTCGAACTCGCCCAGATGTTTGGCTGGTCCATGTCACCAGGCCTAGGCCATCATGAATTAAGCCCGAGCCTCTTCACAGCAGCTTATCAATGTGAACAAGACTGGGCTTCACAGTGCAAGTTTGGAAATAGAAAGTGGAGAGTGTTGCCCACAGCTAATGCTCCTTTTATAACGACTAATGTAAATGATGCCAGGTAGAAACAACGATTGAACTGACAGCATATCAGGTTTCTGTGAGTTTTTAGTAAAAAAGAAAAAAATCGTTCTTCTCTTCATGTAGCTCAATCTAGTCCTATAGAATTAACCCAAAACTGATTCAGCCAATAAAAGTCCCATACCGTTACCTGCTGGAACTAACTTACATAGGAGTATAAAAATGTAAATGATGCCAGTTGGTAGAAACTGCCTGACTGCTTTGTAAAGCAACTCACAAAAGAAGAAGCTCAACCCCCCACATTCCTGCCCACACCCACAAACCTCCTTAAAAGCTCAGAATTGCTCTTAAGTCAGTCTTAGGACAAATAGCACCTTCCTGCCTGGTTTGGAGCTCTTTCAGCAGAGATACTTTCTCCAGCTTTCCTGTTTTAATCACTGGGATTTCAAAGATGGAAGATTATGGGATGCACTTTTCTCCAGGTATGTACTCAGCATTGTTGTCTAGTGAGCTAATGTGAACAGAGTTGGCTAACCTCGAAGACATCTTTGAGCAAAAATACCCTTTCACTCTGTGTTGTAAGTCCTGATGGCAGAAGTCACCATTTCTCCCTCCACAGCTGAACAGAGAGTCCACCTCAGGACCATCTGGGCTTTGAGTCACTTTTTAAACTTTCTAATTGGCGACATCCAGTGGCACATTTTAATAATTCAGCAAGTAAAATCAAGTGACATTGTGTGTGGGAAATTGATTAAGGCTCATCAGTTGATCCCTTTTGTATTCTTTTCTGTTAAAAAACTCAACTGTGCCAAAACATATCAGTAGCCACGGTGACCCATGTGGACCATATATATTTGTGCTTACTTAGCCTCTGTCTTTCTATCCTCACAGACTTGTGGATTTCTGGCAGCAGCCTGCAAGGGAGTCTTCCCTTGGAAGAACTTGCAGCATGGGCTGAGGCAGCTCTCGCTAAGGAGATGAGCAACAACATGTCTGAGACTGCTGAAGCTGTTTCCAGCTCCGTCACGGAGGAGGAACTGGTTTTTGCTGCCCCAAGAAACCAGGAGGGCAGCAACACTGTCACAAGTACTACGTGTGTGAAGGAAGAGAAGGCCAAGGTGCTCAAAGGAAGGACCCGGGGGCTGTTCTCAGACAGCCAGTTAAAAACTCTGGTCCAGCACTTTAATCAGAAAATTTACCCTGACCCACAAGAGATGACAGAGTTGGCAGAGCTGACAGGACTGACCTACAAACAGGTGAGTGTTTTTCAAGGTTACTAGAACATAAGGAACTGAATTCGTTTTGAATTTTGGGTCTATTGTACTCATTAAATTTCTTCTGTTTCCCTCCATCTTTAGGTGAAGACTTGGTTTCAAAACCGAAGAAGAAAGTTTAGGAGGAGTCCAGATTCTCAGCATCTCAATCAGGGCGTCCCGCTTCATGTAAGTATCTCCAATTATTAAACAGAACTGTTTTTAATTCAGTCACTATCTGGGGAATTCATTTAATTAGATGAAGCGTATTGATTATAATTTCAAACAAGAACTCTGTATTGTGGTTTTACTGACTGTGCATCTGTCTGTGATTCAGTTTCAGGGAGCGTCCTCACTCAGCGAACAACTGGACATCAGCTTCATGAGAAAGGGTGCAAATAATCAGGCCCACTATCCTGATGCTGTGGGCAATGTTGTCTCTGGACCTCAATGGACCCTCCACAACTCACCCCAGATGTTTGGCTGGTCGATGCCACCAGGCAACGGACATTATGATTGCAACACTGGTGTCTTAAGCACTGCATGGAATATGAACAACCCCGGACTTCACAGTGCAAGTTTTTACAGAGAAAGCGGAGAGCCTTGCTAACAGCTAAAGATGGCTGTAGCTACTGTTACATCTCTCTTTCATTTCTCAACTATCATTCTGAAGCCTTAAGATGGGCATTTCTGATATACTGGACGCTATTTTATTTTTTCATGATTTCATTTTAATGTAAAGTTATTTAAAAGTTAACACAGAGGCAGGTTTGATAAAACTCAGTGAACTTCTTCGTCATTTACACTTTTACAAAACAAGGAAAAGTTAGCTTGGTCATAGTTGGTGGGGTAGATTAAGGCTTGTGTGAGTGATTGATAAAATCCACTTTTTATATGGTGTAACTGTTGTAAAGTCAACATGAATCTGTAATGATTTTTCTTCCAATAAATGAGGACTTTGCTAAAACAAAATACTTTCTCCATGCGCCATTTTTATTGAGTCTCAAACATATTTGATGTTAAAAAGTGTAATGAAATCTCGTGTTTGGTTTCTCATCACAGGTGGGTGTGTGCTTTCTCCTTCACACATCAGCCAAGGTGGAGAGCCTTACAACAGTTAATGTTCAATATCACAGATATTGTAAATAGTAGCTAGTATCAATGACTGAGCTGACAGGATATCAGGATTCTGATCTGTTCTGTTTTCTGTACTTTTAGTAAATGGTAGGCATGGGGTGAACATTAGGCCCTTTATCTTAAAACCCATTGATTTTAGAAATATTAGAATTCAATAGAATCTGTTTCTTCTGTAAATACCTTGATGCGTGCTCAATCATCCAGATAAGGAAATCCCACAAAGTTGATTCTGTTCATCTGGACCTAACGCTTTCAGTAGGACAAAGGTTTTCAGTAGGACAAACTGGTGCATATCATGATTTTTATGGATATTTCTCACTGGTGAGTTGAGAACAGTTTTGCTTGTTCTGCTTTCATGTCAACTAGATCTGAGTTAGATGATTTTGATTTAACTTCCTGCTCTGGTTGTTTCAGACAAGCAACCAAGTTGATCTTTGCACCGATGATTAATTTACTTTCTATTATCAGAAAATTTGTACACATAGTTTCTAATTTCAAATGTATCAGAGCAAATCCAGCTCAGTTTTAAATATGTTTTGCATGAAATCTGCATTATTTCAGTGAGTATTGAAACCTGATATGTATAAAAATGTTTTAAGATAAGCCAAATTAAACCAATATTACAAACAAACAATGACTTACACCTCTAATTTAGATCTTTGTGATCATGTAGAGAACATTACTGAGTTTATAAGGTAGCAAATGATAGTTTCACCTCTACATTGTAAAACAATAGCAAGGCTAATGAGCCACACCAATGCCCATCATAAACCCCATAGACACATGCATCTGGCCCCCTCTGGCTTATTCAGAATTAGAGACACACCTAGTTCACCCAGTGACCACTAAACATACGCTAATGTGTCTTTTAGAGTTCCTGTATCACACCCTGCTTCCTCTGATTAATTATCAAGTCAATGCAGACAGTTGGCACCAGGGCCATGAGAGATAAGTGAGGGTAAAGGTGTTTGTGTTGACATGTCTTAATTTGAAGTAACTGCAAAGACACAGAAGTCATATTGTTTGCAGATGATACAAAGTTATTGTGGAAGTAACTTGGAACAACTTCTGAATGAACTAGAAAATCAATTTAAGAAATTGAAGAGTTTTTCTGTAATCATATAACACTGGATATGAGCAAAACAAAACTCATACTATTTTGGAGTCGTGCAAATTCTATCATTAATAAACTGATGATGAATAACAGACTTAGGATCATAAATAAAACCGCTTCAAAAGAACCACCAAACCCACTTTTTAGCCTTTTCATTAAATACTCTTAAATTTAAAGACTTGGTTGACCTCAGACCTCTACACACAATTTATAAAGCAACAAACAAATCTTTTTCCCACAACATTTAGAACTTGATCAGGATAAAAAAAAAGAGAAAGAAAGAAATGACATGTAATGTACGTCTGTTTTTGCTTTTCTCCTCAGAGTTGGTGCAGTAGATCAAGGCTCATGCAGGAGACTGATAAAGTCAACTTTATATATGTTGTAAATGTTTCAGTCAGTGTCATTCATTTTCTTCCAACAAATGACGACATTTCTAGGATTAAATACTGGCTGCATATTTTGTTTTGTTTTCATCGAGTGTCTAACATCATAATCTACAATATTTGATAGGATGTTAAAAAGTGCATGCATGTTGCACTTTGCAAGTCATAAAATCTTGTGCTTAGCCTCTGACCCAGAATGTCACAGCAGCAATGGAGACTCGTCAGACCAGGAAACATTTCTCCAATCTCTTATTGTCTAATATTTGTGAGTCTGTTTCCTCAGTTTGCTGTTCTTAACTGACAATAGTGGTAGCCAGTGTGGTCTTCTGCTGCTTCTAGCCCATGTGCTCCATGTTCTGACATGTTGTGCTCTCAGAGATGGTCTTCGGTATAGTTTGCTTTAGATGAGTGGTTATTTTTAGTCACTGCTGCCTTCCTATCAGCATGAAGCATGAAGTTTGTTTAATTTCTTTGCTTTCGTTCATCACTCACTCTTTCAAGATGTTTTCTATCTCAGTGAATCACTGAGATTTAAAGAAGGTTCCACACAAGTATGCAGGCCCAGTCTCAGCTTCTCAGAGACATTTAGTTTGTTCTTGAAGTCGCTCCAATTTGCTAACGAAAACCCATTTGAGGAAGCATCTCTACGTAGAGCATCACATCAAGGCTGGAGAGGATAAAGTGAGCAAATATGGATCCAGATACAGGGATAGGCCCATGCTCTCATCACAAGCTGGCATCTTTGTTACTTCTTTTAAACTTACTACTTCTTCTTTAAGTTTTCACCAATAAATAGAGGAGGGGAAAAGCCTCAAGTAACCATTATGGCAACAACACTGTCACTCTGCATACTCCACAGATGACAAGCACTACGTTTGAGGATAAAGGAAAGGCAAAGGGGATTTTCTCAGATAATCATGCCCTCTATCTGTACACTGTGGGCAACATTGTGTCCGAATCACAGTCAACCTTCTCGAACTCGCCCAGATGTTTGGCTGGTCCATGTCACCAGGCCTAGGCCATCATGAATTAAGCCCGAGCCTCTTCACAGCAGCTTATCAATGTGAACAAGACTGGGCTTCACAGTGCAAGTTTGGAAATAGAAAGTGGAGAGTGTTGCCCACAGCTAATGCTCCTTTTATAACGACTAATGTAAATGATGCCAGGTAGAAACAACGATTGAACTGACAGCATATCAGGTTTCTGTGAGTTTTTAGTAAAAAAGAACAAAATCGTTCTTCTCTTCATGTAGCTCAATCTAGTCCTATAGAATTAACCCAAAACTGATTCAGCCAATAAAAGTCCCATACCGTTACCTGCTGGAACTAACTTACATAGGAGTATAAAAATGTAAATGATGCCAGTTGGTAGAAACTGCCTGACTGCTTTGTAAAGCAACTCACAAAAGAAGAAGCTCAACCCCCCACATTCCTGCCCACACCCACAAACCTCCTTAAAAGCTCAGAATTGCTCTTAAGTCAGTCTTAGGACAAATAGCACCTTCCTGCCTGGTTTGGAGCTCTTTCAGCAGAGATACTTTCTCCAGCTTTCCTGTTTTAATCACTGGGATTTCAAAGATGGAAGATTATGGGATGCACTTTTCTCCAGGTATGTACTCAGCATTGTTGTCTAGTGAGCTAATGTGAACAGAGTTGGCTAACCTCGAAGACATCTTTGAGCAAAAATACCCTTTCACTCTGTGTTGTAAGTCCTGATGGCAGAAGTCACCATTTCTCCCTCCACAGCTGAACAGAGAGTCCACCTCAGGACCATCTGGGCTTTGAGTCACTTTTTAAACTTTCTAATTGGCGACATCCAGTGGCACATTTTAATAATTCAGCAAGTAAAATCAAGTGACATTGTGTGTGGGAAATTGATTATGGCTCATCAGTTGATCCCTTTTGTATTATTTTCTGTTAAAAAACTCAACTGTGCCAAAACATATCAGTAGCCACGGTGACCCATGTGGACCATATATATTTGTGCTTACTTAGCCTCTGTCTTTCTATCCTCACAGACTTGTGGATTTCTGGCAGCAGCCTGCAAGGGAGTCTTCCCTTGGAAGAACTTGCAGCATGGGCTGAGGCAGCTCTCGCTAAGGAGATGAGCAACAACATGTCTGAGACTGCTGAAGCTGTTTCCAGCTCCGTCACGGAGGAGGAACTGGTTTTTGCTGCCCCAAGAAACCAGGAGGGCAGCAACACTGTCACAAGTACTACGTGTGTGAAGGAAGAGAAGGCCAAGGTGCTCAAAGGAAGGACCCGGGGGCTGTTCTCAGACAGCCAGTTAAAAACTCTGGTCCAGCACTTTAATCAGAAAATTTACCCTGACCCACAAGAGATGACAGAGTTGGCAGAGCTGACAGGACTGACCTACAAACAGGTGAGTGTTTTTCAAGGTTACTAGAACATAAGGAACTGAATTCGTTTTGAATTTTGGGTCTATTGTACTCATTAAATTTCTTCTGTTTCCCTCCATCTTTAGGTGAAGACTTGGTTTCAAAACCGAAGAAGAAAGTTTAGGAGGAGTCCAGATTCTCAGCATCTCAATCAGGGCGTCCCGCTTCATGTAAGTATCTCCAATTATTAAACAGAACTGTTTTTAATTCAGTCACTATCTGGGGAATTCATTTAATTAGATGAAGCGTATTGATTATAATTTCAAACAAGAACTCTGTATTGTGGTTTTACTGACTGTGCATCTGTCTGTGATTCAGTTTCAGGGAGCGTCCTCATTCAGCGAACAACTGGACATCAGCTTCATGAGAAAGGGTTGCAAATAATCAGGCCCACTATCCTGATGCTGTGGGCAATGTTGTCTCTGGACCTCAATGGACCCTCCACAACTCACCCCAGATGTTTGGCTGGTCGATGCCACCAGGCAACGGACATTATGATTGCAACACTGGTGTCTTAAGCACTGCATGGAATATGAACAACCCCGGCCTTCACAGTGCAAGTTTTTACAGAGAAAGCGGAGAGCCTTGCTAACAGCTAAAGATGGCTGTAGCTACTGTTACATCTCTCTTTCATTTCTCAACTATCATTCTGAAGCCTTAAGATGGGCATTTCTGATATACTGGACGCTATTTTATTTTTTCATGATTTCATTTTAATGTAAAGTTATTTAAAAGTTAACACAGAGGCAGGTTTGATAAAACTCAGTGAACTTCTTCGTCATTTACACTTTTACAAAACAAGGAAAAGTTAGCTTGGTCATAGTTGGTGGGGTAGATTAAGGCTTGTGTGAGTGATTGATAAAATCCACTTTTTATATGGTGTAACTGTTGTAAAGTCAACATGAATCTGTAATGATTTTTCTTCCAATAAATGAGGACTTTGCTAAAACAAAATACTTTCTCCATGCGCCATTTTTATTGAGTCTCAAACATATTTGATGTTAAAAAGTGTAATGAAATCTCGTGTTTGGTTTCTCATCACAGGTGGGTGTGTGCTTTCTCCTTCACACATCAGCCAAGGTGGAGAGCCTTACAACAGTTAATGTTCAATATCACAGATATTGTAAATAGTAGCTAGTATCAATGACTGAGCTGACAGGATATCAGGATTCTGATCTGTTCTGTTTTCTGTACTTTTAGTAAATGGTAGGCATGGGGTGAACATTAGGCCCTGTATCTTAAAACCCATTGATTTTAGAAATATTAGAATTCAATAGAATCTGTTTCTTCTGTAAATACCTTGATGCGTGCTCAATCATCCAGATAAGGAAATCCCACAAAGTTGATTCTGTTCATCTGGACCTAACGCTTTCAGTAGGACAAAGGTTTTCAGTAGGACAAACTGGTGCATATCATGATTTTTATGGATATTTCTCACTGGTGAGTTGAGAACAGTTTTGCTTGTTCTGCTTTCATGTCAACTAGATCTGAGTTAGATGATTTTGATTTAACTTCCTGCTCTGGTTGTTTCAGACAAGCAACCAAGTTGATCTTTGCACCGATGATTAATTTACTTTCTATTATCAGAAAATTTGTACACATAGTTTATAATTTCAAATGTATCAGAGCAAATCCAGCTCAGTTTTAAATATGTTTTGCATGAAATCTGCATTATTTCAGTGAGTATTGAAACCTGATATGTATAAAAATGTTTTAAGATAAGCCAAATTAAACCAATATTACAAACAAACAATGACTTACACCTCTAATTTAGATCTTTGTGATCATGTAGAGAACATTACTGAGTTTATAAGGTAGCAAATGGTAGTTTCACCTCTACATTGTAAAACAATAGCAAGGCTAATGAGCCACACCAACGCCCATCATAAACCCCATAGACACATGCATCTGGCCCCCTCTGGCTTATTCAGAATTAGAGACACACCTAGTTCACCCAGTGACCACTAAACATACGCTAATGTGTCTTTTAGAGTTCCTGTATCACACCCTGCTTCCTCTGATTAATTATCAAGTCAATGCAGACAGTTGGCACCAGGGCCATGAGAGATAAGTGAGGGTAAAGGTGTTTGTGTTGACATGTCTTAATTTGAAGTAACTGCAAAGACACAGAAGTCATATTGTTTGCAGATGATACAAAGTTATTGTGGAAGTAACTTGGAACAACTTCTGAATGAACTAGAAAATCAATTTAAGAAATTGAAGAGTTTTTCTGTAATCATATAACACTGGATATGAGCAAAACAAAACTCATACTATTTTGGAGTCGTGCAAATTCTATCATTAATAAACTGATGATGAATAACAGACTTAGGATCATAAATAAAACCGCTTCAAAAGAACCACCAAACCCACTTTTTAGCCTTTTCATTAAATACTCTTAAATTTAAAGACTTGGTTGACCTCAGACCTCTACACACAATTTATAAAGCAACAAACAAATCTTTTTCCCACAACATTTAGAACTTGATCAGGATAAAAAAAAAGAGAAAGAAAGAAATGACATGTAATGTACGTCTGTTTTTGCTTTTCTCCTCAGAGTTGGTGCAGTAGATCAAGGCTCATGCAGGAGACTGATAAAGTCAACTTTATATATGTTGTAAATGTTTCAGTCAGTGTCATTCATTTTCTTCCAACAAATGACGACATTTCTAGGATTAAATACTGGCTGCATATTTTGTTTTGTTTTCATCGAGTGTCTAACATCATAATCTACAATATTTGATAGGATGTTAAAAAGTGCATGCATGTTGCACTTTGCAAGTCATAAAATCTTGTGCTTAGCCTCTGACCCAGAATGTCACAGCAGCAATGGAGACTCGTCAGACCAGGAAACATTTCTCCAATCTCTTATTGTCTAATATTTGTGAGTCTGTTTCCTCAGTTTGCTGTTCTTAGCTGACAATAGCAGACTTAGGATTATAAATAAAACCACTTCAAAGGAACCACCAAATCCACTTTTTAGCCTTTTTATTAAATACACCTAAATGTAAAGACTTGGTTGATCTCAGAACTCTACACATAATTTATTAAGAAACACACAAATATTTGACACATAACATTTAGAACTTGATCAGAACAAGACCTGAAAGGAATCCTTATGTTCAGCAAGATTGTAGTAAGGTCTAATGTAACATATCAAGTCTTTGACGTTGATGAATTGATGTAGTTTAAGAAGTCATGAAAGAGAACATTATAAGAGTTTTGGATATAACATTAAGAGATGAATTCATGAAATTGTGTTTTGTGTAATTTTGTTGTTCCAATATTTGTAAAAAAAATAATGTACATGAAGAATATTATCTGCCTTGTGTTTGAGAAACTGTGAATAAAATATTAGTTTCACCAATTCAAAACTTTCTACATGTCTCCAAACCTTCTGTCAGAGACTGAACTCTATCTTTCCATGTTAACTTGAGCTACAATCCTCTATATTCACAATCAGTATAAGACAGTCAATCTAAAGAATCCGGAGCTTTCAAATGGACCTCAAAGATTTTCCCAGGAATACCTCAAATAACAACCCTACCTCAGACTTTGAATACTTAGTTTTAAGAAACCTGAGATGATACAGTGCAAGCTCCTTGCAAGCTCCTTTGAATATAGTGGAAAGTTTCTGCCTCTGTGATTATCTTCCTTAGACTCTAAATGTTGGGTTTGCTTTTAATTGTTCACAAGTCTGATGTTGATTATTTGGTAGTAAAGCTCCAAAAAATATTTTATTGTCACCTTTTCTACTCTCTGCCCTATGAAACTGAAGTCTTGAAATGAAACGTGCAATGTTATTAAATCTTCCCCTTACTGAACACCTGAAATCAGCTCAGTTAAAGTGTAGGATGCTGCTGATGGACATGTATGTTTGTATCATGGCTGTGTTGGGCTCTGTCAGGGGATGTTATGGATGGGGCATGGTGGCTGTAGGTTGCCAGGTTCTTGCTCACAGTGCCACCGATGATCATGACTGGGAAGCGTACCAGCAACCAGGCGCCTTGCAGCAGGAGCACGGTGGTGGCCAGCAGAGCCTGAGTGGAGCTGTCAGAACAGACCTGTGAAACAGCATTTTAAACAAATGTAAATGATGCCAGTTGGTAGAAACAGCCTGACTGCTGTGTAAAGCAACTCACAAAAGAAGAAGCTCAACCCCCCACATTCCTGCCCACACCCACAAACCTCCTTAAAAGCCCAGAATTGCTCTTAAGTCAGTCTTACGAATCATAGCACTATCCTGCTTGGTTTGGAGCTCTTTCAGCAGAGATACTTATTCCAGCTTTCCTGCTTTAATCACTGGGACTTCAAAGACGGAAGATTATGGGATGCACTTTTCACAAGGTATGTACTCAGCATTGTTGCCTGGTGAGCTGATATGAACAGAGTTGGCTAAAGACAACTTGCAAAAATACTCTTTTACTCTGTGTTGTAAGTCCTGAGGGTAGAAGTCACAATTTCTCCCTCCACAGCTGAACTGGGAGTCCACTTTAAATCCTTTTTGGTTTTAAAGAATGTACAAATATCCGACCAATTTTTTATCCCAAGTTTGTGTGACCCATTGTCGTGATGCTTGCTCAATCAAGAGGAAAGCAAATCCCAAAGGGTTCATTCTGTTCATCTGAACATAACAATTTAAGACTCATCAATTTACTCCTTTTTATTATTTCTGTAACGAAGTCAGTTGTGCCAACACATATCAGTAACTAACCCATGTGGACCATATAGACTTGTGCTTACTTGGCCTCTTTCTTTCTGTCCTCACAGACTCGTGGAGATCAGGCAGCGGACTTGAAGGGAGTCTTCCCTTGGAAGAACTCGCTACATGGGCAGAGACTGCTCTACAAATGGAGATGAGCAACAAAACCGCTGATACATCTGAGGCTGTTTCCAGCTATGTCTCAGAAGAGAAACAAGATTTTGCTGTCCCAAGAAGCCAGGATGGCAACATCGCTGCCACTCTGCACCATCCCAGCACTGCTCCAGAGAAACCTAAAGGAAAGGCCCGGGTGGTGTTCACAGAGAGACAGTTGAATATTCTTGTCCATCACTTTAATGTGAAACATTACTATGAGCCAAGAGAGATGAAACAGCTGGCAGAGATGACAGGACTGACCTACAGACAGGTGAGTGTTTTTCAACTCAATAGAACATAAGAAATTGAATTTTGGGTCCATTGTACTGATTAAATGTTTTCTGTTTTCCTCCACCTTTAGGTAAAAACTTGGTTTCAAAACAGACGGAGTAAGTTTAGGAGGAGTTTACATCCTCAGCATGTGAATCAGGGCGTCCCACTTCATGTAAGTATCTCCTATTATTAAAAAGCCCTGTTTCTGATTCTGTCATTATCTGGGGAATTGATTGAAATGTAATGTAAATAATTTAAAACAAGAATTCTAGAAGTATCCTCGTTTTACTGACAGTGTATCTGTGATTCAGTTTCAGGGAGAGGGAAAGCCCCCACTCAGGCAGCAGTACACCCAGCACCTGGAGGTAAACTCAATCACAAATGGTGCAAATTATTAGGGCCCCTATCATCATGCTGTGGACAATTTTGCAGCTGGACCTCAATGGACCTTCCCCTCCTCGCCCCAGATGTTTGGCTGGTCGATGCCACCAGGCAACGGCAATTATGAATTCAACCCTGGTGTATGAATGCACAACACAACAACTCTGGGCCACACAATACAAGTTTCTAAGGAGCAAGTGGAGAGTCTTGCCAGCAGCTAATGGTCCTTTAATTACAAATTATGTAATTCCGCATTCTTTGTATTACATTTTGATCTTCTTGTCTTCATGTAGCTCAACATAACAGAGTCTCAGATTTGATCTCTTTCAGTAAATTAAAGGAACCTGGTGAATTTTAGGCCCTTTATTTTTAATCATTGGATTTTACAAGTATTTGAATAAGTAAACTCTAGCTATTGAAAATGCATTTTAGGCTATCCAAAAACATTAAGAGATGAATTCATGAAAATGTGTTTTGTTTGATTTATTTGTATCTTCTTTTAGTATTTGTAAAAAATAATGTACATGAAGAATATTATCTGCCTTGTGTTTGAGAAACTGTGAATAAAATATATTTTTCACCCATTCAAAACTGAACCTTCTACATGTCTCCAAACCTTCTATCAGAGACTGAACATCCAAAAGTTTTAGAGACTTTAGACCTCTATCTTTCCATGTTAACTCGAGCTACAATCCACAATCAAAGTATCGACAGATAATCTAAAGAATCTGTAGTTTTGAGAGAGTTTCTGAAAAGCATTATACCATAAAGCATTTTTCAATCTGAAAAATTAATATAGATTAATGAATAAATTATTAACTGAGTGAAGATTCAGCTATTGGATAAAACAATAATCACCAGATATGCCCGACATATAATAATACTCTATATCTGAACCTATGACAAGCAGGAAGTCATTCATGCCTGCTGAAATACTTTCAGTTTATAACCTGAATATTACAGCAAATATTGTTGTGTTCAACTACAGTGCCGTCAGTCACTGAAGAATTACAGGCAGAATTCCTGCTGATGATGTCAAATCTTGTTAATGTGCACTCAAAGATGCTCTTCTGCACACCTATGTTGTAAAAAGTGGTCATTGTAGTTTCTGTTGCCTGTTGTAGTTTCAGAGAGCTTGGATCAGCTGGAGAAACTGTGTTCAACATGCACACACTTCTGAACCTGCACTGCTGCACTAAAACAAAGACAGTTACAATATCTACACAGTGCTAGTCTATATAAGACAATGTAGGGATCTGAGACTGACTTTGTGCTTCTAGCTGGAGTCCAGCCTGTTTAATCAGAAGAAGACTGACTTGGGAAATAATGAACAGTAGATGGCAGTAACACACCACTGATGCATCTAGCCTGCCAAACCCAAAGAAGAAGAACATGGCCGCAAGATTTCTGAAAGATTCACTCACTTTTTAACAATCCGACCAAATATTGTAGATCATGATTGTAAGAGGCCTGTCTGAACTTAATATACAGATTTCATGCTGTTGTTAACTGTGTGATTTGTGATGGTTATGTTTAAGAGGTTTGTATTGAAAGTATTTTGTGATAGTTTATGGTGGGTCATGTGATTTGGGTGGTATTGATTGCTTATTTTAGGCACCTGTTCATGCAGTGTCAGTTGGAGCAGAGAGGATTGATGTGTGGCTTTTTGTTTTGGGGTTGATGAGTTTTTGGTTCTCTTGTGTGTTTCGCTTTAGTTTTCTTTTATTTATAAAGATTTAAGTTTCTTTCTGTCTCAGTGAGTCACTGTTTTTGGAGAAGGCGGCACACAAGTATTCAGGCTCACTCTCAGCTCCTCAGCAGCCTTTTCATTCTGAAGTTGCTGAAATTTGCCAACGAAAATCCATCTATGGAAGAATCTCAACATGGAGCATGGCATCAAGGATGGAGAGGATTAAAGTCAGCAGATATGGATCCAGACACGGAGGTAGGCCTTTACTGTTAAATGATTGAAATGACATTAGAAGCTTCATTTACTGGTGGATGTGCACAATAAGCTGCCCTGTTGTTAATTGAAAGGATTTGGTATGCATGGCCTGTTT
Organism: Perissodus microlepis; assembly: GCF_051167445.1. Taxonomy (NCBI): domain Eukaryota; kingdom Metazoa; phylum Chordata; class Actinopteri; order Cichliformes; family Cichlidae; genus Perissodus; species Perissodus microlepis. Next base: position 11,452,502 of record NC_140469.1, on the reverse strand, counting down.
GGGGCTGTTTGTCTGCACGAGGATTCTTTGCTGCTGATTGCTGAGAGTTGAATGTGCGTGGGCACAGATAATTGTGTCTGTACTGAAATCTTGACATTGCTTTCTCCCACCACAGTTGAACAGGGAGTCCAGTTTGAAGAAACTGGTTTAAGCTGTTAGGAAGCATGAAGCAGATGGTTGGGTGTAGAGCATCTGTTCAAATCTCTTTGGCACATTTCAACATCAGTCTGGTATAGATCCAGTCAGAAGAAGATCTTGCACATTGCACTCATTTTGGCCTCAGTTAAAAAAAGCCTTCAGCAGTCACACTGGTTTGGTCAAGAATGTGTTGAGATTGACCAACAGGTCTTTAAAAGAGAGCTTCAGCTCTCCCTGCAAGGACCTGGTAGAAATTCTTAAAACGTTACACTGATGTCTCTTTGATGATTTTTTTTTTTTTTTTTTTTTTTTTTGGTGATTTTTGTTGTTAGCACATCTAACTATGTGAAGAACAAAGTATTTATAAAGAGTATTTTAATAATTTGCATTTGGGATGTCATCTTTTTGTGTTCCCTTCATTTTTGTTATTCATTTTTATTTATTTATTTTTTTTGAGCAGTCTATATTCACATTGTTTTTTTGGGGGGGTTGTTTTCTTAAAGCCTACTTTCTTTGTCAATTTCTTTCTTTCTCTCTAAGCACCTCACAAGTAAGGCACACACCCACATCAAGAGCTGCTCTACAGCCACAGACTCTGGTCAGGAGAAGAGATTTTCCAGTGCCTACTCTCCTGGGTTCAGTGGGTGAAGTTGAACAGGTACATCCTAATGCAGTTTATGAACACATGACTGGTTATCATGTCTTCAACTCTCACTGAGCTGACATCAGTGTGGTTGTTGATGCTGCAAAACAGGATGGTTTAAACAGATGCGTCGAATCCTCAGCAGCAAACCACCTGCTCCAGCAGAGATACTTAAACCAGTTTTGTCTTCCAGTCTGTGAAGCTGCAAAAATGGCAGACTGGAAGACTCGGATGGCTTTCATCAATTTGAATCTCTCAGAATCTCAACAGGTATGTACTCAGCATCGTTGCCCAGTGAGCAATGTTCAAGTGAAATCTGGTGGCAAATTGTAGGAATGCAGCCAACATGCAGAGTGTTTGTATGATGCTATTCTGTATAAGAGTGAGCAATTTAGCCATTATTTAATTACTGTTTTGGTATAATTTTCTGTTCTAAAGTGACTTGTGCCAAAGCATAACAGTAAATATGCTGACCCATGTGGATCATATAGTTAAAATCATTCCTTTTTTCAGGTGAAGACTTGTCAGAACTGAAGGAGGAAGTTTAGGAAAACCAGCACATGATGCAGATAAATTTCAGCACTGTGGCTCGACAGGAGCAGGTCCTGCCTTACCTGAACACCTTTGTCAGTGATGGTGAAGGCCACTTCCTCCCATGTGTTGGTGTAGCTGAAGCTGTAGAAGTTAAATATTGCAAAGTACTGTGTCAATATTTTCTACTATTGTGTTTGGTGCTGTTTATTCATCTAGATTATTTTGGTATGGGCAACCCACTTTTGTAGTTTTCTGAGCTCTGTGTCTCTGAAAAGTAATGTTTCCATCCTAAAGAAATCCAGACTGTGTTACAGATCTACTGACCTTGTAGGAATTCTTTTCTGTCCACTGAACTACATCTGCTAACCATATCAGTGTCCTGGAGGAAGCACGTAAAGGCTTTGAACAAGAAGCTTGACTTCATGACAGGCTTCATGCTTCTTTGTAGTTGGCAGGTGTAGACACTGCACCAGATTTCTGAGTTTTAACAAATTCATGCATTTCAACAATACTTTGGACTGACTTCAGCTGTTGTTAGAATGTATTTAATATTAATTTCTAGTATCATCTGATGTTTGCTGGAGCCACAGCTGTAAAAGCTGCTGGTCATGATGTCGGTTTGGTTATGTGATGAGAGGGAAACATGAAGATGAAACCAGGAGATGTCCTTACTGAATCATCAGAGCTGAACAGGTGATGGAGAAACAGGTTTACCTTTTAGGTGACATGAATGAGCTGAAGGGAAGTTCTGAACTGTTTCTGAGAGACAAATAACACCAGCTGACAGCTGGTAACTGTGCAGGGACGGGTCTAGCAAAGTTTTGTGAGGGGGGCCAGGTAGGGCATTAACAGGGAAAGGGGGGCGCAAAGAAATACTTTCTTATTCTCATTTAAAATGTCTAGCTTTTTAAAAAAAATAATTATCTGAATCTTACAACAAACGATTGATAGATTGATGCATATATACATCAGAAAAGTGCACATCACTGTCACAACAGCATTTGTTTTCATTCAAAGGCTTTATGATTTTTTTTTTTTTTTTTTTTGGTCCCAGTCCAGCCGTGTATGCAGTTCATCTGCAGTCTGGTGTTACCTACATCTTCCTATTCGGAAGGCAGAATTTTCGAGTTCTGAGTACAATTGAAAGCACCACGACTGCAGTTTTCGTGTTGGATGTAAAAAGCGCACATGACACTGTGACGTAGGCTAGAATCATGGCAGCGGTCAACGGCAGTCCAGGCGTGGGATTTCTCTCGTGGAAATATACAGATTATTTTTATCCTTTCTATTGGTAGGTGGCACGGTGCACTTGTGGCAAGTAAGCAAGCTAGAAGACTGCCAGTCTTGCTGGGTATCCAGTTAGGGAAGCAACACATTAACAAGAGAATTCTGAGTAAAACCAAAGTTACTTTCCCTAGTAACTAGTTACTTTGAAAGTAACGAGTAACTTGAAGTAACTGAGTTACTTTTGATAGTTACATTACTAGTTACTTCTAAGTTAATAATTTAAAGTAACTTACCCAACACTGTTCAAGAAACATGAACAGAAAATTTAAATTGGCCGTCAGATAAAATTTACATTAAACCTGATATGCTGCCAGTGCCAGCTAGTTTCCATGTTGGAAAAACAGATGATATGGAAGTGCTTTAAATTTCTCTGAAAACCACCAGCATGTGGTTTCACAATCAGACCTCCACGCATCATATTTCTGCCATGTTGTTTTTGAAACCAGTATGGCAAAAATCCTCATCTTGAGGCTCCAGAATGACCATTGACCAATAAATGGGGGCTGTAACAGTAGTTACAACCAACTTTATGCTGTCTAGGCTAGAACCTGATACTATCATCTCAATCATCGTTATTAGAAAGCATCATTTAGAACATCTGGTAACAAATTTATCTTTTTAACCACCGATGTCTCAAGAACAGAAAGTGTAATCTCCCAGATAATGACCTGTTTGTAGGATTGGGTGGCAGGTTTTCAATTTCTTTACCAGTGATATCAAAGTGAGGGCTGCAAGAGGTCATTTATACATTTGTAATCAGCTGTGTGAGATGGTAGACTGGTATCACCTGCATATTAACTCACCTACACATTTACTGTGGGAAATGGCCACTGATGTGTGAGTGGGTTTGTTTCACAACTGCTGTGAGCCAGTGGCTGTGATTGGGCTGGTTTCATTGAAGGCAGGTGTATTTGATTGCACTCTAGTCTAGTCTGCTTATACTCCAGACTACAAGTACTGCTGTCTAAGGACCTTGGAAAGAAAAGTGTCTGGACTTCTTTAGGTTGCTTGAAGACGTTTCACCTCTTATCCGAGAAGCTTCTTCAGTTCTAGGGTAAAATGGTGGAGAGTCCCAGATTTAAATCACTTAGGAGTGTCCCCCCAAAAAGGGACAAAGGACCCCCTAATGATCACGAGTCAAGGTGTGAAAGCGGGTGTGGGTCGCAATCAGCCAGTGTTTCGGGTGAGCTCATTGTGAAACCTGGCCCCACCCTATCATGTGATTTCCTGAGGTCAGATGGCCCAGGATGTGAGTGGGCGTTAAGAGGCGTCTGGGAAGGAATCTCAAAACTGAATTATAGATGGCAGACAGTTGGTTACGTAAACCACTGCCTCCGTTCAAAGATGGTCGCTCACAGTGGACAGAGATGGCTTATTTCACTCCTCTTTCAAACCATCTGTCCTCTCTGTCCAAAATGTGAACATTGGCATCCTTGAAAGAGTGACCTTTGTCCTTTAGATGCAGATGGACAGCTGAGTCTTGTCCTGTGGAGGTGGCTCTTCTATGTTGTGCGCTTGTGAAGTGGCTGTTTGGTCTCTCCAACGTAGAGGTCTGGGCATTCCTCTCTGCACTGTACAGCATACACCACATTGTTAAGTTTGTGTTTTGGAGTTTTGTCTTCAGGGTGAACCAGTGTGTTTTTTTTTTTGTTTTTTTTGTTTTTTTTTTTTTTTTCCCTTTTCCCCCTGAGTGTGTTGCTGGGTCTGAAGTACACTGGGATGTCGTGGGTGGAGAAGACTCCTGAGTTTCTCTGATACATAGGGGATGACAATGTTGTTGCGTTTGCCTTTCTTATCCTCCCTAGCTGGTGTCTGATCTTCTTTTCTGTGCTTCTTTGCTGACTTTATAAATGCCCAATTAGGATAACCGCATGTTTTGAGTGCTTCCTTTACATGTGTTTTCCTTCTTCTTCCCTTTAGGTGGTGTAGGCTCCTAAATACCGTATTTTCACAACCATAAGACGCACCGTACTAAAAGGCACAGTCTCAGTTATGTGTGCCATTACTGTATTTAACACTCACATAAGGCGCACCTGATTATAGGGCGCATATGCGTATTTAAAAATACAGCGAGAGCAAAACTGAGTTTGGTATTCACATTTTACCGGTAATCGTCATCAATCAAAACCATTGAAGTCCTCATCCTCTGTTTCTGAATTGAACAGCTGCGCTAAATTTCCATCACACATGCCAGGTTCACTTTCTTTCCGTGCTGTGCGGCTCCTCGGAAATGATGCCGGCTTTTGCGAAAGCTCGAACAACAGTGCCAGCAGACATGTTAGCCCAAGCATCTACAATCCTTTCGCAAATTGTGGCGTAACTCGCCCAGCGCTGCCTTCCACTCTTAGTGAAACTGTGGTCTCCATTGGTCATCCATCGCTCCCACGCCACTCGCAGCCTTACTTTGAATGGCCGGTTCACACCGATGTCCAGCAGTTGGAGTTCCTTTGTCAGGCCTCCTGGAATGACAGCAAGCTCACAGTTCATTTGCTTCACTTGTTTTTTCACATCGGCTGTGAGATGGGCACGCATAGTCACAGATCAACAGCGATGGTGATGCGTGGAAAAAAAACACCTGGTCTCCTTACATACACCTCCCTCAGCCACTCTTTCATCATTTCCTCATCCATCCAGCCCTTTTCATTTGCCTTAATGATGACTTCTGCTGGAAACTTCTCTTTAGGCAAAGTCTCTCTTAAAAATCACCATAAGCGGCAGTTTCTGTCCATTAGCATGGCACAACAACAACAACTTCAACTTCAACTTCTTTTCATTCACGCACTGGTGGAGGCAAGCTATGGTTGTAGCCACAGCTGCCCTGGGGCAGACCGACAGAGGCGAGGCTGCCATATCGCGCCATCGGCCCCTCTGGCCAACACCAGTAGGCGATAGGGTAAAGTGTCTTGCCCAAGGACACAACGACCAGGACAGAAAGCCCGGGCATCGAACCGGTGATACGTTACAGATACGCTTCCCAACCCCCTCAGCCACGGTCGCCCACAACAGTAAAAGAAGACTTTTCGTGCCCCGTTGTGCGTATCGCTACCATGCTGGTCCCCTTCTTCTCCACAGTGCGACTCACCGGGATGTCAAAAGTGAGCGGCACCCCGTCCATGTTAGTGATGTGGCTGGGCTGGATGTGTTTGTCGGCGATGTGTTTGCTGCAGTAGGAGTGGAAGATGGCCAGCTTTTCATTATAATCCGCTGGAGGTTGCTGCGCTATTGTAGTCCTGGTCTGGATGGAAAAATAGCATAGTTTCATGAAACGAAAGCACCAAGACGGACCTCCTTGGAAATGTTCAATTTTCATTTCTTCTGCTAGCGCTACTGCTTTTAGTCGAATGGTGACAGTCGAAACACTTCTCCCACTCGTTCTTTGCTCGATGATCCACTGCTCGAGTCTTTCCTCCAACTCGGGCCACCTTGCCTTATGTCCGCAGAAACTCAGCTGCGTCTTCTTGACCTGTCGTAGCTCGTTTTCCAGCTTCCTCCACTTGTGAACCATCGATTCATTAATCTTAAATTCTCTCGCGGCTGCTCGATTTCCATGTTCCTCCACGTAGCTGATATCCTTCAGTTTAAACTGTGCTTCATAAGCGTGTCTCTTTGCCATTTTCAGGGTTGTTAAAACAAGGATGTTCTGCATAACGCACATACCTGTTCTTTTATATACAATCAACGCCCACACTTCCCCCTTTAGCGTTCTCATGGTGTTCTCTACTACATCCTCTTTACAACAACACACACAGGGCACATTGCACTATAGGGCGTGCCGCACTTTTTGAAGAAAATCGAAGACTTTTGTGTGCCTTATAGTCGTGAAAATACAGTACTCCAAGTTTGTGTTCCAGAGGGTGATGGGAGACAAAGGGTAGGGAACTGGTCCGTGTGTGTGGGCTTTTGGTAAACTTAATTGTTGAGGTTTCTATTATCTTCAATGTGCACAGTGCAGTCCGGGAAAGGCAAACAGTTATCCTTTGTCTTTCCTGGTGAACTTGATGTTTTTATCCACGGTGTTAATGTGCACAGTGAAGGATTAAACTTATTGTGTTTTGATTTTGACCCAGGTGTCGTCTACATATCTGTACCAGTGGCTGGGTACTCTCCCTTTTAAAAGAGCCAAGAGCTTTTCTTTCCACTTCTTCCATGTAAAGGTTGGCTGTAATAGGTGACACAGGGGAGCCCATAGCACAGCCATGTTTTTGTCTGTAGAAACCCTCGTTGTATTTGAAATACAGAGGGTTACCACTACGTAGTGGTAAGGCAGAGGTCTAACAGTGTGCAAATCTGATTGGGTGTGAATTTGGTCCTGTGTTCCAAAGAGCTGTCTTGTTGGCATTTTCTGACAGTCTCCACTGCCTCCGTGGTAGGTATGCAAGTGAAGAGAGAGACTACATCAAAGGACACCATGGTTTCATCTGATTCCAGGGTAAGTTTCTGGACCTTGTCGGTGGAGTTATTGATGTGATGTCTGTGTTCCCCACAAGTGGTGCTAGGATGGTAGCAAGGTGTTTCAAAATGTTGTAAGTAGCTGAGTTTATGCTACTGACAATGGGTCTGAGTGGAACACCTTCTTTGAGGAAGTCCGTAGATGCAGGGTATGACATCCCCTGGGTAAAGGCGGTGATATGTAAAGCGGTCAATGGTTTTGTCCTTTTTCAAGGTCTTGAAGCAAGCTATAACTTTTTGTAGCTCCTTGTGGGGTCTCGCTTTCAGGCTTCGTAGGTATTGTTGTCATTGAGGAGAGAAGTGATCTTTGTGTGGTAATCCGTAGTGTTTAGGACCACAATGCACCTTCCCTTGTCAGCTGGTAATATATTGATGTTGTGGTCTTTGCTCAGGGAAGCAATGGCCTTCTTTTCTTGTATTGTGAGGTTGGACGGAGAGACTTTGGCACTGGAGAGGGTGGATGAAACTTTCATCCTGATTTGCTCTGCTTCTGTCGGTGACAATTTGTTAATTCGTATGGTGGTTTCTGTGGCTGTGATGAGGTCCACTATGGGCAACTGTTGGGGAGAAATGGCAAAAATGAGTCCTCTGGCTAATACTTTCTTTTCAGGTCCAGTGACATTCCAGTCTGAAAAGTTTGACTCATGTGATTGGGTAGAGGATTATCAGGGGGTCCTTTTGTCCCTCTTTGGGGGCACACTCCCACGGGGTTTTAACTCTGGGACTCTCCACCACTTTACCCTAGAACTGAAGAAGCTTCTCGGATGAGAGGTGAAACGTCTTCAAGCAACCTAAAAAAGTCCAGGTGCTTTTTTTTTTCTCGAGCTCCTTAGACTAGGATGACCTGGATGACTGAGAACCTTCACAGACATACAAATACTGCTGTTAGTGATGGCCAAATGAAGCTTTCTGAAGTGTTGAAGCTTGTATTGGCCAAAAGTATGAAGAGCAGCTTGAATCTACAACTTGAATGAACTGCTTCATTATCATTGCCATTATCACAGCTTCTGTTTAATATCATGTGATAATTTTGTCTGATATCAGGCTAACGTTGTGGTGCTTTGAACCTTTACTTTTTTCCCTGTGTGACAAAATGTTATGTCTGTTTCATTAATAAATTTGATGAATAAACTTGTTTAAACAGAAGCCATGTTGTGGTCTCCCTTCACTTGTGACCCTTATGTATATTTTTGATCTGGGAGATTCAATTGCTTATATATTAGGTAGTGAAAATACCTATGAACTGGTAACATATAATCAAAGTATAAGGTTATTATTTGGGTATAGGCTGACTCCATATCTGTCAATATGTTGCACACTTATCTCTTGCCCAAAAATCTCTTCATGGTAAAACGCCACAAATCCCACCAGTGATTCACTTCCTTATAAACAATTGAGTCAAGGACTGAAGCAGTGACGTACTGAATGAAACTTCAGATGTCACTGATCTCTGGTCTCTGGACAGACGTACCAAGCCTCGACACAGTGCTTCTGCAGCACTGTGATGCTATCTTTGATACATGTGCCGGAGCTTCAGCTTCAAACGGACAATCATTAACTGCTGTTGCTCACAGAATTGTAACGTTTCTGGAAAAAAATACAGCAACGTCCACCCAAAATTGGAGTTCTGCACTTTTAATACTGTCATCTTTGAACTTATATTATAGGAAAACTTTGTGATGCAAATATTAGTTAAACAGAAATCAAAATGTAGTTGAATTGCATTCTGTTTTGTTTTGTTAAAGTAATTAAATCGTTTGTTTGTTTTTTAAATGTTAAGCTCCTGTATAACTTAATTCCAGCAGGTTATGGGATGAGATTCACTTTTATTAGCTGCATTGATGTTGGTTCCTATATCATCATTTGATAAATATAAACAACAGCAACATCAGTTGAAGCGATTAAAGTGGGGCTTTTGTTAGAGGCTTTTTCTGGAATAATCTATGAGGGCAACTTGAGAAGTGCACGTCCCTCAGATTCTTTAGCTTAACTTTCTCATACTATGACTGTGAATATAGAGGATTGATGCTCAAGTTAAATATTTGGATGTTCAGTCTCTGACAGCACATTTTGAGTCACGTAGACAGTTCAGTGTTGCAGGTGGGGGATTCGTGTTCTATTTCCAGCTTTTCATACACAAGGCACATCAATATAAATGACGTACATGATAAAACACTTCAGTGTATTTGTAAGTGTATGACACATGTACCAAGTTCAAGTTTTGGAAAATCCACAGAGTTGGTCGACTGCAGGTTTCCCCAACCTATTTAAACAGTACATTTGCATAATGACTGAAACTACCATCACTGTTTAAAAATAACTGAGTTAAATTTTTTGATGTGATATTCTTGATATGCAAATTGTCATGACCATTGATCAACAAGCACTGATCAATGACCATTAATGTGTACGTCCTCATCATTGAAAGGGTGGCCACTGACCTGTAAGTGTTTCTGTAAACGTTTGTTGTACTGAAAACGTTACGTCCAGATGAATAGAATCAACTTTGTGGGATTTTCTTACCTGGATGATTGAGCACATGAAGGTATTTACAGAAGCCACAGATTCTATTGAATTCTAATATTTCTAAAATAAATGGGTTTTAAGATAAAGGGCCTAATGTTCACCCCATGCCTACCATTTACTAAAAGTACAGAAAACAGAACAGATCAGAATCCTGATATCCTGTCAGCTCAGTCATTGATACTAGCTGCTATTTACAATATCTGTGATATTGAACAGTAGCTGTTGTGTGAAAGCACACACCCACCTTTGATGAGCAACCAAACACGAGATTTCATTACACTTTTTAACATCAAATATGTTTGAGACTCAATAAAAATGACACATGGAGAAAGTATTCTAGCAAAGTCCTCAATTATTGGAAGAAAAATCATTACAAATTAATGTTAACTTTACAACAGTTACACCATATAAAATGTGAACTTTATCAATCACTTACACAAGCCTTAATCTACCCCACCAACTATGACCAATTTTTCCTTGTTTTGTAAAAGTGTAAATGATGAAGTTCACTGAGTTTTATCAAACCTGCCTCTGTGTTAACTTTTAAATAACTTTAAATTAAAACGAAACCATGAAAAAATAAAATTAGCATCCAGTGTATCAGAAATGCCCATCTTAAGGCTTCAGAATGATAGAGAAATGAAAGAGAGATGTAACAGTAGCTACAGCCATCTTTAGCTGTTAGCAAGGCTCTCCACTTTCTCTGTAAAAACTTGCACTGTGAAGTCCGGGGTTGTTCACATTCCATGCAGTGCTGAAGACACCAGTGTTGCAATCATAATGTCCGTTGCCTGGTGGGATCGATTAGCCAAACATCTGGGGTGAGTTCTGGAGGGTCCATTGAGGTCCAGAGACAACATTGCCCACAGCATCAGGATAGTGGGCCTGATTATTTGCACCCTTTCTCATGAAGCTGATGTCCAGTTGCTCACTGAGTGAGGACGCTCCCTGAAACTGAATCACAGACAGATGCACAGTCAGTAAAACCACAATACAGAGTTCTTGTTTTAAATTATAATCAATACACTTCATCTAATTAAATGAATTCCCCAGATAGTGACTGAATTAAAAACAGTTCTGTTTAATAATTGGAGATACTTACATGAAGCGGGACGCCCTGATTGAGATGCTGAGAATCTGGACTCCTCCTAAACTTTGTTCTTCGATTTTGAAACCAAGTCTTCACCTAAAGATGGAGGAAAACGGAAGAAATTTAATGAGTACAATAGACCCAAAATTCAAAACGAATTCAGTTCCTTATGTTCTAGTAACCTTGAAAAACACTCACCTGTTTGTAGGTCAGTCCTGTCAGCTCTGCCAACTCTGTCATCTCTTGTGGGTCAGGGTAATGTTTCTGATTAAAGTGATGGACAAGAGTTTTTAACTGGCTGTCCTTCCTTTGAGCACCTTGGCCTTTTCTTCCTCCACACACGTAGTACTTGTGACAGTGTTGCTGCCCTCCTGGTTTCTTGGGGCAGCAAAAACCAGTTCCTCCTCCGTGACGGAGCTGGAAACAGCTTCAGCAGTCTCAGACATGTTGTTGCTCATCTCCTTAGCGAGAGCTGCCTCAGCCCATGCTGCAAGTTCTTCCAAGGGAAGACTCCCTTGCAGGCTGCTGCCAGAAATCCACAAGTCTGTGAGGACAGAAAGACAAAGGCCAAATAAGCACAAGTATATACGGTCCACATGGGTCACCGTGGCTACTGATATGTTTCACTTGATTTTACTTGCTGAATTATTTTAATGTGTCCCAACAGATGTTGCCAATTAGAAAAGTGGCTCAAAGCCCAGATGGTCCTGAAGTGGACTCTCTGTTCAGCTTTGGAGGGAGAAATGGTGACTTCTGCCATCAGGACTTAAAACACAGACCGAAAGAGTATTTTTGCTCAAAGTTGTCTTCGAGGTTAGCCAACTCTGTTCACATTAGCTCACTAGACATCAATGCTGACTACATACCTGGAGAAAAGTGCATCCTGTAATTTTCCATCTTTTAAATCCCAGTGATTAAAACAGGAAAGCTGGAATAAGTATCTCTGCTGAAAGAGCTCCAATCCAAGCAGGCTAGTGCTATGTGTCCTAAGACTGACTTAAGAGCAATTGTCCTGGGCTTTTAAGGAGGTTTGTGGGTGTGGGCAGGAATGTGGGGGGTTGATCTTCTTCTTTTGTGAGTCGCTTTACAAAGCAGTCAGGCTGTTTCTACCAACTGGCATCATTTACATTTGTTTAAAATGCTGTTTCTCAGGTCTGAAAAAAAGAAAGTACAGTTCGAAAGCAGCCATACAAATGAGCTTTACCAAATCCTTTCAGCTCACACTTTATAAAATATGAAACACTTAATGCCTAAAATTACTTTATCATTTTAATCACTGATACTTCAAGAAATGACCAAGTATGATCTCCAACAGAATATCTACTCAAGCTGGCTTGAATTGTGGGGTGAGGGGCTGATGACTCCTGACTCCTTGCAAATAAGTCTCTACAGTAAATTGGAACAAGATGGACAGAATAGCAAAGGTTTTCCTCAGCTGCAAAGTCTCATTTATTACTTTTATTATCATTAATAAATAAACTCTGCATCTTTAATTATGTGTTTAAAACAAAACAAGGTGGACTATATAATGTAAAAAATTCTAATGTATTAAATAAAAAACAAACAAAACTGATGAGTTGCTGACTGTGAGCTGCAGCTGGTGTAAATCATGATTTTTATGGATATTTCTCACTAGTGAGAAATATCCATAAAGACCAAATCATGACAACCTGGAAGGAATCCTTATGTTCAGCAAGCTGGTAGTAAGGACTAATGTAAAATATCAAGTCTTTTTGACGTTGATAAATTGATGTCCTTTAAAAAGTCATGAAAAATGACTTAACCGACTTAAACCCCCAAATTCTTGCCCACCTCCACAAAAATCTTTACAAGCTGACTCAGGAGTATTGTTCTTAAATCACTCTAATGATGTTACTGGAGTTAAACACAGCTCTGGTTTACAACATGTGTAATAATTTATTATTAAACAGAATTGTTTTTGATTCTGTCATTATCTGGAGAATTGATTGTACTTAATGAAATGTAATGTCAATAATTTAAAAGGAGAAGTTTTCTGTTTTTACTGACAGTCCACCTGTCTGTGATTCAGTTTCAGGGAGCGGTACACTCAGCACCTGGAGATGAACTTAATCAGAAATGGTTCAGTGGAGAGCCTTACCAAAAGCTAATGTTCATTTAATCACAAATATTATTTTAATAAGTTTTACTGTTGTTGTCTTCGTGTAACTCAAGTTAACAGAGTCTCAGATTTGATCTCTTTCAGTAACTGAAAGGAACGGGGTGAATTTCAGGCCCTTTATTTTTAACCATTGGATTTTAGAAATATCTGAACTCAGCAGACTCTGGCTATTGTAAATACATTTTAGTCAATCAAAAATACATCCTGGGAGATCAGAGAGAACACCATCAGAGTTTTAGATATAACATTAAAAGATGAATTCATGAAAATGTGCTTTGTTTAATTTTGTTGTATCTTCCAATAATTGTAAAAAATAATGTACATGAAGAATATTATCTGCCTTGTGTTTGAGAAACTGTGAATAAAATATTAGTTTCACCCATTCAAAACTCAACCTTCCACATGTCTCCAAACCTTCTGTCAGAGACTGAACATCCAAATGTTTTAGAGACTTTAGACCTCTATCTTCCCATGTTAACTTGAGCTACAATCCTCTGTATTCACAATCAAAGTATGAGACTGTCAACCTAAAGAATCTGGAGCTTTCAAATGGACCTTAAAGATTTTCCCAGGAATACCTCAAATAACAACCCTACCTCAGACTTTGAATACTTCGTTTTAAGAAACCTGAGATGATACAGTGGAAAGTTTTTGCCTCTGTGATTATCTTCCTAAGACTCTAAATGTTGGGTTTGCTTTTAATTGTTAACAAGTCTGATGTTGATTACTTTGTAGTAAAGCTCCCAAATAAACATTTTATTGTCACCTTTTCTACTCTCTGCTCTGTGACTACAGAGTCTTGAAATGAAACATACAATGTTATTAAATCTTCCCCTTACTGAACACCTGAAGTCAGCTCATTTAAAGTGTAGGATGCTCCTGATGGCCATGTATGTTTGTGTCAGGGCTATGTTGGGATCTGTCAGGGGATGTTGGGGCATGGTTGCTGGAGGTTGCCACAATCCCACCAATGATCATGACTGGGAAGCGTACCAGCAACCAGGCGGCTTGCAGCAGGAGCACGGTGGTGTCCAGCAGAGCCTGAGTGGAGCTGTCAGAACAGAGGAGCTGTAGGAATGAAAAATCAAGTCAATAAATGAGCAGCACTGAGTCTAATAATCCATGAACTGTTGCCTTTGAGAGTTTCTGAAAATTATTATGTTAGAAGATGTTTTTCAATCTCCTGAATTTGTGCAAAGAAATACAAAGTGATTACAGATTAATGAATAAATCATTAACTGAGTGAACATTCCACTATTCGATAAAACAATAATACACCAGAGGTGCCTGACACAGATCACAATCCTGATATCCTGTCAGCTCAGTCATTGATACTAGCTGTCATGTTACACCCACCAACCAAAGGAAGAGTTTGACCTGTTTTGAGCTCAAGTCTCTCATCACAGGCTGATGTGTGCTTCCTCCTCCACAATGAAACAGCTGGTGGATGTAGTTCAGTAGAAAGAAAACAGTTCCTACATTAAAATATTAATAAAAGTGATAAAAGACACTTTGCAGCTGAGGAAAACCTTTGTTACTCTGAGAAATACATCAAGTCCATCTTGTTCCAATTTACTGTAGAGACTTATTTACAAGGAGTCATCAGCCCCTCACCCCACACTTCAAGCCAGCTTGAGTAGATATTCTGTACTATATTATTATATATACTATATTCTGTCACCTCTTGAAGCATCAGTGATTAAATCGATAAAGTAATTTTAAGCATTAAGTGTTTCATATTTTATAAAGTGTGAGCTGAAAGGATTTGGTAAAGCTCATTTCTATGGCTGCTTTCTAACTGTACTTTCTTTTTGCAGACCTGAGAAACAGCATTTTAAAGAAATGTAAATGATGCCAGTAGGTAGAAACTGCCTTAATTCTTAATTCTTTCTTATTTCTTTTTACTTTAAATGATGCTGAGGTTTGCTGAATCTTATCAAAACAGTCTAAAATGTACAAGAAATAAAACAATAAAATTTTCTCTACTTTTAGTAAATGATGGACATGGGGTGAATATTAGGCCCTTTATCTTAAAAGCTTTTGATTTGCAAAATATAAGAATTCAATAGAATCTGTGGCTTCTGTAAATACATTGATGCATGCTCAATCATCCAGGTAAGGAAATCCCAAAAAGTTGATTCTGTTCATCTGGACGTAGCGTTTTCAGTAGGACAAACGTTTACAGAAACACTTACAGGTCAGTGGCCACTCTTTCAATGATGAGGACGTACACATTAACAGTCATTGATCAATGGTCGTGACAATTTGCATATTAAGGATCAAGAAATTTACCTCACAGCCATTTTTTTTTTACCAGTGATGGTAGTTTCAGTCATTATGCAAATGACAAACTACATCATATTCTAAAACAATCTGTTTCAGAATATGATTTGCCTTGTGTATGAGAAGCTGGAGATAAAACACAAATCCCCACCTGCAACACTGAACTGTCTGCATGACTCCAAATGTGCTGTCAGAGACTGAACATCCAAATATTCTTTAGACTTCAAGCATCCAACTGTCTATGTTAACTTGAGCATCAATCCTCTATATTCACAGTTATAGTATGAGAAAGTTAAGCTAAAGAATCTGAAGGACCTGGACTTTTCAAGTGGCTCTTAAATGGTTAGGGTTATCCCGAAAATAAACTCTAAAAACAGCCCCACTTTAATCGCTTGAACTATTGTTTTAATTTATTATTAATAATGATGATATAGGAACCAAACTTGATTCAGCTAATAAAAGTGAATCTCATCCCATACCATTACCTGCTGGAATGAAGTTATACAGGACCTTAAAGATGTGGTTAAAATAAATAATCTATTTTTTTTGTAATAAACAAAACAGAATGCAATTAAATTACATTTTGATTCCTGTTTTGTTCTGTCTCACTTTTTCTCTGTAAACGTTCTTATTGTAATTTTAACATAAAACGGAGACAGTTTTGAAAAGAATCAGTGAACATCTGCATCATTTAAAGTTGTAAAAAATAAAGAATTAACATGTAGTGTAGACAGGGTTTGTTTTTGTTTTTTTGCCTTTTTTCCAGAGTTGGTGGGTTAGATAATGGCTCATATGGGAGACTGAAAAAGTCCACTTTTTTTATAAATGTTGTAAATGTTTCAAAGTTGGTGCCATCCATAAGTTTTCAGCCTCCATGTTTTCTTTTACTTTCAATGAGTCTCTTAATAACATAATAAACTATAATATTTGAGACGATATTAAAAAGTAGATGCATTTTAAAGAAGTCATGGAATCTTCTTTAGCCTCTCATCACAGGTGGGTTTGTGCTTCCTCCTGCAGATACTGTAGATTCTAGCTAGTATCAATGATTGGCTTACAGCATATCAGGATTTTGTTCACTTTTAGTAAGTGAACTAATATTCTCATCTACAATATTTGATTGTGTTGATGAAAATCAGATTTGCTCCCTATTAATAAGGGAAAACATTGGGTGAATTTTAGGCCTTTTATCTTAAAACCTGTGGATTTTAGAAATATTAGAATTTATTCTTTGAAATGAGAACACATAACACATTTTGTATATAATATTAAGAGAAATTAAAAAAAAAAAACAACAACTTTGAACTTGATACCAGTATCATACCTGGGGAATATCACACTGGAATTGATGTAAATGTGTTTTGACCTATTTTTCTTATGTTCCAGTATTTGTGAAACTATTCACATGATTTAGACTGTTTAAAATATTATGTCTGTATATCAGAAGCTGTAAATAAAATATCAGTCCCCTACCCTTAAATCTGAATTTTCTTGACTTGATCCTCAAATATTTTGTGTTTTTAACATTCTCTTTTATTAAGAAAGTACGTTGAACATAACAGTAGTATGGCTTTCTACATTACCTTTGCTTTCACATTTTTAAACTTGTAATTGTAAAAAAAAAAATAGAAGGAAAAAAAAGTGGATAACAATAATAATAAGAAAAAAATACATACATATACAAACACACATAAATATACACACATGTACAAGTTCAAAAATTACGAGGCTACAAGTTAGGCTCGTATTATTGACATGGGTATTTAAATCAGTGCATCAACATAAAAAGTGGCATGGTTCATTCACACCTCACAGGCTTAACATATTCCATCCATTTAGACCATATTCTGTAGAAGGTATCCCTCTGAGCTTCAAGAAAAAAAATCACAATTTTTCCATTGATCTTTTGTATAGAATGTATCCAATCTTCCATAGTTGGTGGTTCAGGCTTAAGCCATCTCCTCATGAGGGCCTTAATACTCGCAGCCAGTAGGATATAGAAAAGTCTTCTATCATTAGAGATTAATTTATCCACTGGTGTGTCACACAAAAATATTGTCTCAAAGGCTAAAGGGAAAACAAATGAAAAAACATTTTGTAGATTTTCATGGATTAGAGACCAGTACTGGCGAATAACTTTTTGCAATCCCAAAAGACATGGAAATGGTTAGCTCCACCTCCCCCACATCTCCAACAAGTTTCACCAGTTCCCCGATACCTTTTCTTAGCAGGGGTGATGAAAATTGTCATGATGCTTTTCCAGCAAAATTCACACCAAACATTAGGCCCGGTGGTAGCCCAGTGTATCTTGCATGCGTGGCTCCAACACTCCTCTGTAATTGTCAAATTACCTTCTTTTTCCCACATCGTTTTCATATAGACAGTGCTGTCGTTTTTACATCGCAGAATGCTGTTGTATAGTCTGGAAATCATTTTGCTTTGGGCTCCAGATTTAGTTAATGATATAAATGTTTCCATGAATTGTAAATCCTTAAGTTCACTTTTAAGTTTTGATTAAATAATTTCTGACCTGTAAAAAAAAATCGTCTGAGCCTAAATTATATTTACTCCTTAAGAATTCAAAGCTTTGGAATGTCCCGTTGTGGACAAATAAATAGTAATTAGTTAGGATTTTTGAAATCCAGTTCTTGAATCTATTATCGCACTGATTCACGGCAAAATCTGAATCATATGCTCACCATATTTAGGCATTTTCTAGACCGCAAATTCTTATTGCTTCTTTCCAAGCAGATATCATTACTTGTAGTATGGGTTCGTCTGTCATGTGTATTTTGTTCTGTAATTTTATATCGGATATTATAGCTGTAACTGGTATTCCTTTAATGATTTTTCCTTCAACATCTTTCTATCCCACGGTGTAATCTAGACAACAGAGACATAGCAGTGGTCTTAACTGAGCTGCACAGTAATATTCTCATAGGGAAGGTCGTGGACTTCCTTGTCTATCTTTTTTTAGTTGGAGGGTTGTATATCAGATTTTATAGATTCATTTAACAGGGCATAGTTGGCAATAAACATTTTTGGTGAAATCATAGGGGTGTATTACCACCCCTATGTACCTTACGCTATCTGCGTCCCATTTACATTTATAGCTATTCTTAATTTCGACTGGTGGATCATAGTTTAAAGTTAATGTCTGTGTTTCGTTTACATTAACCTTACATTTCCATGATTTTGGGGAGTGCCTGTGTAGGATAGGATACAGTTAATAGTAGGTCGTCGGCAAATAGTGCTAATTTCGATTTCCCTCCTGCCGTTGTTACTCCAGTTATATCCCGTCTCTGCCTGATCCATTGTCTTAATGGTTCTATAATCAAAGCAAAAAGCAGTGGTGAAATGCAGCAGCCCTGACGTGTCCCGCGCTTCAATATAAATGGTTCGGTGGGGTCTCCATTGATTTTGATTTTAGCTGTTGGTTTATTGCTCTGAAATAATATCAATTATAGATTTATCAAAAACAAAATTCACAAGCACCTTATATAAAAAGGACCACCTCACTGAATCAAATGCCTTCTCTGCATCTAGACTTAACACTAAGGTCTCTAGTTTTTGTTTATCAACCTGCTTCATTATGTGCAAAACCTTTCTGATGTTGTCCGGGGCCTGTCTCTGTTTGATGAAACCCGTTTGATCATTATGTATTAACCCAGGTAATATTGTTTCTAGTCTCTTAGAGATGATGGATGTGAACAACTTATAATCAGTATTCAGTACACTAATTGGGCGATAGTTACTACATTCTAGTTTACCCTTTCCTTCTTTTGGTATAATGGAGATTATTGCTTCCCTCCATGAAGAAGGGATAATTTTCTTTTCCATTCCCCAATTAAATTTTTTAACATGGGTGGTAGTCAAACAATCCTGCATTATTGTATACCATTCTGGACCAAACCCATCTGGCCCTGCCATTTTCCCTCCCTTTAGTCTTTTAATTGCCAAATACATTTCTTCTTTGGTTATTGCAGATAATAGCATTTTATTCTGTTCCTCTTTCAATCCTGGCAACTTTAGTACTGACAGGATGGTATTGACATCAGTATTGTTATCTGCTGGGGTTGGGAATAGAGTCTTCTATAATAATTCTGAAAGCATTGTTTAATTTTCCCCAGTTCAGTTTCTATTTGTCTATTAAAAGGGTTCTTTATTTTATGTATAGTCCTCTCTGCTGGGGGAATATACCCATTTAAGAGAGAAATCATAGTACCTTCAATCTTACCCATTACCATTATATATCTACCTTCCTTATCTTTATGCTCCGATAAATGTTCATCACTCAGAGCTGCAGATAACAAAATCGCCACCCCCCTCAGCCTCCCAGAACCAGATAAGGTCAGTAACACGTAACGCCTTACTGTAATTCAATTCAATTTTATTTATATAGCGCCAAATCACAACAAAATTCGCCTCAAGGCGCTTTTTATTGTACAGTAGATACAGAGAAAAACCCAACAATCATATGACCCCCTATGAGCAAGCACTTTGGCGACAGTGGGAAGGAAAAACGCCCTTTTAACAGGAAACCTCCGTCATAAGGCTCAGGGAGGAGTGGCCATCTGCTGCGACCGGTTGGGTTGAGAGAAGCAAAACAGGATAAAGACATGCTGTGGAAGAGTGACAGAAATTAATAACAGATATGATTCAATGCAGAAAGGTCTATTAACACATAGTGAGTGAGAAAGGTGACTGGAAAGGGAAAAACTCAATGCATCATGGGAATCCCCCGGCAGCCTAAGGGAGGATTCAGGGTCACCTGGTCCAGCCCTAACTATATGCTTTAGCAAAAAGGAAAATTTTAAGCCTAATCTTGAAACTAGAGATAGTGTCTGTCTCCCGAATCCAAACTGAAAGCTGGTTCAACAGAAGAGGGGCCTGAAAACTCTCCCTCCCATTCTACTTTTAAATACTCTAGGAACAACAAGTAGGCCTGCAGTGCGAGAGCGAAGTGCTCTAATAGGGTGATATGGTACTACAAGGTCATTAAGATAAAATGGGGCCTGATTATTTAAGACCTTGTATGTGAGGAGCAGGATTTTGAATTCAATTCTGGATTTAACAGGAAGCCAATGAAGCGAAGCCAAAACAGGAGAAATATGCTCTCTCTTTCTAGTCCCTGTCAGTACTCTTGCTGCAGCATTTTGGATTAACTGAAGGCTTTTCAGCAAGATTTTGGACATCCTGATAATAATGAATAACAGTAGTCCAGCCTGGAAGTAATAAATGCATGAACTAGTTTTTCAGCATCACTCTGAGACAGGATATTTCTAACTTTAGAGATGTTGCGCAAATGGAAGAAAGCGGTCTTACATATTTGTTTAATATGTGCATTGAAGGACATGTCCTGGTCAAAAATGACTCCAAGGTTCCTCACAGTGTTACTGGAGGCCAAGGTAATGCCATCCAGAGTAAGAATCTGGTTAGATACCATATTTCTAAGATTTTCAGGGCCGAGTACGATAACCTCAGTTTTATCTGAATTAAGAAAAGTTAGCAGCCATCCAGGTCTTTGTGTCTTTAAGACATTCCTGCAGTTTAGCTAATTGGTGTGTGTTATCTGGCTTCATGGACAGATAGCGCTGGGTGTCATCTGCATAGCAGTGAAAATGTATGCTATGTCTTCTAATGATACTGCCTAGGGGAAGCATGTTTAATGTAAACAGAAGTGGTCCTAGCACTGAACCCTGTGGAACACCGTAATTGACCCTAGTGTGTGAAGAGGACTCTCCATTTACATGTACAAATTTAAGTCTATTGGATAGATATGATACAAACCACTGCAGCACAGTACCTGTAATACCTACAGCATGTTCTAATCACTCTAATAGGATATTATGGTTAACAGTATCGAATGCTGCACTAAGGTCTATGTAGTAGCGGCTGGTAATAAACCAGTCCTCATAAAGGAACAGTGCTCTTTAATGAATTCAGCATAGACTTTACATCGTAGAGGTAACAGGGAGACACAACAAGTTATCAGTTAGCCATCTAACTATACTCTAACTCTAAAACTTTACCAACTCCACTTTATTCTTATTTCACGACACCACCCTCTAGTGGTGCAATATGGTACGATCATTACAGGACACAACATCTCCTCTCTCTTTATGAAAAGAGTTCACCAAATAGCGTAGTACAGAAATAAATTAATTCACTGTTTAGCAAGTCACACATACACTTGTGAACTTAAATGTCGCAATAGTTATAACATCAGAATCCTACAACTAGGAAAGCTTAATAAGCCTGAAACTATATTGCACTCCTACGTAAAATGAAAAGAAATTATTATTCCAGTTTTTCCATGACAATTTTTTCTTAGTGCATTGGTGGCAGAAAATCAGTTCTTTTTAAACTCAAGATAGAACAAGTAATAACATTTCTCTAATGTTCTTTTTCCAAGCAACCTATTATGGTACAATATAGTCTTTGTGCCAGTGAGGCTTGTACTTGACGCGTGGCAGTCTTCTGGCAGTAGGTGAGCCAGTCTGAGTGTGGTGCAACCTAGCAGTGTCAGCGTTCTTTTCAGTCACTGGGCGACAGCGTGCTAGATGAGTGGCATTCCAAATCTTTCCATCACTCAGCAAGAAGGCATTCAAGCCTTTGGCTTTTGTTACTGTTACAGGAGGGGTAAATCTGGGATGTCCTTTGGGAACATGGTGGGGTTTCCTTATCCTCACTCTATCCTGGTAGAAAAGAAGGTTTCCGTGCATGATGCCTACCATCAGTGTAACGTTGCATTTTCAACTGATATTTCTGAACTGAGTGACTTGCAACGTCATCCAGTGGAGACACAGCAGGAGGCAAAGGGAGGACATCCAGTTTAGTACACATCTTCCTGCCATACAGGAGTTCATAGGGAGAGAGGGAAGTAGTTGCATGCGGTGTTGCACGGTAAACTTGAAGCCAATCCAGCACAGTCGCCTTCCATGGTTTTGACTGCTGGATTGCTGTCTGGATACAGGTGCGGAGGGCACGATGAAACCGTTCGATTGCTCCGTTTGCAGCTGGGTAGTAGACAGATGTTCTGCTGTGGGAGATGCCTCTATTCTGAAGGAATGAGGTGAACATTACAGAGGTGAACTGTGTACCATTGTCAGTTACGATGTTCTCTGGGTTGCCATGACGACTAAAGACAGATGAGAGGAACTGAATGACATCATCAGTAGTAGCAGAAGGTGAAAAGGCAAGCTCAGGCCATTTGGAGTAGTAGTCAGTCAATGTTATGACGTATCTACAAGCAGGTATTGCAGTATCAAAAGGCCCAACAATGTCAAGACCAAGTTTTTTCCACGGTCCATCAGGCAGTGGGACGGGTTGGAGAGGAGCCGGATTAGTATGTGCAGATTTGTCATTGGACTGGCAAAGGAGGCATGAGGTTATTGCAGACTGAACTTGTGAGTCCATTTTTGGCCACCAGTAGAGATCTCTTAATCTTTGTTTTGTGCGCACAATGGTGACTTTCATGTGCCAGTGCAATCAGTTTAGGTCTCACTGAAAGTGGTGCAATGAACCTTGAGCCTCTGAGAACATAATCACTTAGGGTTGAGAGTTTATTACGGATTTTGTAGTAAGGTGCAAGCGTGACATCAAGTGCTTTGATTGAGGCAGGCCAGCCACTTTGTATTTGTGAACGCAAAGCAACCAGTTCAGGGCAAGTTGAACAGGCAGAGTCAAAGTCCGCAACTGGAAGTGAGGACATTGCAGCAGAAACTTGGGCTACCATTTCATGATCTGCATCCGATGTGGGATGGGAAGAAAAAGGCAGGGGCAGACGAGAGAGACAGTCAGCTGTATAGTTCTGAGAACCTGGGCGGTAAATAACATCATAGTCAAAACACAGGAGGCGGGCAGACCAGCGGGCGATGCGCATGCCAGCCCTATTAATCCCTTTGGTGCTCAGCAGCGTTGTCAGAGCTTGGTGGTCTGTCCGCAGAGTAAAACGTCGGCACCACAAATACGTTCTCCATTTCTCTGCAGCCCACACACAAGCATAAGCTTCTTTTTAAACATTTGAGTACTTTTGTTCTGTTGCAGACAGTGTGGGGGAAGCAAACACCACAGGTTTTTCTGTGCCATCAGGTTGCACTTGAGCAAATACAGCACCAAGCCCATAGTCACTTGCATCAGTAGAGATCACAACACGCAAGGCAGGGTCAAACAGTGCCAGTGCAGGACTATTCATCAGGAGTTTTTTACTTCTTCAAAGCTCGCTTGTGCATCTGAAGTCCATGTGAAAGTGTTCTTGTCGTTAGCACAGGCACTCATAGGGGCTACAACAGTTGCAAAGTTTGGCAAGAACTTGGAGTACCATGACACCAAGCCTAGGAAGGATCTCAAAGCAACAGCATCAGATGGGGGAGGGGCTCTTAAAACAGCATCAATATGATCCTCATCAGGAAGAATGCCATCAGCAGCGACAACATGACCTAGGAAGCGTAGCGATGTCTTCCTAAAATGGCATTTGTTTTCGTTAAGCACAAGTCCAGCATCTTTGAGCTTCTGCAGGACAGTGCTAAGATTTTGGTCATGCTCAGCTGCACTGTTACTGTAGACAATTAGGTCATCCAGGTAGTTTTGAACACCTGGGAGGTCTTTAAGGATTTCACCCATCATTTTCTGAAAAGCTGAGGGGGCAGAGGCCAGTTCATAAGGTACTCTGCAGAATCTGAAGAGTCCATCATGAGTAATGAATGCTGTCAAATCTCTGCTATCTTCATGCAGGGGCAGCTGGTAGTATGTATTTGCAAGATCAATTGTAGAAAACATCTTTGCACCCTGTAAGCTGGCAAACCATTCATCTATATGTGGTAAGGGGTAGCAATCAGTGATCACAGCTTTATTAGGTTCACGGAGGTCTGCACACAGCCTTATTCCACCAGTTTTCCGTCCTGTCACAACAATTGGGGATACCCATGGTGATGCATCAATCCGTTCAATGACACCAGCTTTGAGTAAACAATCCAGTTCTGCTGAAACCGAAGTCCTCACAGCAAACGGGAGACGTCGCAGCTTCTGACGGGCAGGTTTGACTTTTGGGTCAACTTTCACTTTATGCACAAAGGCACGCACACAGCCAATATCTGGGGCAGCAGGGATGCAAGAAGCAGGTGATGGGTTTGTAGACATCACAGAAGCAGTAGGATCAGTACATGGAGGTAGAACAGTATTGCCTGCAATGCTGACATTCAGCGCTTCCATCAGATCTCTTCCAAGAAGAGGAGTTCCTTTTCTTACAACAAAGAACACAGCTGAGCTGATGCATTTCCTCTGCTCACTGTGACTTGCAGGCAGCCTAACACAGGGATTGTTTTCTTTGTGTATGTAACTAGTTGGAGGTCAGGTGGTTTTAGTGGCGTATCACTGAAGTGCTCTTCGTAGATGTGGTTAGGCAGGTAGAAACTGCAGAACCTGTGTCCACAATCAGTGCAATGTCCTTAGCTGATGAGGTAGGTGTGCTCACATTTATGCTGCATTGCAATCCTTTTGATGCATGAGAAGGATCTGTTAAGTAAAGGACTGAGTTTTGGTAAATGCACTTCCCGTACATCTCTTGTCTTGGATGAGCAGCAGACACGAGCAAAATGTCCAATTTTATGACACAGTTTACAAGTAGCTTTGGCAGCAGGACACTGACGACAGTTTGCTAAATGACTGTTTGAACCACATCTAAAACAGTTCTTAGATGGTTTTGTTGCATGAGATGGCTTTGCAGGGTGAGCATTGTATTTGTGTTTCCTCTGCATGGAGTGCGAGTGAGACTGCACAGCTTGGACTGGAGTACTGCTGTCTGCAGCTATGGATTTAGCTTGTTGAACTGCAGATTCCATTTGTGTTGCCAGTGTAACAGCTTTATCTAGTGTCAAATCAGGTTCAAGCAAGAGTCTTTCTCTTATGCTGGGGCTAGACACATGTTCAACTAGCTGATCACGGATCATTTCTTCTGTACTGTCATCAAACTCACATTAAGAAGCAAGGTCACGCAAGCTGGCCACATACTGGATAACAGTCTCATGTGAAGCTTGTGTTCGCTTTCTGAAAGCATGTCTTTCCACAACAACATTTACCTTGGGTGAAAAGTATTGTTCTAGGGCCGTAACAGCAGAGGTGAAAGTATCACCTGTATTTGGCAGTGAGTAGAAAATCCTTTGTCCCTCTGTTCCCAAGCAGTGAAGTAAAGTAGCTCTTCTTCGTGCTTCAGGCCAAGCATTCCCTGTTGCATTGATCACAAGCAAATAATTGTTGAACATACGCATCCACGTGTTGAAGGGCAAAGCATCTCCAGGGCAAGGTAAAAACATTGGCGGTGGTGGATGTTTGCAGCCATGATGACTCAGCAAAAAACTAAGCAGAAAAAACACGCAGGGTTACTCGTTGCCAAAATGTAGTAGCGGCCGGTAATAAACCAGTCCTCATAAAGGAACAGTGCTCTTTAATGAATTCAGCACAGACTTTACATGTAGAGGTAACAGGGAGACACAACAAGTTATCAGTTAGCCATCTAACTATACTCTAACTCTAAAACTTTACCAGCTCCACTTTACTCTTATTTCACGACACCACCCTCTAGTGGTGCAATATGGTATGATCATTACAGGACACAACAGTCTAGCAGGACAAGCACAGAGATGTGTTCACTGTCAGAGGCCATAAGAAGATCATTTGTAACCTTCACTAAAGCTGTTTCTGTGCTGTGATGAGCTCTGAATCCTGACTGAAACTCTTCAAATAAACCATTCCTCTGCAGATGATCTGTTAGCTGTTTGACAACTACTCTTTCAAGGATTTTTGATATGAAAGGAAGGTTGGAGATTTTCCTATAATTAGCTAAGACTGCTGGGTCTAGAGATGGCTTTTTGAGTAAAGGTTTAACTACAGCCAGCTTGAAGGCCGATCATATTTATAATCGAAGAATTAATTAATGGCAGGACTTCTTTGAGCAGTTTTGTCGGAATGGGGTCTAAAAGACATGTTGATGGTTTGGAGGAAGTAATTATTGAAGTTAACTCAGAAAGATCAAATGAAGAAAAAGAGTCTAACTTAACATCAATGGTACTAAGAGTAGCTGTAGATAATATTACATCTGTGGGATGATTATTGGTAATTTTTTTCTCTAATTATAAAAAGTTTATTTGTGAAGAAGTTCATGAAGCCATTACTAGTTAACGTTAAAGGGATGGTTGTCTCAATAGAGCTCTGACTTTCTGTCAGCCTGGCTACAGTACTGAAGAGAAACCTGGGGTTGTTCTTATTATCTTCAATCGGTGATGAATAGTAAGATGTTCTGGCTTTGCGGAGGGCTTTCTTATAAAGCAGCAAACTATTTCTTCAGGCTAAATGATGATCCTCTAAATTTGTGACACGCCATTTCCTCTCCAGCTTACGAGTCATCTGCTTTAGGCTACGTGTTTGAGAATTATACCACGGAGTCAGGTACTTCTGATTTAAGACCTTAGTTTTCACAGGAGCTACAGTATCCAGAGTCGTACATAGTGAGGAGGTAAAATCGACCTCTGTTGGAGTAGCATTCAGATAGCTGCTCTGCTCTGTTGGTACAGGTCATTGAAGATGATAACAGTGGGTGGATTATATTCTTAAACTTAGTTACAGCGCTTTCAGAAAGACATCTACTGTGATTAAGTCTACTCTCCACTGCTGTGTAATCAATTATTGTAAATGTAAATGTTATCAGGAAATGATCAGACAGGAGAGGGTTTGTAGGAAACACTGTTAAATGCTCAGTTTCTATGCCATATGTTAAAACAAGATCTAGAGTGTGATTAAAGTGGTGGGTGGGTTCTTTTACATTTTGAGAGAAGCCAATTGAGTCTAATAACAGGTTAAATGCCATGTTGAGGCTGTCATTTTTAGCATCTACGTGGATGTTAAAATCACCCACAATAATTATTTTATCTGAGCTGAGAACTAAATCAGATAAAAAGTCTTAGAAATCAGACAGAAACTCTGTGTAAGGCCCAGGTGGACGATAGATGATAACAAGACTGGTTTCTGAGTTTTACAGCTGGGGTGGACAAGGTTAAGCATCAGCCTTTCAAATGAATTAAAAGTCTGTCTTGGTCTTTCGTTAATTAATAGGCTGGTGTGAAAAATTGCTGCCACACCGCCCCCTCGGCCTGTGCTTCGAGGTTTCTGGTAGTTAGAATTAGTGATGGTAAATTAGATTCTTTTTACTGAATCGAGTTATAATGAGTCACTCACCAAAGAGAATCTGGTTTTTTGAGTCATTCGAGTCACTGAGTCAGTTGACCAGAGAGTGCAAAAAATTTACATTTTCACTCAAACTGAATTTGTTTCTCTTTTCATCTATATCCTACTGCTGAGATGAGTGATTCTAAAAGAAAACAACAACTAAGGGAACATTTATTTTATTTATTTTTATTTTATTTTATTAGTATTTTCCTTAAATGTGTCAAATATATATTTTCTCATCTAAATGTCCACTGAGCTGTGAGCCATGGGGCGGTAATGCACCTTAACATTGGTTGCCAACCAAGAAGAAGTAGAAGCAGTGATCCCGGAGGTGAGTGAGTAAGTGATTCCTTTACTCTACGATTCAGCACAGGAGGGAGGGGTTAATGAGTCCTGGGTGATTCGTTCGCGCTATGATTCAGCACAGGAAAGAAGGGGGTGAGTAGCTTGATTTTTTTGCTTTTTTTTAAATGAACTTTATTTAGAACAATAACAATGACAATCTCAAAGAGACAAGCGACATATTGAATCATTCAGAACAGTATCACACCTCCTTTTTCTTTTCTCCCAATCAGAGGAATACACATCATTGCCACAATGCAGTTGGTACACCACAATGAAATCGACAATAACTGAAAGTAAACATACATACATACATATATGTATACACATACATACATATATATATGTGTACATATGCATATATACATATTTATACACACACATCTACATAATAATAATAATAATAATAATAATAATAATAATATAAAAAGATGAAAAACCAATACAAAATAAAATAAATAAACAAATTAACAAAAAAAAGAATGAAAAACAAGGAATAGAAATACAGGAAACAAGGCGGATCATAAAATCTCTAAAAGTGAGGTTCCATAAACAAGATACATAACTTAAATAAGGGGCTAAGAAAAATCAAAGTCTTCTAAAAATCTATGCAATTTGATTGCTTGGGGCTTATTTATTAGCTCAAGAGATTTACGGAACAGGGAGAATTCGTTTTTAAGAGCAGGCCATGAAGGGGAAGATTTAGCATATCGGCATTTATGAATGTAATACTTTGTTATAATAATGAGATTGTTAACTAAAAACTCACTATTGTTGTCCTTAAGGATTACTCCAATTTGAATATTTTGAAAAGACCAAAAATCAGTATTTCCATACTGGGACAATATTAGGACATGGAGAGATTTCCATAAATTCTGGATTGTCACACACCCATAAAAAATGTGCGCTGTTGTTTCCAAAGTTGTTTTACAAATATAACAGTTATCTAACACAAATTTAAATCTGTCTCTCAAAAATACATTGGAGGGGTAAGTATTTTTTGTAGGTGGACTTCTTTAAATTTGGGGGGGATTGGAAATTTTAGATATTTGGTTCTGATCAACAAGATCTTAGATTTGTTATAATCTTTAAAGATGAGTGAATGTTTTGTCCTACCTGGATATAAGGTGTTAACCAAATACCTCCTCAAAAATTGATTATGGCATTTTTCATTTACCAGGTCAAGACCATCTAATTTAATTTTATGTAAATTTGGAGTCTGTATATTTGAAAAATTGTTCTGTATTGTATTGACAAGGACTATTGGGATATTCTGTGAAACCTTTTTATAGAGCTCGAACGAGCAACACATGTCATATTTCTCATTAAACCTGTTTAATTCAAGTATATCTCCATTTTCATCCATTATATGTGTCACAGACCAAATTTGTTTTGTCATCCATTCTTCCACAAACATAGATTTCCCCCGATTCAATATCACAATATCACTCTATTATTCCACAATGGAACGTTGTGGGGACTAAACTTATGTTTAAACATTAATTTCCAATTTAATAAAACTTGTTGATGACATTTGGAGAGTTTTATGGGCAGTTTAGAAATTTCAAAATCACATACTAAAAGGAATTGGATCCCCCCAACTTTGTTGAAAATAAGAGATGGTATCAAGAACCAGATCTCATTATCATTTTTTAAGAAAGATCGGAGCCAATTAATCTTTAACATGCCATTCATTATTTCAAAATTGATTGCTTTTAACCCCCCCTCTTCATATTCTTTTATCAAGTCCCTGTTAGTGATATAGTGATGTTTATTTTTCCATATGAAATTAAAATTCACCTTATTGATGTCTTTTATAATTCTTGGTGGGATGGCTAGGGAATATGCTGGATAGATTAATCTGGACAAGGATTCAACCTTGGTTAACATTATTCTGCCGAACAACATTAAACCTATCTGTAGCCAATTGTTTAAAGTTTTTTTGCATTTGTCAATTGTATTCTGAATATTCTTTTCTTCACTATCAGCCATGCATTTAGTTAGCCAAATTCCAAGATATTTGATTTCATTTTTGACAGGTATATCGTACAAAGAAGAGTGAGAACAATTGTGGATACTCATGAGTTCACATTTGTCCAGGTTCAGGCGTAGTCCAGAAGCATCAGAAAATATCTTTATTGTATCTAAGGCTAATGGAATTTGTTCTTTATTTTTTAGAAAGATTGTTGTATCATCAGCAAGCTGACTTATTATTAATTTGTGGTTATTTATGTCTAATCCTTTGATTTTTGAATTTATGACGGTAATAGCAAGTAATTCAGTGGCTACAATGAATAAAAGAGGTGAGATGCTGCAGCCCTGCCGGATACGTCTCTCCACCCTGAACCTGGAACATGTGCCTTCTGAAAGAGAAACACAACTATTAATATCAGTGTATAACATAGTGATCATATCCAGAAATGCATCTCCAAACCCAAAATGTTTAAATGTCTTAATAATAAAAGTGTGTTTGATAGAATCAAATGCTTTATGGAAGTCCAAGAACAACATAAAACCATCATCCTTAATTAGGTAATTGTAATCGATAAGGTCCAAAACCAAGCGGATATTATTTTGGATCAACCATCCTTTGAGAAATCCTGATTGTGTTGGGCTAATTATTTCAGAAATACCTGTTTTTAGTCTTGTTGCTAAAACTTTTGTAGTCTGTATTTAAAAGTGTTATAGGTCTTAGATTACTTAGTTTTTTCTTATCTTTCCCCGGTTTTGGAATTAATTTTATAACTCCTTGTTCCATTGTTGCCATAAGCTCTTTTTGATTTATACATTCATTTAACACACTGAATAATAATAATTTTAGATCTTCCCAAAAGTGCTTATAGAAATTAGTTGTTATTCCATCTGGTCCCAGTGAGCGATCAGATGCCATGCTCTTAATAGCAAAATCAAATTCTTCTATAGTTAGGTCTTCATCACAAATTTCTCTAAAATTATCATCAATTACTGGAATCCAATTACTGATTTTGTCAAAGAAGGAGGTGACTTATAAAGGTTACTGTAAAAAGTAAATACTTCATTTGAAATGCGTTTAGGGTCTGTACATTCCTCTCTGTTGATTATTAGGTTACATATTGAATTATATTCTTGTCTATGTTTTTCTAGATTGCAAAAATAGGCAGTGTCCACTTGGCTTTGGATTGCAAATAAGCGCTCTTGGCTCTATAAAGGTACATTTCGTCCAATTTAGATTGTAAGTTGTTAATTTTTCCTTTTCTTCCTCAGTCCAATTCAATTTGCCATAAAGATTCATAAGTTCTTTTACTACATTTGATTCCTCTTCTTTCCTTTGTCTGTTTAACTTTTTACCGAATGCAATTGAGGTTTTTCTGATTCTAAATGTAAGATATTCCCATTTGAGTATCGGTGTATTGATAGCTTCATCATTCTGGATATCTAAAATTAATTTTTTAATAGAATTACAATACTCCTCATTTCTCAGCATCTGAGAGTTAAATTTCCAATAATCTTTAAATGTGTTGTTTTGGTCTTTGCTTTGTAGTCTTAGAATAATGGAGCAATGGTCACTTAAGGGACCAGTAGAGATGACTGTTTCCTTAACATATTGTAAAATTGAGTTGGATACCAACCAATAATCAATACGTGACCTGCTTTGACCATTAGGTTTGTGCCAGGTGAATTGTTTGACATCTTTGTTTAATAATCTCCATACATCTATTAATTTAGTATCATTAGCGAAATTTTCAAATATTGGGTTTTGATGTTCTCTTGAAAATTTTGAAGGCCATCTATCCAACCATTCATCAGGAGTCACATTGAAATCACCTCCAACTATTATATAATCATTGGGGAATTTGGTATTAAGTTCCTTTATAACTGTAGAAATTTGATGCAGCAGGTTCTTATTCTCTTGATCATTGTTGTATCCATAAACATTAACCAAAATAATCAGTATTATCAGTATTTAACACACAGGCAACCCAATGTCCATCTTTGTCTGCCATGTTGCACAAAAACCTACCAGGACATCTGTTGAAACAAATAGCAACCCCAGCCGACCTGTTTGTACCATGACTAAAAAAAATTTATCTCCCCATTGTTGTGACCAAAACTTCACATCAGATTCCTCAGAATGAGTTTCCTAGAGAAAAAACAATTTGCCTGTTGCCCCTTGCAGAACAGAAAAACAGCTTTGCGCTTAATTGTGTCTTTAAGTCCCCTTGTGTTAAAGGAGAAAAAAGAAATGTTAGTTTTTAATTGGAACACGGAACACATGAACAGCTTTAACCTCCTAAGACCCGAACTCTTCCACGGCATGCATTTTTAATTTCTCTTTCATATTTAGTCACATTGGTATGGAAGCCCGTTTCCGCCACTAAAAAAAAAAAAAAAAAGGATCCATAACTCAAAATTTCAAGTTATTTTCTCAAAATTCCGAGTTACTTTCTCGAAATTTTGAGTTACTTTCTCGAAATTTCGACATATTAACTCGAAATTTCGATTTATTAACTCAAAATTTTGAGAAAAGTAACTCGAAATTTCGAGTTAGCGCTGCCAATCAGTGATCTACGTGAATGACGTCATTTCCTCGTTACCCGGAAGCTGAAGCCCTCAGCTACAAATGCTACAGCTAAGCTACCGGTATTACATCCAGTCATGAATGCACAGATTGCTGAGTGTTTTCAGCCTGACTTCACAAATGATGAAATCCCTGTGTTATTAGCTGAATCACATGGTGTTACTATCAGCAAACGTACTCGCGAAAGCGCCAATTTGTTGGGATCCGTTTTTGAGTGCGCATTCCTCTGTGCCGTATGCTTCCGGGTAACAAGAAAGCGACCTCATTCACATATATTTTTGATTGGCAGAGCTAACTCGAAATTTTGAGAAAAGTAACTCGAAATTTTGAGTTATATTTGTCGAAATTTCGAGTTACTTTTCTCAAAATTTCGACTTATTAACTCGAAATTTCGAGAAAAGTAAGTCGAAATTTCGAGAAAATAACTTGAAATTTCGAGTTATGGATACTAGCTTTTTTGTTTTTATTTAGTGGCGGAAACGGGCTTCTATACATTGGGGCCCGATGAATGTAAAAACAAAGAATTACCCGATTTTTTTTTTACCTTATTTTTGTTTTTAAGAAAAATAAGAGCCACATATAGGATATTTGTTTAAAATTTTGATAGAACAGTAGCAGTATAATGTCCTTCTTTTGTATCTTTCCTGACTCAATACACGATCTTTAATGTCGTCATTATCTTTTTTGAGAGATTCACTCTTTTTCCAGGTGTTGTATTTTCTTTTTGCATTCTTGCAGCTCTTCTGAATTAAACTGCACCGATTTAGCGATAGAAGCCAGCATGGCGCTATGTTGTTGAATTTTTTTGCTAACTTCGTCCATGCGGTCATCAACATGTTTTCCAAGACTCTCAATAGCTTTCAGTATAGTGTCAGTGGATGTGTTGGAGTTGTTATCATTAGCCGTACCTTTTGCTTTTTTCTCCATATGTGGTTTCTCAGGAGTATTATCAGGGGTTGTTAACAGTCTGTCCCTCTTGTTGCTGCTGGAATTAGCCATTTCCATCGGGGCTGAGTAGTCAAGCTCACTGTTTCTCTGGGTTGTGAAAGGGAGGTTTTTCACTGCCGGAGGTTTTGTGTTGTTGTTTTTCTTCATGTTCGGGCTGAAACGTCGTCAATATAATTCAAAGGAGTGGATGTACGAAAGGCCACTACTTCTGCTCGAAGCATTTTACGATATTTACAGGTCAGAGTATCTCTTAAGATGTTAACAAGAATAAGTACCTCTTAAAATGTTTGCAGTAATGAAACATTTCAATATAATGTAGACAAAAACGGAAAACAAAGATGGTTATGGATCAGGACTCCTTGATCCTTAATGCGCATGTGCAAAGTCGGGACAGTACAAATTGGGTCGACCCGATCCGTACAGGATCCATGTGCAGATGTTTTCTTCTTCTTCTGTTCATTTAATAGCAGTTTACTCCCCAGTGTACGAGGATACTGCCACCTGCTGACCGAGTGAATGAACCCTATTATAAACTGAATTAGCGTCATTTCAAATGGATGTTAAATTTGATTTAGCAATAGTCGAGTGTGTTTATGCTTGTCTGTGAGGAGAGGATTGTTGGAATACCGATGATGATGTCTGCTATCGCTGTCAATTGTCAGTAAACACTTAATCTGGCTGATGAATCTTCAAATGACACATTACTAAGTCAGTATTATTAAGTCCGTAATTAGGCGCCATTCTTATTATTTTACGGAGCTTTTGTTCAATCTGGGGACGCTCTCTGTTGAGGAGAAAAGCATCAATTTGTTTGTATACAGAGGTATCTGTTATTTAAATGTCCCGGTATTCAAAAAGGAGGCAGAGCTGTTGAGAAATGCTAGGAGCTAACTGGTCGCTAACCGTATCATTCAAATATATTGAATGTCGTAATGTTGGCAAAGAGAGGAAGTGACGTAAGATTTGCGCATGCGGGTTACCAATTGGGTAGCGACATAGCTCAAATGTGCTGTTAGCAAGGGTGTAGATTTGGCATGGACGGAAGGGACATGTCCCCACCAATATCCAGTGATTATTGAATTGTCCCCACCAATAATTTGATCTCTTTGAGCAAAGAAAAACAAAAGTGATAGAAAGAAAAAAAACAGGATCTGTCAATGTCTCATTCACCCAGTGGTGCACAAAGAATTAAATTACATTCTCTACTGGGGTCCTACCTCATGTGACAAATATGGTAAATGTGATTGGCTGAGCCTTTCAGGGAGCTCTGTTTAGTTTTAGCAGCGGCAAGCCTGCGCTGCGAGGACCTGCAAGGACGAGAAGAGGACGGCAGCAAAAAGGAAGAACCTGGATATAAGAAAGTGTTTTTCAAAGAAACCTGTAAGTCACTTAAAGCCAAGTTCACTCATAAAATGTGTCCGTCATAATAACGTTACAGGCTATGCTAGGCTTTGGCCCACATCAGTCTAAAATTGTATGTAACCATGAATAACGTTTTTTGGAAACTAACTGCACAACAGGTAGCACTATTAGTTATCTCAGTCTCCCAGAGTAGCATTTCTAATTTTGATTGAAACTGTCGGAGAAAACAGCAGCCTCAAGCAAACCAGGATATTAGTTTACAGAGGCTGTTAAAATTATGTCTAACGCTAAAATTTCATCCTAATGGTACTGACATATTCATACGGTTAATTTTTGAGACAAAATATCATGAGGTACTCATGATTTTGCAAATATTCCACCTTGTAGTGCAGTTTGCACAAATTGTTTTAAAAATGCACTCACCCTACAAACATTACTGATGAATCAAGATCTGCACAAATTGACAGAAACACTGAAGCAGCTACACATTTTATTCTTATTGTCATGTATGTCCTATTTGTCAGGTGACAGAAGAACCAACACAAAGCTCAGAGAATAATGCTGATACAAGATCACAGGTGAAATTGGATGATGACTTGGTTGTTCATTACTGTATTTGAAGCACATGTGTGACTGCATGTATTTGGAATGTCTCACTGTTATTTAACAGGTGACAGAGGCAGCTCTGCCATGTTGTAGCTCAGACAGAGGTGAAGAGGCAAGGTCACAGGTGACTGACTGATGTTTTGGTGCTATAGATTAACGAGAGGAGAAGGCACGTGTTTGGCTCTTTCACATAGTGGACATTGAGTTGTTGTGTGGGGCACCAGTAGTCCATGTCCGTTGCTGTAACAGTAGTTAATGTTTAGAATAAAAAAATCCCAACTCACTGATTTGATAGGGGCAATAGTGTGCCTAAAATGTTGCATAATTTTGCTGAGAGATCTTTTACTTTGTGGTAATCTTAGATTAGTAGTTTTATGGACAAAAACCACCAGGTCATTCAGTGTTGCCTTAGTGCTAATGTGTAAGAGATGTTGGTGTATTATCACTGAAGTAATGTTGTTAAGTCCTTAAAGTCATATTCTGTTATTGTCATGACTCTATTTTTATTTTTGTATGATACCTGATTTATATGGAATATGCCTGAAGTAAACTAAAGCCTAAAATACTTGGTCAGTCATTTGTTTAATAGTAATTTAACATTATATAATTCACATATAAAACTATGAATTGTAATTTAAAATGGTTTAAAAGCATGTGGAATAGCATACGTAGGCAAGTATATTTCTCCCTTTTTATCAAGAAGCAAAGACAAAAAGAAAAAAAAAAAAGAAACAGGGCAGGGTTCGGTGTTTGAATCACCTGTCCCCACCAATGCCAAAACCAAATCTACGCCCTTGGCTGTTAGCATCTTAGCAGAGCGATGCTACTGTGAACTGAAGAGCTATTGTCTTGATGTGAGCTTCTACTCAGGGTTTTTACTTCCAGTTCAGAGCAGAAGTGTTTTTGTTAAGATATTGGATGTTGTGTTTTTCTCCACAATTTTAATCATAAGCTAGATATATTTCTACTAATGAAATTAGTTTGCTAACAACAACAGGGATGATTCATTGAGTCAGTTGGACTTGTGAATCATGATTCATGAGTCAGTAAAGCGATTCTCGAGTATTGAACAATTCGTTCATGATTCGCGCATCACTAGTTAAAATGACTCAGGGGTCTTGATTCATTTAAACTAACATAATCATCCGGCTGCAACCAGGTTTCTATAAGGCAGAGTAAATCGATTTGTTGATCAATTATTAAGTCATGTACTAACAGAGACTTGGAGGAGAGAGACCTAATATTTCACATGCCTGAGAACAGAATCCCCAATTACCAGAGTTTGACCCCTGGCGGGTGTGTCGCAGAGTGGGGAAAAACGGTTAGACATATGGACAGGTTGGTGGTGTACCTGGGGCTTCTGTTTAAGACTACGCTTCCTCCTCACCGTCACCTAGCCACCCTCTTTCCCCAGCTGCTTGGGGTCTGCCGGGGAACAGCTAGTGGGGCCTACGCTATCTTCGGCTGCACCAGCTACAGGGGCCTGGCTAGCTACGGGTGAATGAAGGGTGCGAAGCAGAGTCTCCAATTCATTAATCCTGGCCTCCAGAGCTGCAAATATGGTACATTTGTTACAAGTATCATTACTGCTAAAGGAGGCTGAGGAGTAACTAAACATCTGACACAATGAGCAGGAAAGTGCAGGAGGGACAGATGAAGTAGCCATGGTGCTAACGAGTCGGTTACGAGCTAAGCTAAGCTAGCGAAACAGTACAGACACAGTGAGTGAATACTTTGGCTATAAATTAGGTAGTGAGTACATAGAAAGTGTGCTTCGGATAAAGCACATGAAGATTATACTGTGAAAAAGAATGTATTTAAAAGTTTTTTAATTAAATTGCTAAGCAGATAAGAGTCATTCCATGAAAATGGCACAATTTGAGTCCCTCTCACCTCTTATGGTGTATTTCATCTATTGGGTCACCAAACTTTTTATTTAAACAGCTTTACATATATATTGAAATGTACCCTTTAATACAGTGTAAAAAAACTGAACTAATTTTATCTTTTTATGAGAAATAATACAGTTTTTTCATTTGACACCACCTATTTTGTCATGTCCCTCATGGCCTTGATGAAAATTTACTTTGAAAATACCAAATAAAACTATTTAAAAAGTCAATAAATTTTGATATCAACCTAAACATCTATTTGTGCTCTTTTGCTGTTAATATTTCTTTTTTTCAAATTTAATTGTTAATTATTTATTAAAATCACAATTATTCCTGTACCTGACTAACCCTTCAACCCCGTTACATGAATGATCCCACCCCCATAAATACAATGGTGTTATCCAGAATTCCGTATACATCAGGAAGTGACATCACTGAAGTCTTTTGGACAACAGGACCACAGAGACAGGCAAGTTGCTCCATTCTTTTCCTTTGTTTTAGTCATTTATCTTGTGATATTGTGGTCGTCAACCTCAATGACTCAACACCGTAACATGAAAAAAAGATAGAAAACTATTACTTATGAAAAAGTTTTTTGTTAGTTCGTGAATATATGGTGATTTTGAATTTCATGCATGCCATGTGTTCTCTGTCTGGTATTCACTACATTGAGCAGCGGCCAGTTTGTGCAAAAATCTCAACCCAGTCACACTCAACCCTGTTATGTTTTTGATTGTAACGGGGTTGTGAGATTGTGATGGGTTGAGATTTTAATACTTTGGTTATCCAATTATTTAAATTAATTATTATTTTATTCAATCACCATTCTTATACTGCATGCATGCTGAATGTGATTTATGTTCCATGTTAAGGATGCGAGTAAGATGGCACCAACAACAGCAGCAGAAAGGCAAAGGAAGTATCGGGAACGCCTTAAAGCTGATCCTGAAAGAAGGGAGAGAAACCTGCAGAGTGAGCGTGAGAGATGGAGGCAACTGTCAAGGTGACAGTCAAGAAATCTGTGGAGGGCACACAAGAGGACCTCATTGAGCTCTTCCAGAGCTTTGTAAAGAAATTTAAAATGCATCACTTTAATATCAAGCAGCAGTATGCCTTCTGCCGTGAGCTGAAGAACAACATGTCAGGGGAGGAGACTTTGATACATGTTGACTTCTCAGAAAACTACAGCTGTAAATACAGTTCTCAAGTTCAGCCCGTCCACTTTGGGGCTTCACATCAGCAGGCCACCCTTCATACTGGTGTGTTGTATGTTGGTGGACTCTCAGAGCCTGTGTGCTTTAGCACCATCTCCCCCAGTAGACATAAAGGCCCTCCAGCAATATGGCAGCACCTAAATCCTGTGCTAGATTACCTTCAAGGCCAACATCCACAAGTGTCTGTGCTGCACTTTTTAAGCCTGTACGCGATACAAACAACGAAGAAACTTCTACCTTTTCACTACAGAACTGGACAGAAGAGCATCCAAGGCTGGTTCTTGGAATTTTTTCGAGGCTAGTCATGGAAAAGGAGCACCAGATGGTGTCGGGGGAGCCTTAAAAAGAGCAGCTGACATGATGGTAGCAAAGGGGCATGACATCCCAGATGCAGAAGAGTTATTTGGGGCCTTTTCTGAAATAAACACAAGTGTGAAACTGTTCTTTGTGAAAAGTGAAGATGTTGAGGAAGCTATGAAGAAAATGCCAAAGCAGATACCAGCTGTTCCTGGAACCATGAGAATTCACCAGGTCGTTACTGTAGCTCCAGGAGAACTGATGGTTCGTGATGTAAGCTGCATGTGCACAACACGGAAGCAGTTTAACTGCAAGTGCTTCAACACCAAGTGTTTCACTTTTGGCCAGAAGATAGAAACAGCTGTATCACAGACAGGCAGTGGGGGGAATCCAGAAAAAGAAATCCAGTGGGAAAGCCCAGAGCTGAATGGTAAATGGTGTATTCTCAGATATGATGATGATTTGTATCCAGGCATCCTTCTAAACATACAAACAACACAAGTCCAGGTCAAATGCATGCATCGTGTTGGGTCAAACCGATTCTTCTGGCCGCATCAGGATGATATCCTCTGGTACCTGTTTGATAATGTCCTTGAACTCATTCCACCCCCACGGGCTGTGACAAAGCGCCATGTGGAAGTCTTGAAAGAGGTGTGGAACCGACTCACAAGATGAATTCATGAAACAAAAGGCACATTCATGCATATATACAGACACACACACTGATGCAGGCACACACATGCAAAAACACTCTGACATGGACACAGACACAGATACAGACAGACACACTGAAATCATTAACTGATTATTATTGTTATTAGTTCAACCAGTTCATCAAGTTTAATTGTATGTTATTGGAGCAAGGGTGAGGTGACTTTTAGCACACCTCATGAGGCTCTCTTATGCCTAGACACACACACACCCACCCACCCTCCCTCACATACACACACACACACACACACACACACATTATGTTACATTTGAGCAATTCACTTTACAATGTTTGTTAGTTGTTAATGTGCTGTTGTGGTTGTTTTTACTTTAGATTAATAAAACTTAATTCTACTGCAATTTGTATCTGGTGTCCTTCCTATGGTTACAAAGTGAGATGTAATGCTAATGGAAAGCCCTGTACATTGAATTTAAGAGTAAACAACTGTTTATATGTAAAGCTGTATTTGTCTCTTCAACCCTGTTACCATCTTCAACCCTGTTATGCTAGTCTCAACCCCGTCACACCTACATTTTCATATATTATTTTCTTAAAATGTTGAAAAAAATAATTTAATGTTTTGGGGATTTCTGTCTAAAATATTGAGCTCTATCATATGATCATTGATTTCGATTACAATTCTTAGTTAAACTAAATTTTTGATGAAAAATGAGATTGATGGAAGAAGAAAGAAGATTGCTTTCACTCATTAGTTACATTTCAGGATTTAAGAGAGTCAAAATGTGTGATTTTATGTCATTTTTCTATGTAAAATTATTGAATTAGTATGGGGGACATCTAATTAATGTAAACATATTGATTTCTTTAGAAATACATTTTATGATTATATTCAGAGAGCCTGCAAAGTGTCCATAACGGGGTTGAAGAATTACAGTCACTACATCTTGAAAATATGATCAATAATAAAAGAAAACTAATGCCTGAGATGGGAAAATGCATTTTTCTGATAGTTAAATATATCCTTAATGATGTGGGATATACATATAAATAATACATTTTGGTAAAAAATGTGAAAACATCCAAGTCCAATTTTAACCATTCTCGTGGAATGACTCATAAGCTACTCAGAAACACCACTGTGTTTGAGCAGGAACAGGAAGTGATACTCTACCATAGAGCGAGGAAACACCAAGTGACAGTAATCCGATTACTTTTTTCAAGTAATGAGTAAAGTAAGGGATTACTATTGCAAAAAAGGCCATTAGATTACTGTTACTTTCCCATAAGCACGCTGCGTTACTGTGTTACTAAACCATGATTTTGTTTGCGAGAGTGTCTCATGACAATGACGTAAGCGAGTGCTACGTTTGTGGCAACAGCTGTGTGCAGATAACAATGGGTAATATAACGAGTGCGGGAGAGAGTATGAGCGTGCAGCGTTTAAATCGTGGAAGTACTGACCTTACTTTGAGTTTGATTCCGTAAAAAGCGACAAAAACATTAGCGTACGCTGTTCATTGCGTGGGAAGAAAACTTCTTTTTACAGTGAAAAAGCCGGTGCCATCCATGAGTTTTCAGCCTCAATGTTTTCTTTTACTTTCACTGAGTCTCATAACATAATGAACTATAATATTTGAGTACATGCATTTTTTAGAAGTCATGGAATCTTGTTTAGCCTGTCATCACAGGTGGGTGATGACAGGCTGCAGGGAAAAACATAATGAGGTGACACAGAGGATGACGCGTGGAGAATGGAGAGCAGAGAGCCACAGAGGTTTATCAAATTAAACAGACAGAGTGACAACAAAAACAGGCAAACACACACTATAAATACACACCAGGCAATGAGGAAATGACACGTGGGATGGACACAGCTGAAACTAATGGGCATAACGAGACACAGACCTTCAAAGTAAAACCGGAAACTCAAACTTTTTTGAGACACAAACTCAGAGATACGAACAGAACACCGGGAGAGGACACAGGTAGGGATATCAGAAACACTAAATACAAGAACCAAAACCCAAGGAACTAAGAAAACAAGAATGAGCTCAAAACATAAGACAATACTAATACTAAACACAAAACACTGGGTCTAACGACCCAGGACCACGACAATTTTTGTTTAAACTCATGTAATTCAAATAATCTGTCAGACTTAGTCTCTTTCAGTAAATGAAAGACACAAGGTGAATTTTAGGCCTTTTATCTTAAAAACTGTGGATTTTAGAAATATTAGAATTTTGTAAAATCTGTGGATACTTTAAATATATTTTTTACATTTAAAAAAAAAAAAATACTTGCTGGGTGTTACGTCCCTCTGCAGCCTCTAATCTGCTCAGTGTGTTCAGCTGGTGCAAATTGGCCACACCTAGTCAGGTGTGGATAAAAGCATACCTGAGGCAAGCTTCCCAGGGAGCTCACTCACCTCGTCTTTTAGCCAACCTGCTATTCTATGTTAAGATAAAACCTCTTCTCACCCATACTCTGGTATTCATCTCCTTTTTTATGTTGCGGCTTTTGAGCCGGGTCGTAACATAAGTGGCGGCTCGTCCAGGATATTTGGACATTTTAGTGGAGCTTGAATATCAGTTTTTTTGTATTGCTTTTAAGTGGGTGAGTGAAGGTGTTCACTGTGATTGAGTAACGTCCCTTTAGTCAGTGTGTTTCAGCTGGGTGGCTGTGCTGCCCTTC
Organism: Perissodus microlepis; assembly: GCF_051167445.1. Lineage (NCBI taxonomy): Eukaryota > Metazoa > Chordata > Actinopteri > Cichliformes > Cichlidae > Perissodus > Perissodus microlepis. Next base: position 11,410,604 of record NC_140469.1, on the reverse strand, counting down.
CATCGAAGCACTTGTTTGTTGTTTTGCTTTATTGTTTTAGTTTATTGTGTTTGGTGGCTATCCTGGGTGGGGGTACGCTTCAGAGTTTGGTAGGAGACTATATCTCTGGTCTGCTGCCTGCTCTCGAGTTCGCGTTTAAAGTTGCCTCGAGCCTGGTACACCACTGAAGACTAGGGTAGGTAAAGTTAGGGTTTTGTTGTTTTTAGTGTTTTAGGCTGGGAGCTGCACATAGTAAATCAGTGGCACCAAACTTGGTAGCAGGTTTGAGACCATTCATGATTATGGTCTTGTGGCTGAGGCAGGTAGATCATTTTTAAGTTGCCATTGTGTGTACACCGTGTGTGCATATGTCAGTGTTGATGGATGCTAATGAGATCCTTGTGAGGTGAGTGTTTTGTGCTGTGACCTTTAGTGTTGTGGGGAATATGGCTATTTTGTTGGATCACTTGTGAGTGTTGTTGGCCAGGTGATGGCAATAACACTATGGGGTGCAGAGCCACCCTTGATGTGATCATTGTGGCCATAGCTCTCAATTTTGTGGTTGGTCACTAGTGTGCTTGATTTACTGAACTTTTTGGATTAAAGTAACTTGTTGTGGTATAGGGCCACTTGTATGTGACTGTTTGTGTGGTGGAGACAACAGTTCACTTAGCTGTGATTATTTGTTGCTACTTTTGGTTTTGTGTTGTAGCAGATCAGGTAATCATTTTGGGTTTGTGACTGTTCTCCTTTGTGTTAGTCACATGTTATTTTTTGTGTGTTCAGTGTGGCAACTTCAAATCCTCAAGCCCATCCATGCTTAGGGATGCCAACTATAATGTGAACACTGTGCTTCTGTTATTCCAGGTTTGTGAGTCAAGGACCTGAAGGCTTCAGAGGGGCTTTTAATAAATTTAGGGGTCCTAGAGGAACCCTTTTAAGGGAGGTGTTACGTCCCTCTGCAGCCTCTAATCTGCTCAGTGTGTTCAGCTGGTGCTAATTGGCCACACCTAGTCAGGTATGGATGAAAGCATACCTGAGGCAAGCTTCCCAGGGAGCTCACTTGTCTTTGCCTCGTCTTTTAGCCAACCTGCTATTCCATTTAGATAAAACCTCTTCTCACCCATACTCTGGTATTCATCTCCTTTTTTATGTTGCGGCTTTTGAGCCGGGTGTAACACTGGGAAACGAGAGAGAACACCATGTTTTAGAATATGATGTGTCTTGTGCATGAGAAGCTGGAAATAAAACACAAATCTGCCACCTGCAAAACTGAACTTTCCATGTGCCTCAAAATCTGACAGACTGAACATCCAAATATTTTACAGACTTTAGACGTCTATCTTTCTATGTTCTGCCACAATACTCTATAGTATAGTCATAGTATGAAATGGTTGATCTAAAGAATCTCGAGAAAATGGTTCTGCAGTCTGAAACAATCAGTCCTAACTCATCATGATGTAAGCACATTTCTTCAGAAGTGGACAGCACTGTAGCTGAAGTTTTGCTGTAACATTTAGATAAACTCAAAGTATTTGAGCATGACTTCCTGTCTGTCATAGTTTCAGATATACTGTGTTAGACTGGGTTGGCCATCTCTGGTGTATTATCATCATCTAATACCTAAATAAACAATATCAATCCACATTCACTCAGTTAATAATGTATTCATTAATCTGTTTTCAGTTTGAATTTGTTTGTTTAGATTCAGGAGATTTAAAATTTTCTTAACTCTTATCTTTTACACATATTATTCTATTATGCTTTTATGTATTTCTCTTGTCTCTGTGTTTTTAATGCCATCAACTTCCTAGCATGTTTGGTACTTTGCCATGCCTTCATCTCTCTCTATTACTTACATTTGACCCTCGTATGTTAAGCACTTTGGTATACCACTGGTTTATAAATGGGCAATATAAATAAAGTTTGCTGTTGTTGAAAAACACACAACGTTGCAGGACACGTGGTTGCTGGTGGGCTTCCCAGTCATGATCATCATTGGCTTTGTGAGCAAGCAAAGGAACAAAAATCTAAATAAAATCTTAACTTCCAAGGTAGAGGTCCCTGAAATGGACCCTGCTTCACCTCGAGAGCCAACTTCCTCATCAGTCTATGAAGGAGGCTCCCGATGGCTTAGGCCTCACCGTGGAGAGCATTCTTTTATTTATGTATTGTGCACCATAAACCAAATAAAGTAGACTTAAGTAAAACAGAGTGGGTAAACCTCACTTTCCTGAGGGAGAAGGTGCCATCCTCATGAAGGCTCTGAATTATTCTTTGTAGCCAGGATCTCGCTTCTTGTTCAGTGCTGCGCTCGTTGGTTCTCTGCCCACCTTGCTCCAGGTTAGCTGCTTCAGTTCCAGAGCGGTTTCTGGTGATTGAACGACTTTCACAGCATTACCTCTACTAGACATGTCTTCAGTAGCTTCAGCTGCCATGTTCTAATTTTTTGTTTTATCAGTATATTTCACCTTAAGCCGAGCTGGGAAGGGAGTCTGGAAGGGAATCTGCTGCTCTTTCAGAATCTTGGGCACATCTGTGTATTCTCTTTGTTTATTTAGAATCTGGGTGGGGGGCATAGTCATGATTCAAACTGGGAGCTTCCAGCCTCCACGCTGCATCTGTAACATTCCCTGACAGATTGCAATACAACCCTGGTACAAACATACATGGCCATCAGCAGCATCCTACACTTTAGTTGAGCTGACTTCAGGTGTTTAGTAAGGGGAAGATTTAATAACATTGCATGTTTTATTTCAAGACTCTGTAGTCACAGAGCAGAGAGTAGAAAAGCTGACAATAACTTTTTTTTTTCTTTAGGCTTTACTCTCAACATCAGACTTGGGACCAATAAAAGTAAACCCAAAATTTAGAATCTTAGGAAGATGAGATAATATCAGTAACCATGATGACAAATGTGGAGCATACTGACTTGCGTTTACTTGCCCTCTGTCTTTCTACCTCACGCACTTGTGGATTTCTGGCAGCATCCTTGAAGGGAGTATTCCTTTGGAAGAACTTGCTGCTTGGGCTGAGGAAGCTCTTGCTAAGAAGATGAAGAACAACATCTTTGAGACTGCTAAAGCAGTTTCCTGCTCTGTCATAGAGGAGGAACAGAGTTTTGCTGTCCAGAGAAACCAGAATGGGAAAAACACTGCAACAAGTGCTAGGTGTGAGAATGAAGAAAAGGCCAAGGTGCTCAAAGGAAGGACCGGGGGGCTGTTCTCAGACAGCCAGATAAAAATTCTTGTCCACTGACCTACAAACAGGTGAATCTTTTTCAAAGTTACTAGAACATTAGAAACTGAATTCATTTTGAATTTTGGGTACATTGTACTCATTAAATTTATTCCGTGTTCAGTCCAGATTCTTAGCATCTCAATTAGGGCGTCCCGCTTCATGTAAGTATCTCCAATTATTAAACAGAACTGTTTTTAATTCAGTCATTACCTGGGTAATTAATTTCATTTGATGAAATGTATTGATTATAATTTCAAACAAGAACTCTATTATGGTTTTACTGACTGTGTATCTGTCTGTGATTCTGTTTCAGGGAGCGTCCTCACTCAGCGAGCAACTGGACATCAACTTCATGGGTGCAAATAATCAGGCCCACTATCCTCATGCTGTGGGCAATGTTGTGCCTGAACCTCAATGGATCCTCTACAACTCACCTCACCGGTTTGGCTGGTCGATGCCACCAGGCAACGGACATTATGATTGCAACACCAGTGTCTTCAGTACTGCATGGAATGTGAACAACCCTGGACTTCACAGTGCAAGTTTTTACAGAGAAAGCGGAGAGCCTTGCTAACAGTCAATGCTCCTTTATTACTAGATATTCTAAATGATGCCTTCTAGCAATGATGATTGAGCTTGTAGCATCAAGTTTTAGCCTCAACAGCATAAAGATGACTGTAGCTACTGTTACGTAGGGATGGGTATCGTTTAGTGCCTAAACGGTGCTCGAAACAGTGCTTAAAGAATGGAGAACACAAACTTTGTCCAAAAACCTCTCATGTTTAGCATTTCTTTTTGCAAAAAGATAACAATGTTAGCCTTTTCTGCAGCTATAGGCAGGGCTCTAGACTAACTTTTTGCCATGGGCACACCGGTGTGCCTAACTTTAAAAATTTACGCGCACCGGCACAAAAGTTAGGCGCACTCAAATTTTTCAACCGCATCGCTTAACACCGCAGTTCTACATGTGCACTTTTTTGGGGGGGGAAATTGCAGTCCATACAGACAACATTCATTTCTAAATTATTAACTAACAATCTTGTGCTTAAAGTGCTTTGTCAATATTGTAGAAAATGTTAAACCTAATCATCATCTTGGCCTCCTGTTTGCTGCTGCATGCTGCTGAAAGGCAGTGGGGAGAGGGGACATTTGGGCAGTGCATTTATTGCAACATATAATGTGTTTCCTGGATACACTGTGCTTTTTCAGCATTCAAAGATTGATGGCACCGTGTCAGAGCACTGGCTATGAATTTCAGACGGATCAGGCCTTAACAAAAAAGTTATCAATAGTTCTTTTCATCTTTTCTTATTACCCACAGCTACATCCACTTCTGTCGGGCCTAGGCTGCTCACTAGGGCTGGGTATCGTCACTGATTTCTATAATCCATTCGATTCCGGTTCTCAAAGTCCTGATTTGATTCAATTTAGCTTCAGGCAGTCAGGAATATATAATTCTGATCATTTATCAGTACTGAAACATGTGAGACTGCATCAGAATTGTGAACATCACAGCAGATGCCTTTGTGTCAAAGTAACTAAGAATAAAACACAGAAAAACATGAGATTTTTCTGGTCTGGCTTTTTATAGCAGATAACCTTAAAAATATTCTGCAATTTTGCATAATTTTAAAAAGTTTAAATTTCTTCAGTATTGAACAGCAGAAATTAGGCTTTCTTGTCCGAGGACATTTAAGTGAAAAAAGAAAAAGACAGCGGCTGACAGCACTGTAAACAACAGTAGCCTGGTGGATAATAAGCGAATGAATAATGCATAAAACAGAGATTTGAGACAGGAAATTGGTCTTGAAGTACAGAGAGAGACAGCTGTGCATGAAGTGTGATTTTTATCGTGGTGGAAGCAAAACAGCTCAGATGGCCAACTCGGAGGGAATTCATGACGACATTGATCAAATGTGAAGCGTAGTTTGCTGCTGCTTTTGCTGCTGGCTCGGTGAATTTTGGTTGGAGGGAGACAAAACCTGCAGCTCAGAATCAGCGCAAAAAGACGTAAACACAGAGCGGACCCGACGCATCAGAATCGCTGAGCTCCGACAGCGTGTCCGTCTACGGGCCATCGGGTGAGAAAGCCGAGAAAGACAAAGCTGATTCTGTTGCGTCGGGTCCACTCAGTGTTTACGTCATAGAGTGGAATCCGTGTACCTGCTCTCGTTTGGTGGTTGTTGAAATAGTTTTGTGAGCTTTAATCTGAGAATCTGGCGTTTCTGGCAAAACACAGTTATATTTAAAAGTCAATTCAGGATTTAATGAATTGATATCGCTTTTTTCAAGCTACTCACCTCCCTCTTTCAACTGGACCACGGCCAATCAGAGAGGTCCCGCCCCTGGCTATCTCTTATTAAATTCCGTTCTTTGAATTCTTTCGGCAGTGAAGAAAGACAAACAGCTCAAAGTGGTCTAACTCAGAAAATGATCTTTATTTTACATTTCCGGAAATGGAGAGCTGTTAGGCGCTTTCATGCACCCACAGTTCTGAAAAAATCAGTGTGTGTGTGTGTGTGTGTGTGTGTACGTACAGAATTATTAGGCAAATGAGTATTTTGTCCACATCATCCTCTTCATGCATGTTGTCTTACTCCAAGCTGTATAGGCTCGAAAGCCTACTACCAATTAAGCATATTAGGTGATGTGCATCTCTGTAATGAGAAGGGGTGTGGTCTAATGACATCAACACCCTATATCAGGTGTGCATAATTATTAGGCAACGTCCTTTCCTTTGGCAAAATGGGTCAAAAGAAGGACTTGACAGGCTCAGAAAAGTCAAAAATAGTGAGATATCTTGCAGAGGGATGCAGCAGTCTCAAAATTGCAAAGCTTCTGAAGCGTGATCATCGACCAATCAAGCGTTTCATTCAAAATAGTCAACAGGGTCGCAAGAAGCGTGTGGAAAAACCAAGGCGCAAAATAACTGCCCATGAACTGAGAAAAGTCAAGCGTGCAGCTGCCACGATGCCACTTGCCACCAGTTTGGCCATATTTCAGAGCTGCAACATCACTGGAGTGCCCAAAAGCACAAGGTGTGCAATACTCAGAGACATGGCCAAGGTAAGAAAGGCTGAAAGACGACCACCACTGAACAAGACACACAAGCTGAAACATCAAGACTGGGCCAAGAAATATCTCAAGACTGATTTTTCTAAGGTTTTATGGACTGATGAAATGAGAGTGAGTCTTGATGGGCCAGATGGATGGGCCCGTGGCTGGATTGGTAAAGGGCAGAGAGCTCCAGTCCGACTCAGACGCCAGCAAGGTGGAGGTGGAGTACTGGTTTGGGCTGGTATCATCAAAGATGAGCTTGTGGGGCCTTTTCGGGTTGAGGATGGAGTCAAGCTCAACTTCCAGTCCTACTGCCAGTTTCTGGAAGACACCTTCTTCAAGCAGTGGTACAGGAAGAAGTCTGCATCCTTCAAGAAAAACATAATTTTCATGCAGGACAATGCTCCATCACACGCGTCCAAGTACTCCACAGCGTGGCTGGCAAGAAAGGGTATAAAAGAAGAAAAACTAATGACATGGCCTCCTTGTTCACCTGATCTGAACCCCATTGAGAACCTGTGGTCCATCATCAAATGTGAGATTTACAAGGAGGGAAAACAGTACACCTCTCTGAACAGTGTCTGGGAGGCTGTGGTTGCTGCTGCACGCAATGTTGATGGTGAACAGATCAAAACACTGACAGAATCCATGGATGGCAGGCTTTTGAGTGTCCTTGCAAAGAAAGGTGGCTATATTGGTCGCTGATTTGTTTTGTTTTTCTTTGTTTTGTTTTTGAATGTCAGAAATGTATATTTGTGAATGTGGAGATGTTATATTGGTTTCACTGGTAAAAATAAATAATTGACATGGGTATATATTTGTTTTTTGTTAAGTTGCCTAATAATTATGCACAGTAATAGTCACCTGCACACACAGATATCCCCCTAAAATAGCTAAAACTAAAAACTACTTCCAAAAACATTCAGCTTTGATATTAATGAGTTTTTTGGATTCATTGAGAACATGGTTGTTGTTCAATAATAAAATTATTCCTCAAAAATACAACTTGCCTAATAATTCTGCACTCTGTGTGTGTGTGTGTCTGTCTGTCTGAGCACTTAGTTTGTGGGTCAAAAGTGGCCTTGCTTTACAAGCCTTCATTACTAAAATACATAAAACAATATAATAAGCACTAAGAATATGTTTATTTCTTAACACTCTGATTAGTGTAGTCCATGACAAGGGCATAATGTTGACCACACGGAGAGTTGCAGAGTTTTTTTTCCTTTGTTACCCGAGCAGTTGGTCGCACTGGTGCTTGTTGCAGGCTGCTGAGTTTGCATCTTTTGCTGGGAAGTACAGCCAGACTCTTGAGCGCTATGCGTACCTGGGCTCACCTACTATCCTTTCAAAGGTTAAAATGATTGGCTAGAATCCAAAGGGTATGACATCTCAGGGGGAAAAAAGCACCGAAATAAAGCAAATGTGTGCTGCTTTTCGGTCTGGTTCCTACCGTTTATGTCAGAACCAGTGCCATAATGGCACCGGATACCGGTACCCATCCCTACTGTTACTGCCCCTTTTATTTGTGAATTCTCATTCTGGAGCCTCAAGATGAGGATTTTTGCCATACTGGTCTCAAAAACAACATGGCAGAAATATGATGCGTGGAGGTGTGATTGTGAAACCACATGCTGGTGGTTTTCAGAGAAATTTAAAGCACTTCCGCATCATCTGTGTTTTTCCAACATGGAAGCTAGCTGGCACTGGCAGCATATCAGGTTTGCTGTGGATTTTATCTGATGGCCATTTTAAATGTTCTGTTCATGTTTCTTGAAATGACAGAAGCTGTATTTGAAAGACTTTGTGCACACATGTCTTAATTACACCTGTTAATCTTTTATCCTTAAAACATGTTTTATTGCTGGAGGTCAGTCCAGGGTTTTAAATAAATATTTAAAGTCCAGTGATCTAGACCTGCATCTTTTCTGCTCTAAATATTGACTTTGTTAAATGAAGCACTGCCCGTTTCTCAACTGCCACCTTTTCTAGACCAAAGTATTGTTGAAATGCATGAATTTGTTAAAACTCAGAAATCTGGTGCAGTGTCTACACCTGCCAACTACAAAGAAGCATGAAGCCTGTCATAAAGTCAAGCTTCTTGTTCAAAGCCTTTACGTGCTTCTTCCAGTGATATGGTTAGCAGATGTAGTTCAGTGGAAAGAAAAGAATTCCTACAAGGTCAGTAGATCTGTAATACAGTCTGGATTTCTTTAGGATGGAAACGTTACTTTTCAGAGACACAGAGCTCAGAGAAAACTACAAAAGTGGGTTGCCTACACCAAAATAATCTAGATGGATAAACTGCACCAAAGGCAAGAGGAGAAAATATTGACACAGTACTGTGCAATATTTAACTTCTACAACTTCAGCTACACCAACACAAGGGAGGAAGTGGCCTTTCTTTACTCCCCCACCCTCTTTAACTGACCCAGTGTTTGGATACAAACAGGAAGCTCCATCACTGACAAAGGTGTTCAGGTAAGGCAGGACCTGCTCCTGTCGAGCCACAGTGCTGAAATTTCTCTACATCATGTGCTGGTTTTCCTAAACTTCCTCCTTCAGTTCTGACAACAAGTGTTCACCTGAAAAAAGACGAGATTTAAAAAAAAAAATTATTATAACTATATGGTCCACATGGGTCAGCAACTGTTATGCTTTGGCATAAGTCACTTTAGAACAGAAAACGGTACCAAAAAAGTAATTAAATAATGGCTAAATTGCTCACTCTTATACAGAATAGCATCATACAAACACTCTGCATTTTGGCTGCATTCCTCAAATCACCAGTTTCACTTGAACCTAGCTTACTGTGCAACAAGGCTGAGTACATACCTGTTGAATTCTGAGAAATTCAGATTCATGAAAGCCATCAGGGTCTACCAATCTGCCGGCTTCACAGACTAAAAGACAAAACTGGTTTAAGCATCTCTGCTGGAGCAGGTGGTTTGTTGCTGAGGCTTCGAAGCATCTGTTTAAACCATCCCGTTTTGCAGCATCAATAACCACACTGATGTCAGGCTCAGAGCGAGTTGAAGACATGAAGACAGTGTAATGTTTTAAAAGTTTCTACCAGGTCCTTGCAGGGAGAGCTGAAGCTCTCTTTTAAAAGCCTGTGGGTCAAACTCAACACCTTCTTTACCAAACCAGTGTGACTGCTGAAGGCCTTTTTGACTGATTGAGGTCAGAGTGGGTATAGTGGTCCTCAGGGTGAGAACAATCCCTTGTCTCCCTTTAGCAGCTGGTTTCCTGATCTTCTTCTTACTGGATCTAAACCAGATTGATGTTGAAATGTGCCAAAGATTTGAACAGATGCTCTACATCCAACCATCTGCTTCATGCTTCCCCACAGCTTAAATTAGTTTCTTCAAACTGGACTGAAGTGGACTCACTGTTCAACAGTAGAGGGAGGAAAGCATTGTCTAGATTTCAGTACAAACATGCAAATCATCTGTGCCCATGCAGATTCAACTCTCAGCAATCAGCAGCAAAGAATACTCCTGCAGATAAACAGCCCCAAACAGGACATAAATGCCGAATCAGGGCAGCTTATAGTGCACATCCACCAGTAAATGAAGCTTCTAACTTCACTTCAGCAATCATTTAACAGCCAGGGCCTACCGTCCCTTTGTTTCCAGGCTAAATCCTGTGAGCCAGATTTCAACCTCTGAGCAGAAGGTGGGCTAAAAAGGGGTCCCATGTGCGGTAGAAAAGGAAAGGTTTGTCCTTAAGACCTGTAGAGAAGGCTTCCATTGGCAGCCCAGAGGTATTGTGGGAGGGTGGGAGCGGCAAGACCACCTTTCTGAACAGGTAAACGCAGAAAACTGTATCTCAACCTAGGTGTTTTCTTACGCCATATAAATGAGATAATTGAGCCGTTTAATTTTTACAAAACTTTTTTGGACAGAGCAAGCAGTAATATCTGGAATAAATACAAGAGGCGAGGAAGGATATTCATCTTGACCAGATGTATACGACCTAAAGGAGACAGTGGGATGCTGCACTACCTATCCAAATCGCGATTGATGGTCTGAATTAAATGGGTGTAGTTCAGATTATACAGATCTTTTAGATAGATAGGGGCACAGCCTCACTTTTAGAAAAATTGATCTTGTAGCCTGAGAAGGAGCCGTATTGGGAAATTAACAAAACTGATCTAGGAATTGGGTGAGCTGGAGAATTTAGAAAAATTTAAACGTCATCTGCATAAAGTGAAATCTTATGTTGAGAATTGTTCAAGCAGAGTCCTTCAATAGCAGCATCCCTCCTAATGGCTGTGGCAGGGGTTCCATAGCCAGGGCGAATAACAAAGGGCTCAGTGGACAGCCCTGCCGACTGCCACGCTCAGTACTGAAATTACCTGACCTATGACCATTGGTAATTACTGTCGAAAGAGGTAAAGTATAAAGGATTTGGATCCATTTAACAGAGTTGTCACCTAAACCAAATTCTTGAAGTGTATTTAAAAAAAAAAAAAAAAAAAAAAAAAAAGAAACGGCCATTACAGATGGCTAAAGGCCTTTTCAGCATCAAGTGAGATGACTAGAGCCTCGGGGTTAAACAAGGATGAGTGCTGAATAATGTTAAGTAGGCGCCTCACGCTATGTGCGGAATACTGCCCCCGTATAAAACCAGTTTGATCATTCTTAACAATCGAAGGTAGTATTGGCCCAGGATGTATAGGTAGGACCTTAGCAAGTATCTTCAAATCAAGATTTAAAACAGATATAGGTCTATAGGAGGCACATTCTTCAGGAGGTTTGCCCTTCTTCAGAATTAGAGAAATATTAGCCTCCATTAAGTAGGGGGGAAGAGTGCCTGCCTCAAAAGAGGACAGAAGCATCTTATACAGTGGGGAAGTTAGAATCTTACTGAATTTTTTTTTTTTTTTTTTTTTTTTAAACTTCCCCGTGAACCCTTATGGACCTGGAGCTTTGTTATTTGGAAGCATCTAAATAACCTTCAAAAATTCGCTTTGCGTTATAGGTTTACATAAATCATCCCTTTGGATTTCAGTAACTTTAGGTAAATTTAGTCCTAAGAAGAAGTGGTGCATACCTTGTTTGTATGTTGATTTAAACTGGGAGGTATATAACTGCTTATAAAAAGTTTTAAAAGTGTCATTAATCCTTAAATTATCATATTTAGGTAAACCAGATGAGTCTCTAACACATGGGATATTACAACCATCTCGCTTATTACGAAGAAGATTAGCCAGTTAGGTTTGTTAGCAAACTCATTTAACCTCTGCCTCAAGAACAATATGGATTTCTCAGCCTTTCTTGTCAGTAGTCCCTCCAAAGTTGTTTTAACCACCTGAATTCCATTCCTTAATTTCTCAGAAGGTGATTCATTGTGTTTAGCCTGCAGGTTGTGCAATTCCAGCTCTAATTTTCATTCCTAAGTAAGTAAAATTGTATTTATATAGCACATTTCTAGATAAAAGATCGCAAAGTGCTTCACAAGGTATAAAACAAAAACAGTCAAAAGTTAACAAAATGCAATTCTAAAAAAATGTGTTTTTAGTTGTGTTTTTTTTTTTTTTTTTTAAGTGATCACTGAGTCCACAGATCTTAAGTTCTGAGGAGGAGAGTTCCACAGCCCGGTGGCCACAGTGGCAAAAGCTCTATCTCCCTTGGTTTTCAGCCTTGTATACTGAATAACAAGTAGGCCCTGATCACAAGACCTCAGGGACCTACTAGGGACATAGGGCTGTAAAAGTTCAATGATGTAGGCTGGTGCTTGTCCTTGAAGAGCTTTAAATGTCAGAACCAGTATCTTAAAATGGACTCTGAATTCAACGGGGAGCCAGTGCAGCTGTATAAGCAACGGTGTTACATGAGAGTACTTAGATGTTTTTGTCAGAAGCCTTGCTGCAGCATTTTGGACAATCTGCAGACGCTCCAGGGAGTTTTTGTTTAGACATGTAAACAGTGAATTACATTAGTTCAATTGTGATGAAATGAATGCATGAATAACAACCTCCAGTTCAGTATGCGATACTATAGGGTAGTGATGTGTCCTGTGTGTTGAAGCTTCGAATCGTGTGTCGGGTAATCTCGGGGGCGTGTTTGTGAAGCGCGTATCGAGGCTTGCTTTGATTACGTATGCAGTGACGTTCGAGGCCTCACAGGCAGTCCGTACCATGTGACTGACTCAGGAACTGGTTCACCAGTTCGCGCCAGATTCGAAATAAAATGGGCAGCAAAACACAGCTGATTCCCCCATCACATTGTGTTGTGGAATTGGATTACGTACGTGTTACATAGTTACTTGAGCATTTCCTCCCTCGATGGAACCAGCAAGGAAAAGAAAATTTTCCCCTGTCTGGCAACATTTTGATGTCATCTCTCCTAATAGGGTATACACACTGTAATAAATAAATGATAAGTACCATAATATAAATAAACCACACCACAGATCCTATAATAAGATTTCTGTCTTTTGGTTTATTAAAAGGTGAAGTGTTTGCTGAGCTCTAAAGAACTTGGATACAGCAACAACACCTCATCTATGCTGAGGCATTACAGAGCCCTGCATGAGAACAAGGAGACTAACCAAGGTGGACCAAGCTCAGGTGAGTTTTTGTAGGTTTTAAAGATACAGTCATTTGATACATTTATATTCCCCATGTAATTCATTAATATTTGGGTTGTATTTACTGATTTTTTTTGTTGTATCAGGGGAGAGGAATGATGTGGATGAGGCCTTGGTCAACATGGTGATAGAAGATTCCCAGCCCTTCACTATTGTGGAGGACAGTGGTTTTAGGAAGCTTGTTAAAGTTTTGAACCCTAACTATGTTCTCCCCACAAGACAGGTGTGTATCTTAAAATATGAAGCATGTTTCCATTTTGCCTTTATTTCCATATTAAGTACTTTACTTTCATTTGTTTAGGCTTTAAAATCTATGGTGGACCAAAGATACAAAGAGTCCAAACAAAAAGAAAAACTGACTGTGGCCAAGGTTTCTGCAGTTAGTTTGACATCTGATATGTGGACCTCCATTAACACAGAGGCTTACCTAGCCGTCGCCTGCCATTTCATTGACTCTAACACTGCATTGCATTCTGTAGTGTTAGGTGTTCAGCACTTCCCTCAAGCACATACTGCTATCAATTTGTCACAAGTAACAGCATCGCTCATGTCAGAGTGGGGCATTACAGACAAAGTTACATGTTATGTGACTGATGGAGCAGCAAACATGGGTGCTTGTGCTAAGGAGCTTCGTTTGCGTCACAGTAATTGTTTGGCACATACATTAAACCTAATGGTCAAAAAAGCTCTTGATCAACACACCACGCTGTCTGACATCTGGACTACCTGTAGGAAGATAGTGGGATATTTCAAGAGCAGTACAACTGCTAAGGTTTGTTCCATTATTTCATTACTGCTTTAAGGTGCTGCTGCAGTAACACAGCTTGAATTAATCAGTTTTGTTTTGTTGGCTGTTTTTCTAGGAGAGGCTGACAGAGGTGCAGGAGCAAATGGGCCAGCCTGCACTGAAGTTAATTCAAGAGGTGGATACACGTTGGAACAGCACATTCCAAATGCTTCAACGTGTTCATGAACTCAGGGAACCTATTGGAGCATCGTTAGCTGGCCTGCACACTGATATTTGCCCACTATCCTCTGAACAGTATGACCTTATGGCAGAATGGCTTAAAATACTCTCCCCATTTAATGATGCCACCACTGAGCTGTCAGAGGAAAAGCGAGTATCTGGATCCAAAGTAATTCCACTTCTAACAATGTTGCACCATGCACTACATGAAGAGAAAATGGGAGTTGTCCTAGCTCCAGAGAGCTCCACCATGGTTGAGAATCTAAGGAGACAATTAAAGGAGAAGCTCTACACATTGCAGTCAATGAGCATCATGTCACTGGCAACATTGCTGGATCCAAGGTTCAAAAAAATAGGCTTCTTTAGCCCAAATAAAGCAATGGATGCTGAGAAGAGACTTATTTTTGAATGTGCTGCTTTTGTGCAGCACTTGGCTCCCTTATCAGCAGCCTCATCATCAAATGCTTCTCAGCCTGTGACTCAAGGTATATGAGCACATTTCGATTATTATATTGTATTTAGTTACTTACATTCTGTTTGGTAGCAAACTGTGCTATCGTTTGGACACCACTGTTCTGGAGACAAAGACCCCAAATGCTACTGCTGATGCAACAGCTGAAGTGCAGAAATACCTCCATGAACCAAATATCGGCAGACTGGAGAATCCGCTGGAGTACTGGGCTGGACACAAATTTCTTTATCCAAACTTGTATAAACTTGCTGTGGTTTTTCTTGCAACCCCTGCTTCATCTGTGCCCTGTGAAAGGGTATTTTCAAAAGCAGGAGAAATCCTCTCCAAAAAGAGAAACTGTCTAAAGCCCAGCACTGTGGAAAAGCTGCTATTTTTGAATAAAAACAAATGATAACTTTTCCCTAGTTTCATGAGCACTGTTATAAAGTCACAAGCACATTCACATCACAACTCCCTCCCTTTTTGTTTCCATGTACATTCCTGTGTTAAGCTGCCAATGTATTATACACAAACATTAATATAATATTAAATATAACTAATATTTAGAGTTTAGTTAGTGGTGTCATGAACAAAAGTAATTTCTTTATTTATTCAACTTGAAGCGCCACACACTAGTTTGTGTCATTATTCAGATGTACATAAGCATGATTACACAGTTACACAATCATCCCAAAAACTCTGTCTTGATAGTTTCCACTTTTTCTTTTGTATCAGACATACTGAGACAATATTCGGGATAAATAACCATAAAGACCAATTTATTTATTCAGTTGAGAGGTTTACACATCACATCATTATAATCATTGAGCCTGTTTCACTTGAATCGTCCACTTGATGGCGCAGTAGAGAAAATGAATCATCACAATGCTTCAAACCATGAGTTGACTGCTTGAATGGGAAGCTTCAGTTCATCACAAGGCTTCATCTCACCATCACTAGTTGCAGCCATGTTCTGTATAAAATAGAATAGAATAAATTTCAGTGTTACAGAGCTCTTACAGCAAGGGAAAATAAAAACATAAAAGGAAGACACATCGTGGTCCTAAATACATGAGCAACTGATTTCGTATATAGCGGTAACAATGTACTGTACAGAATATGTATAGAAAAATTTATGGACATTTCATAGCGTACGCACTATGAAATGTTTTGGTTGTGCGCAGGCAGGAGAAGGACCCAAACGCAAAACTCACCATGCAGGAATTAAACTCAAAAAAATACTTTATTGCAGAACGGCATGAAAAATATAACAAAATTAAACTTGGACATGGCTAAACTGACACACAGGGAAACACAGCCATGAGGGGAGACTATGACACTGACCAAAAGAAACACAGGGCTTAAATACAGTGAGGGATAACGAGGGAATGAGGCACAGAAGGACAGCACAGCTGGGAGTAATCAGGCTGGACGAGACAAGGGAAGCAAAACTAGAATCACTGACATGAGACACAGAGCTTCAAAGTAAAACAGGAAACACACTGACTGAACTCTAGACATGTACACTTAATAGAAACTGAGGAGAAAGAACAAAGGGACCTGAAACATGGGACAGAAAGGCACAGTAGACACAACATGAACATAACGCCACAGGGAAAGAGTAAAACAAAACACAGAACACATTTAAAGATGCAATGTCTGAACTTTATAAGCAGGAATTTAAACCTCCTCTTCCTCTTCCTGGCTAAACTGTGCATCACACTGCCCACAGGGGAGAAAAAGTGGTTTACGTCTGCTTCAGAAGCCGATAATTTTCGTGCAGGGCTTGAGGAACGAAGCTGAAGCTTTAAGGCCACAGTGACTGTCAGCTGCGAGTAAAGTGACTTGAATCCTTGCTGACTTACAGGCAATTGGACAATTACAGAGAAGGCAGGCAAGCACTATATGTTTCTGTTATTTCATGGTATACTAATTGTCACTGTCTTAACACCTGGTTCTTATGTTTCTTTGGTAATATTTTGAATTAATGTTCACTGATCCCTAGAAGGTTTGATTTATACTGGGATATATACTTATTACTCCAAAGTTAAGGTTGTATGCAGTTTCTATGTAGCAGGAGTTTGGGCTAGGATGTTGAAGTTGTTGGGGATATACTGCGGTCACCTTAGTTCAGAAATGGGACAGAAGTGGGTGGGGTGGGGGGAACTATGGCTCACAGATGTGGTTGTTACACCCTGAGTTATTGTTCCTGTGTTTGTTTGCCTTGGTTGTATGTGGGTTTGTTTGTTTTTTTTGGGGGGGTGGGGGTGGGGGGGTTCCCATGTACGGTCATTTTGTCATAAACCAGATTTCAGTAAAACATATATATGGCTGGTTATAGCACCAACAATAGTTCTATTAGATTTTTGTCTTGGATTGTGAAAGGCTTGAACGGTCCGGTAAAGAGATCTTGGGTTCTCAGTCACTTAAAACATCTCAATGGAGATGTCGTTTTTCTCCAGCAGACTCATTTGTGAGTCAAAGATCATAATTGACTTAAACCTCCATGGATAGGTCATATGTTTCACTCAGACATAGATAGTAGAGCCAGAGGAGTGGCAATCTTATTTAGGAATAAAATACATTTTTCTCTCACTAAATTGATTGCTGACAAAAATGGACGATATCTAATTGTTGTAGGGACCCTCATGAATAACCCAGTTGTCTTAGTGAACGTCTATGCCCCAAAGTTTGACAACGCTGTGTTTACTAATAATCTTTTCAGGATGATTCCTGACTTAAAGACGCACCTCCTGATCTTCGAGGTGATTTAAACTGCGTTATTGACCCAGCTTTAGTCAAATCTGCCACTGGCTCTAAAGCATCATCTGCTATGTCCAGGGCTTTCTCACACTTTATGACCCAAAATGGATACATTGATTGGAGGTTTTTTAATCCCCAAGCCAGAGAATATTCCTTTTTTCAAATGTTCATCACACATATTCTCGCATCGATTACTTTATTATAAATGGCTCCATGGCTTCTAAAGTTTGCAACTCTGAATATATTCCAATTGTTATATCTGATCATGCTCCATTAGTCCTGCATATGGTATTGTCCCCTGGCTATAGACCTCAGCATCCATGGAGGTTGAATTCTCTACTCTTGTCTGATTCAGCTTTCTGTGACTATATCTCATCTGCAATTGATGATTTCTTAACTACGAATGTTTTAGAGGACATCTCAAATTCTCTACTATGGGAAACACTTAAAGCTTACCTCAGAGGCCAAATTATTTCCTATTCATCTCACCTATATAAATCAAAGAAAGCTAAGCAAAATGAACTTTCTGCCAAAATTCAAGCTCTAGACCGGCAACACGCTCAAACTCCCTCACCTGAAATATATAAGCAGCATCTTAACCTGCAATCGGAGTTCAGTCTCCTGTCAACCCATGATGCAGAGCAATTGATATTACAGTCCCGTGGCAACTATTATGAACATGGTAATAAAGCCTCTCGTGTGCTAGCCCACCAGCTACGTCACCAATCGGCATCTCGCCAAATTTTGCAAATTAAAAATGAATCGGGAACTTTGACTTCTGATCCAACTGAAATCAGCTCAATTTTTAAGCCATTTTATAGTGCTCTGTATGCATCATGGTAAATGGCCTGTATTTGTATAGTGCTTTTCTAGTCCCTAAGGACCCCAAAGCGCTTTACACAACCTGTCATCCACCCATTCACAAACACATTCACACACTGGTGATGGCAGCTACATTGTAGCCACAGCCACCCTGGGGCGCACTGACAGAGGCGAGGCTGCCGGACACTGGCGCCACCGGGCCCTCTGACCACCACCAGTAGGCAACGGGTGAAGTGTCTTGCCCAAGGACACAACGACACAACGACCGGGGGCTGGAACCGGCAACCTTCCGATTACAAGGCGAACTCCCAACTCTTGAGCCACAGTCGCCCCATAGCATCATAGTTCCCCTCTAATTCTATAGATATGAACCAGTTTCTTGACAAATTGGACACCCCTACAATCGCAACCTCAACAGCAGCAGAAATTGACGCTACCCTCACTTTAGATGAGGTTATATCATCAATCAAATCCTTACAGTCCCCCCCCCCCGAATTTTTTTAAAAAGAAAACTGGCCCCTTTGCTGTTGTCGGTTTTTGAGGAGTCACTGAAACAAGGCTCTCTCCCTCAGACACTAAGACAGGCTTCTGTCTCATTACTGCATAAAGAAGGAAAGGATCCTACCTGTTGTAGCTCCTATCGACCAATAAGCCTTCTTAATGTAGACTTTAAAATCTTATGCAAACTGCTAGCAACCCGTTTGGAAAGAGTTCTCCCTTCTATTATATCAGACGAACAGACAGGCTTTATTAAAGGAAGACATTCCTTTTTTAATATACGGTCCCACCGTTATGAGGTGGTAAGCTCATTGGATGACGAAAAAGCATTCGATCGAGTGGAATGGGAGTATCTTTTTGCAGTCTTGAGGAAATTTGGTTTTGGTGACAGTTTTATATCTTGGATTCATCTTTTATATACTACGCCACTGGCATCTGTTTGTACTAACACTGATTTCGGAGTATTTTACTCTCACCTTTACTTTTCACTTTAGCAATAGAGCCTCTCTCTGTGGCTCTCAGAACCTCTTCTCTGTTTCAAGGGGTTATTCGTGGTGGTACGGAACATAGGGTTGCTTTATATGCAGGTGACTTATTATTATATGTTACAAATCCAACAATTCATTTATCCTCTATAATGAAAATACTTCTACATTTTGGCTCTTTCTCTGGGTACAAGATTAATATATAAAAAAGTGAATGTTTTCCCATAAACCCAGCTGCACAAGAGCTTAGACAAACCGATTTTGATTTCCAACTAGCTTCTTCAGGCTTTAGATATCTAGGAGTGCATATTACCAGTTCATTTAAAGCTTTGCAAACAGCAAATTTTAACCCTTTGCTGACCTATGTAAAGTTGTCTTTTCAAAGGAGGGCAAACCTTCCTGTATCACTTCTTGGCAGGATTAATATTATAAAAATGAATATTCTACCCAAATTTCTTTATCTTTTTCAGTGTATCCCACTGTTTTTACCTAAATCCTTTTTCAAATCTGTGAATCGAATGATTTCATCATTTATATGGACAAATAAGACCCCCGGGATTTGTATGACCTCACTACAACAGGGTAAGCTCAGGGGGGGTCTTGCTCTGCCCAACTTGATGTTTTATTATTGGGCAGCCAACATTCAAAAGTATACTTATTGGCTGAATGATCCTCAAGCTACTTTGTGTTGCCTTGAGGCTCAATCGTGTTTTTCTTTCTCACTCTCAGCACTATTATTTTCATCCCTTCCTGTTTCCCTGTTACGATTCACAGACAACCCTGTTGTAATTGGCTCTCTAAAAATATGGTATCAATTCCGGCATCACTTCAATTCAGTCTCTGCTTCTGCTCTGACCCTAATCTGCAACAACTACCTCTTCCCCCCATCGCTGGTGGACTCCTCCTTTTACATATGCACAAGAAAAGGTATCAAATGTTTTTATGACTTTTTTAAAGATAACATTTTTCTCAGCTTTAGTGACCTTTGTTCTTTGTATGATTTGCCCTCGTATCATTTGTTCTGCTACTTTCAAATAAGACACTGTGCATCTTCTATCTTGCCAGAGTTTCCAAGTCAGCTTCTCAAGCCTTGGTGGGAAGACTTATTCCAGTTGAAGCCTCACAGTAAGGCTCTAATATCACAAGTATATACTTTAATTATGGCTTCGGGCAATTACTCAACCAAATAATTGCTTTGAGTTGGGAAAAGGAACTGGGTCTTACGTTTGGGGAAGGTTACTGGGACAAAATAATTGACAAAATTCATACTTCAGCCTCATGTGCAAGACTCTCCCTTATTCAGTTTAAGACAGTATACAGATTACACTTCTCAACATCTAGATTATCTAAAATATACCCCGGCATTCCTGACCTGTGCAACAGATGCAACGCCTGTTTTTTGCCTGCCCGACACTTAAGTTATACTGGACTTTTTATTTTGAAGTGTTCTCTCATGTTTTGAGCGTTACTCTCAAACCATGTCCACTAGTTGCCATTTTTGGTGTTTCTGAGGACGGCACCCTGAACCTTAGTCGTAAGCAACTGGATATTATCGCTTTCACTTCACTGCTGGCACGACGTAGAATTTTGCTGTCTTGGAAAGCTCATCACCCTCCAGCCCGATCACGTTGGCTGGAAGATGTTATGTTCTTTTTAAAAATGGAGAAAATAAAATTCAGACTCAGAGGAAATGTTAATAAGTTCTCACAGATGTGGCAGCCTTTTATTATTTACTTCAGTTCATTGAAAACACTTCCAACAGACTAAACTTTAGTACCATGGGGTTTTCTTTTGTTCTGGTTCTGGGGGGAGTTGTTTTTTTGTTTGCTTGTTTTTGTTTGTTCTTTTTTTCTTTGCTTTTTCTTTTGTTTTGTTCTCTCTGTGTGTGTTTTCCCCCCTTTTTCCTTTATTTTTATTTCATTTTATTTGTTATCATCCTAACTTTAATGGCCTAATCTATCTTTGTATCTGTGGTACTTGCTTTATTGGGCCTGATATGTCAACTTACATGTAAAAACTATAAAGAAAGAGGGGGAGGGGGGGAGAAAGTTCAGTTTTGAATGGGTGTAAATATTTTATTTACAGTTTCTCATACAAAAGGCATACAGTATTCTTCATGTACATTCATACCAGCAGCAGGGTTAAATTCATACTGGCCGTTGCCTGGTGGCATCGACCAGCCAAACATCTGGGGCGAGTTGGGGAAGGTCCATTGACGTCCAGGAGCAAAACTGTCCACAGCATGATGATAAGTGCCCTGATGGTTTCCACCATTTGTGATTGAGTTTACCTCCTGGTGCTCGGTGTACTGCTGCCTGAATGGGGGCTGTCCCTCTCCCTGAGACTGAATCACAGGCAGGTGGACTGTCAGTAAAATAAGAATACTTCAAGAATACTTCAATCAATTCCCCAGATAATGACAGAATCAGAAACAATTCTGTTTAATAATAGGAGATACTTACATGAAGTGGGACGCCCTGATTCACATGCTGAGGATGTGACCTCCTCCTAAACTTACTCCGTCTGTTTTGAAACCAAGTTTTTACCTAAAGACGGAAGAAAACAAAAAACATTTCATGAGTACAATGGACCCAAAATTCAATTTCTTAGATTCTAGTAAGTTGAAAAACACTCACCTGTCTGTAGGTCAGTCCTGTCATCTCTGCCAACTGTTTCATCTCTCTTGGCTCATAGTAACGTTTCAAATTAAACTGATGGACAAGAATATTCAACTGTCTCTCTGTGAACACCACCCGGGCCTTTCCTTTAGGTTTCTCTGGAGCAGTGCTGGGATGGTGCAGAGTGGCAGCGATGTCGCCATCCTGGCTTCTTGGGACAGCAAAATCTTGTTTCTGCTCTGAGACTGAGATGGAAACAGCCTCAGAGGTATCAGTAGTTTTGTTGGTCATCTCCATTTGTAGAGCAGTTTCTGCCCATGTAGAGAGTTCTTCCAAGGAAAGACTCCCTTCAGGACCGCTGCCTGAACTCCACGAGTCTGTGAGGGTAAAGAGACAAGAGGACAAGTAAGAACAAGTCTATATGGTCCACATGGGTCAGTTGCTGATATGTTTTGGCACGACTGACTTTCTAACAGAAAAAATAAACAAAGGTTAAATTGATGAGTCTTAAATCCCAAAAGGTCTCAGACTGAAGAAGTCACAAAACATTTCTCCCATTGAAAACATTACATCCAGGTGAACTGAATCAACCTTCAGGGATTTACTTACCTGATGACTGAGCATCAACACAATGAATCTTAAACACAAAAGTTTCCCACAAAGTAGAAAAAAATATTTGTACATTCTTTAAAACCAAAAAGGATTTAAAGTGGACTCTCTGTTCAGCTGTGGAGGGAGAAATGGTGACTTCTGCCATCAGGACTTACAACACAGAGTAAAAGAGTATTTTCGCAAGTTGTCTTAGAGGTTAGCCAACTCTGTTCATATTAGCACACCAGTCAACAATGCTGAGTACATACCTGGAGAAAAGTGCATCCCATAATCTTCCATCTTTGAAATCCCAGTGATTGAAACAGGAAAGCTGGAATAAGTATCTCTGCTGAAAGAGCTCCAAACCAAGCAGGATAGTGCTATGTGTCGTAAGACTGACTTAAGAGCAATTGTCCTGGGCTTTTAAGGAGGTTTGTGGGTGTGGGCAGGAATGTGGGAGGTTGAGCTTCTTCTTTTGTGAGTCTCTTTACAAGCAGTCAGGCTGTTTCTACCAACTGGCATCATTTACATTTCTTTAAAATGCTGTTTCACAGGTCTGAAAAAAAAGTACAGTTAGAAAGCAGCCATACAAATGAGCTTTACCAAATCCTTCCACCTCACACTTCATAAAATATGAAACACTTAATGCCTAAAATTATTTTATCTTTTAAGCACTGATACTTCAAGAAATGACAAAGTGTGATCTCCAACCTGGGAACAGAATATCTACTAAAGCGGGCTTGAAGTGTGGGGTGAGGGGCTCCTCCTTTTCCCAGTTTTGTAAATAAGTCTCTACAGTAAATCGGAACAAGATGGATTTGATGTGTTTCTCAGAGTAACAAAGGTTTTCCTCAGCTGCAAAGTCTGTTTTTTTGCTTTTATTAACATTTTAATGTAGGAACTGTTTTCTTTCTACTGAACTACACCCACCAGCTGTGTCAGTGTGCAGGAGGAAGCACACATCAGCCTGTGATGAGAGACTTGAGCTCAAAACAGGTCAAACTCTTCCTTTGGTTGGTGGGTGTGACATGACACAGCGAGATTTCTGAGTCTTTTTTAACAGTATTTAACAGAAGCAGTATTTCATTCTACCACTATCCTCATTGGAGGAAAAGTTATTGCAGTTAAATGTATTGGTGACTTTGAAAGAAATATTTTGGTGAGGACATCACTGGCTCCCTCACTGGTGTGCTCATGTTTGAGCAGCACTTAACAGCTAATTACTGAAATGAACTCACTGCATGTTTGCATCAATTAACGCAGTATTAGATCACCCAAAGAACTTTCCACTCACATAGAACATTTTTGCAAAAACATCCTCACGTTAATTTGACCTACAGCCGTTCAGTTACACCTCTGTCTAAACCCCCACAGCAGCTTTTTGAGGCAAAAATGGTTTTTGTACTCATGCAAACCATTCACAAATGTGGCACAGAATATCACAATGACCGCTGACCACTCATTTTGTCTTTATTAACTTTAATAAATGAGTCTGTCTGAAAGTGGCAAGTGAAATTAAGTCAATTTATCAAGGTCTGCATAGTTAATCATGTGTTTAAAACGAAACAAGGTGGTCTATATAATGTGAAAAATTTATTTAATAAAACAAACAAACAAATCTAATGAGTTTAGATTGTTCTGCTTTCATGTCAACTAGATCTGTGTTAGATGATTTTGATTTAACTTCCTGCTCTGGTTGTTTCAGACAAGAAACCAGTTTGATCTTTTGCACCGATGATTAATTTACTTTCTATTATCAGGAGATTTGTGCACATAGTTTATAATTTCAAATGTATCAGAGCAAATACAGCTGCTCTTTAAATATATTTTAAACAAAATCTGTATTATTAGTATTGAAACCTGATATTTATAAAATGTTTTAAAATAAGCCAAATTATACCAATATTACATACAAATAATGACTTACACCTCTAATTTAGATCTTTGTAATCATGTGGGGAACATTACTGAGTTTATAAGGTAGCACATGGTAGTTTCCCCCTTCTTTGAAAAGCACCTCTAAATGTGTGAAAAGTGAAATTAAAACACCCACATAAGCCAAGGTCAACAAAAGCAAGGCTAACGATCCACATCAACGCATCTGGCCCCCTCTGGCTCATTCAGAATTAGAGACGCACCCAGTTCAGCCAGTGACCACTAAACATCCGCTAATGTGTCGTTTAGAGTTCCTGTATCACACCCTGCTACCTCTGATTAATTATCAAGTCAATGCAGACAGATGGCACCAGGGCCATGAGAGATAAATGAGGGTAAATGTGTTTGTGTTAACATGTCTTAATTTGAAGTAATTTTAAAGACACAGAAGTCATATTGTTTGCAGATGATACAAAGTTATTGTGGAAGTAACTTGGAACAACTTCTGAATGAACTAGAAAATCAATTTAGGACTTGGTTTTTCTATAATGATTTAACACTGAATCTGAGCAAAACAAATCTCATACTATTTGAGAGGTGTACAAATTATATCATTAATAAACTGATGATAAATAACATAGAATTAGGATAATAAACCAAACCCACTTTTTAGCCTTTTTCTTAAATACTCTTAAATTTAAAGACTTTGTTGACCTCAGAACTCTACACATAATTTATAAAGCAACAAACAAATCTTTGACCCACAACATTTAGGACTTGATCAGTGCATGCTTGTGTGGAACCTTCTTTAAATCTCAGTGATTCACCGAGATAGAAAACAACTTGAAAGAGTGAGTGATGAATGAAAGAAAAGAAATTAAAGAAACTAATGTAAAGTGCACAAAAGAATGTAAAACTCAGCGATACATCTAGTGAGCAGCACTTCTCTGAGTGAAACGAGCTTCTTGATGTCAGAGGTCAAAGGAGAAAGACCAGATGACTTCATGCTGATACGAAGGCAGCAGAGACTAAAAATAACCACTCATTTAAAGCAAACTATACAGAAGACCATCTCTGAGAGCACAACATGTCAGAACATGGAGCACATGGGCTAGAAGCAGCAGAAGACCACACTGGCTACCACTATTGTCAGCTAAGAACAGCAAACTGAGGAAACAGACTCACAAATATTAGACAATAAGAGATTGGAGAAATGTTTCCTGGTCTGATGAGTGTCCATTTCTGCTGTGACATTCTGGGTCAGAGGCTAAACACAAGATTTCATGACTTTCACTTTTTAACATCCTATCAAATATTGTAAATTATGATGTTAGAGACTCAATGAAAGCAAAACAAAAATGCAGACAGTATTTAATCATAGCAAAGTCATCACTTGTTGGAAGAAAATGGATGGCACTGACTGCAACATTTACAATATATATAAAAAGTTGACTTTATCAGTCTCCTACTTGAGCCTTCATCTGCCCCACCAACTCTGGGGAAAAGAAGGGAAAAAAGATGTACATTACATGTTAATGTTTTTCTTATTGTTTTATTTTAACTGAGACTCACTGAGTCTTATCAAAACAGCCTCTGTTTTATATTTAAATGGCAAGAAGATAACATCTACAAGAAATAAAACAGTTAAACAGGATAAAACATGCATGTAGCTTCCATGTTGAAAAACTGCAGATGATATTGAAGTCTTTTAAATCTTTGTGAAAACCACCAGCATGTGGTTTGGCAAGACCAAGATGGAATAATAATAATGGATTGCATTTATATAGCGCACAAGTTTTATAAAAGTGAGAGACATCTGAAGAGAGTTCTTAGGGGACACACTCGTCACAAAAGCGTACTCTGACCTGGAAGTCTTGGTTGAATTCATTGACAACCAGTTGCAGTACTCTGGTAGCTTCACGCGTACTGATGGATATATGCTAAATGCAGAGAACATTGACTACGCATGAGGAAAGAGGATGTGCGCTTGGTGTTGAATGAACTGGATCCCTGAGGGGTGGCATTGAGGCACACAAGACGTCTCAGGCGAAGGCGAACTATTTTTCAAAAGGGCTGAACTTCATCTGGCACCTGTACTCCTACGGCAAACTGAAACCATATGGCATCTGAATCAATGAGAGTGTTGATGGTTTGTCGAGAAAAATAATCTGTCTTAATGCATACACAACAAATAGTAATCTGAAAGTGATCGGGGGGTGTTACGTAGAAGCGGTGCAGCGGTGTAGAGTTGCAAGAGGTGATCTTGGAACTGAAAATGGCCATGTTATAGGCTTTCAGTGTTTCCTTGTGCCCGTGGCTCTTTACGACACCTTTGAGAGTTACCTGGAGGGAGGAAGTACTTCCAATGAAAGAATTGAATACTGGTGGCATTTTCTTCGCAGCCATTGTCTGGAGTTCTGGTTATTCTTATTTGCAGACATCAGAGACAATGGGTACTTTGATGGTGGGTTTCCGGACAAAAACCTTCAGTTTGTTTTGCATGGGTCTTATCCAGGTGAGCTAATAAATTATGTTTTCTTTCATGTATGGATGCATGCGTTTGTGAGTGAGAGATAAAGGGAACGGAGGAAGTGATAGAGAGGGAGTAGAAAAAGTATAGTGAGTGATGAGATATGGACCAGATTGAGGGAATGGAGAGACTTGCGGGAAGAAAGAGACAAGAGAGGGAGAAGAGGTGGAGAGCAGCAGGGAGTAAATGAAATGAATATTGTGTAAATACTATAATTTAGGCTTAAGAAATCGGCTACCTTAAAGAACAGTGTAACAACCAAGACTAGAGAAAGATCTATGTTCAAGATGTTGACGTGGCATATGTAAACTTCTTATCTATAATATTAACTCTTTACAATAAACGCTATCCCCTGGTGAATAAAGCAAAGAAAACTGAAAACATGGCTAACAAACGCATGTAAGAAAAAGAATCTGTTGTACAAGAACAAACTTATAAAAGGTATAAGATAAATTTATAATAATTATGAGAACGAGTAAAATAAATTACTACAGTAAACTTTTAGATAAAAAAAAATATGAAAAGTGTGGACAATACTAAATGATATTGTAAATAAAGGAACTAAAAGATTGGAATATCCCAATAACTTTCAAACACAAAATACACTGATCAGTGACATAAAACAATTTGCAAATGGTTTTAATGACTTTTTTTCTTAATGCTGGTCCTGGCTTCCCTAAAGAAATTGTAAAAACTGGACACCCTTCTAAAAATAAAACATTAACTATTACTGTAGCAAACTCAGTGGGAGTAGATGAGCCAAGCCAATGGTAAAGACTAATGTAAAATATCACAGCATTACAATCACAGGAGTTAGTGTGTGGAACACCTGTACGTATGAAATTAACAAAAGTACATCAATACAAAAATTCATACGATTGTTTAAAAATAATCAATTGCACGGTGGGGCAGCACAACTGACACAGCAACACACACGGGGAAACAAGGAACCAGGAGAAGATCACACCACAACCATAAATGATTAAGAAAGACGAATAAAACTCATAATATTCATTAAACTCAAAAATAACACATGATCTCCAGGTCACAGACCCATGCCCATCACATAATGCGCCTTAAAAATCCAGTGCGTCGTATGGTCTAAATGCAGTAACTTACCTTTCTTGTAGAAATGTGCTCCAAATAAAGAACTTTGTTAAAAAAATAATTTAAAAAAATAGTTGTTTACAGCTGATTCGATGCTGTTTTATCTTGTTTTTGTTTTAATATAGGGCTGTTTTAATTTTATGTATTATGTGTTTTATTTCTATATTTTTGCTGTTTTCTGTTATTCTATTGTTTTTAACTTATTTTCTGTACAGCACTTTGTTCCTGTGCTGGGTATTTTAAAGTGCTTCATAAATAAAATTGGATTGGAACTTTGTGTTGACAAGATTGTTAGTTAAACAATTACAAATCAGTATTGTTTGTATGGACAGCAACTTTTTTTTAAATTTGTTTATTAAGAGATCATACAAACTTATATACATTGTATTGTATACATTTTACGTGACATATTTTATCAAACATTTCTTTCCCAATCATTTTAACGTTTTCTTGTTAAACAAAAGACAAATTAAAATACAAAAAACATCATACCAACACAAGAACAGAAAATTGAGAAAAGAAAAAAAGAAGAAAAAAGTGAGTAAATTAGAAAAAATATTAGATAAATAAATAAAATAAAATACAATTTAAAAAATTAAAATTAAACACTATATAAATACAATTTAAAAAATTTAATTAAATTAAAAAAGAATAGAAGGGGGGGGGGGGGGGGGTAAATCCTTTCAAATTCTTTTCAATCTAGTCGCAGGGTGGGTAAATTGCATTGTTCTAAGGAAAAGATTTGAGATATTCCACAAAGGGTGTCCACTTGTGGATAAATTTTTCAGAACTACCTTTCACTGTGAGTCAAATCTTCTCAACCCTCAAGAATGTCCGGACAGTATTAAGCCATTGCAATGCAGATGGAGACGTGGGAGATTTCCAAAGAAGTAAAATACAGCATCTAGCAAGAAGGGAACAAAAAGCTAAGATCTCAGTTTGCTGGGGAGTTATATTAAGAGGGATCTTTGGAACTCCAAATATGGCAATTAAAGGGTCTTCTCGGATCTGACTTCCAAGAACCCCTGAAAGTACAGAAAAGAAATCAGTCCAAAATTGGTTCAAACTTGGACAGAAGAAAAACATATGGCTTAGATTGCAAGGGGAGGTGTGACATCTGTCACATTGCTCTATAATTGAAGGAAACTTTAAACTGTATAAGCTGTAGCCTAGCACATGGTGTACTTGAACGCATGATGAGATTCACCTTATCCCACCATGATTCAAACAGTTCAACACCTAATTCATGCTCCCAGGCGGTTCTGATTTTACCTGATGGATTCGGTCACCATAAGCATACAATATATATTTGATAGAGGTGATTTTTGATTAGGCGTAACAGCCAGAAGGTCAACCCATGATGGATCAGCAGGGAGAATTGGGGAATTTGGAAACAGTGATGAGACACAGTCTAATTTGCAAATAGAGAAACAAGTGAAAAGGAGGTAGGTTAAATTTTGAGGATAGCTCTATGAAACTAAGAAAGACACCATCTTTGTAAAGGGCTCTCATGGTTTTTATGCCTCTTTCGTGCCACATCAAATAGGCGGCGTTGGTAGTGGCAGGGGGAAATAGATGATTCCTTAACAATGGTAATCTGGTAGAGGGGGATATGAATTTAAAATGTGACCTGAACTGAAACCATATCTTAAGTGTAGAGAGCACTACGGGATTTGAAGCAACACTACTCAGTGATGAGTAGATAAGGGAGGCAGGTGAAAAAATATGGAGAAATTGATTGAATTTCAAGTTTACACCAAATCAGGTCAGGTGAATTTAGCCAGTAGGTCAGCTTATGAATATGTGAAGACCAGTAGTACATTAAAAAATTTGGTAGGGAAAGATCCCCGTTAGAGGTAAACTGTTGTAATAAAGAGAGCCTCAGTCTAGGGGCTCTTCCATTCCACAAAAAAGAAGAAACCATCTGGTCCAGGGACTTAAAAAACTGTTTGGGCAGAAAAAGGGGGATACACTGACATAAAAAGATAAATCTGGATAGCACATTCATTTTGATAATATTAATCCTGCCAATTAGTGACAGTGGGAGTGAATTCTACCTCTGGAAATCTAATGCAAATTGTGAGACCAGGGGCGCAAAATTCTCCGAAAACAGTAAAGGCAAAGTTCGTGTAATGTTAATTCCAAAGTACCTAAACCCCGAGGGGCTGAGCTTAAAAGGAATGTCAGACTGATCAAGTGTTAACGCTAAAGAGTTCACTCTTGAGTAAATTCATTTTATAGCCAGAAAAAGAGCTGAATTTTTCCAAGACAGATAAAATTGGAGGAAGACTACATATGGGGTCAACTACATACAAATGAAGGTCATCTGCGTACAGGGATACCTTAAGTTCAACACCTGCACTGATAATTCCATGAAAGGAAGAGAGGGATTTCAGAGCAACAGAAAGAGGTTCTATGGCTAAAGCAAAGAGAAGGGGAGAAAGAGGACATCCCTGTCGAGTGCCACAGCATAGTGGGAAATACTCAGATCGAACTGAGTTGGTGATGACAGAAGCCTGAGGGGGTGTATAAAGAAGTTTGGTCCAAGACACAAACCTTTCTCCAAACCCAAACCTATTCAGTACAGCATAAAGTTAAATCCCATTCAACCCCATCAAAGGCCTTTTCTGCATCTAGAGAAATGATCACCTCAGGAGACGTGGGACAATGAGCAGAAAAAATTGTGCTTAGCACCGTACGTGTGCATTCTGTTCCTTTGAGATAATCTGCGGGAGAACGGCCTCGAGCCGAATTGCAAGTAGTTTTGCCAAAATCTTAAAATCTACATTTAGGAGAGACAGGGGCCTGTAGGACTCACAGGCCGTAGGCTCTTTGCCTTTCTTCAGTAAAACTGAAATAGATGCCTTCGTTAAAGTGGGGGGCAGCCAGCCTTTTCTCAGTGATTCATTATATAGATCAAGAAGGAGAGGGGCTAGCTTGTCTTTAATTTTTTTTAACAACTCAGCTGGAAATCTGTCTGAGCCTGGGGCCTTACCGCTCGCATACACTTGATTGAGCCAAAAACGTCCTCTATTTTAATAGGAGCGTCGAGCTGCAACTTTTTTTTTTTTAAAAAAAGTGAACATATAAGGAGAGGCGTCCACCAAGTATTTCCTGCCATGGCGTCCACGTCACCATGGTAATGGCACAGCCAGATAACAACATGAGATTTCAAAACATATGTACATTTAACGAGTTACTTTTAATGAACCTCAACATAATTACTTTTTAAATTCTTTGTTATTTATCAGACTCCTGAATAGTATGAGTTTTGTTTTGCTCAGACTCAGTGTTAACTGATTATAGAAATAACCGAGAATTCAGTTAAATTCATTTTCTAGTTCATTCAGAAGTTGTTCCAAGTTACTTCCACAATAACTTTGTGTCATCTGCACATAATATGACTTCTGTGTCTTTGAAATTACTTCAAATCAAGACATGTTAACACAGAAACCTTTATTTATCTCTCATGGCCCTGGTGCCATCTGTCTGCATTGACCTGATAATTAATCAGAGGTAGCAGGGTGTGATACAGGAACTCTAAACGACACATTAGCAGATGTTTAGTGGTCACTGGCTGAACTGGGTGCGTCTCTAATTCTGAATGAGCCAGAGGGGGCCAGATGCATGTGTCCGTGGGTTTATGACGAGCGTTGTTGTGGATCGTTAGCCTTGCTATTGTTTACATTGACTTATGTGGGTGTTTTAGTGTCAGAGACTTTTACAATGTAGAGGTGCATTTCAAAGGTGAAAGCTACCATGTGCTACCTTATAAACTCAGTAATGTTCTCCACATGATCACAAAGATCTTAATTATGTAAGTCATTAGTTGTATGTAATATTGGTATAATTTTGCTTATTTTAAAACATTTTCAAAGATGCTGAGTTCAATTGGTGTAATTTCAGTTGCCACTTTTAAACTGTTTCATTTAATAAAGTTAATGAAGACAAAATGAGTGGTCAGTGGTCATCGTGATATTCAGTGTCAGATTTTTTTAATGGTTTGTCAGAGTTTGAAAAACTTGTTTTGACCTTAAAAAGCTGCTTTGGGGGTTTACACAAAGGTGCAACTGAACGCCTGGAGATCAAATTAGTGTGAGGATGCATTTGCAAAAATGATCTATGTGAGTGGAAAGTTTTTCCAGATGCACACATAGACACTTTCCACTTAATCTTGCTTTCACTCACCCACTGACTGAACAACCCAAAGAACGACCAAATGAAAGACCCACTGAACAACCCACTGAACGACCCATTGAATGACCCACCGAACTGAATTTGGTGTTGAATTTTTTTTTTTTTGCTAATTTAAGAGCAGTTAAAACGGACACTAAAGTAATGGGTAGGAGGTTAAATTGAAAGTAAAACAGTAATTTTAGGCATTACAGTTTTGAGATTTTATAAAGTGTGAGCTGAAAGGATTTGGTAAAGCTCATTTGTATGGCTGCTTTCTAACTGTACTTTCTGTTTTCAGACCGCAGAAGCAGCATTTTAAAGAAATGTAAATGATGCCAGTTGGTAGAAACTTGGTAGGGTAAAGCGACTCACAAAGGAAGAAGCTCAACCCCCCACAATCCTGCCCACACCCACAAACCTCCTTAAAAGCCCAGAATTGCTCTTAAATCAGCCTTAGGATACACAGCACTATCCTGCTTGGTTTGGAGCCCTTTCATCAGAGATACTTATTCCAGCTTTCCTGTTTTAATCACTGGGATTTCAAAGATGGAAGATTATGGGATGCACTTTTCTCCAGGTATGTACTCAGCATTGTTGCCTGGTGAGCTACATGAACAGAGTTGGCTAACCTCTAAGACAACTTGCAAAAATACTCTTTCACTCTGTGTTGTAAATCCTGATGGCAGAAGTCACTCTTGGTTCTGAATAATGTACAAATATCCCACTTTTTTTCTGGGAAACTGTTGTGTTTCAGACTCAGCAATTTACCTTTTTAAAAACTTTTTTTCCTGATGTCTCAGAAGAGAAACAAGATTTTGCTGTCCCAAGAAGCCAGGATGGCAACATCACTGCCACTCTGCACCATCCCAGCACTGCTCCAGAGAAACCTAAAGGAAAGGCCCGGGTGGTGTTCACAGAGAGACAGTTAAATATTCTTGTCCATCAGTTTAATCTGAAACATTACCATGAGCCAAGGGAGATTAAACAGCTGGCAGAGATGACAGGACTGACCTACAAACAGGTGAGTGTTTTTCAACTTACTAGAATCTAAGAAATTGAATTTTGGGTCCATTGTACTCATTAAATGTTTTCTGTTTTCTTCTATCTTTAGGTAAAAACCTGGTTTCAAAACAAACGGAGTAAGTTTAGGAGGAGGTCACATTCTCAGTATGTGAATCAGGATGTCCCACTTCATGTAAGTATCTCCTATTATTAAACAGAATTGTTTATGATTCTGTCATTATCTGGGGAATTGACTGTATTTAAAATAGTGTAATGCCAATAATTTAAAACAACTATTCTCGTTTTACTGACAGTCCCCTTGTCCCCTTCAGTTTCAGGGAGAGAGACAGCCCCCGTTCAGGGAGCGGTACACCCAGCACCAGGTAAATTCAATGAGAATGGATGCAAATAATCAGGCCCACTATTCTCATGCTGTGGGCAATTCTGCGGCTGGACCTCAATGGACCCTCCCCGACTCCCCTCAGATGTTTGGCTGGTCAATTCCACCAGGCAACGGGCATCACGAATACGACACAGCTGTTCAAAAACCAGCAAAAATAGCCACTCTGATCGAAGCAATGGGAAGAGCTGTGAGTACTCAGACTGTTCTCATTGAACGCAACATGGATAAGATCTTGGAGAAGCTCACGGCTCTTCAACAAGAAATTGACAGACCTGGTGACGAGTGACAGACATTTAGACTGTCTGTGAAATTGGAGGCACCAAACCCAAACATCGTCTCCCCTGCATACCGATGTCCCTGGAAGGCCCATCAAGACCTTTTTTTTTTACTGTTACTGTTTTAGAGTTCCTTTTTTTCCTCTTGTCCCTGATGTACGTATTTTCACTGTCTTTTTGTCTTTTTGGTTTCTTCCTGGTGCGGCTACATCCGCAGCCCCAGGACACAGGAATTTCATTGCATGTTGTACTTTGTATGACTGTGTATTTGACTAATAAAATTTGATTTTTAACACCAGTTCAGCACTGAATGGAATATAAACAACCCTAGACTTTTTTTTTTAATTTTATTGTTTTCATGTAGCTCAACATAGAGTCTCAGATTTGATCGCTTTCAGTAAAGGGGGAGGGGGGTATTCAATATCCAATGGATTTTAGAAATATTAGAATTCAGTAGGCTCCGGCTACTGTAAATTTTCAAAATAGCCAAAATACATACTGGGATATCAGAGAAAACACCATCAGAAATTCTGTATATAAGATTAAGAGATGAATTCATCAAAATGTGTTTTGTTTCATTTTGTTGTATTTGTTGTATAAAATATTGTACATGAAGAAAATTCTCTTCCTTGTGTGTGTGAGAAACTGTAAATAAAATATTAGTTTCACCCATTCAAACCGAACTTTCTACATGTCTCCAAACCTTCTGTCATAGACTGAACATCCAAATGTTTTAGAGACTGTAGACCTCTATCTTTCCATGTTAACTTGAGCTACAATCCTCTGTATTCACAATTAAAGTATGAGACAGATAATCTAAAGAATCTGGAGCTTTCAAATGGACAAAATAATTTTTCCAGGAATACCTCAAATAACAACCCTACCTCAGACTTCATTTTAAGAAACCTGAGATGACACAGTGGAAAGTTTCTGCCGCTGTGATTATCTTCCTAAGACTCTAAATGTTGGGTTTTCTTTTAATTGTTAACAAGTCTGATGCTGATTACTTTGTAGTAAAGCTCCAAAAACATTTTATTGTCACCTTTTCTACTCTCTGCTCTGTGACTACAGAGTCTTGAAATGAAACGTGCAATGTTATTAAATCTTCCCCTTACTGAACACCTGAAGTCAGCTCATTTAAAGTGTAGGATGCTCCTGATGGCCATGTATGTTTGTATCAGGGCTGTGTTGGGATCTGTCAAGGGATGTTACGATGGGGCATGTTGGCTGGAGGTTGCCAGGTTCTTGCTCACAGTGCCACCGATGATCATGACTGGGAAGCGTACCAGCAACCAGGCGCCTTGCAGCAGGAGCACAGTGGTGTTCAGCAGAGCCTGAGTGGAGCTGTCAGAACAGAGGAGCTGCAGGAACAAAAAATCAAGTTAGCAAATGAGCAGCACTGAGTCTAATAGTCCATGTAATGTTGTCTTTGAGAGTTTCTGAAAAGCATTATGCCATAAGGTGTTTTTCAATCTCCTGAATTTGAGCAATGAAATACAAGAGGCATACAGATTAATGAATAAACCATTAACTGAGAGAATGTGGATTGATATTGTACAGTAATTTCAAAGACAGAAGTCATATTGTTTGCAGATGACACAAAGTTATTGTGGAAGTAACTTGGAACAACTTCTGAATGAACTAGAAAATTACTTTAAGAAATTGAAGACTTTTTCTATAATCGATTAACACTGAATCTGAGCAAACAAAACTCATACTATTCAGGAGTTTGATGATAAATAACATAGAATTAAAATAAATTATCTGAAAGAACAAACTTCTTCCGGTGATAATAAATCACAAACCATCATGGTCATTATGAATATATCGATAACCCGTAAAACACACACAAAGTGTAATAGGGATCATAAATAAAACCACGTCAACAGAACCACCAAATCCACTTTTTATTAAATACTCTTAAATTTAAAGACTTGGTTGACCTCAGAACTCTACACATAATTTATAAAGCAACAAACAAATCTTTGGACAAAACATTTTGAACTTGATCAGGATAAAGACCAAATCAGGATGACCTGAGAGAAATCCTTATGTTCAGCAAAGCTTCAGATGAGGATTTCTTCCATCTTGGTCTTGCCAAACCACATGCTGGTGGTTTTCACAAAGATTTAAAAGACTTCCACCTCATTTGCAGTTTTCAACATGGAAGCTACATACATGTTTTATCCTGTTTTACAGGTTGTTTTTGCTTGTAAATTTTTATGTTATTGCCATTGAAATATTAAACAGAGGCTGTTTTGATAAGACTCCCTGAACCTCTGCATTATTTAAAGTTTAAAAAAATATAAAAGAATTAACATATAATCCACGCTTTTTTGCTCTTTTTTGTTTTTTGTTCTTTTTTTCCCCTAAGTTGGTGTGCCTAGATTAAGGCAAGTAGGAGAGTGATAAACTCTTCTTTTTATATATATTGTAAATGTTTCAGTCAATACCATCCATTTTCTTCCAATAAACGACAAATTTGCCACGATCCCAGCACTGCTCCAGAGAAACCTAAAGGAAAGGCCCGGGTGGTGTTCACAGAGAGACAGTTGAATATTCTTGTCTATCACTTTAATGTGAAACATTACTATGAGCCAAGGGAGTGAAACAGCTGACAGAGATAACAGGACTGACCTACAGACAGGTGAGTGTTTTTCAATTTACTACAACATAAGAAAATGAATTTTGGGTCCATTGTACTCATGAAATGTTTTCTGTTTTCTTCCATCTTTAGGTAAAAACGTGGTTTCAAAACAGACGGAGTAAGTTTAGGAGGAGTTCACATCCTCATCATGTGAATCAGTGCGTCCCACTTCATGTAAGTATCTCCTATTATTGAAAAGCCCTGTTTATGATTCTGTCATTATCTGGGGAATTGACTGTATTGAATGAAATGTAATTCCAATAATTTAAAACAAGAATTCTTGTCCATCTGTCTTTGATTCAGTTTCAGGGAGAGGGACAGCCCCCGCTCATGAACTTTATGAGAATTAATAATCAGGCACGCTATCCTCATCCTGTGGCTTTACCTCAATGGACCTTCTCCAACTCCCCCCAGATGTTTGGCTGGTCGATGCCACTTGGCAACAGCCAGTATGAATTCAGCCCCGTTATTTTAAACACTGCTATGAATGTAAAGAACTCTGGAATTCCCAATACATGTTTTGAAGGAGCTAGTGGAGAGCCTTGCTGGCAGCCAATGCTGTTTTAATTACAGATATTGTTACATATATTACTTTGTTTGTAATAAAGTTCAATTTTCTTGTCTTCATGTACCTCAAGATAACAGATTGTCAGATTTGATCTCTTTCATTAAATGAAAGGAACGGGGTGGATTTCTGGCCGTTTTATTGTAATAATTGGATTTTAGAAATATTTGAATTCAGTCAACTCTGACTATTGTGAATATTTTAGTCTATACAAAATACATCCTGGGAAATCAGAGAGAACACCATCAGAAGTTTTGTATAAAACATTAAGACATGAATTGATGAAAATATTTTTGTGATGTATTTGTAAATGTATTTGTAAAAATAATGTACATGAAGAATATTATCTGCCTTGTGTATGAGAAACTGTAAATAAAATATTAGTCCCACCTATTAAAAACTGAATTTTCTACATGTCTCCAGACCTTTTGTCAGAGACTGAACATCCAAATGTTTTACAGACTTTGGACTTTGCATGTTAAGTTGAGCGACAATTCTCTATATTCACCATCAAAGTATGAGACAGTTAATCTAAAGAATCTGGAGCTTTCAAATGGCCCTCAAAGTTGTCCAAGAAACACCTCAAACAACAACCCTACCTCAAACTTTGAATACTTCATTTTCAGAAACATGATAAGAGATAAGATACATTGGAAATTTTCTGCCTCTGTGAAATACAAAGTGAATACAGATTAATGAATAACTCATTAACTGTGTGACTTGATTAACATTCAGCTATTAGTTGACGATGATAATATACCAGAGGTGCCCAACCCAATCTAACACTATATATCTGAAATTATGACAGGCAGGAAGTCATTCATGCCTGCTCAAATACCTTAAGTTTAGAATCTAACTGCACTAAAACAAAGACAGGTAAAATATCTACACAGTGCTAGTCTATATAAGACAATGGAGGGATCTGAGGCTGACTTTGTGCTTCTAGCTGGAGTCCAGCCTGTTTAATCAGAAGAAGACTGACCTCGGAAATAATGAACAGTAGATGGCAGTAACACACCACTGATGCATCTAGCCTGCCAAACCCAAAGAAGAAGAACATGGCGGCAAGATTTCAGAAAGATTCACTCACTTTTCAACAATCCCACCAAATATTGTAGATCATGATTGTAAGAGGCCTGTCTGAACTTAATATACAGATTTCATGCTGTTGTTAACTGTGTGGTTTCTGATGGTTATGTTTAAGAGGTTTGTATTGAAAGTATTTTGTGATAGTTTATGGTGGGTCACGTGATTTGGGCGGTATTGATTGCTTATTTGAGGCACCTGTTCATGCAGTGTCAGTGGGAGAAGAGAGGATTGATGTGTGGCTTTGTGTTTTGGGATTGCTGAGTTTTTTTATTCTTTTTTGTGCTTTGCTTTAGATTTGTTTCCCTTAGTTTTCTTTTATTGCTAAACATTTAAGTTCTTTTCTGTTTTGGTGATTACTGTTTTTTAGATGGCCTTGCACATGTATACAGGCCCAGTATCAGCTTCTCAGTGGCTTTTTGTTTGTTTCTGGAGTTTTTTTTAATTTTCTAACAAAAATCTACTTATGTCAGAATCTCATGGAGCAGGGCATCAAGGATGGAGAGGTTTAAAGTCGGCAGATATGGATCCAGACATGGAGGTAGGCCCTGACTTTTAAATGATTGCTGAAGTGCAGTTAGAAGCTTCATTTACTGGTGGATGTGCACAATAGTGATGGGATTTCCGGCTCTTTTTAGAGATCCGGCTCTTTCGGCACAACTCACTAAAAAGAGCCGGCTCTTTCGGCTCCGAACCGGCTATTCAGGTTGTTTTGTTGCTTTAATTAATTTATTATTAACAATAATATAAAATTATGCACAAAAGGAATTACTAATGTAAAAAAGTGGTTTTATTTATATATGTTTATATATAAATATATACGGTGGCCCCTAGAGACAAAGCACGTACAAACTCCAAAACACCTTTCTAGCGTTAACTGAACTTCCAAAACAGAGCTACCTAGATCACTTAAATTACACAATTGAAAGCATGTGTGTGTATGTATATGTATGTGTGTGTGTGTGTGTGTGTATGTATGTATATATGTATATATATATGTGTGTGTGTGTGTGTGTATATATATATATATATATAGATATATATATATATATAGATTATTCTCAAATATTACCTGTTACTACCACACACTAAATCCGGTCGTTGGTACTTGCTGGCTTGTGTAGCCACTAGGTAACAAAAGCTCAACACTGCGCCTAGCATCCTGGAGCACTTCTGTTGTGTTTTGTGTGTGTTCTGAGTTTTTATGTGCTTCTGAGTTTTTAGTTGTGAGTTGTGGGGTAGCTGTAGCTAGGGTGGAAGAGCAGATCAGCCACTAACCAGAAGGTCGGTGGTTCGATCCCAGGCTGCTTCAGTCTGCATGCCAAATATCCTTGGGCAAGATACTAACCCAATGTTGCTCTCCGATGCATCCATCCATCGATGCAAAACACAAGGCTCGCATGCGGAGTGAAGCGCTAAAAAAGTGCAAGAGAGTCATTTCGTTCGCGACCGATACATCACTAGTGCACAACATGCTGCCCTGTTGTTAATAGAAAGGATTTGGCATACATGGGCTGTTTGTCTGTGGGAGGATTCTTTGATTATTGAGTTGACTATGAGAGGGCATGGATGATTGCTGAGTTTCTCTGGATTGTGTCTTTGCCATCAAGCCTGGAATCTCTGCTCTATTTTTCTCTGGAAACATGCTGTGTTTTTAAGAGGAAGTATGTGTGGGGGAGAAATTAATCAAATGTTGCAAGCTACCACATTACACATGTTGATTCTTTGTTGGAAGGTGCCTCTACCAGTCTTTGCATGTTGTTTGTTTGTTTTCCTTTTTGTTAAAAAGATACTAAAAACAGTTTCTTCAAACTGCCTTAAGCTGTTGGGAAGCATGAAGCAGATGGTTGGGTGTAGAGCATCTGTTCAAATCTCTTTGGCACATTCCAACATCAAAATGGTATAGCTCAGGTCAGATGAAGATCTTGCACATTGTAATCAGGAAACTAGCTGCTGAATCATTCAAAGGGAGACAAGGGATTTTTCTGACCCTGAGGACCACCATACCCACTCTGACCTCAGCGGTCATACTGGTTTGGTCAAGAAAGTGTTGAGATTGACCCACAGGCCTTTAAAAGAGAGCTTCAGCTTTCCCTGCAAGTACCCAGTAGAAACTCTTTAAACATTGATGTCTCCGATGTCTACTGTGACAGCCCTGGCCTTGTTGTTATTGGTCGGTGGACTTCTTTCTTCACAGTTCCTGGTCCTCCTAATTAAAGTTGCAAGTGGGTTAACACCTTTTTTTCAGTTGAATTAATAAAAGGGTTTAGTAAAGACTGTTATTTCAGCCCCTGCATTCTTTGTCCTAAATAGGGATGGGTACCGGTATCCGGTGCCATCATGGCACCGGTTCTGACATAAACGGTAGTAACCAGACCGAAGAGCAGCGCACATTTCGGTGCTTTTTTTTCCTGAGCTGTGATACACTTTAGATTCTAGCCAATCATTTTACGTTTCCGAGGATAGTAGGCGGGTCCAGGTACGTACGTTCTTTTAGAGCAGAGCTACAGATTAAAAATGCCCAAGGCGAAGCAGTCAAAGTCTGGCTGTACTTCACAGCAAAAGATGCAAACTCAGCAGCCTGCAACAAGTGCTTTAAGGTGATACTGTCAAAGGAGGTAACACCTCAAATCCGATGAAACACCTGGCGACGCATAGCGTTTTTTTAAAAAGCCGAGAAATGCGCCGTATTTGATAGCTTGCTGCGAGACCTCACACCGTGCACATCTACTGCGGGTGTGGTGCCTGTTATCTGACCCGGAGTTGGCAACATCCCCCAAAAACCCGAAGAGGAGAGTCCTGGCCCCTAGCCCTGCCAGTGTAGCAGAAATGATGACGGATGATGATGGCAGCAGCAGCCGTTCTTCATTGCGTGAGTAGCTTAATGTTGTTCGAGTGTAATTTACGTTGAGTAGGCTAACCACGTTATTACATTAATGCAT
Organism: Perissodus microlepis; assembly: GCF_051167445.1. Taxonomy (NCBI): domain Eukaryota; kingdom Metazoa; phylum Chordata; class Actinopteri; order Cichliformes; family Cichlidae; genus Perissodus; species Perissodus microlepis. The sequence continues at coordinate 11,369,928 of NC_140469.1, read as the reverse complement.
GTAAGGTGAACTAGCAAACATCATAGTTACATGCGGCTGTCTTCTTGTTTGATGGCAGATACTCCCTTCACCCTGGCCAAAAAGGCTAAAATGACCAAAGAAAAAGTGGAAAACAGTTAAACATGAGAGGTTTTTGGACAAAGTTTGTGTTTTTTTTTCCATTGTTTAAGCATTGCTTCCAGCCAAGAGTGATACCATATATGCCCCATAGCTGCAGAAAAGGCTAACATTGTTATCTTTTTACAAAAAAACAGCTGAACATGAGAGGTTTTTGGACAAAGTGTGTGTTCTCCATTCTTTAAGCACCGGTTTGAGCACCGTTTAAGCACCGGCACCGTTTCAAAAGTACCGGTTTGGCACCGGTATCGGATAAAACCTAAACGATACCCATCCCTAGTCCTAAATTAGTCGGGTAGTTTATTCTTCCTTTTTATATATATTATATTTTTATTGAAAAGGGACTTATTACAATAAATTGCATTGATATTATTTAGTCAAAAAAAGTCATTTGTTTTACATTCAGATAACAAAAAGTGAACTCGGTGGCTTGACAGTATTTACATAATGCAGCTTGTTTAAGTTTTTTACATAAAGTACATCCAATACATATTATGAAGTAAAGGGTCGACCTGACAATGTACAATACATGGGAGATACACCAATTCAGCGCTGATCTTACCGAAATTCAGGGCGGAGGGGGGACACAAAGCTACGAATTTGTCTTTTCTCATTTTTAAAGAGACTGTCAATTTTTTCCATATTAAATAGTTCAAAAACCACATTAAACCAATCCCCAAGTGTTGGCGGAGTTGGATTTAGCCACTTTCTGGTTATTGCTTTTTTTGCTGTCCGCTAATAGCGCTTGTAAGAGCTTTGTGTCCCCTCCCCAGCCCGAGCCAGCAACCAGGCCCAAGTACAAATTTACAAAATTAATATCAAATTTTTATTTTAAAAATCTCAGTTTTATGATTTCCCAGCCAGTAATTTTTAAGTTAGGGCAGTCCCAAAAGATATGGTAATGATGTGCCTCTTTTGATCCGCTTCTTCTCGCGTTCTGCTGTCCCATTTTTTATATCTGGTTTGATCAGGGTTTTGAAAAAAATCGAATAATATTCTTCCAGAAGTGGTCTCTCCAAGATAATGAACTTGTACCAATGAAAGTTACAAATAGTCTCCCAGTTCTCGTATGTTATACCGATCCCTGATTCAAATTCCCATTTAATCTAATGTTTTGAGTGTTATCCTTCCTTGCCTGAAGAAGCACATTATATAGTAACTAGTTATTATGCCAAAATCAGGAACGCACTAATTGTTACTGGGATTTAAATAGGGGCGTTACTTCGTGTGGTGGCTATTGCGGAGCTTCCACAGATTCAGTAACATTAGCAAGTGGTGGAGACCAGCAGGTGGATGAGGGAAAGGGGAGGCAGGAGGAGGAGAGTCCCGAGGCGGCTGCCGGTCTGAGTGTCAGGTGAACTGAACTTCAGGTAAGAAGTTATGTCCTGCAGTCTGTCTGGGTCAGATATAAACCAAGTTTAGGTGGAGTTTATTTTCGTTGTGCTGACTTTTTCGTACTGGGTACTAGCTAGCATGACGGAGTTTCTATACAACTGGGTGGGTGCTATGATGTTACTGATGTTGAGCTTTATTTTGTTCATAAGGTTAGTTAGTAGAATTGCCAACCATCCCGTAAAAAAACGGAATCGTCTGGTATTCAGAGAAAATATTGCGCGTTTCATATTGAGCTGAAAAGGAACAGAGTTTGTCCCGTACTTCAGCTAGAATGAAAAAGACACAAAGTTGGAGTTATTCTGTCTTTATGCTGCACAGCTGCCTCTTCTCCCCTCATTCTCTCCCCTCTCTCTCCTGTTTCTACTTCAATCATGAAACTGATCAGTGATCAGCTAATCGGCTTTTCTCTCTTGTTTGTTCATCTCCCACTTTGCGCCAGAAAGAGGAAACCAGCGGAGGTCGCGCTAAACAACAGCAGCACATTTAAGCTTGATGAACCGTTGTTAGAATTTATTTAATATTGCTTTCTAGTACCAGCAGATGTTTGCTGGAGCCACAGCAGTAAAAGCTGCTGGTCATGATATCGGTTTGGATATGTGGTGAGAGGGAAACATGAAGATGAGACCAGAAGATGTCCTTACTGAATCATCAGAGCTGAACAGGTGATGGAAAAACAGGTTTACCTTTTAGGTGATATGAATGGGTTGAAGGGAAGTTATGAACTGTTTCTGAGAGACAAATAACACCAGGATCCTTTTTTTACATAGCTGACAGCTGCTAACTGTGCAGGGGCGGGTCTAGCAAAGTTTTGTCAGGGGGGCAGGTAGGGCATTAACAGGGAGAGGTGGGCACAAAGAAATACTTTTCTTTCTTATTCTCATTTAAAATGTCTCACTTTAAAAAAAAAAAAAAAAAAATTATCTGAATCTTACAACAAACGATTGATTGATACATATATACCATCAGAACAGTGTACATCACTGTCACAACAGCGTTTGTTTTCATTCAAAGGGTTTATGATTTTTCCTAGTGGTGCAACGGATCAAAAATCTCACGGTTCGGATCGGATCACGGTTTTTAAGTGACGGATCGGATCAATTTTCGGATCAGCAAAAAAAGACAAGACATATTTAACTGTCTGTTTATTTATTTAAGTATTTTTTTTGCCCTTTAAAAAACATTCAACTCTAGAATCGTTCCACACAATTATATAAAAACAAATTAAGGTGCATTATAGGGCATTATAATTATTTCCTTTAATGTGGACACAATCAAAAACAACTTAAAATGCAATTCAAGGTATTATTGCTTCTTACTTTGAACATTTGGAGAATGAAATAAAAACTAGCTTTTGTCCACATCATCAAAAAAGAAGAAAGAAAGCAAAGCAGATGTGAGCTTATAACTTCAATTTTTTTTTTTTCAAAAAGATGAGGATGTCTACATTTTCTGGGGAGAGTGTGGACCTCTTTGCTGTAACTATGTCCCCTGCTGTTGAGAACACCTTCTCGCTAGGCACTGAAGTGTCAGGCACACCCAGATAGCGTCTTGCCATTATGGCAAGGTGAGGGTATTCATTACTTTTCCACCACGTCAGTGGATCACCATCCACTGGAATGCCACTTGCTGCCTCATAGGATGCCACCTCCTCTTTGATGGTGTCAGCAAAAGCCTTGCTGCCCATGTCCTTCTATACAAAGGTGTCGCCAAAAAGCTCCGCCATTGCCAACTTCTTTTGAGGAGGACTTGTGTCTGCTCCTGTTGGTGCTGCTTGACCCTACAAGGAAAGTTACTTTATTGATTAAAACAATTATTTTTTAAAAAAAATATTTCATTGACATTAAAATGTGGCAATAACTTTGAAGAAAAACAATATCATTAAAAATAAAAAATATATAATTTCTAAATATTTATTTTCTGTACCTCTTCACAGTCTGCAGTGCCAAAACTGCTCACAGTCTCAGTAGTGAGATCACTGTATGTCCTCAGGCGTAGGGCCAGGTCTAGGTGAGACAGGGACTTGAACCTTGGATCAAGTGCAGTAGTTCGGTGAAGGTACTCCTGTAGGGCTGGTGGTGAAGTGTATGTGCTTCAGGTCCTCTCTAATGGCAGTCTTGACATCTCTTGTGATGGTGCTGTCTTCCTCACTTGGGACCATGGATTGTAGGATCCTTGTTTTCAGAGGCAGGATCATGGACACAGATGGTGCAGTTTCAGTGCTCAACAGAGTTGTAACCGCTTTGAGTGGTTTGAGCAGCTGGAGGACCTCCTCTGCAACTCTAACATCATCAGACAAGGTGATGATGTCTCTGACATTTTTCTTCAGGGTTTTGTCTGTTAGTGCAGAGTATATAGCTGTCTGCTGCTCAAGATAACGCTCCAACATATCATAAGTGGAGTTCCACCTTGTTGGGACATCATGTATGAGCTTATGAGTAGGCAGCTGTAGCATATCTTGCTTGGTCTTAAGCACATCAGCAGCTGTTGAACTTCGGTGGAAGTAGGAAACCACCTTCCTTATCCTCCCAAGGAGGCGGTCCATCACTGCATTTATTTGGTTTTTAGCATTATCTGTTGTGACTGGGATATTGGTATTGGGCCTCTCTATCCTCCACTCTGCCACCGCTTCCGTCAGTAAGTGCACCGGATTTGTACTTGTGTGACTCTCATAGAAGGGGCGTGTCTGCAGTACAGCGCTTCGTATCTCCCACTCGGCTGTGATGTAATGAGCGGTCACGGTCACGTAGTTTTCCGTTGCCCTGGAGGTCCAACCATCTGTAGTTAGTGCAACAGAAGATGCCTGGGACAGTTCAGCCATAACTTTAGACTTTTGCTGCTCATAAATGGTTGGAACGACCTTTTCACTGAAGTGGGCGCGCGACGGGATGTCGTAGCGTGGCTCATCAAATGTTTAAACCCCTTATTTTGTACAACGGAATATGGCCTCATGTCTGCAGCTATAGACACACCAATAGCTTCTGTAATACCTTTAGCCTGGTCGGGTTGGGCAGCAAAGGGCTGCTTTAATGCCGCGGATATCAGCGGTTGTTGCGCAGCCCTCATCTTAGCTCCTGTCACACTAGGATGATGTGGTTTCAAATGAGCCGCCATGCACGACGTGTTGCCAGTGTCATAAGGCTTCCACGTGCCACACTGTCGACAAACTGTGGTGGTTTTATCCACCACCCTTTTCCCATCTATATATTTAACGGGGAAGCCAAAATGCTCCCACACATGAGATTTAAGTGATGGTGGAGGTTTCTCGAGCTCCTTAGTTGGACTGCTAGCGCTGGCTATGACTAACGCTTGAAAGACTGCCCATGCGTAGATTGCGCATGAAACTTGCGCAGTGAAAATTTTTTTTTTTTCCTTTTTCGAATCTTCGGCTCACGTACGTACCATACCGTGGATGGGATCGGTTCGGATTTCGGATCAACCGTGATCCGTTGCACCCCTAATTTTTCCTATAATGGCGGGCTGGTCTCTAGTCAAAATGCCCGGGCCGATTTTTTTATTTTTTTTTTATTTTTTATTTTTGTCCCAGTCCAGCCCTGTATGCAGTTCATCTGCAGTCTGGTGTTACCTACTGTTAAGTCTAATTGCCTTTCATGGTGTGGAACCTGAAGGCCCTGAGTACTTTCTCCCACACTGAAAACACGGGAATGAAAAAATTATTTGAACTTTACCTAATAAGACTGATTCAGGACAGACAATTTATTATTTTAAACTTTTCTAGCAGTCCTTCACAAACAGGGAACAGCCTGTCTATTCTCTCCATCTGTCAGCTGCTGCTGGCTCTTCCTCCTCCTCTTCCTCACACACTGCTGAGTTTGTCCTGGTGGATCATCAGGGGTGCAAAGCCTCGCAGATGATGTGCAGCAGTGGGTCCACAAGTGTAACTTATAAATACATGTTCATACTTTTATTACACAATCAGAGAGAACACCACCGAACAGAGGCAGCAATATAACATAGCTAACATTAACAGTGCAGTGAATCCTGCTTGTGCCGTGATATTCAGGACTGCAAACCGAGCAGCATCACTGACTTTCAGCTTGTTGTGTTTGTGGATATTGTTAAATATCCCAATTCTTTAATCTTTGGGCTGAAGGAAGAACAACACTCAATGTATAGATGCTCAATCGCCAATCTCTTTATTTCATACAATTCTTATTATTCTATACAAACACTTTTGAGCATTAACCATCCAGATATGATAGTTGTGGACAGGAGGGTGTCCGCCAGATCTCGAAGTGTCTGTTTCTCACATTCTTATAGCTTCAGCCCCCCTTCCACAGTCATAAAACCTAAACATCAACATTCTTTCGCTCTCTCAGTGAGCCTAAGTTATGACCATGGCTTCCTGTGCAGTATGTTCTGTTCTTTTCTAATCGGACAAATAGGCCCCGATTCTCTGAAAACAGTATTTCTTATATATCTTATAGCAGTATAATGCATCATAAAACAATGTAATTCATTCACAATAAATCAGCAGTCTAATGTAATACAAATCAGTCAAATCTAATAGTTGTCACCTTCTAAGTCCAGAGTTAAATGCAACCTAAAACTACACAATGATTTCAGTCTTTAGAGGTATAACGTATAACATGACATAAGATAATACAATAATCTCACAATATATGACTGACTTTAATTATCCATAAAATCATCACATGCTCTGTAAAATTAAGGTTAACTATTGAACGGTGTATATTTTAAAGTAAAGGCTTTAAAGCCACATTAATGCTACAAGTACTAACATCACTACTTTGCCAACAGTAATGCTTTAATGTTCTTTGTTATTAAACATTCGCATTTAAATAAGTGACATATTCAGTACTTACTTTTAAGAGTTTACTCTTAAGTTTAAGTTTAACTGATGACCTGACAGACCTGGGGTGTTCTCTTAGGTCATCGTGATTTGGTCTTTATCCTGATCAAGTTCTAAATGTTGTGGGACAAATTTGTTTGTTGCTTTATAAATTATGTGTAGAGTTCTGAGGTCAACCAAGTCTTTAAATTTAAGAGTATTTAATAAAAAGGCTAAAACGTGGATTTGGTGGCTCTGGAGTGGTTTTATTTATTATCCTAATTCTATGTTATTTATCATCAGTTTATTAGTGATATAATTTTTGACTCCCAAAAGTGTTTTTCTCAGATTCAGTGTTTATTGATTATAGAAGAGGTCTTCAATTTCTTAAATTCTTTTTCTAGTTCATTCAGAAGTTGTTCCAAATTACTTCCATAATAACTTTGTGTCATCTGCAAACAATAGGACTTCTTTGTCTTTGAAATTACTTCAAATTAAGACACGTTAACTAGGGCTGGGCCTTATCATACCGTTCACGGTAATACCGGTATAATGTTGGGCAACGATAAGAAAATGAAATATTGCAATAGAATATGGGTAAAACGCGCATGCGCATTGCCTTTGTTTTCATACGCACATGGCGAAAAAAAGCACAGCGGCGACGGAGAATGAGAAGGGAGAAAGCGAATCGTTTAATGAAACGGATGAACCAGAATTGGTTTGTGAAAATGCTGCAACTTCAGGGGTGTGGAACTGGTTTAGCTTTCGTCTGTCAGATACACAACAAAGCACTATTTTTGGTAGAGCATGCTAGCGGGGCGTCGTTATTACCGTGTTTTTTGGAAAAAAAATTTGGCACACTTAAAAAAAAATCCTTTGATTTTTCTGAAAATCGATAGTGCCCCTTATAATCCCGTGTGCCTTATGTATGAATTCTGGTTGTGTTTGCTGACCTTGAAACGATTTTATGTTGTACACGGCACTCGAAAATCTGTCAAATGTTTTACTATGACTTTGCTAAGCTACAAACCCGCACCGCTTCATGGCTTGTCGGAGCATTACGGCTACCGTAGGCAGGAGCCTCGCGGAGTGATACGTACTGTGCTTCAACATCATATTACTGTATTGTTTGTGTATAACCTCTTAAGTTTTGTGGATATTATACATGGTTATGCTGAGGATAAGTTGGCCAATTTCCACTGGAAATGCCTTTTGGTTAAACTGTCAGCAAGGAATTTGCATTTGCACTGTTAAATTTATATATAATATTTTTGGTCTGCTCTAATGTTAACACAAACACCTTTAACCTCATTTATCTCTCATGGCCCTGGTACCATCTGTCTGCATTGACTTGATAATTAATCAGAGGTAGCAGGGTGTGATACAGGAACTCTAAAAGACACATTAGCGTATGTTTAGTGGTCACTGGGTGAACTGGGTGCGTCTCTAATTCTGAATGAGCCAGAGGAGGCCAGATGCATGTGTCTGTGGGGTTTATGACGAGCGTTGGTGTGGATCGTCAGCCTTGCTTTTGTTTACATTGACTTATGTGGGTGTTTTAGTGTCAGACTTTTACAATGTAGAGGTGCAATTTACAATGTAGAAGGTGAAAGCTACCATAATATTGGTAGTAATATTGGTATAATTTGGCTTATTTTAAAACATTTTACACATAAGGTTTCAATACTCACTGAAATAATATAGAACGTATGCAAAATATATTTAAAGAGGAGCTGTATTTGCTCTGATACATTTGAAATTATAAACTATGTGCACAAATCTTTTGATAATAGAAAGTAAATTAATCATCGGTGCAAAGATCAAACTGGTGGCTTGTCTGAAACAACCAGAATAGGAGGTTAAAACAAAATAATCTAACACAGATCTAGTTGACATGAAGCCAGAACAAGCTAAACTGTTCTCAACTCACTAGTGAGAAATATCCATAAAAATCATGATTAACACCAGCTGCAGCCAGGGCTGGACTGGGAAAAAAAATCAGCCTGGGCATTTTGACTAGAGACCAGCCCACCAGGTATTATAGGAAAAACCATAAAGCCTTTGAATGAAAACAAACGTCGTTGTAACAGTGACGTACACTGTCTTGTTGGTACATATGTATCAATCTAATAAACTTAAACCTACAGCATCCTCTCTATTCTGGTATTCTAAACAGTACTTAGCCGAAACCCAAAGACTGCTTGGTTGAGTTAACCTCCTGAACTATCTACAACACATGGTGGAAACCTGAAATCAAGACAGAAGACTAAAGGTGAGACATGACCATTACGGAATATTAAAAATAATAAATGACAGATTTGGTGATATTTTCATAAACTATTTATTTACCACATCAATAAACAGCATGGCAGGGGAAAATATTTTTTTCTAAAATGGCAACCTTGCCAAAGTGAAAGGAGACCGAAAGACAGGTGAGAAAGAATAAAACTTAATTGACTTTCTGATGCCATTTTACACAAAGTACTAGTACAGTATCTAGAAAATGTGGGAAAATACTGGCATCACATACAGTACTTACTTCTGAAGAAATTATGTTGGGACCCTGAAAAAAATTACTATGTACAATAATGGATTTCTATACAGGGAGTGCAGAATTATTAGGCAAATGAGTATTTTGTCCACATCATCCTCTTCATGCTTGTTGTCTTACTCCAAGCTGTATAGGCTCGAAAGCCTACTACCAATTAAGCATATTAGGTGATGTGCATCTCTGTAATGAGAAGGGGTGTGGTCTAATGACATCAACACCCTATATCAGGTGTGCATAATTATTAGGCAACGTCCTTTCCTTTGGCAAAATGGGTCAAAAGAAGGACTTGACAGGCTCAGAAAAGTCAAAAATAGTGAGATATCTTGCAGAGGGATGCAGCAGTCTCAAAATTGCAAAGCTTCTGAAGCGTGATCATCGAACAATCAAGCGTTTCATTCAAAATAGTCAACAGGGTCGCAAGAAGCGTGTGGAAAAACCAAGGCGCAAAATAACTGCCCATGAACTGAGAAAAGTCAAGCGTGCAGCTGCCAAGATGCCACTTGCCACCAGTTTGGCCATATTTCAGAGCTGCAACATCACTGGAGTGCCCAAAAGCACAAGGTGTGCAATACTCAGAGACATGGCCAAGGTAAGAAAGGCTGAAAGACGACCACCACTGAACAAGACACACAAGCTGAAACGTCAAGACTGGGCCAAGAAATATCTCAAGACTGATTTTTCTAAGGTTTTATGGACTGATGAAATGAGGGTGAGTCTTGATGGGCCAGATGGATGGGCCCGTGGCTGGATTGGTAAAGGGCAGAGAGCTCCAGTCCGACACAGACACCAGCAAGGTGGAGGTGGAGTACTGGTTTGGGCTGGTATCATCAAAGATGAGCTTGTGGGGCCTTTTCGGGTTGAGGATGGAGTCAAGCTCAACTCCCAGTCCTACTGCCAGTTTCTGGAAGACACCTTCTTCAAGCAGTGGTACAGGAAGAAGTCTGCATCCTTCAAGAAAAACATGATTTTCATGCAGGACAATGCTCCATCACACGCGTCCAAGTACTCCACAGCGTGGCTGGCAAGAAAGGGTATAAAAGAAAATGTGAAGAGAAAAGTTATTAGAAAGGCAAATGAAGTCACACTCAGATATCTAATTTTTACATGCGCATGGGCGGTCAGTCCGATCTGCTCTGCTGTCAAAGTGCGCACAACAGATGTGACAGAAAAACCGCCCAGGGCTCTCAGCGCATTCTTTATTTATACTCCAAGTGAGCTTTCAAGGAAGTAGGAGTGGTATGTTCAGTATACAAAAACGTTTCCATAATAGGAGAAACCTTTAGCTTGTCTGTTGAAATAGGAGATAGCTTGGTATGTATAGAAACTTAAACATTTCCTTAAAAGGAGAGTGAGAGAGGGGGGTGACCGTTAACTCAGGATGTAGTATGTATGTCACCGCATTCCTCTACACATCTGGTTCCACTTTCCTTTCCTGTGGTGGTTCCAACTCACAAGCTCTCCTATCTTAAATGAAGCTACAACTAAACAATAATCACAAAACTAAAAAATCTCTTATCATTCCCTCCTGTTTGTAGCGATTTTAAGCAAATACATCAATGTGTTTCAGACACAGACCCTACATTGTGAGTGCTTTCGGTCTGGTCGTCATAAAATGTGTATCATTCAAACATAATCATTCATCACATTTGTTTCATACTCATCGTCTTCTCCTTCTTCCTCGTCTGGCACAGTGACATATGCAACAAGAGATTGAGATATCATTCTTGATACCATTCCTCTTACAAAACATAATAAGTATTAGGCCAATAAACATTAAAACCTTAAACATCAATGTTTTCCATGAGCCGCTCATAAACCAATTCCACCAATTACTTTGTGAATTTGCCCAATCGGTTACCTGTGCCTGTTGAACGTTTCTAAGTAATTGTAGAGCATTTGTCATATTATCAGAATGCACATTGTCTGGAATATATGTACAACAAGTTATATTAAACAAAACACAGTCCGCGCTTTTCTGCCAAGATCATGTCCAGGGCAACTGTGTTGCATAACAGTTATTCCTATGGCATCAATTTCCTGATTTTGCTCTTTGTTGATGCTGGTCGATGCATTTAAAAACAGTCCAAAACTATAGTCCAATAGTCAGGGGGTCGCTGTGGTTTAGGACAATTCCTAAATATTGATAACCTAAACTGGCAAAGCTTGCTGCGCATGTCACTTGAATCATGTTCATAAGTCTGCCATATAATGTAGCATGCTGTGTTGTAGCAGGCATGTGTGAGCATATATAACAATCTTTGTCTTCTTTGCGATTATATATGTATCTATACCAGGCGTTGTTCATCCAGGGATGGATGTGGTCCTGTGTCACTTCAGCCAGGTGTGAGTTGTCATATGTCCATGCTCTTCTATGCATGTTGGCTTCTTGATCCTTTAAGTGCATCAGGGTCCATGCTGTAAGCAGCAGGGCCAAGGTGGTAAGCAGAATAATCTTCATGATGACCAGACACACCGATTTACTCTGGTGAGTAGACTACAGGCGAGAAGTAGAAGGCGGGATATACCCAATCAGCCCTCCCTTCACTTGTAGATCACCAAAGAGTCGGGATGGTGGTGTCTTTAGGTTGTGCTGTCACTCACTTCCATTTTTGCAATGGCTCTGGTGGATCCAAGAGGGCCTCTCAGCGTTTTTGCAAGCTGTTGGCATCGTTAGGAGTACTTGGTATGGACCTTCCCACCGGGATGGGTTCCAATTCTTTCTCTGGAGTACTCATATAAGGACCCAATCGCCTGGTTTTAATCTGCAAGAGACTTGAGAAGCGTCGCACGGCAGTTCAAAACAATATCCCTATTTTCTACTAGTTTTGCCATTCTTTCTACTAAAGTTGTCTTTCTAACAGATTTATCTATTGGTTCACTTTCATCAATTCATGCACCTTTTCACTGAGGTCTGATTCAAACTATCTTACTTCTGATTCTTTCCAAAAATAATTTCACATGTAACAATTTATATATGTGTGTTTTCTATTTTTGTTTACCTCTTTGTTGTGATCTGGTGGACATCTCTAAACACCATCATAAGTTCAGGCTTCAATTTCAACCCAATTATACTCCTCTGGGCTTCACCTTCCCACTGGCCCCTGTACCCTTCTCTAAGTGTCCTTTGTTGTCTTAAATCTCCAGCAAACACAATCTGTTTCTTCTCTGTTTCTTCCTTTTAGATTAAGTCCCAGCCAGGCAAAATATCACATTCAGTGCCTTTAAACAGTTATGTCACACTGTTCTTACCAGCCTGCTGTTAATTCTTCAAGTCCACGATATTCTGTTGGTCTTCATCAGGAGATTGACTGTCCTTTGAGCTTCTTCTCAGGATCGGGACAAGTGGGAGGTCAAGCTATAAAATTTTAAGCCAAACTTTGGCTTGTTTTCTCCCAATTATGTTAATCTATGGTTTTGCTGCTATGCTCAAAATTCTAGGTTGAGAAAAGTCCACCTTTATTTATTTGTGACCTATATTGACACACTAAACCATACCATTAATATCATTTTCATTTCTTTTCTTAAAGCCTCCATTTGCTTCATCTGGCTAGAGTCTGTCTCTTCTGTTTTTCTCTCTGGGTGCTCACTCCTTATATGGGCATGCAAAGTTCCTGTCACACACACACTTCCTGTTACTCTCTTTTGTGTTTCTACAGGCTAATCAAACTCATTTTGTATTTACAGTCTACAAACCCTCTGTAATTCTACTAACTTCTAATCTAAAATGTAACGTCATTCACACAATAATTTCATAATCCTCTCACACACACTGCCTTTTAAATAAACTAAACTCTTTGCATTTTTATCTATTTCAGACATTTTCTGAGTCTCTGTTTTATGGTGCCGTTAGTTCTCTCTACTAACCCTGCACTCCATAGATGATAAGCACAGTGATTTCTTATGCTGAATCCTAGTGCTTCAGAGACCTTACTGATCACATCATTGACAAAATGTGTCCCATTGTCTGATCTTATCAGAGAAGGGATACCATATGTTGGAATAAAATGATTACATAAACATTTTGCAATGAAGATTGCCTCTGCTTTCACTGGATATATCTCTGGTCAGTTTGAAAACACATCTATGATCACTAAGGCATATTTTAATCCTTGACATTCATTCAATTCAATAAAATCCATGTGGATGGTGTGGAGAACTGGCCTCTCTTAGGTCTTAAGTTTCCTTGTGAGTTGTGTTTTTGACAGAATAGGCATGTTCTTACAAATTTTTCGCTGAAGTTTCAAAATTTATAGTGTAAAAGTATTATTTATCTATACTATATTTCCCTCCTGTTGACACATGTATTACTTCATGTGTCACTACAGCCGCTGTCCTGTGTAACGACTCTGGTAATATTGGTTTTCCATCACAGACCATTAAGTCATCTTTCAGTTGTGCTCCACATTTCAGCCACTTGTTCTGTTCAGTGATTGTTGCAGCTTTTTGTTCGGTTTTTAGTACATCAAGTGGTATTTGTGTACAATGTTCGGATGTTAGAAGCGTTATCATTCGTTGTGCAGCCCGCTTTGCTGTTTGATCTGCAAAATTATTTCCTTTTGTGACAATAAAATTGTCTTTTTGATGTGCTGCACATTTACAAAGTGCCAATTGTTTTGGCAAGCTAATCACTTCCAATAAGATTTTTAATAAGCTGCCGTGTTGCACGGGGTTATCCGTAGAGGTGACCATACCTCTGTTATGCCAAATTTTGGCAAAGTGGTGCACTGCTGAAAAAACAAACTGGCTGCCATTGTACATATTTATATTTTGGCCTGCGTGCAATTCATATGCACATATGACTGCATACGTGCAGCCGACTCTTTTACTGCCTCTGCTGCGGCTGCATAGGCTTGCATATGCAGGCAGGCCTGACGCTACAGAGTCTAATTTACACGAGTCTAAATTTCACCAGGAATGTTAACGAGCGTTGTTTTTCTCCAAATGCCTGTGTTATCACAGCTTTCATATAACCTGCTCCTCTATCTACACGTAAGTAGAAAGGCTTATCATAGGCAGGCAGTGCTAAAACTGTATCTGTCTGTAATGCCTATTTTTAAATAACTGAATGCTTCTTCTGTCTTCTCTATAGATGCAACATTACATTTTCACTTAATGCATTTTTAGATAATTTCTAGTTTTTCAAAGAATTCACCCATCTCACACATCTTACACATTTCAAACTTTGAAGTTAGGGTTTTTTTTTTATATATATATATATTTTAAACTTTGAATTGCTCACAGTTCTAAAACTAGGCATTTGTAAATCATATGCCTAATCACTATGTGTCACTGTGATCCACAAGTATGGTCACAAATTCGCTTCCAAATCAACAAAATAAAATAATCAAACAAAACAGGAATCATACATGAGTCAGGACACAAAAAGAAAAATGCTGCTACTGAAACAGAGCAGAAGTGTGAGGGAAAAACTGAGCTCACAGACAGCTGCGTGTGTTAGCTTTTATGCAGCTTCTGCTCTAAAAAACAAATAAATAAAGATAAAAGAAAATGTGTAACATGCTCATCAACTTAGCGGTGTCCACATATTTAATTCAGCTTCTCAATCCTGTAGCTTTAGCTGTTGTCTACAGGGTTTGGCTTATTAGTTGTTATTATAGGTGTGCTCTATATCTCAGTAATATTTTATCCAGGATAAATGACAGATTTTTAAGCAGGTTAAGTGCCTCTATGCACGTAATTAGTTTAGATAGTTTCTTTATTTTCTTCATCTCATGTGTCATTATACTGAGTTTGAGCAAACCTTAAGCTTGATGCAGATTACTTCATAACAATCATCCACCTCACATCATAACTGACTAGGTTGCTTCTCATTATTAATATTATCATCTTTTTCTTTCTATATTATGACAATAGTATACTACAATATTTTATTAGTGTATACCACTATACTACTACTGAGCCAATTTAATAGTTAGGATCATCTTACTCAGCAAACAGATAATTTAGAATTCATCCAGTCTGTACAAATTTGCTTTTTCTCTGAACAGGTTTGTGCCTACTTTTTAGACTGGTCTTCTGTTTGTCTCATCTCAGATCCAACCTTCAGTCACATTCATTCTCTCTGTTGTGTAGCGAACCAAGCAATTTATTATTATATATTTTATATTTTATTTTGTATCCATCAAGGGCTTCGGGTGATCTGCAGTTTCACCCTTTCCCAAGCTGGAGACATTCACCTTTTCACACACTTTCCTTGGCTGAACAATGACACAGCCTTAATGTACCTTATGCATCTCTCTATTTTATTTAAAAGGTTTTCGTGTGAATTATTTCCTTTTATTCATTTTATACATTCTGGGCATGATTGTCATGCCAACTATGTTTCATTGTTAATATCAGCTTACAGGTTGTTATCCTTCCTATTATTAATTTCAATACGGTAAAAATAAGTTCTAATGTAATTTTTTCTTTATTTATTTTATTTTTGTACTTCTTATATTTATATCTATTCGGTGGGGTCTGTTTCCAACCTTTTTAAACTACTTTAAACTATTTTGATCCCTAGTTTTCACTTAATAAGGGTTTCATTAGTCACTGCACTGTAGTGTGACCTGATGCTGATTTTACTATTAGAGTATCTTCTGAGAATTGTACTTCCTGTGGTCTTCTGTTCAAAACGGTTTTACATACTCCTGTATCACATAACATCTGCACTGGTTTGCTATTAACATATACTGTCAGTGTAGGTTTGCCTTTTACTTCAGACACTAATTGATAGACAGTAAATACTTCTGCGTCACTTTTATCATTTTCATTTGGCTTTTTCTCATTTAGTCATTCATTTAAATATTGCCGTTTGTCTGTTTTATGTCTGCAATCTCTGGCGAAATGCCCTTCCTTGCCACAATTCCAGCACGTATTATCTCTTTCTTCACTTCTTTCGCGTAAGTCTGTCTGTCCTACATATCTCTGGCCCTTTCCTCTAAATCCTCCTCTGTCCCTGTCTGTTACCTCTCCACCTTCTCCACCTTCCCCTGCGGGATGGCCGTATCTGGGGTTTAGTACTGCTATCATGGGAAAAATGCCGGGAGGACCAGGTGGATCAACATCACCTCCCATATCTCCTCCGTAGCGATCTTTTCCTATTTTTTTTTTTTTTTTTTTTTTGTGGATTTTCACCTAGTGCTATTTTATCTAACATGTTTTGTGCCTCTGCATAAGGACCAGGTTGAGGTCTGAACGGATCACAGGATTGTTTAAGGGGGGTCGCAGCAGCGGAAGTGGGGGCTGGTTTCACAGCAGCAAAAGTGGGGGTCGGCCTCGCAGCAGCGAGTGGAGCATATGGTGGGGGGTCTAATACCTCTGCCTTTTCTTTCTTCTTTTCTTGTTTCTTTTGTTTATTCTCACATCGTCTATCTGCCTCTCTCTTCCATGCTTGGAAATATTCTAATTCTTACGTGCGTTTTCCTTCTTTCTTTATTTTGTCTCTCCTATTTCTTTCAGTAATGCTTCTTTAAGTTGTATTAATGCAGATGGGCTACATTCTCATTTAGTCTTTTTAGAATTTCTCCATCTTTGCACACTAATTTGTCCGGCGCCTGGACACTTTTTTCCTAACCACTGTTCGTCAACAGTAAACTTAGTGGGCTAATTACCCATTAAAACAGAACTGCAGAGCCTTCTCTGGTATTAGACTTAAAGAGTGGTTACTGACTACGCCCTTCTACTCAACTCTAATTAGTGGAGCGGTGTCAGTTTTATGAGGCGGAACTCAACCGTTCTCTTTTGTCACCAGTACGTCAGCTACTGACAGGAAATAAAATGACAATAACAATGAGAGTGATTCAGCAGCGTATTTGTGCTGTTTAAATCAATTCACTCTCAACACACAGAAAACACAAACATTTAAACAGACATTTCACACAATCGCGCAGACCTTTTCGGAAGGCCAGTCCTAAAGCTTTTATTTTGAAAATCCTTTCGGCGGATCAGTCCAACGCTTTTATTTTGAAAATCCGTTCGGTGGATTACCCCAACGCTTTTATTTTGAAAATCCGTTCGGTGGATCACCCCAACGCGTTTATTTTGAAAATCCGTTCGGTGGATCACCCCAGCGCTTTTATTTTGAAAATCTGTTCGGTGGATCACCCCAGCGCTTTTACAAATCCGTGCAGTGGATTAGACTAATTACACCCTTTCGGCGGGTGAGACCAAAGTTCGTTTTACGCGAGTGTAAATGAGTGACTTCCTTTACCTTCCCAAGATTCTCTGGCTATGTTGAAAGTCAGCCACTGGATCCCAGCGTCGTGGACCACTTGATAAAACACTGGCCAGGAATCGAATTTTAGCGTCCCTGGACTTTTTCACTCCTACCTAGAGGACAGATTTCAGTGCAGCTTTCCACGACGGCAGGACACAGCGGCCGATGCTTCCTCTCCGGCTCGAAGGACCAAGAAAATGTGAAGAGAAAAGTTATTAGAAAGGCAAATGAAGTCACACTCAGATATCTAATTTTTACATGCGCATGGGCGGTCAGTCCGATCTGCTCTGCTGTCAAAGTGCGCACAACAGATGTGACAGAAAAACCGCCCAGGGCTCTCAGCGCATTCTTTATTTATACTCCAAGTGAGCTTTCAAGGAAGTAGGAGTGGTATGTTCAGTATACAAAAACGTTTCCATAATAGGAGAAACCTTTAGCTTGTCTGTTGAAATAGGAGATAGCTTGGTATGTATAGAAACTTAAACATTTCCTTAAAAGGAGAGTGAGAGAGGGGGGTGACCGTTAACTCAGGATGTAGTATGTATGTCACCGCATTCCTCTACACATCTGGTTCCACTTTCCTTTCCTGTGGTGGTTCCAACTCACAAGCTCTCCTATCTTAAATGAAGCTACAACTAAACAATAATCACAAAACTAAAAAATCTCTTATCAAGAAGAAAAACTAATGACATGGCCACCTTGTTCACCTGATCTGAACCCCATTGAGAACCTGTGGTCCATCATCAAATGTGAGATTTACAAGGAGGGAAAACAGTACACCTCTCTGAACAGCGTCTGGGAGGCTGTGGTTGCTGCTGCACGCAATGTTGATGGTGAACAGATCAAAACACTGACAGAATCCATGGATGGCAGGCTTTTGAGTGTCCTTGCAAAGAAAGGTGGCTATATTGGTCGCTGATTTGTTTTTGTTTTGTTTTTGAATGTCAGAAATGTATATTTGTGAATGTGGAGATGTTATATTGGTTTCATAGGTAAAAATAAATAATTGAAATGGGTATATATTTGTTTTTTGTTAAGTTGCCTAATAATTATGCACAGTAATAGTCACCTGCACACACAGATATCCCCCTAAAATAGCTAAAACTAAAAACAAACTAAAAACTACTTCCAAAAACATTCAGTTTTGATATTAATGAGTTTTGTGGGTTCATTGAGAACATGGTTGTTGTTCAATAATAAAATTATTCCTCAAAAATACAACTTGCCTAATAATTCTGCACTCCCTGTACATTTGACATCAGATGAAATCTTTGTTTGTAAGATTAAGATAATTATTTATTATAAACTAGACATTTTTAAATGAGAATAAGAAAGTATTTCTTTGTGCCCCCCTTTCCCTGTTAATGCCCTACCTTGGCCCCTGGCAAAACTTTGCTAGAGCCGCCCCTGCATATTTACCAGCTGTCAGCTACATAGAAAAGGATCCTGGTGTTATTTGTCTCTCAGAAACAGTTCATAACTTCCCTTCAACTCATTCATGTCACCTAAAAGGTAAACCTGTTTCTCCATCACCTGTTCAGCTCTGATGATTCAGTAAGGACATCTCCTGGTTTCATCTTCATGTTTCCCTCTCACCAGATATACAAACCGATATCATGACCAGCAGCTTTTACGGCCGTGGCTCCAACAAACATCAGCTGATACTAGAAAGTAAAGTAATATTAAATAAATTCTAACAACAGCTTATCAAGTTTAAATGTGCTGCTGTTGTTTAACGCGACCTCCGCTGGTTTCCTCTTTCTGGCGCAAAGTGGGCGATAAACAAACAAGAGAGAAAAGCCGATCAGCTGATCAGTTTCATGATTGAAGTAGAAACAGGAGAGGGAGGAGGAGCAAATGAGTGAAGAAGAGGCAGCTGACAGCGTAAAGACACAGAATAACTCCAGCTTTGTGTCCTTTTTCTTCTCCCCCCCATTCTAGTCCGGGACAAATCACGTTTATTTTCAGTTCAACACGAAACGCGTAATATGAACTCTGAATACCAGAGGATTCCCTTTTTTATGGGATGGTTGGCAACTCTGCTAACTAACCTTATGAATAAAATAAAATTCACAATCAGTAACATCATAGCACCCACCCAGCAGTATAGAAACTGCGTCATGCTAGCTAGTACGCAGTACGAGTTATTGTAAGTGACTGTAAAAAGTCAGCACAACGAAAATAAACTCCACCTAAACTTGGTTTATATCTGTCATAACTTCTCACCTGAAGCTCAGTTCACTTGACAGTCGGACCAGCGGCCGCCTCGGGTCTCTCCTTCTCCGCCTCCCCTTTCCCTCATCCACCTGCTGGCCTCCACCACTTGCTAATTTTACTGAATCTGTGAAAGCTCCACTATAGCCACTACCAAACAATTGAGTTATATTTACACATCTGCCAGCATCTGTCCAATCCGCAACCTTTCACTGTTTACACCGTTACAGGGGGAAAAAAAGACAAAAAAAAAACATCGGCCCATTAAAAACGAAAAATTACCATCGACCCACCGGGCAAATTCCTGGTATGCCCAATGGCCAGTCCAGCTATGGCTGCAGCTCACAGTCAGCAACTCATCAGTTTCAGTTTTCATTTCTAAATGAGAATTTTTCACATTATATAGTCCATGTATTTCAAACACACAAAGATGCCGAATTCATTTAATTGATTTAATTTCAGTTGCCACTTTCAAACTTTTTCATTTAATAAAGATAAAAACGAGTGGTCAGCGGTCATCGTGATATTCAGTGTGTATGACGAGCGTTGGTGTGGATCGTCAGCCTTACTATTGTTATACATTGACTTCATTTACTTTAAGTATGCCCTGAACTCGATCAAGGCAACTTGATACTTGTGTGGCACCATCTAAAAATGTATTTATTCAATCTGTGTTATAAGTCCTGATGGCAGAAGTCACAATTTCTCTCTCCACAGCTGAAGAGAGTCCACTTTTTTTTTTTTTTTTTTTTAAATGTATCAGTAACTGACCCATGTGGACCATATAGACTTGCGCTTACTTGTCTCTTTACCCTCACAGACTCGTGGAGTTACGACAGCGGCCCTGAAGGGAGTCTTTCCTTAGAAGAACTCGCTACATGGGCAGAGAGTGCTCTACAAAAGGAGACGGGCAATAAAACCTGTGATGCTTCTGAGGCAGTTTCCAGCTCTGTCTCAGAGCAGAAACAAGATTTTGCTGTCCCAAGAAGCCAGGATGGCGACATCGCTGCCACTCTGCACCATCCCAGCACTGCTCCAGAGAAACCTAAAGGAAAGGCCCGGGTGGTGTTCACAGAGAGACAGTTGAATATTCTTGTCCATCACTTTAATGCGAAACATTACTATGAGCCAAGAGAGATGAAACAGCTGGAAGAGATAACAGGACTGACCTACAAACAGGTGAGTGTTTTTGAAACGTACTGGAACATAAAAAATTGCATTTTGGGTCCATTGTACTCATGAAATGTTTTCTGTCTTCTTCCATCTTTAGGTAAAAACTTGGTTTCAAAATAGAAGGAGAAAGTTTAGGAGGAGGTCACATCCTCAGCATGTAAATCAGGGCGTCCCACTTCATGTAAGTATCTCCTATTAAACAGAACTGTTTCTGTCATTATCTGGGGAATTGATTATTTATTGAAATGTAATTCCAATAATAAAAACAAGAATTACAAAAGTATTCTGATTGTACTGATAATCCACCTATCTGTGATTCAGTTTCAGGGAGAGGGACAGCCCCCACTCATGAACCTTATGAGAATTAATAATCAGGCACACTATCCTCATTCTGTGGCTTTACCTCAATGGACCTTCCCCAACTCCCCCCAGATGTTTGGCTGGTCGATGCCACTTGGCAACAGCCAGTATGAATTCAGCCCCGTTATTTTAAACACTGCTATGAATGTAAAGAACTCTGGAATTCCCAATACATGTTTTGAAGGAGCCAGTGGAGAGCCTTGCCAGCAGCCAATGCTCTTTTAATTACATATATTGTTACATTAGTTGTTTTTTTTGTTTGTTTGTTTGTTTTTTTGTTTTTTTTTTTGTAATAAAGTTTACATTTCTTGTCTTCATGTACCTCAAGATGACAGATTGTCATATTTGAACTCTTTCATTAAATGAAAGGAACGGGGTGAATTTCTGGCCGTTTTATTGTAATAATTGGACTTTAGAAATATTTGAATTCAGTCAACTCTGACTATTGTGAATATTTTAGTCTATCCAAAATACATCCTGGGAAATCAGAGAGAACACCATCAGAAGTTTTGTATAGTTGCATAACATGTAGGGAACGCCTTATGTTGTCCACTGTTTGCCTTTGTTAGATGAAACCACACTGATCCAGGTCTATTATGTCAGGTAAATATTTTTCAAGTCTCCGTGCCAAAATTGCTGTAAATAGTTTATAATCCAGATTTAATACACTAATCGGTCAATAACTGCTAGATTCCGTGTTATGGAACAAATAAACAGAGATGGCTTTTGGTGGGACTGGATGCTGAGAAAGCCTTTGATTCAGTCAGATGGCTTTTTCTTTATAGGGTATTGAACACTTCTGGTTTTCACAATAATTTTATCTCAATAATACAATCCCTTTATGATATACCAAGGGCTTGCATGAAGGTCAATGGAGATCTATCTGAATCCTTTACTCTAGAACGATGGACCAGGCAGGGCTGTCCAGTCTCACCACTTTTATTTGCACTCTATATTGAGCCTCTTGCTCAGTTTATAAGAAACGATACTAAAATTAAAGGTATCGCAATTGCTGGGGACGAACAAAAGGTTGCAATGTTTGCAGATGATGTTTTTTGAGGGAACCTGAAGAATTATTTCAGAAGTTGATGTCCTCTCTATCTGACTTCGGAGAACTGTCTGCTTATAAACTAAACCTAAACAAAACCCAGGTAATGACACTAAAGTATACAGCATCTGAAACTTTACGAGATAATTATAATATAAATTGGGAAGCTGAAAGACTTAAATACTTTGGAAATATTCTTAGTTAGAATTATTCCCATCTATCACAAGTAAATTATGGTCCCTTGTCCCAGGCCATGAAATCTGATTTAGATAGGTGGAATCTGGTGCATTTCTTAAATTTAAATTCAAGGATATCAGCAGTGAAAATGAATGTACTCCCAAGATTCCTCTATTTATTTACAACTTCACCTGTTGAAGTAAGCCAAACACAGTTTGGGGAAAGGGACAAATGGATTTCACATTTTATTTGGCAGGGGAAAAAACCAAGAACTAAATTTAGTATTTTACAGTTAAGCAAAGCAAATGGGGGGGCAATGCTTCCATGTTTACAATACTATTATTATGCATCTCAGGTCATACCCCTGTTGCAATGGTGTAACCCTGATTTGAAAGCTAAGTGGAAATCCATAGAATTTAATACAACCTCTAAATTTCAATTACCAGCCTCAATTCCGGATTAAAAAAACAAAACAAAAACTGGCAGACCATTTAGAAGGTAAAGGAACAGGGATAAGCCACACTCTAAAAATATGGAATAAAGTGATTAAAATATGTGGTAGTGAACAAATACTAAAAGAATTTAGATGGTGTGCTCATGATACAGATTTGAAACCAAATGAAAGTGATAAAAGATTTCAGTCTTGGATAGAGTGGACTAACAACATTCCATTCCTTCACACATAAAGGGACACTGCAGAGCTTTCACTCTTTATAAATAAGAAATGGCTTAAGACAAGTAGATTTCTTCAGGTTTTTTCAAATGCGGGATTATTTTAACAAACATTGCAATATCCCAAACTCGGTTGAGTCAGAAATTTTTAAGATGGTTAAATTAGCATATGCTGGTACTCTGAGACTATACATCAAACTATATAATGTGCTACTTCAGGCAAGGAAGGATAACACTCAAAACATTAGATTAAATGGGAATTGGAATCAGGGATCGGTATAACAAACGAGAACTGGGAGAGTATTTGTAACTTTCATTGGTACAAGTTCATTATCTTGGAGAGACCACTTCTGGAAGAATATTATTCGATTTTTTTCAAAACCCTGATCAAACCAGATATAAAAATGGGACAGCAGAATGCTGGAGAAGAAGTGGATCAGAAGAGGCACATCATTACCATGTCTGTTGGGACTGCCCTAACTTAAAAATTACTGGCTGGGAAATCAAAACTCTGTGTGAGGTTTTTAAGATAAAAATTTGATATTAATTTTGTAAATTTGTGCTTAGGCCTGGTTGCTGGCTCGGGCCGGGGAGGGGATACAAAGCTCTTACAAGCGCTATTAGCGGACAGCAAAAAATCAATAACCAAAAAGTGGCTAAATCCAACTCCGCCAACACTTGAGGATTGGTTTAATGTGGTTTTTGAACTATTTAATATGGAAAAATTAAAAAAAGACAAATTCTATAAAATATGGAATAAATGGATTAGCTTTGTGTCCCCCCTCCGCCCTGAATTTAGGTAAGACCAACCCTGAATTGGTGTATCTCCCATGTATTGTACAATGTCAGGTCGACCCTCTACTTCATAATATGTATTGGATGTACTTTATGTAAATAAGTTAAACATTCTGCGTTATGTAAACACTGTCAAGCCACCGAGTTCACTTTTCGTTACCTGAAGGTAAAACAAAAGGAATAAGAAAGTCGTTCTTTATTTTATTTTATTATTATTATTATTATTTTATTATATTTTTTTTTTTTTTGGACTAAATAAAATCAGTGCACTATTGTAATAAGTTTTTTTCATTAAAAATTTAATGGTAATAATAAAAAGAAGTTTTGTATAAAACATTAGGACATTAATTGATGAAAATGTTTTTCTTTATTTTGTTGTATCATCCAGTATTTGTAAATAATGTACACAAAGGTTGTCCAAGAAACCCCTCAAACAACAACCCTACCTCAAACTTACTTAATTTTTAGAAACACAAGAGATAAGATGCATTGGGAATTTCTTTGCCTCTGTGAAATACAAAGTGAATACAGATTAATGAATAACTCATTACCTGAGTGGCCGTGGATTGATATTGTACATTCAGCTTATTAGATGATGATGATGATAATACACCAGACGTGCCCAACCCAATCTAACACTATATATCTGAAACTATGACAGGCAGGAAGCCATTCATGCCTGCTGAAAATACGTTGAGTTTATCATCTAAATGTTAGAAACAAACTTGGTAGGTTCAACTACAGTGCTGTCAACCTCTTAAGACATTACAGCCAAAATGTCTGCTGTTGATGTCTGTTACGACCCAAGATCATGCAGGTATTATGTGTGTTTATGTTTGACCCCTCCCACTAGAGGATGGCTGTGGGATTTTTTATTATTATTATTAATTTTATTAAATTAAACTATCTGATAGGGGCAACTGAAATCAAACCAATGCATTTTTAAAGTGTTTAAAATATGCCAAATTATACCAATATTACTAATAAATAATGACTTAATTTAGATCTTTTTGATCATGTGGAGAACATTACTGAGTTTATAAGGTAGCAAATGGTAGTTTCACCTTCTTTGAAATGCACCTCTACATTGTAAAAGTCTCTGACACTAAAACACCCACATAAGTCAATGTAAACAATAGCAAGGCTAACGATCCACACCAACGCTCGTCATAAACCCCACAGACACATGCATCTGGCCCCCTCTGGCTCATTCAGAATCAGAGACGCACCCAGTTCACCCAGTGACCAAGTACTTTCAAACACACAGAAGTCATATTGTTTGCAGATGACACAAAGTTTAACTAGAAACAGAGAATGAATTTAAGAAATTGATGACTTTTTCTATAATTGATGAACACTGAATCTGAGCAAACAAAACTCATACTGTTCAGGAGTCTGATGATAAATAACATAAAAGTAAAATAAATTATGTGAAAAAAAAACTTACTCCAGTGATAATGTATCACAAACTATCGTGGTCATCCCACATTACAAATATATCGATGACCTATAAAACACACACCCATTTTCTGCAACAAAGAGTAATAAGGAATTAAGGATCATAAATAAAACCACTTCAACAGAACCACCAAATCCACTTTTTAGCCTTTTTATTAAATACTCTTAAATTTAAAGACTTGGTTGACCTCAGAACTCTACACATAATTTATAAAGCAACAAACAAATCTTTGTCCCACAACATTTAGAACTTGATCAGGATAAAGACCAAATCATGATGACCTGAGAGAAATCCTTATGTTCAGCAAAGCTTCAGATGAGGATTTCTTCCACCTTGGTCTTGCCAAACCACATGCTGGTGGTTTTCACAAAGATTTAAAAGACTACCATGTCATCTGCAGTTTTTCAACATGAAAGCTACATACATGTTTTATCCTGTTTTAAAGGTTTATTTCTTGTAGATTTTGTTGTCTTGCCATTTAAATATAAAACATAGGCTGTTTTGACAAGACTCAGTGAATCTCAGTTAAAGTAAAAAAAGAAAGAAAGAAAGAATTAACATGTAATGTACGTCTGTTTTTGCTTTTTTCCTCAGAGTTGGTGCAGTAGATCAAGGCTCATGCAGGAGACTGATAAAGTCAACTTTTTATATGTTGTAAATGTTTCAGTCAGTGCCATCCATTTTCTTCCAACAACGACATTTCTAGGATTACATACTGGCTGCATATTTTGTTTTGCTTTCATTGAGTGTCTAACATCATAATCTACAATATTTGATAGGATGTTAAAAAGTGCATGCTTTTTTCACTTTGGAAGTCATGAAATCTTGTGTTTAGCCTCTGACCCAGAATGTCACAGCAGAAATGGACACTCATCAGACCAGGAAACATTTCTCCAATCTCTTATTGTCTAATATTTGTGAGTCTGTTTCCTCAGTTTGCTGTTCTTAGCTGACAGCTGTTGTAGCCAGTGTGGTCTTCTGCTGCTTCTAGCCCATGTGCTTCAAATTCTGACATGTTGTGCTCTCAGTGATGGTCTTCTGTATAGTTTGCTTTTAATGAGTGGTTATGTTTAGTCACTCCTGCTTTCCTATCAGCATGAAGCTGTCTGGTCTTTTTGCTCTGACCTCTGACATCAAGAAGCTTGTTTCATCCAGAGAAGTGCTGCTCACTGGATGTATCGCTGAGTTTTACATTCTTTTGTGCACTTTACATTAAGTTTATTTAATTTCATCTCTTTGATTCACCACTCACTCTTTCAAGTTGTTTTCTATCTCGGTTTTCCACACAAGCCCTGATCAAGTCCTAAATGTCCTAAAGATTTGTTTGTTGCGTTATAAATTACTTGTAGAGTTCTGAGGTCAGTCAAGTCTTTAAATTTAAGAGTATTTAATTAAAAGGCTGAAAAGTGGGTTTGGTGGTTCTGTTGAAGTGGTTTTATTTATGATCCTAAGTCTGTTATTTATCATCAGTTTATTAATGATAGAATTTGTACAACTCCCAAATAGTATGAGTTTTGTTTTGCTCATATCCAGTGTTAGTTCATTATAGAAAAACCAAGTCTTCAATTTTTTAAATTGATTTTCTAGTTCATTCAGAAGTTGTTCCAAGTTACTTCCACAATAACTTTGTGTCATCTGCAAACAATATGACTTCTGTGTCTTTAAAATTACTTCAAATTAAGACATGTTAACACAAACACCTTTACCCTCATTTATCTCTCATGGCCCTGGTGCCATCTGTCTGCATTGACTTGATAATTAATCAGAGGTAGCAGGGTGTGATACAGGAACTCTAAAACACACATTAGCGGATGTTTAGTGGTCACTGGCTGAACTGGGTGCGTCTCTAATTCTGAATGAGCCAGAGGAGGCCAGATGCATGTGTCCGTGGGTTTATGACGAGCGTTGTTGTGGATCGTTAGCCTTGCTATTGTTTACATTGACTTATGTGGGTGTTTTAGTGTCAGAGACTTTTACAATGTAGAGGTGCATTTTACAATGTAGAAGGTGAAAGCTACCATTTGCTACTTTATAAACTCCAAATGTTCTCCACATGATCAAAAATATCTAAATTAGAGGTGTAAGTCATTATTTGTGTGTAATATTGGTATAAATTGGCTTATTTTAAAACATTTTAAACATCAGGTTTCAATACTCACTGAAATAATACAGAACGTATGCAAAAATATATTTAAAGAGCAGCTGTATTTGCTCTGAAACATTTGAAATTATAAACTATGTGCACAAATCTTCTGATAATAGAAAGTAAATTAAACATAGGTTCAAAGATCAAACTGGTTGCTTGTCTGAAACAACCAGAGCAGGAAGTTAAATCAAAATCATCTAACACAGATCTAGTTGACATGAAAGCAGAACAAGCAAAACTGTTCTCAACTCACCAGTGAGAAATATCCATAAAATCATGATTTACACCAGCTGCAGCTCACAGTCAGCAACTCATTAGTTTTGGTTTTCTTTACAAAATGAGAATTTTTCACATTATATAGTCCATCATGTATTTCAAACACATGAGTAAAGATGTGTTTATTTAATTGATTTAAGTGCATTAAGTGTTTCATATTTTATAAAGTGTGAGTTGGAAGGATTTGGTAAAGCTCATTTGTATGGCTGCTTTCTAACTGTACTTTCTTTTTTCAGACCTGAGAAACAGCATTTTAAAGAAATGTAAATGATGCCAGTTGGTAGAAACAGCCTGACTGCTTGTAAAGAGACTCACAAAAGAAGAAGCTCAACCCCCCACATTCCTGCCCACACCCACAAACCTCCTTAAAAGCCCAGGAGAATTGCTCTTAAGTTTTAAGTCCGTCAGTCTTAAGTTACTATCCTGCTTGGTTTGGAGCTCTTTCAGCAGAGATACTTTCTCCAGCTTTCCTGTTTTAATCACTGGGACTTCAAAGATGGAAGATTATGGGATGCACTTTTCTCCAGGTATGTACTCAGCATTGTTGACTGGTGAGCTGATATGAACAGAGTTTGCTAACTTTTAAGACAACATGCAGAAATATTCATTCACTCTGTGTTGTAAGTCCTGATTGCAGAAATCACCATTTCTCCCTCCACAGCTGAACAGAGAGTCCACTTTAAATCCTTTTTGGTTTTAAAGAATCTACAAATATCCGACCACTTTTTTTTCCCAAGTTTGTGTGAAACTGTTGTGTTTAAGACTCATCAATATTCCCTTTTTATTTTTTCTGTTACAAAGTCAGTCGTGCCCAAACATATCAGCAACTGACCCATGTGGACCATATAGACTTGTGATTACTTCTCCTCTTGTGTCTTTACCCTCACAGACTCGTGGAGTTCAGGCAGCGGCCCTGAAGGAAGTCTGCCCTTGGAAGAACTCGCTATATGGGCAGAGAGTGCTCTACAAAAGGAGACGGGCAACAAAACCTCTGAGACAGTTTCCAGCTCTGTCTCAGAGCAGAAACAAGATTTTGCTGTCCCAAGAAGCCAGGATGGCAACATCACTGCCACTCTGCACCATCCCAGCACTGCTCCAGAGAAACCTAAAGGAAAGGCCCGGGTGGTGTTCACGGAGAGACAGTTGAATATTCTTGTCCATCACTTTAATTTGAAACATTACCATGAGCCAGGAGAGATGGAACAGCTGGCACAGATGACAGGACTGACCTACAAACAGGTGAGTGTTTTTCAGCTCAATAGAACATAAGAAATTGAATTTTGGGTCCATTGTACTGATTAAATGTTTTCTGTTTTCTTCTATCTTTAGGTAAAAACCTGGTTTCAAAACAGACGGAGTAAGTTTAGGAGGAGGTCACATCCTCAGCATGTGAATCAAGGCGTCCCACTTCATGTAAGTATCTCCTATTATTAAACAGAACTGTTTCTGTCATTATCTGGGGAATTGATTTTATTTATTTAAATGTAATTCCAATAATAAATACAAGAATTACAAAAGTATTCTGATTGTACTGATAATCCACCTATCTGTGATTCAGTTTCAGGGAGAGGGACAGCCCCCGCTCATGAACTTTATGAGAATTAATAATCAGGCACACTATCCTCATCCCGTGGCTTTACCTCAATGGACCTTCCCCAACTCCCCGCAGATGTTTGGCTGGCCAGAATGAATTCAACCCCATTTTTTTTAATACTGGTACGAATGTAAAGAACTCCGGGATTCCCAATACACAATTTGAAGGAGCCAATTTAGAGCCGTGCCAACAACCAATGCTGTTGAAGCTGTAACCATCTTTCTTTTTTTTTTCTATATGTTCCAATAATTGTAATGCCATGTGTATACTGAATATTATCTGTCTTGAGAAGCTGTAAATAAAATGCGAGTCCCACACCTTAAAAATTGAACATTGTACATGTCTCCAAACCTTCTGTCAGAGACAGAAGGTTTGTACCACCAGATTTTCATATACTTAAATTTAAAAGTGTATTCCTCTTCCGCAATTAACTCCTGCTTCATCTGCGATTGTTTTGAGAAAAATTCTCCTATATCACCCGCAATGAATCCTGGGATAGGGTGGGCCACGAAGGATATATCCGACCCATCTTTCACATCTGGGGGGAAAAAAAGGACGCATTTGTCACCCCATTTGGAGGACTCTTCAAATTTGGACAACCTTCGTCACGTCACTGTGACATAATTGCCTACAAATGCCGCCTTCAAAGCATGCTACCCCTGAATTTGGACACAGCCACAGTCTGCAGGTTTTACCTCCACCTGACAATTAAAGCACTCTGCTCCACTGAACACAAGGTTGGGGAGCAAAGACTCACCTCTGTGCTGTAGCTTCAGTTGTGAGGGTGGAGTGTAGATTGAGTTTTACTTGCACTTTGAGCTCCAGCCATTGGTCATCTTTAGGACAACAGAGCAGTAAGGTCTGACAGACTGACATACCTGTGTGCACCACAGAAAAAATGAATGTTGATATCCTGATTGTTGCTCTGATATGTATTGTTAATCAGCACCTCAGCCTGACTGGTGGGCCTGTTTGTGCTTAACCCAACTTGTTGTTTTGTTTTCTTTAATCTGCTTTGATTGCAATGTTGGTTAAAGTTAGCACCTAGTTTTCTTTAGATCTCTGTTTTCTCAGGATTAATAAATGGGTATGGTGAAAAATTTTCCCCTTTGGCTCTGCTTTGTCTGTCCTGACTTAGCCGGGCATTTCACTATTCCACCCAGCATATATATTTCTGGTGTGGGCTTTCCCACCAGACACTGCTTCCACGGCTGATGCTGTTTGTTAGCACCTCATAAGGAGAAGCATGTCCTCACCTCACCAAAAGTGCTCTATGACCACTGAATTTAGTTGGGAGCAGAGAGTTGGGGTGAGGGAGGTTTACAAGGAAGTGAATTGGAACAGGTACATCCTTTTGCAGTTTATGAATACATCACTGATTATCATGCCTATGTCTTCCACTCACACTGAGCTGACATCAGCATGGTTGGTTATGTTGCAAAACATCATAGTTTAAACAGAAGCTCTGCAGCCTCTGCAACAAACTACCTGCTCCAGCAGAAATACTTAAACCAGTTTTGCCTTTTAGTCTTAGAATTCTGGCAGCAGCCTTAAAGGGAGTCGTCCCCTGGTAGACCTTACTACATGGGCTGAGAATGCTCTTGATAAGGTGATTTACCATGACCCATCGAAAATGAAAGAGGTGGTAAAGATGGCAGTACTATCCAAACAAACAGTGTTTTTTTTGTTTTTTTTGATGTTTCTAGAATACAAGTGAGAGCCAGCCCCCACTCCAAGAAATTCTACAACCAGCGCATGATAGAGGCAAACTTGAGGACGAAAAAGGGTGGACTAATTAGAGGAATTGTGTAGTAATAACAATAATGTATACTTTATTGATTCCTGTAGGCCAATTACTCACCCAGTGAATTATGGGGCAACCACTTTACCTACTGAGCTATCCCTGCCCCAGATGACACAATCACACATGCACGTCTGTTTTGAAGTCAGACATGCATGAATCACCAATGATTTTTCTTCCAAAAAAATTAGGACTTTGGTAGAATGAAATACGGCTTCATGTGTCTATGTGAAAATCTATAATATTTTTTAATAGTGTTAAAAAGTTCATTAATCTTTCTGATTTTCTCCAGACGCCAGAAACACTCCATGTACATGGACAACAGTGACACCTACTGGTCCAACATTATATAACATGTGTGTGTGGTCAAAGTCGCAGCAATGTCCTCGCTGCACACACATACACAAAATCAAAGCTACACTTGAACAATTAGCATTCTCATTCGCATATTTAACAGGCAAAATAAAATAAAAAGATATTTGATGTACAGTGTGTTCTTCTTGCAGGTTTATACAAATTTTATTTTTTTTATTTTTTAAAAGAGTGGGACTGCCAGCCAGGACAGAAAGAATGAAAACCAGAGAGGAGGTTCATGGATGTAGTGAAGGAGGACATGCAGAGGTTTTGTGTGACAGATGATTAACCATTGAATTCAAAAGATTCCAGAAACACTTCATGTACATACTCAACAGTCCAGTCTAGTGGTCAAACATTAAACAAGTGTGTGTAGTTGAAGTCACAGCAACAACAGATCATCTTCGTCCTCATGGCATGAAAACTCAGTGGGCAGATAAAAGGAGGAAAAGAACAGGAAAAAAAAAAGTCAATGCTTCACTTAGTTCACTTGAACTGTTTCTCATCACACATGAACTGGATCAGGGCATCATCCCATCGGTCTTCACTTCAGCTCCAGCAAGTGAAGGACGATGTACTGCAGGATGGAACTGAAGTGCAACTCCTGAACGTAGACCCAATATGTGATTAAAACATATTTAAGCTTTAAATTTGCAGTTTGTCAAGCGTCACTGAGCACTTCAAATCTACCTTTAAATCTGTAACATACCAGCTGGACCTCAGCTTGCAACACACTGTGTGACAAACGACACAAAAACATTGTCAGCTCAGACATCAGCAAACGCACAACCTTTGAATTTGAAATTATCTGACTAAGTTTTGATTCATGTTACAGCAGCTCATGAGTAAATGAACATGGTGCATTAAAACGACTTTTAGAAGTACATTTTTCCAAATGCATTTACTTTAATTTACTTTCGTAGGGTTAGGGGTTGCCACCTCAGCGCACAGTCAAGTTTCGATACCATCTGTGATCATTAGCGCCATGTGTGATGTGGCCTGACAAACCAGTTTTAGGTGACCCTAAAACTTAATGTTCATGGAATAAAAATACAGTCTACTGGAAATCCCTATGAAAATCAAAACAATATATTTCACCATTCAGTGATCAAGCAAGACCCAATGTTCTCTCCAAGGGATGGAAGATACAAAATAACATTTAAAAAAAAAAACATTGCTGTAGGATGTTTCTTTCAGCCACATTACATTATCAGAAAAAGTCAATAAGCCCCTTTTTCTTCCCTTTGTCAAAACAGACTGTCTGATTCTAATTATGAGCTTGAAAGTGCATTTGACATGCCCACTTTTATTTGTCAACACTTCCATCTAATACCTCACCCAAAGTAACAACTTTTAAAGAAAGAAAAGAAAAAAAAAACCCCACACACAAAACCCCACAAAAAACAAACAACCCACGATACACAAAAAAGGTTGTACTTAATTTTACTGTGGTCATAAAATAGTTACGTTAAAGACAGTCTCCGTTAAGTCAACATCAACAGAACATTAAAATGGCTGTCAGATAAAATCCACAGAAAATCTGATACACTCAGCTCAGTCATTGTTAGTAGCCAGCGTCATTTACAATAGCTGTGATGTTTAGTGATGTTCCCTCTTATCCATGAGAGTGTAAACACTGGGAGATGTGTATAAACCACCATTTAGGTGGTTGTGTGAGTCACGGGTGAGTAACAGGTGGTACCCCTTGGGGAAGCAACGTAGAGGAAGGAGTGCCAAAGTGGCCAAATTAATAAACAGTTTTGAGCTGCTATTTTAAATAAAGCAGCAAGAGGCCACAAACCTTGTTCTTTTAAGCAATGTGTGGTTATTAAGAGTTTAAATTAAAAGGTTTTTGAATTAAAAGTTTTATTTGTTTGTTTGTTTTTTTAACACATTTCCCCGCAGTTCGATATTCTCAGGTAATTTAATACATTTTATATTAATTTGCCACGCCTCTGTCTTGTCAGTACAGAGTCTGTGTGCCTTTGTTACTGGAAAGCCTTTGCAATGGCTAATGTAATATTTCCTGAGGCATAACTGCACGCCCAAATGGTGTTGTCAGTACCATTTAGTTACCCTTTCCTCTTCTCCTCCTTCAGGCCACCACACTTGGGACAGTAAAAACCTGTTTCTCCTCTGTGACAGAGCTGGAAACCGCTTCAGTTTCAATCAATGAGTCAGATTGACCCAAAATTAAACATGAATTCACCTGTTTGTTGGTCAGTCCTTTCACCTCCTGTGGGTCATAATAACATTCCAGATTAAAGTGATGGACAAGAACTTTTAAGTTAAGGTTAGGGCTAAGCTAGGGCTCATATGTAGCGCTTGTCCTCTGTGGACCATGCAAAGTGGCATTTTTGCTGTGGTCCTCCTTCCTTCGCACAGAGCTGGAAACAGTTCAGCAGTCTCAAAGATGTTGTTCCTCATCTCCTAATCAAGAGCTCTCTCAGCCCACATAGTGAGGTATGCCAGGGGGAGACTACCTTCAAGGCTGCTGCCAGAACTCCACAAGTCTGTGAGGATAGGAAGACACAGGCCAAGTAAGCACAAGTCTATATGGTCCACATGGGTCAGCATGGTTACTGATGTGTGTTGGCATGAGTGACTTTAGATCAGAAAATACAAAAGTAAAACCTCAGAGCTTTAAGGTTTTATTCTGGTGGCACGCTTTAAAACTTTGCCACCAAGTGTCGCTATTTGGGGGGAAAAAAAAACAAAACCAAAGCAGTGGTGGTATAATTGGAAACAGGGATAGACCCCCTTTTCTAGTCTGGAAAGTACTTCTGGAAAAACTACTGAAACATGGCCTTACAACACAGAGGGTATTTTTGTAGCAGGTCATAGGTTAGCTAACTCTGCTAATATTAGTTCATATTACCAAAGGGGGGGGGAAAAAAAAAAGGTCTTCTTTATAATATAAAGCACCGTGAAGTGACTGTTATTGTGATTTGGCGCTGTATAAATAAAAAATGAACATGCATACATACTTGATGAGCCACTGGCAGACAGCTTGGCCTGGCTTTCCTTTGTGTACACTGGCTGAGTCCAGGTAGTGAAACTGGCCGTCCGTGGTTTGCTGCTCAGGGCTGTGAGATGGGAGCTCTTCCTTGGTTCTGGCAGTAGCAGCAACATTGTAGTACTTGAAGCAGTACATGGCCTTGCAGCGGATAAAAAGAATGATGCCTTTTAGATTGAAGTTGGTGGTGAAGGGGGCAATATTGTAACTGTATTCTGTGGTCTCCATTGACTGTGATTTTGGTTCACTCACGTAGCAAATCCAACAATTTACCCATTTATCCCTGATGGGAAGCAATCATCCCTTTGTGTTGAAATATCCCCTTTTATCATAAATCTATGCGATTCCAGCCCCAAACTCATCTGAGCTTTCACCAATCCAGCACGCTGTCCAAGTTTAACTATTAACCCCTTTTAAATCAAGGAAAAGGCCCCTGTTTCTCCTCACTTTAATGCAACAGGTGTGTATGAGTGAAAAAGCAAAAGAGGAGAATGAAGATTGTCTTTGTGTGCTAAGTGGAAATGTCTGTTTTAAGTTGCGTGTTTCAAATTGAATTTCTAGTCCATCTTGAGGCTACGATAGATGTAGCGAATAAATGCCAATGAGGACCAGAAGGACACGCTGCCCAGCATCAGGGAGAAGACCATCGCTGTGAGCAGGGAGTACCCAAAGAACTAGAAGAAGAAAAATATTTCATTGACATTAAAATGTGGCAATAACTTTGAAGAAAAACAATATCATTAAAAATAAAAAATATATAATTTCTAAATATTTATTTTCTGTACCTCTTCACAGTCTGCAGTGCCAAAACTGCTCACAGTCTCAGTAGTGAGATCACTGTATGTCCTCAGGCGTAGGGCCAGGTCTAGGTGAGATAGGGACTTGAACCTTGGATCAAGTGCAGTAGTTCGGTGAAGGTACTCCTGTAGGGCTGGTGGTGAAGTGTATGTGCTTCAGGTCCTCTCTAATGGCAGTCTTGACATCTCTTGTGATGGTGCTGTCTTCCTCACTTGGGACCATGGATTGTAGGATCCTTGTTTTCAGAGGCAGGATCATGGACACAGATGGTGCAGTTTCAGTGCTCAACAGAGTTGTAACCGCTTTGAGTGGTTTGAGCAGCTGGAGGACCTCCTCTGCAACTCTAACATCATCAGACAAGGTGATGATGTCTCTGACATTTTTCTTCAGGGTTTTGTCTGTTAGTGCAGAGTATATAGCTGTCTGCTGCTCAAGATAACGCTCCAACATATCATAAGTGGAGTTCCACCTTGTTGGGACATCATGTATGAGCTTATGAGTAGGCAGCTGTAGCATATCTTGCTTGGTCTTAAGCACATCAGCAGCTGTTGAACTTCGGTGGAAGTAGGAAACCACCTTCCTTATCCTCCCAAGGAGGCGGTCCATCACTGCATTTATTTGGTTTTTAGCATTATCTGTTGTGACTGGGATATTGGTATTGGGCCTCTCTATCCTCCACTCTACCACCGCTTCCGTCAGTAAGTGCACCAGATTTGTACCTGTGTGACTCTCATAGAAGGGGCGTGTCTGCAGTACAGCGCTTCGTATCTCCCACTCGGCTGTGATGTAATGAGCGGTCACGGTCACGTAGTTTTCCGTTGCCCTGGAGGTCCAACCATCTGTAGTTAGCGCAACAGAAGATGCCTGGGACAGTTCAGCCATAACTTTAGACTTTTGCTGCTCATAAATGGTTGGAACGACCTTTTCACTGAAGTGGGCGCGCAACGGGATGTCGTAGCGTGGCTCAAGCACGTTCATCAAATGGTTAAACCCCTTATTTTGTACAACGGAATATGGCCTCATGTCTGCAGCTATAGACACACCAATAGCTTCTGTAATACCTTTAGCCTGGTCGGATTGGGCAGCAAAGGGCTGCTTTAATGCCGCGGATATCAGCGGTTGTTGCGCAGCCCTCATCTTAGCTCCTGTCACACTAGGATGATGTCGTTTCAAATGAGCCGCCATGCACGACGTGTTGCCAGTGTCATAAGGCTTCCACGTGCCACACTGTCGACAAACTGTGGTGGTTTTATCCACCACCCTTTTCCCATCTATATATTTAACGGGGAAGCCAAAATGCTCCCACACATGAGATTTAAGTGATGGTGGAGGTTTCTCGAGCTCCTTAGTTGGACCGCTAGCGCTGGCTATGACTAACGCTTGAAAGACTGCCCATGCGCAGATTGCGCATGAAACTTGCGCAGTGAAATTTTTTTTTCCTTTTTCGAATCTTCGGCTCACGTACGTACCATACCGTGGATGGGATCGGTTCGGATTTCGGATCAACCGTGATCCGTTGCACCCCTAATTTTTCCTATAATGGCGGGCCGGTCTCTAGTCAAAATGCCCGGGCCGATTTTTTATTTTTTTTTTATTTTTTATTTTTGTCCCAGTCCAGCCCTGTATGCAGTTCATCTGCAGTCTGGTGTTACCTACTGTTAAGTCTAATTGCCTTTCATGGTGTGGAACCTGAAGGCCCTGAGTACTTTCTCCCACACTGAAAACACGGGAATGATAAAATTATTTGAACTTTACCTAATAAGACTGATTCAGGACAGACAATTTATTATTTTAAACTTTTCTAGCAGTCCTTCACAAACAGGGAACAGCCTGTCTATTCTCTCCATCTGTCAGCTGCTGCTGGCTCTTCCTCCTCCTCTTCCTCACACACTGCTGAGTTTGTCCTGGTGGATCATCAGGGGTGCAAAGCCTCGCAGATGATGTGCAGCAGTGGGTCCACAAGTGTAACTTATAAATACATGTTCATACTTTTATTACACAATCAGAGAGAACACCACCGAACAGAGGCAGCAATATAACATAGCTAACATTAACAGTGCAGTGAATCCTGCTTGTGCCGTGATATTCAGGACTGCAAACCGAGCAGCATCACTGACTTTCAGCTTGTTGTGTTTGTGGATATTGTTAAATATCCCAATTCTTTAATCTTTGGGCTGAAGGAAGAACAACACTCAATGTATAGATGCTCAATCGCCAATCTCTTTAATTCATACAATTCTTATTATTCTATACAAACACTTTTGAGCATTAACCATCCAGATATGATAGTTGTGGACAGGAGGGTGTCCGCCAGATCTCGAAGTGTCTGTTTCTCACATTCTTATAGCTTCAGCCCCCCTTCCACAGTCATAAAACCTAAACATCAACATTCTTTCGCTCTCTCAGTGAGCCTAAGTTATGACCATGGCTTCCTGTGCAGTATGTTCTGTTCTTTTCTAATCGGACAAATAGGCCCAGATTCTCTGAAAACAGTATTTCTTATATATCTTATAGCAGTATAATGCATCATAAAACAATGTAATTCATTCACAATAAATCAGCAGTCTAATGTAATACAAATCAGTCAAATCTAATAGTTGTCACCTTCTAAGTCCAGAGTTAAATGCAACCTAAAACTACACAATGATTTCAGTCTTTAGAGGTATAACGTATAACATGACATAAGATAATACAATAATCTCACAATATATGACTGACTTTAATTATCCATAAAATCATCACATGCTCTGTAAAATTAAGGTTAACTATTGAACGGTGTATATTTTAAAGTAAAGGCTTTAAAGCCACGTTAATGCTACAAGTACTAACATCACTACTTTGCCAACAGTAATGCTTTAATGTTCTTTGTTATTAAACATTTGCATTTAAATAAGTGACATATTCAGTACTTACTTTTAAGAGTTTACTCTTAAGTTTAAGTTTAACTGATGACCTGACAGACCTGGGGTGTTCTCTTAGGTCATCGTGATTTGGTCTTTATCCTGATCAAGTTCTAAATGTTGTGGAACAAATTTGTTTGTTGCTTTATAAATTATGTGTAGAGTTCTGAGGTCAACCAAGTCTTTAAATTTAAGAGTATTTAATAAAAAGGCTAAAACGTGGATTTGGTGGCTCTGGAGTGGTTTTATTTATTATCCTAATTCTATGTTATTTATCATCAGTTTATTAGTGATATAATTTTTGACTCCCAAATTTGTTTTGCTCAGATTCAGTGTTTATTGATTATAGAAGAGGTCTTCAATTTCTTAAATTCTTTTTCTAGTTCATTCAGAAGTTGTTCCAAATTACTTCCATAATAACTTTGTGTCATCTGCAAACAATAGGACTTCTTTGTCTTTGAAATTACTTCAAATTAAGACACGTTAACTAGGGCTGGGCCTTATCATACCGTTCACGGTAATACCGGTATAATGTTGGGCAACGATAAGAAAATGAAATATCGCAATAGAATATGGGTAAAACGCGCATGCGCATTGCCTTTGTTTTCATACGCACATGGCGAAAAAAAGCACAGCGGCGACGGAGAATGAGAAGGGAGAAAGCGAATCGTTTAATGAAACGGATGAACCAGAATTGGTTTGTGAAAATGCTGCAACTTCAGGGGTGTGGAACTGGTTTAGCTTTCGTCTGTCAGATACACAACAAAGCACTATTTTTGGTAGAGCATGCTAGCGGGGCGTCGTTATTACCGTGTTTTTTGGAAAAAAAATTTGGCACACTTAAAAAAAAAAATCCTTTGATTTTTCTGAAAATCGATAGTGCCCCTTATAATCCCGTGTGCCTTATGTATGAATTCTGGTTGTGTTTGCTGACCTTGAAACGATTTTATGTTGTACACGGCACTCGAAAATCTGTCAAATGTTTTACTATGACTTTGCTAAGCTACAAACCCGCACCGCTTCATGGCATTACGGCTACCGTAGGCAGGAGCCTCGCGGAGTGATACGTACTGTGCTTCAACATCATATTACTGTATTGTTTGTGTATAACCTCTTAAGTTTTGTGGATATTATACATGGTTATGCTGAGGATAAGTTGGCCAATTTCCACTGGAAATGCCTTTTGGTTAAACTGTCAGCAAGGAATTTGCTTTTGCACTGTTAAATTTATATATAATATTTTTGGTCTGCTCTAATGTTAACACAAACACCTTTAACCTCATTTATCTCTCATGGCCCTGGTACCATCTGTCTGCATTGACTTGATAATTAATCAGAGGTAGCAGGGTGTGATACAGGAACTCTAAAAGACACATTAGCGTATGTTTAGTGGTCACTGGGTGAACTGGGTGCGTCTCTAATTCTGAATGAGCCAGAGGAGGCCAGATGCATGTGTCTGTGGGGTTTATGACGAGCGTTGGTGTGGATCGTCAGCCTTGCTTTTGTTTACATTGACTTATGTGGGTGTTTTAGTGTCAGACTTTTACAATGTAGAGGTGCAATTCAAAGAAGGTGAAAGCTACCATAATATTGGTAGTAATATTGGTATAATTTGGCTTATTTTAAAACATTTTACACATAAGGTTTCAATACTCACTGAAATAATATAGAAC
The DNA here is from genome assembly GCF_051167445.1 of Perissodus microlepis. Classification (NCBI taxonomy): domain Eukaryota; kingdom Metazoa; phylum Chordata; class Actinopteri; order Cichliformes; family Cichlidae; genus Perissodus; species Perissodus microlepis. Next base: position 11,330,378 of record NC_140469.1, on the reverse strand, counting down.
GTATGCAAAATATATTTAAAGAGGAGCTGTATTTGCTCTGATACATTTGAAATTATAAACTATGTGCACAAATCTTTTGATAATAGAAAGTAAATTAATCATCGGTGCAAAGATCAAACTGGTGGCTTGTCTGAAACAACCAGAATAGGAGGTTAAAACAAAATAATCTAACACAGATCTAGTTGACATGAAGCCAGAACAAGCTAAACTGTTCTCAACTCACTAGTGAGAAATATCCATAAAAATCATGATTAACACCAGCTGCAGCCAGGGCTGGACTGGGAAAAAAAATCAGCCTGGGCATTTTGACTAGAGACCAGCCCACCAGGTATTATAGGAAAAACCATAAAGCCTTTGAATGAAAACAAACGTCGTTGTAACAGTGACGTACACTGTCTTGTTGGTACATATGTATCAATCTAATAAACTTAAACCTACAGCATCCTCTCTATTCTGGTATTCTAAACAGTACTTAGCCGAAACCCAAAGACTGCTTGGTTGAGTTAACCTCCTGAACTATCTACAACACATGGTGGAAACCTGAAATCAAGACAGAAGACTAAAGGTGAGACATGACCATTACGGAATATTAAAAATAATAAATGACAGATTTGGTGATATTTTCATAAACTATTTATTTACCACATCAATAAACAGCATGGCAGGGGAAAATATTTTTTTCTAAAATGGCAACCTTGCCAAAGTGAAAGGAGACCGAAAGACAGGTGAGAAAGAATAAAACTTAATTGATGCCATTTTACACAAAGTACTAGTACAGTATCTAGAAAATGTGGGAAAATACTGGCATCACATACAGTACTTACTTCTGAAGAAATTATGTTGGGACCCTGAAAAAAATTACTATGTACAATAATGGATTTCTATACAGGGAGTGCAGAATTATTAGGCAAATGAGTATTTTGTCCACATCATCCTCTTCATGCATGTTGTCTTACTCCAAGCTGTATAGGCTCGAAAGCCTACTACCAATTAAGCATATTAGGTGATGTGCATCTCTGTAATGAGAAGGGGTGTGGTCTAATGACATCAACACCGTATATCAGGTGTGCATAATTATTAGGCAACATCCTTTCCTTTGGCAAAATGGGTCAAAAGAAGGACTTGACAGGCTCAGAAAAGTCAAAAATAGTGAGATATCTTGCAGAGGGATGCAGCAGTCTCAAAATTGCAAAGCTTCTGAAGCGTGATCATCGAACAATCAAGCGTTTCATTCAAAATAGTCAACAGGGTCGCAAGAAGCGTGTGGAAAAACCAAGGCGCAAAATAACTGCCCATGAACTGAGAAAAGTCAAGCGTGCAGCTGCCAAGATGCCACTTGCCACCAGTTTGGCCATATTTCAGAGCTGCAACATCACTGGAGTGCCCAAAAGCACAAGGTGTGCAATACTCAGAGACATGGCCAAGGTAAGAAAGGCTGAAAGACGACCACCACTGAACAAGACACACAAGCTGAAACGTCAAGACTGGGCCAAGAAATATCTCAAGACTGATTTTTCTAAGGTTTTATGGACTGATGAAATGAGAGTGAGTCTTGATGGGCCAGATGGATGGGTCCGTGGCTGGATTGGTAAAGGGCAGAGAGCTCCAGTCCGACTCAGACGCCAGCAAGGTGGAGGTGGAGTACTGGTTTGGGCTGGTATCATCAAAGATGAGCTTGTGGGGCCTTTTCGGGTTGAGGATGGAGTCAAGCTCAACTCCCAGTCCTACTGCCAGTTTCTGGAAGACACCTTCTTCAAGCAGTGGTACAGGAAGAAGTCTGCATCCTTCAAGAAAAACATGATTTTCATGCAGGACAATGCTCCATCACACGCGTCCAAGTACTCCACAGCGTGGCTGGCAAGAAAGGGTATAAAAGAAGAAAAACTAATGACATGGCCACCTTGTTCACCTGATCTGAACCCCATTGAGAACCTGTGGTCCATCATCAAATGTGAGATTTACAAGGAGGGAAAACAGTACACCTCTCTGAACAGTGTCTGGGAGGATGTGGTTACTGCTGCACGCAATGTTGATGGTGAACAGATCAAAACACTGACAGAATCCATGGATGGCAGGCTTTTGAGTGTCCTTGCAAAGAAAGGTGGCTATATTGGTCGCTGATTTGTTTTTGTTTTGTTTTTGAATGTCAGAAATGTATATTTGTGAATGTGGAGATGTTATATTTGTTTCATAGGTAAAAATAAATAATTGAAATGGGTATATATTTGTTTTTTGTTAAGTTGCCTAATAATTATGCACAGTAATAGTCACCTGCACACACAGATATCCCCCTAAAATAGCTAAAACTTAAAACAAACTAAAAACTACTTCCAAAAACATTCAGCTTTGATATTAATGAGTTTTGTGGGTTCATTGAGAACATGGTTGTTGTTCAATAATAAAATTATTCCTCAAAAATACAACTTGCCTAATAATTCTGCACTCCCTGTACATTTGACATCAGATGAAATCTTTGTTTGTAAGATTAAGATAATTATTTATTATAAACTAGACATTTTTAAATGAGAATAAGAAAGTATTTCTTTGTGCCCCCCTTTCCCTGTTAATGCCCTACCTTGGCCCCTGGCAAAACTTTGCTAGAGCCGCCCCTGCATATTTACCAGCTGTCAGCTACATAGAAAAGGATCCTGGTGTTTTTTGTCTCTCAGAAACAGTTCATAACTTCCCTTCAACTCATTCATGTCACCTAAAAGGTAAACCTGTTTCTCCATCACCTGTTCAGCTCTGATGATTCAGTAAGGACATCTCCTGGTTTCATCTTCATGTTTCCCTCTCACCAGATATACAAACCGATATCATGACCAGCAGCTTTTACGGCCGTGGCTCCAACAAACATCAGCTGATACTAGAAAGTAAAGTAATATTAAATAAATTCTAACAACAGCTTATCAAGTTTAAATGTGCTGCTGTTGTTTAACGCGACCTCCGCTGGTTTCCTCTTTCTGGCGCAAAGTGGGCGATAAACAAACAAGAGAGAAAAGCCGATCAGCTGATCAGTTTCATGATTGAAGTAGAAACAGGAGAGGGAGGAGGAGCAAATGAGTGAAGAAGAGGCAGCTGACAGCGTAAAGACGCAGAATAACTCCAGCTTTGTGTCCTTTTTTTTTTTTTTTTTTTTTTCCCCCCATTCTAGTCCGGGACAAATCACGTTTATTTTCAGTTCAACACGAAACGCGTAATATGAACTCTGAATACCAGAGGATTCCCTTTTTTATGGGATGGTTGGCAACTCTGCTAACTAACCTTATGAATAAAATAAAGTTCACAATCAGTAACATCATAGCACCCACCCAGCAGTATAGAAACTGCGTCATGCTAGCTAGTACGCAGTACGAGTTATTGTAAGTGACTGTAAAAAGTCAGCACAACGAAAATAAACTCCACCTAAACTTGGTTTATATCTGTCATAACTTCTCACCTGAAGCTCAGTTCACTTGACAGTCGGACCAGCGGCCGCCTCGGGTCTCTCCTTCTCCGCCTCCCCTTTCCCTCATCCACCTGCTGGCCTCCACCACTTGCTAATTTTACTGAATCTGTGAAAGCTCCACTATAGCCACTACCAAACAATTGAGTTATATTTACACATCTGCCAGCATCTGTCCAATCCGCAACCTTTCACTGTTTACACCGTTACGGGGGGAAAAAAAGACAAAAAAAAAACATCGGCCCATTAAAAACGAAAAATTACCATCGACCCACCGGGCAAATTCCTGGTATGCCCAATGGCCAGTCCAGCTATGGCTGCAGCTCACAGTCAGCAACTCATCAGTTTCAGTTTTCATTTCTAAATGAGAATTTTTCACATTATATAGTCCATGTATTTCAAACACACAAAGATGCCGAATTCATTTAATTGATTTAATTTCAGTTGCCACTTTCAAACTTTTTCATTTAATAAAGATAAAAACGAGTGGTCAGCGGTCATCGTGATATTCAGTGTGTATGACGAGCGTTGGTGTGGATCGTCAGCCTTACTATTGTTATACATTGACTTCATTTACTTTAAGTATGCCCTGAACTCGATCAAGGCAACTTGATACTTGTGTGGCACCATCTAAAAATGTATTTATTCAATCTGTGTTATAAGTCCTGATGGCAGAAGTCACAATTTCTCTCTCCACAGCTGAAGAGAGTCCACTTTTTTTTTTTTTTTTTTTTTTTAAATGTATCAGTAACTGACCCATGTGGACCATATAGACTTGCGCTTACTTGTCTCTTTACCCTCACAGACTCGTGGAGTTACGACAGCGGCCCTGAAGGGAGTCTTTCCTTAGAAGAACTCGCTACATGGGCAGAGAGTGCTCTACAAAAGGAGACGGGCAATAAAACCTGTGATGCTTCTGAGGCAGTTTCCAGCTCTGTCTCAGAGCAGAAACAAGATTTTGCTGTCCCAAGAAGCCAGGATGGCGACATCGCTGCCACTCTGCACCATCCCAGCACTGCTCCAGAGAAACCTAAAGGAAAGGCCCGGGTGGTGTTCACAGAGAGACAGTTGAATATTCTTGTCCATCACTTTAATGCGAAACATTACTATGAGCCAAGAGAGATGAAACAGCTGGAAGAGATAACAGGACTGACCTACAAACAGGTGAGTGTTTTTGAAACGTACTGGAACATAAAAAATTGCATTTTGGGTCCATTGTACTCATGAAATGTTTTCTGTCTTCTTCCATCTTTAGGTAAAAACTTGGTTTCAAAATAGAAGGAGAAAGTTTAGGAGGAGGTCACATCCTCAGCATGTAAATCAGGGCGTCCCACTTCATGTAAGTATCTCCTATTAAACAGAACTGTTTCTGTCATTATCTGGGGAATTGATTATTTATTGAAATGTAATTCCAATAATAAAAACAAGAATTACAAAAGTATTCTGATTGTACTGATAATCCACCTATCTGTGATTCAGTTTCAGGGAGAGGGACAGCCCCCACTCATGAACTTTATGAGAATTAATAATCAGGCACACTATCCTCATTCTGTGGCTTTACCTCAATGGACCTTCCCCAACTCCCCCCAGATGTTTGGCTGGTCGATGCCACTTGGCAACAGCCAGTATGAATTCAGCCCCGTTATTTTAAACACTGGTATGAATGTAAAGAACTCTGGAATTCCCAATACATGTTTTGAAGGAGCCAGTGGAGAGCCTTGCCAGCAGCCAATGCTCTTTTAATTACATATATTGTTACATTAGTTGTTTTTTTTGTTTGTTTGTTTTTTGGTTTTTTTTGTAATAAAGTTTGCATTTCTTGTCTTCATGTACCTCAAGATGACAGATTGTCATATTTGAACTCTTTCATTAAATGAAAGGAACGGGGTGAATTTCTGGCCGTTTTATTGTAATAATTGGACTTTAGAAATATTTGAATTCAGTCAACTCTGACTATTGTGAATATTTTAGTCTATCCAAAATACATCCTGGGAAATCAGAGAGAACACCATCAGAAGTTTTGTATAGTTGCATAACATGTAGGGAACGCCTTATGTTGTCCACTGTTTGCCTTTGTTAGATGAAACCACACTGATCCAGGTCTATTATGTCAGGTAAATATTTTTCAAGTCTCCGTGCCAAAATTGCTGTAAATAGTTTATAATCCAGATTTAATACACTAATCGGTCAATAACTGCTAGATTCCGTGTTATGGAACAAATAAACAGAGATGGCTTTTGGTGGGACTGGATGCTGAGAAAGCCTTTGATTCAGTCAGATGGCTTTTTCTTTATAGGGTATTGAACACTTCTGGTTTTCACAATAATTTTATCTCAATAATACAATCCCTTTATGATATACCAAGGGCTTGCATGAAGGTCAATGGAGATCTATCTGAATCCTTTACTCTAAAACGATGGACCAGGCAGGGCTGTCCAGTCTCACCACTTTTATTTGCACTCTATATTGAGCCTCTTGCTCAGTTTATAAGAAACAATACTAAAATTAAAGGTATCGCAATTGCTGGGGACGAACAAAAGGTTGCAATGTTTGCAGATGATGTTTTTTGAGGGAACCTGAAGAATTATTTCAGAAGTTGATGTCCTCTCTATCTGACTTCGGAGAACTGTCTGCTTATAAACTAAACCTAAACAAAACCCAGGTAATGACACTAAAGTATACAGCATCTGAAACTTTACGAGATAATTATAATATAAATTGGGAAGCTGAAAGACTTAAATACTTTGGAAATATTCTTAGTTAGAATTATTCCCATCTATCACAAGTAAATTATGGTCCCTTGTCCCAGGCCATGAAATCTGATTTAGATAGGTGGAATCTGGTGCATTTCTTAAATTTAAATTCAAGGATATCAGCAGTGAAAATGAATGTACTCCCAAGATTCCTCTATTTATTTACAACTTCACCTGTTGAAGTAAGCCAAACACAGTTTGGGGAAAGGGACAAATGGATTTCGCATTTTATTTGGCAGGGGAAAAAACCAAGAACTAAATTTAGTATTTTACAGTTAAGCAAAGCAAATGGGGGGGCAATGCTTCCATGTTTACAATACTATTATTATGCATCTCAGGTCATACCCCTGTTGCAATGGTGTAACCCTGATTTGAAAGCTAAGTGGAAATCCATAGAATTTAATACAACCTCTAAATTTCAATTACCAGCCTCAATTCCGGATTAAAAAAACAAAACAAAAACTGGCAGACCATTTAGAAGGTAAAGGAACAGGGATAAGCCACACTCTAAAAATATGGAATAAAGTGATTAAAATATGTGGTAGTGAACAAATACTAAAAGAATTTAGATGGTGTGATACAGATTTGAAACCAAATGAAAGTGATAAAAGATTTCAGTCTTGGATAGAGTGGACTAACAACATTCCATTCCTTCACACATAAAGGGACACTGCAGAGCTTTCACTCTTTATAAATAAGAAATGGCTTAAGACAAGTAGATTTCTTCAGGTTTTTTCAAATGCGGGATTATTTTAACAAACATTGCAATATCCCAAACTCGGTTGAGTCAGAAATTTTTAAGATGGTTAAATTAGCATATGCTGGTACTCTGAGACTATACATCAAACTATATAATGTGCTACTTCAGGCAAGGAAGGATAACACTCAAAACATTAGATTAAATGGGAATTGGAATCAGGGATCGGTATAACAAACGAGAACTGGGAGACTATTTGTAACTTTCATTGGTACAAGTTCATTATCTTGGAGAGACCACTTCTGGAAGAATATTATTCGATTTTTTTCAAAACCCTGATCAAACCAGATATAAAAATGGGACAGCGGAATGCTGGAGAAGAAGTGGATCAGAAGAGGCACATCATTACCATGTCTTTTGGGACTGCCCTAACTTAAAAATTACTGGCTGGGAAATCAAAACTCTGTGTGAGGTTTTTAAGATAAAAATTTGATATTAATTTTGTAAATTTGTGCTTAGGCCTGGTTGCTGGCTCGGGCCGGGGAGGGGATACAAAGCTCTTACAAGCGCTATTAGCGGACAGCAAAAAATCAATAACCAAAAAGTGGCTAAATCCAACTCCGCCAACACTTGAGGATTGGTTTAATGTGGTTTTTGAACTATTTAATATGGAAAAATTAAAAAAAGACAAATTCTATAAAATATGGAATAAATGGATTAGCTTTGTGTCTCCCCTCCGCCCTGAATTTAGGTAAGACCAACCCTGAATTGGTGTATCTCCCATGTATTGTACAATGTCAGGTCGACCCTCTACTTCATAATATGTACTGGATGTACTTTATGTAAATAAGTTAAACATTCTGCGTTATGTAAACACTGTCAAGCCACCGAGTTCACTTTTCGTTACCTGAAGGTAAAACAAAAGGAATAAGAAAGTCGTTCTTTATTTTATTTTATTATTATTATTTTATTATATTTTTTTTTTTTTTTGGACTAAATAAAATCAGTGCACTATTGTAATAAGTATTTTTTTCATTAAAAATTTAATAGTAATAATAAAAAGAAGTTTTGTATAAAACATTAGGACATTAATTGATGAAAATGTTTTTCTTTATTTTGTTGTATCATCCAGTATTTGTAAATAATGTACACAAAGGTTGTCCAAGAAACCCCTCAAACAACAACCCTACCTCAAACTTACTTAATTTTTAGAAACACAAGAGATAAGATGCATTGGGAATTTTTTTGCCTCTGTGAAATACAAAGTGAATACAGATTAATGAATAACTCATTACCTGAGTGGCCGTGGATTGATATTGTACATTCAGCTTATTAGATGATGATGATGATAATACACCAGACGTGCCCAACCCAATCTAACACTATATATCTGAAACTATGACAGGCAGGAAGCCATTCATGCCTGCTGAAAATACGTTGAGTTTATCATCTAAATGTTAGAAACAAACTTGGTAGGTTCAACTACAGTGCTGTCAACCTCTTAAGACATTACAGCCAAAATGTCTGCTGTTGATGTCTGTTACGACCCAAGATCATGCAGGTATTATGTGTGTTTATGTTTGACCCCTCCCACCAGAGGATGGCTGTGGGATTTTTTATTATTATTATTAATTTCATTAAATTAAACTATCTGATAGGGCAACTGAAATCAAACCAATGCATTTTTAAAGTGTTTAAAATATGCCAAATTATACCAATATTACTAATAAATAATGACTTAATTTAGATCTTTTTGATCATGTGGAGAACATTACTGAGTTTATAAGGTAGCAAATGGTAGTTTCACCTTCTTTGAAATGCACCTCTACATTGTAAAAGTCTCTGACACTAAAACACCCACATAAGTCAATGTAAACAATAGCAAGGCTAACGATCCACACCAACGCTCGTCATAAACCCCACAGACACATGCATCTGGCCCCCTCTGGCTCATTCAGAATCAGAGACGCACCCAGTTCACCCAGTGACCAAGTACTTTCAAACACACAGAAGTCATATTGTTTGCAGATGACACAAAGTTTAACTAGAAACAGAGAATGAATTTAAGAAATTGATGACTTTTTCTATAATTGATGAACACTGAATCTGAGCAAACAAAACTCATACTGTTCAGGAGTCTGATGATAAATAACATAAAAGTAAAATAAATTATGTGAAAAAAAAACTTACTCCAGTGATAATGTATCACAAACTATCGTGGTCATCCCACATTACAAATATATCGATGACCTATAAAACACACACCCATTTTCTGCAACAAAGAGTAATAAGGAATTAAGGATCATAAATAAAACCACTTCAACAGAACCACCAAATCCACTTTTTAGCCTTTTCATTAAATACTCTTAAATTTAAAGACTTGGTTGACCTCAGAACTCTACACATAATTTATAAAGCAACAAACAAATCTTTGTCCCACAACATTTAGAACTTGATCAGGATAAAGACCAAATCATGATGACCTGAGAGAAATCCTTATGTTCAGCAAAGCTTCAGATGAGGATTTCTTCCACCTTGGTCTTGCCAAACCACATGCTGGTGGTTTTCACAAAGATTTAAAAGACTACCATGTCATCTGCAGTTTTTCAACATGAAAGCTACATACATGTTTTATCCTGTTTTAAAGGTTTATTTCTTGTAGATTTTGTTGTCTTGCCATTTAAATATAAAACATAGGCTGTTTTGACAAGACTCAGTGAATCTCAGTTAAAGTAAAAAAAGAAAGAAAGAAAGAATTAACATGTAATGTACGTCTGTTTTTGCTTTTTTCCTCAGAGTTGGTGCAGTAGATCAAGGCTCATGCAGGAGACTGATAAAGTCAACTTTTTATATGTTGTAAATGTTTCAGTCAGTGCCATCCATTTTCTTCCAACAACGACATTTCTAGGATTACATACTGGCTGCATATTTTGTTTTGCTTTCATTGAGTGTCTAACATCATAATCTACAATATTTGATAGGATGTTAAAAAGTGCATGCTTTTTTCACTTTGGAAGTCATGAAATCTTGTGTTTAGCCTCTGACCCAGAATGTCACAGCAGAAATGGACACTCATCAGACCAGGAAACATTTCTCCAATCTCTTATTGTCTAATATTTGTGAGTCTGTTTCCTCAGTTTGCTGTTCTTAGCTGACAGCTGTTGTAGCCAGTGTGGTCTTCTGCTGCTTCTAGCCCATGTGCTTCAAATTCTGACATGTTGTGCTCTCAGTGATGGTCTTCTGTATAGTTTGCTTTTAATGAGTGGTTATGTTTAGTCACTCCTGCTTTCCTATCAGCATGAAGCTGTCTGGTCTTTTTGCTCTGACCTCTGACATCAAGAAGCTTGTTTCATCCAGAGAAGTGCTGCTCACTGGATGTATCGCTGAGTTTTACATTCTTTTGTGCACTTTACATTAAGTTTATTTAATTTCATCTCTTTGATTCACCACTCACTCTTTCAAGTTGTTTTCTATCTCGGTTTTCCACACAAGCCCTGATCAAGTCCTAAATGTCCTAAAGATTTGTTTGTTGCGTTATAAATTACTTGTAGAGTTCTGAGGTCAGTCAAGTCTTTAAATTTAAGAGTATTTAATTAAAAGGCTGAAAAGTGGGTTTGGTGGTTCTGTTGAAGTGGTTTTATTTATGATCCTAAGTCTGTTATTTATCATCAGTTTATTAATGATAGAATTTGTACAACTCCCAAATAGTATGAGTTTTGTTTTGCTCATATCCAGTGTTAGTTCATTATAGAAAAACCAAGTCTTCAATTTTTTAAATTGATTTTCTAGTTCATTCAGAAGTTGTTCCAAGTTACTTCCACAATAACTTTGTGTCATCTGCAAACAATATGACTTCTGTGTCTTTAAAATTACTTCAAATTAAGACATGTTAACACAAACACCTTTACCCTCATTTATCTCTCATGGCCCTGGTGCCATCTGTCTGCATTGACTTGATAATTAATCAGAGGTAGCAGGGTGTGATACAGGAACTCTAAAACACACATTAGCGGATGTTTAGTGGTCACTGGCTGAACTGGGTGCGTCTCTAATTCTGAATGAGCCAGAGGAGGCCAGATGCATGTGTCCGTGGGTTTATGACGAGCGTTGTTGTGGATCGTTAGCCTTGCTATTGTTTACATTGACTTATGTGGGTGTTTTAGTGTCAGAGACTTTTACAATGTAGAGGTGCATTTTACAATGTAGAAGGTGAAAGCTACCATTTGCTACTTTATAAACTCCAAATGTTCTCCACATGATCAAAAATATCTAAATTAGAGGTGTAAGTCATTATTTGTGTGTAATATTGGTATACATTGGCTTATTTTAAAACATTTTAAACATCAGGTTTCAATACTCACTGAAATAATACAGAACGTATGCAAAAATATATTTAAAGAGCAGCTGTATTTGCTCTGAAACATTTGAAATTATAAACTATGTGCACAAATCTTCTGATAATAGAAAGTAAATTAAACATAGGTTCAAAGATCAAACTGGTTGCTTGTCTGAAACAACCAGAGCAGGAAGTTAAATCAAAATCATCTAACACAGATCTAGTTGACATGAAAGCAGAACAAGCAAAACTGTTCTCAACTCACCAGTGAGAAATATCCATAAAATCATGATTTACACCAGCTGCAGCTCACAGTCAGCAACTCATTAGTTTTGGTTTTCTTTACAAAATGAGAATTTTTCACATTATATAGTCCATCATGTATTTCAAACACATGAGTAAAGATGTGTTTATTTAATTGATTTAAGTGCATTAAGTGTTTCATATTTTATAAAGTGTGAGTTGGAAGGATTTGGTAAAGCTCATTTGTATGGCTGCTTTCTAACTGTACTTTCTTTTTTCAGACCTGAGAAACAGCATTTTAAAGAAATGTAAATGATGCCAGTTGGTAGAAACAGCCTGACTGCTTGTAAAGAGACTCACAAAAGAAGAAGCTCAACCCCCCACATTCCTGCCCACACCCACAAACCTCCTTAAAAGCCCAGGAGAATTGCTCTTAAGTTTTAAGTCCGTCAGTCTTAAGTTACTATCCTGCTTGGTTTGGAGCTCTTTCAGCAGAGATACTTTCTCCAGCTTTCCTGTTTTAATCACTGGGACTTCAAAGATGGAAGATTATGGGATGCACTTTTCTCCAGGTATGTACTCAGCATTGTTGACTGGTGAGCTGATATGAACAGAGTTTGCTAACTTTTAAGACAACATGCAGAAATATTCATTCACTCTGTGTTGTAAGTCCTGATTGCAGAAATCACCATTTCTCCCTCCACAGCTGAACAGAGAGTCCACTTTAAATCCTTTTTGGTTTTAAAGAATCTACAAATATCCGACCACTTTTTTTTCCCAAGTTTGTGTGAAACTGTTGTGTTTAAGACTCATCAATATTCCCTTTTTATTTTTTCTGTTACAAAGTCAGTCGTGCCCAAACATATCAGCAACTGACCCATGTGGACCATATAGACTTGTGATTACTTCTCCTCTTGTGTCTTTACCCTCACAGACTCGTGGAGTTCAGGCAGCGGCCCTGAAGGAAGTCTGCCCTTGGAAGAACTCGCTATATGGGCAGAGAGTGCTCTACAAAAGGAGACGGGCAACAAAACCTCTGAGACAGTTTCCAGCTCTGTCTCAGAGCAGAAACAAGATTTTGCTGTCCCAAGAAGCCAGGATGGCAACATCACTGCCACTCTGCACCATCCCAGCACTGCTCCAGAGAAACCTAAAGGAAAGGCCCGGGTGGTGTTCACGGAGAGACAGTTGAATATTCTTGTCCATCACTTTAATTTGAAACATTACCATGAGCCAGGAGAGATGGAACAGCTGGCACAGATGACAGGACTGACCTACAAACAGGTGAGTGTTTTTCAGCTCAATAGAACATAAGAAATTGAATTTTGGGTCCATTGTACTGATTAAATGTTTTCTGTTTTCTTCTATCTTTAGGTAAAAACCTGGTTTCAAAACAGACGGAGTAAGTTTAGGAGGAGGTCACATCCTCAGCATGTGAATCAAGGCGTCCCACTTCATGTAAGTATCTCCTATTATTAAACAGAACTGTTTCTGTCATTATCTGGGGAATTGATTTTATTTATTTAAATGTAATTCCAATAATAAATACAAGAATTACAAAAGTATTCTGATTGTACTGATAATCCACCTATCTGTGATTCAGTTTCAGGGAGAGGGACAGCCCCCGCTCATGAACTTTATGAGAATTAATAATCAGGCACACTATCCTCATTCCGTGGCTTTACCTCAATGGACCTTCCCCAACTCCCCGCAGATGTTTGGCTGGCCAGAATGAATTCAACCCCATTTTTTTTAATACTGGTACGAATGTAAAGAACTCCGGGATTCCCAATACACGATTTGAAGGAGCCAATTTAGAGCCGTGCCAACAACCAATGCTGTTGAAGCTGTAACCATCTTTCTTTTTTTTTTCTATATGTTCCAATAATTGTAATGCCATGTGTATACTGAATATTATCTGTCTTGAGAAGCTGTAAATAAAATGCGAGTCCCACACCTTAAAAATTGAACATTGTACATGTCTCCAAACCTTCTGTCAGAGACAGAAGGTTTGTACCACCAGATTTTCATATACTTAAATTTAAAAGTGTATTCCTCTCCCGCAATTAACTCCTGCTTCATCTGCGATTGTTTTGAGAAAAATTCTCCTATATCACCCGCAATGAATCCTGGGATAGGGTGGGCCACGAAGGATATATCCGACCCATCTTTCACATCTGGGGGGAAAAAAAGGACGCATTTGTCACCCCATTTGGAGGACTCTTCAAATTTGGACAACCTTCGTCACGTCACTGTGACATAATTGCCTACAAATGCCGCCTTCAAAGCATGCTACCCCTGAATTTGGACACAGCCACAGTCTGCAGGTTTTACCTCCACCTGACAATTAAAGCACTCTGCTCCACTGAACACAAGGTTGGGGAGCAAAGACTCACCTCTGTGCTGTAGCTTCAGTTGTGAGGGTGGAGTGTAGATTGAGTTTTACTTGCACTTTGAGCTCCAGCCATTGGTCATCTTTAGGACAACAGAGCAGTAAGGTCTGACAGACTGACATACCTGTGTGCACCACAGAAAAAATGAATGTTGATATCCTGATTGTTGCTCTGATATGTATTGTTAATCAGCACCTCAGCCTGACTGGTGGGCCTGTTTGTGCTTAACCCAACTTGTTGTTTTGTTTTCTTTAATCTGCTTTGATTGCAATGTTGGTTAAAGTTAGCACCTAGTTTTCTTTAGATCTCTGTTTTCTCAGGATTAATAAATGGGTATGGTGAAAAATTTTCCCCTTTGGCTCTGCTTTGTCTGTCCTGACTTAGCCGGGCATTTCACTATTCCACCCAGCATATATATTTCTGGTGTGGGCTTTCCCACCAGACACTGCTTCCACGGCTGATGCTGTTTGTTAGCACCTCATAAGGAGAAGCATGTCCTCACCTCACCAAAAGTGCTCTATGACCACTGAATTTAGTTGGGAGCAGAGAGTTGGGGTGATGGAGGTTTACAAGGAAGTGAATTGGAACAGGTACATCCTTTTGCAGTTTATGAATACATCACTGATTATCATGCCTATGTCTTCCACTCACACTGAGCTGACATCAGCATGGTTGGTTATGTTGCAAAACATCATAGTTTAAACAGAAGCTCTGCAGCCTCTGCAACAAACTACCTGCTCCAGCAGAAATACTTAAACCAGTTTTGCCTTTTAGTCTTAGAATTCTGGCAGCAGCCTTAAAGGGAGTCGTCCCCTGGTAGACCTTACTACATGGGCTGAGAATGCTCTTGATAAGGTGAGTTACCATGACCCATCGAAAATGAAAGAGGTGGTAAAGATGGCAGTACTATCCAAACAAACAGTGTTTTTTTTTTTTTTGATGTTTCTAGAATACAAGTGAGAGCCAGCCCCCACTCCAAGAAATTCTACAACCAGCGCATGATAGAGGCAAATTTGAGGACGAAAAAGGGTGGACTAATTAGAGGAATTGTGTAGTAATAACAATAATGTATACTTTATTGATTCCCGTAGGCCAATTACTCACCCAGTGAATTATGGGGCAACCACTTTACCTACTGAGCTATCCCTGCCCCAGATGACACAATCACACATGCACGTCTGTTTTGAAGTCAGACATGCATGAATCACCAATGATTTTTCTTCCAAAAAAATTAGGACTTTGGTAGAATGAAATACTGCTTCATGTGTCTATGTGAAAATCTATAATATTTTTTAATAGTGTTAAAAAGTTCATTAATCTTTCTGATTTTCTCCAGACGCCAGAAACACTCCATGTACATGGACAACAGTGACACCTACTGGTCCAACATTATATAACATGTGTGTGTGGTCAAAGTCGCAGCAATGTCCTCGCTGCACACACATACACAAAATCAAAGCTACACTTGAACAATTAGCATTCTCATTCGCATATTTAACAGGCAAAATAAAATAAAAAGATATTTGATGTACAGTGTGTTCTTCTTGCAGGTTTATACAAATTTTATTTTTTTTATTTTTTAAAAGAGTGGGACTGCCAGCCAGGACAGAAAGAATGAAAACCAGAGAGGAGGTTCATGGATGTAGTGAAGGAGGACATGCAGAGGTTTTGTGTGACAGATGATTAACCATTGAATTCAAAAGATTCCAGAAACACTTCATGTACATACTCAACAGTCCAGTCTAGTGGTCAAACATTAAACAAGTGTGTGTAGTTGAAGTCACAGCAACAACAGATCATCTTCGTCCTCATGGCATGAAAACTCAGTGGGCAGATAAAAGGAGGAAAAGAACAGGAAAAAAAAAAGTCAATGCTTCACTTAGTTCACTTGAACTGTTTCTCATCACACATGAACTGGATCAGGGCATCATCCCATCGGTCTTCACTTCAGCTCCAGCAAGTGAAGGCCGATGTACTGCAGGATGGAACTGAAGTGCAACTCCTGAACGTAGACCCAATATGTGATTAAAACATATTTAAGCTTTAAATTTGCAGTTTGTCAAGCGTCACTGAGCACTTCAAATCTACCTTTAAATCTGTAACATACCAGCTGGACCTCAGCTTGCAACACACTGTGTGACAAACGACACAAAAACATTGTCAGCTCAGACATCAGCAAACGCACAACCTTTGAATTTGAAATTATCTGACTAAGTTTTGATTCATGTTACAGCAGCTCATGAGTAAATGAACATGGTGCATTAAAACGACTTTTAGAAGTACATTTTTCCAAATGCATTTACTTTAATTTACTTTCGTAGGGTTAGGGGTTGCCACCTCAGCGCACAGTCAAGTTTCGATACCATCTGTGATCATTAGCGCCATGTGTGATGTGGCCTGACAAACCAGTTTTAGGTGACCCTAAAACTTAATGTTCATGGAATAAAAATACAGTCTACTGGAAATCCCTATGAAAATCAAAACAATATATTTCACCATTCAGTGATCAAGCAAGACCCAATGTTCTCTCCAAGGGATGGAAGATACAAAATAACATTTAAAAAAAAAAAAAAAACATTGCTGTAGGATGTTTCTTTCAGCCACATTACATTATCAGAAAAAGTCAATAAGCCCCTTTTTCTTCCCTTTGTCAAAACAGACTGTCTGATTCTAATTATGAGCTTGAAAGTGCATTTGACATGCCCACTTTTATTTGTCAACACTTCCATCTAATACCTCACCCAAAGTAACAACTTTTAAAGAAAGAAAAGAAAAAAAAAAAACCCCACACACAAAACAAACAACCCACGATACACAAAAAAGGTTGTACTTAATTTTACTGTGGTCATAAAATAGTTACGTTAAAGACAGTCTCCGTTAAGTCAACATCAACAGAACATTAAAATGGCTGTCAGATAAAATCCACAGAAAATCTGATACACTCAGCTCAGTCATTGTTAGTAGCCGGCGTCATTTACAATAGCTGTGATGTTTAGTGATGTTCCCTCTTATCCATGAGAGTGTAAACACTGGGAGATGTGTATAAACCACCATTTAGGTGGTTGTGTGAGTCACGGGTGAGTAACAGGTGGTACCCCTTGGGGAAGCAACGTAGAGGAAGGAGTGCCAAAGTGGCCAAATTAATAAACAGTTTTGAGCTGCTATTTTAAATAAAGCAGCAAGAGGCCACAAACCTTGTTCTTTTAAGCAATGTGTGGTTATTAAGAGTTTAAATTAAAAGGTTTTTGAATTAAAAGTTTTATTTGTTTGTTTGTTTTTTTTAACACATTTCCCCGCAGTTCGATATTCTCAGGTAATTTAATACATTTTATATTAATTTGCCACGCCTCTGTCTTGTCAGTACAGAGTCTGTGTGCCTTTGTTACTGGAAAGCCTTTGCAATGGCTAATGTAATATTTCCTGAGGCATAACTGCACGCCCAAATGGTGTTGTCAGTACCATTTAGTTACCCTTTCCTCTTCTCCTCCTTCAGGCCACCACACTTGGGACAGTAAAAACCTGTTTCTCCTCTGTGACAGAGCTGGAAACAGCTTCAGTTTCAATCAATGAGTCAGATTGACCCAAAATTAAACATGAATTCACCTGTTTGTTGGTCAGTCCTTTCACCTCCTGTGGGTCATAATAACATTCCAGATTAAAGTGATGGACAAGAACTTTTAAGTTAAGGTTAGGGCTAAGCTAGGGCTCATATGTAGCGCTTGTCCTCTGTGGACCATGCAAAGTGGCATTTTTGCTGTGGTCCTCCTTCCTTCGCACAGAGCTGGAAACAGTTCAGCAGTCTCAAAGATGTTGTTCCTCATCTCCTAATCAAGAGCTCTCTCAGCCCACATAGTGAGGTATGCCAGGGGGAGACTACCTTCAAGGCTGCTGCCAGAACTCCACAAGTCTGTGAGGATAGGAAGACACAGGCCAAGTAAGCACAAGTCTATATGGTCCACATGGGTCAGCATGGTTACTGATGTGTGTTGGCATGAGTGACTTTAGATCAGAAAATACAAAAGTAAAACCTCAGAGCTTTAAGGTTTTATTCTGGTGGCACGCTTTAAAACTTTGCCACCAAGTGTCGCTATTTGGGGGGAAAAAAAAACAAAACCAAAACAGTGGTGGTATAATTGGAAACAGGGATAGACCCCCTTTTCTAGTCTGGAAAGTACTTCTGGAAAAACTACTGAAACATGGCCTTACAACACAGAGGGTATTTTTGTAGCAGGTCATAGGTTAGCTAACTCTGCTAATATTAGTTCATATTACCAAAGGGGGGAAAAAAAAAAAAGGTCTTCTTTATAATATAAAGCACCGTGAAGTGACTGTTATTGTGATTTGGCGCTGTATAAATAAAAAATGAACATGCATACATACTTGATGAGCCACTGGCAGACAGCTTGGCCTGGCTTTCCTTTGTGTACACTGGCTGAGTCCAGGTAGTGAAACTGGCCGTCCGTGGTTTGCTGCTCAGGGCTGTGAGATGGGAGCTCTTCCTTGGTTCTGGCAGTAGCAGCAACATTGTAGTACTTGAAGCAGTACATGGCCTTGCAGCGGATAAAAAGAATGATGCCTTTTAGATTGAAGTTGGTGGTGAAGGGGGCAATATTGTAACTGTATTCTGTGGTCTCCATTGACTGTGATTTTGGTTCACTCACGTAGCAAATCCAACAATTTACCCATTTATCCCTGATGGGAAGCAATCATCCCTTTGTGTTGAAATATCCCCTTTTATCATAAATCTATGCGATTCCAGCCCCAAACTCATCTGAGCTTTCACCAATCCAGCACGCTGTCCAAGTTTAACTATTAACCCCTTTTAAATCAAGGAAAAGGCCCCTGTTTCTCCTCACTTTAATGCAACAGGTGTGTATGAGTGAAAAAGCAAAAGAGGAGAATGAAGATTGTCTTTGTGTGCTAAGTGGAAATGTCTGTTTTAAGTTGCGTGTTTCAAATTGAATTTCTAGTCCATCTTGAGGCTACGATAGATGTAGCGAATAAATGCCAATGAGGACCAGAAGGACACGCTGCCCAGCATCAGGGAGAAGACCATCGCTGTGAGCAGGGAGTACCCAAAGAACTAGAAGAAGAAAAATATTTCATTGACATTAAAATGTGGCAATAACTTTGAAGAAAAACAATATCATTAAAAATAAAAAAATATATAATTTCTAAATATTTATTTTCTGTACCTCTTCACAGTCTGCAGTGCCAAAACTGCTCACAGTCTCAGTAGTGAGATCACTGTATGTCCTCAGGCGTAGGGCCAGGTCTAGGTGAGACAGGGACTTGAACCTTGGATCAAGTGCAGTAGTTCGGTGAAGGTACTCCTGTAGGGCTGGTGGTGAAGTGTATGTGCTTCAGGTCCTCTCTAATGGTAGTCTTGACATCTCTTGTGATGGTGCTGTCTTCCTCACTTGGGACCATGGATTGTAGGATCCTTGTTTTCAGAGGCAGGATCATGGACACAGATGGTGCAGTTTCAGTGCTCAACAGAGTTGTAACCGCTTTGAGTGGTTTGAGCAGCTGGAGGACCTCCTCTGCAACTCTAACATCATCAGACAAGGTGATGATGTCTCTGACATTTTTCTTCAGGGTTTTGTCTGTTAGTGCAGAGTATATAGCTGTCTGCTGCTCAAGATAACGCTCCAACATATCATAAGTGGAGTTCCACCTTGTTGGGACATCATGTATGAGCTTATGAGTAGGCAGCTGTAGCATATCTTGCTTGGTCTTAAGCACATCAGCAGCTGTTGAACTTCGGTGGAAGTAGGAAACCACCTTCCTTATCCTCCCAAGGAGGCGGTCCATCACTGCATTTATTTGGTTTTTAGCATTATCTGTTGTGACTGGGATATTGGTATTGGGCCTCTCTATCCTCCACTCTGCCACCGCTTCCGTCAGTAAGTGCACCAGATTTGTACCTGTGTGACTCTCATAGAAGGGGCGTGTCTGCAGTACAGCGCTTCGTATCTCCCACTCGGCTGTGATGTAATGAGCGGTCACAGTCACGTAGTTTTCCGTTGCCCTGGAGGTCCAACCATCTGTACTTAGCGCAACAGAAGATGCCTGGGACAGTTCAGCCATAACTTTAGACTTTTGCTGCTCATAAATGGTTGGAACGACCTTTTCACTGAAGTGGGCGCGCGACGGGATGTCGTAGCGTGGCTCAAGCACGTTCATCAAATGTTTAAACCCCTTATTTTGTACAACGGAATATGGCCTCATGTCTGCAGCTATAGACACACCAATAGCTTCTGTAATACCTTTAGCCTGGTCGGATTGGGCAGCAAAGGGCTGCTTTAATGCCGCGGATATCAGCGGTTGTTGCGCAGCCCTCATCTTAGCTCCTGTCACACTAGGATGATGTCGTTTCAAATGAGCCGCCATGCACGACGTGTTGCCAGTGTCATAAGGCTTCCACGTGCCACACTGTCGACAAACTGTGGTGGTTTTATCCACCACCCTTTTCCCATCTATATATTTAACGGGGAAGCCAAAATGCTCCCACACATGAGATTTAAGTGATGGTGGAGGTTTCTCGAGCTCCTTAGTTGGACCGCTAGCGCTGGCTATGACTAACGCTTGAAAGACTGCCCATGCACAGATTGCGCATGAAACTTGCGCAGTGAAATTTTTTTTTCCTTTTTCGAATCTTCGGCTCACGTACGTACCATACCGTGGATGGGATCGGTTCGGATTTCGGATCAACCGTGATCCGTTGCACCCCTAATTTTTCCTATAATGGCGGGCCGGTCTCTAGTCAAAATGCCCGGGCCGATTTTTTATTTTTTTTTTATTTTTTATTTTTGCCCCAGTCCAGCCCTGTATGCAGTTCATCTGCAGTCTGGTGTTACCTACTGTTAAGTCTAATTGCCTTTCATGGTGTGGAACCTGAAGGCCCTGAGTACTTTCTCCCACACTGAAAACACGGGAATGATAAAATTATTTGAACTTTACCTAATAAGACTGATTCAGGACAGACAATTTATTATTTTAAACTTTTCTAGCAGTCCTTCACAAACAGGGAACAGCCTGTCTATTCTCTCCATCTGTCAGCTGCTGCTGGCTCTTCCTCCTCCTCTTCCTCACACACTGCTGAGTTTGTCCTGGTGGATCATCAGGGGTGCAAAGCCTCGCAGATGATGTGCAGCAGTGGGTCCACAAGTGTAACTTATAAATACATGTTCATACTTTTATTACACAATCAGAGAGAACACCACCGAACAGAGGCAGCAATATAACATAGCTAACATTAACAGTGCAGTGAATCCTGCTTGTGCCGTGATATTCAGGACTGCAAACCGAGCAGCATCACTGACTTTCAGCTTGTTGTGTTTGTGGATATTGTTAAATATCCCAATTCTTTAATCTTTGGGCTGAAGGAAGAACAACACTCAATGTATAGATGCTCAATCGCCAATCTCTTTAATTCATACAATTCTTATTATTCTATACAAACACTTTTGAGCATTAACCATCCAGATATGATAGTTGTGGACAGGAGGGTGTCCGCCAGATCTCGAAGTGTCTGTTTCTCACATTCTTATAGCTTCAGCCCCCCTTCCACAGTCATAAAACCTAAACATCAACATTCTTTCTCTCTCTCAGTGAGCCTAAGTTATGACCATGGCTTCCTGTGCAGTATGTTCTGTTCTTTTCTAATCGGACAAATAGGCCCCGATTCTCTGAAAACAGTATTTCTTATATATCTTATAGCAGTATAATGCATCATAAAACAATGTAATTCATTCACAATAAATCAGCAGTCTAATGTAATACAAATCAGTCAAATCTAATAGTTGTCACCTTCTAAGTCCAGAGTTAAATGCAACCTAAAACTACACAATGATTTCAGTCTTTAGAGGTATAACGTATAACATGACATAAGATAATACAATAATCTCACAATATATGACTGACTTTAATTATCCATAAAATCATCACATGCTCTGTAAAATTAAGGTTAACTATTGAACGGTGTATATTTTAAAGTAAAGGCTTTAAAGCCACATTAATGCTACAAGTACTAACATCACTACTTTGCCAACAGTAATGCTTTAATGTTCTTTGTTATTAAACATTCGCATTTAAATAAGTGACATATTCAGTACTTACTTTTAAGAGTTTACTCTTAAGTTTAAGTTTAACTGATGACCTGACAGACCTGGGGTGTTCTCTTAGGTCATCGTGATTTGGTCTTTATCCTGATCAAGTTCTAAATGTTGTGGGACAAATTTGTTTGTTGCTTTATAAATTATGTGTAGAGTTCTGAGGTCAACCAAGTCTTTAAATTTAAGAGTATTTAATAAAAAGGCTAAAACGTGGATTTGGTGGCTCTGGAGTGGTTTTATTTATTATCCTAATTCTATGTTATTTATCATCAGTTTATTAGTGATATAATTTTTGACTCCCAAATTTGTTTTGCTCAGATTCAGTGTTTATTGATTATAGAAGAGGTCTTCAATTTCTTAAATTCTTTTTCTAGTTCATTCAGAAGTTGTTCCAAATTACTTCCATAATAACTTTGTGTCATCTGCAAACAATAGGACTTCTTTGTCTTTGAAATTACTTCAAATTAAGACACGTTAACTAGGGCTGGGCCTTATCATACTGTTCACGGTAATACCGGTATAATGTTGGGCAACGATAAGAAAATGAAATATCGCAATAGAATATGGGTAAAACGCGCATGCGCATTGCCTTTGTTTTCATACGCACATGGCGAAAAAAAGCACAGCGGCGACGGAGAATGAGAAGGGAGAAAGAGAATCGTTTAATGAAACGGATGAACCAGAATTGGTTTGTGAAAATGCTGCAACTTCAGGGGTGTGGAACTGGTTTAGCTTTCGTCTGTCAGATACACAACAAAGCACTATTTTTGGTAGAGCATGCTAGCGGGGCGTCGTTATTACAGTGTTTTTTGGAAAAAAAATTTGGCACACTTAAAAAAATAATCCTTTGATTTTTCTGAAAATCGATAGTGCCCCTTATAATCCCGTGTGCCTTATGTATGAATTCTGGTTGTGTTTGCTGACCTTGAAACGATTTTATGTTGTACACGGCACTCGAAAATCTGTCAAATGTTTTACTATGACTTTGCTAAGCTACAAACCCGCACCGCTTCATGGCTTGTCGGAGCATTACGGCTACCGTAGGCAGGAGCCTCGCGGAGTGATACGTACTGTGCTTCAACATCATATTACTGTATTGTTTGTGTATAACCTCTTAAGTTTTGTGGATATTATACATGGTTATGCTGAGGATAAGTTGGCCAATTTCCACTGGAAATGCCTTTTGGTTAAACTGTCAGCAAGGAATTTGCTTTTGCACTGTTAAATTTATATATAATATTTTTGGTCTGCTCTAATGTTAACACAAACACCTTTAACCTCATTTATCTCTCATGGCCCTGGTACCATCTGTCTGCATTGACTTGATAATTAATCAGAGGTAGCAGGGTGTGATACAGGAACTCTAAAAGACACATTAGCGTATGTTTAGTGGTCACTGGGTGAACTGGGTGCGTCTCTAATTCTGAATGAGCCAGAGGAGGCCAGATGCATGTGTCTGTGGGGTTTATGACGAGCGTTGGTGTGGATCGTCAGCCTTGCTTTTGTTTACATTGACTTATGTGGGTGTTTTAGTGTCAGACTTTTACAATGTAGAGGTGCAATTCAAAGAAGGTGAAAGCTACCATAATATTGGTAGTAATATTGGTATAATTTGGCTTATTTTAAAACATTTTACACATAAGGTGTCAATACTCACTGAAATAATATAGAACGTATGCAAAATATATTTAAAGAGGAGCTGTATTTGCTCTGATACATTTGAAATTATAAACTATGTGCACAAATCTTTTGATAATAGAAAGTAAATTAATCATCGGTGCAAAGATCAAACTGGTGGCTTGTCTGAAACAACCAGAATAGGAAGTTAAAACAAAATAATCTAACACAGATCTAGTTGACATGAAGCCAGAACAAGCTAAACTGTTCTCAACTCACTAGTGAGAAATATCCATAAAAATCATGATTAACACCAGCTGCAGCCAGGGCTGGACTGGGAAAAAAAATCAGCCTGGGCATTTTGACTAGAGACCAGCCCACCAGGTATTATAGGAAAAAGTCAAGTCAAGTCAACTTTATTTGTCAATTCTGCCACATGTACAGGACATACAGAGAATAGAAATTTCGTTACTCTCAAACCCTAGATTAAAAAATGCAAATAAAATAATTAAAAATAAAAATTTAAATAAATACAATACAATTTTACATATAACAAGAAAGCTATGCAATATACAATATACAATATTCAAGTAAGGATAAATGACCATGAGTGTAAACCAGGCAGAGTAGTGCAAATAAGCAAATAGTGCAAATGGAGATTAGTAATATACGGTAAGAGATGGTATAACAACAAAGTCTTATGAGATACTGGCAGTCCAACGCTCCACAAAGTGACTGGTAACTGGTGCAGGCCAGTGAGTGAAGTCAGAGAGTGTGAGTGTGTGTGTGAGTGTGTGTGACAGAGTTCAGTGAGACCATGAAGGAGAAGAGGGGAGAGGAGGCAGAATCGGAAGGGAGTTAAGCTTCCTGACAGCCTGATGGATGAAGCTGTCCTTCAGTCTGCTGGTCCTGGCCTGGAGACTCCGCAGTCTCCTCCCTGACGGCAGCAGCTTGAAGAAGCTTTGCATCGGGTGCGTGGGATCAGCCGCTATGCAAAGGGCTTTTTTAGTGAGACGGGTGCTGTAAATGTCCTGGAGGGAAGGGAGAGAGACACCAATGATCCTCTCTGCAGCCCTCACTATGCGTTGGAGGGTTCTATGACAGGACGCATTGCAGGCTCCAAACCACACAGTGATGCAGCTCGACAGGATGCTCTCGATGGTGCCTCTGTAGAAAGTGTACATGATGGGGGCTGGTGCTCCTGCTCTTCTTAGTTTGCGGAGAAAGAAGAGACGCTGCTGTGATTTCTTGGCCAGTGCTGTGGTGTTGTGCGTCCAGGAGAGATCCTCTGTGATATGCACACCCAAGAACTTGGTGCTGCTCACTCTCTCCACAGACGCTCCGTCGATGGTCAGAGGAGCATGTTGGGTGTGCATTCTCCTGAAGTCCACGACAATCTCCTTCGTCTTCTCCACATTCAGAGAGAGATTGTTGTCAACACACCACGTGGCCAGGCGTCTCACCTCACTTCTGTAGTCGGTCTCATCCCTGTTGCTAATGAGACCCACCACCGTTGTGTCGTCCGCAAACTTGATGAAGAGGTTGGAGCTATATGATGGAGTGCAGTCATGGGTCAGCAGAGTGAAGAGGAGGGGGCTCAGCACACATCCCTGCGGGGCCCCCGTGTTTAAAATGATGGTGCTGGATGTATTACTGCCGACCCGTACTGCTTGAGGTCTTCCGGTGAGGAAATCCAACAGCCAGTTGCACAGTGAGATGTTGAGCCCCAGCTGGACCAGTTTTTGAGTGAGCTGTTGGGGGATTATAGTGTTAAATGCTGAACTGAAATCTATGAACAGCATTCGAACATATGAGTCTTTTTTTTCCAGGTGTGTGAGTGCTGAGTGGAGTGCAGTGGAGATGGCATCATCGGTTGAGCGGTTGGGCCGATACGCAAACTGGAAGGGATCCAGGGAGGGGGGCAGGACAGTCTTGATGTGTTGCATGACTAGTCTTTCGAAGCACTTCATCAGGATGGGAGTGAGTGCAACAGGACGGTAGTCATTAAAGCAGGAGGGAGATGACTTTTTTGGAACCGGAATGATTGTGGTGGCTTTAAAACATGTGGGGACGACAGCCTGGATGAGTGATATGTTGAAGATGTCTGTGAAGACATCAGTGAGTTCCACTGCACAGTCTCTCAGTACACGACCAGGAATGTTGTCAGGACCCGGAGCTTTACGTGCATTGATCCTGCTGAGGGATCTCCTCACGCTGTCCGGGGACAGAGTCATCACCTGGTCACCAGGAGGGGGTGGGGTCTTCTGTGCAGTGGTGCTGTTTTGGGCTTCAAAGCGAGCAAAGAAAGTATTCAGCTCGTTCAGCAGGGGGATAGTGCTATCACAGGTCTGTGGTGGGGGCTTGTAATCTGTGATGGTCTGAATGCCCATAAAACCATAAAGCCTTTGAATGAAAACAAACGTCGTTGTAACAGTGACGTACACTGTCTTGTTGGTACATATGTATCAATCTAATAAACTTAAACCTACAGCATCCTCTCTATTCTGGTATTCTAAACAGTACTTAGCCGAAACCCAAAGACTGCTTGGTTGAGTTAACCTCCTGAACTATCTACAACACATGGTGGAAACCTGAAATCAAGACAGAAGACTAAAGGTGAGACATGACCATTACGGAATATTAAAAATAATAAATGACAGATTTGGTGATATTTTCATAAACTATTTATTTACCACATCAATAAACAGCATGGCAGGGGAAAATATTTTTTTCTAAAATGGCAACCTTGCCAAAGTGAAAGGAGACCGAAAGACAGGTGAGAAAGAATAAAACTTAATTGACTTTCTGATGCCATTTTACACAAAGTACTAGTACAGTATCTAGAAAATGTGGGAAAATACTGGCATCACATACAGTACTTACTTCTGAAGAAATTATGTTGGGACCCTGAAAAAAATTACTATGTACAATAATGGATTTCTATACAGGGAGTGCAGAATTATTAGGCAAATGAGTATTTTGTCCACATCATCCTCTTCATGCATGTTGTCTTACTCCAAGCTGTATAGGCTCGAAAGCCTACTACCAATTAAGCATATTAGGTGATGTGCATCTCTGTAATGAGAAGGGGTGTGGTCTAATGACATCAACACCCTATATCAGGTGTGCATAATTATTAGGCAACGTCCTTTCCTTTGGCAAAATGGGTCAAAAGAAGGACTTGACAGGCTCAGAAAAGTCAAAAATAGTGAGATATCTTGCAGAGGGATGCAGCAGTCTCAAAATTGCAAAGCTTCTGAAGCGTGATCATCGAACAATCAAGCGTTTCATTCAAAATAGTCAACAGGGTCGCAAGAAGTGTGTGGAAAAACCAAGGCGCAAAATAACTGCCCATGAACTGACAAAAGTCAAGCGTGCAGCTGCCAAGATGCCACTTGCCACCAGTTTGGCCATATTTCAGAGCTGCAACATCACTGGAGTGCCCAAAAGCACAAGGTGTGCAATACTCAGAGACATGGCCAAGGTAAGAAAGGCTGAAAGACGACCACCACTGAACAAGACACACAAGCTGAAACGTCAAGACTGGGCCAAGAAATATCTCAAGACTGATTTTTCTAAGGTTTTATGGACTGATGAAATGAGAGTGAGTCTTGATGGGCCAGATGGATGGGCCCGTGGCTGGATTGGTAAAGGGCAGAGAGCTCCAGTCCGACACAGACACCAGCAAGGTGGAGGTGGAGTACTGGTTTGGGCTGGTATCATCAAAGATGAGCTTGTGGGGCCTTTTCGGGTTGAGGATGGAGTCAAGCTCAACTCCCAGTCCTACTGCCAGTTTCTGGAAGACACCTTCTTCAAGCAGTGGTACAGGAAGAAGTCTGCATCCTTCAAGAAAAACATGATTTTCATGCAGGACAATGCTCCATCACACGCGTCCAAGTACTCCACAGCGTGGCTGGCAAGAAAGGGTATAAAAGAAGAAAAACTAATG
Source organism: Perissodus microlepis (assembly GCF_051167445.1). Lineage (NCBI taxonomy): Eukaryota > Metazoa > Chordata > Actinopteri > Cichliformes > Cichlidae > Perissodus > Perissodus microlepis. The sequence continues at coordinate 11,302,828 of NC_140469.1, read as the reverse complement.
ACATGGCCACCTTGTTCACCTGATCTGAACCCCATTGAGAACCTGTGGTCCATCATCAAATGTGAGATTTACAAGGAGGGAAAACAGTACACCTCTCTGAACAGTGTCTGGGAGGCTGTGGTTGCTGCTGCACGCAATGTTGATGGTGAACAGATCAAAACACTGACAGAATCCATGGATGGCAGGCTTTTGAGTGTCCTTGCAAAGAAAGGTGGCTATATTGGTCGCTGATTTGTTTTTGAATGTCAGAAATGTATATTTGTGAATGTGGAGATGTTATATTGGTTTCATAGGTAAAAATAAATAATTGAAATGGGTATATATTTGTTTTTTGTTAAGTTGCCTAATAATTATGCACAGTAATAGTCACCTGCACACACAGATATCCCCCTAAAATAGCTAAAACTTAAAACAAACTAAAAACGGGAGGAGGAGCAAATGAGTGAAGAAGAGGCAGCTGACAGCGTAAAGACGCAGAATAACTCCAGCTTTGTGTCCTTTTTTTTTTTTTTTTTTTTTTTTTTTTCCCCCCATTCTAGTCCGGGACAAATCACGTTTATTTTCAGTTCAACACGAAACGCGTAATATGAACTCTGAATACCAGAGGATTCCCTTTTTTATGGGATGGTTGGCAACTCTGCTAACTAACCTTATGAATAAAATAAAGTTCACAATCAGTAACATCATAGCACCCACCCAGCAGTATAGAAACTGCGTCATGCTAGCTAGTACGCAGTACGAGTTATTGTAAGTGACTGTAAAAAGTCAGCACAACGAAAATAAACTCCACCTAAACTTGGTTTATATCTGACCCAGACAGACTGCAGGTCATAACTTCTCACCTGAAGCTCAGTTCACTTGACAGTCGGACCAGCGGCCGCCTCGGGTCTCTCCTTCTCCGCCTCCCCTTTCCCTCATCCACCTGCTGGCCTCCACCACTTGCTAATTTTACTGAATCTGTGAAAGCTCCACTATAGCCACTACCAAACAATTGAGTTATATTTACACATCTGCCAGCATCTGTCCAATCCGCAACCTTTCACTGTTTACACCGTTACGGGGGGAAAAAAAGACAAAAAAAAAAACATCGGCCCATTAAAAACGAAAAATTACCATCGACCCACCGGGCAAATTCCTGGTATGCCCAATGGCCAGTCCAGCTATGGCTGCAGCTCACAGTCAGCAACTCATCAGTTTCAGTTTTCATTTCTAAATGAGAATTTTTCACATTATATAGTCCATGTATTTCAAACACACAAAGATGCCGAATTCATTTAATTGATTTAATTTCAGTTGCCACTTTCAAACTTTTTCATTTAATAAAGATAAAAACGAGTGGTCAGCGGTCATCGTGATATTCAGTGTGTATGACGAGCGTTGGTGTGGATCGTCAGCCTTACTATTGTTATACATTGACTTCATTTACTTTAAGTATGCCCTGAACTCGATCAAGGCAACTTGATACTTGTGTGGCACCATCTAAAAATGTATTTATTCAATCTGTGTTATAAGTCCTGATGGCAGAAGTCACAATTTCTCTCTCCACAGCTGAAGAGAGTCCACTTTTTTTTTTTTTTTTTTTTTAAATGTATCAGTAACTGACCCATGTGGACCATATAGACTTGCGCTTACTTGTCTCTTTACCCTCACAGACTCGTGGAGTTACGACAGCGGCCCTGAAGGGAGTCTTTCCTTAGAAGAACTCGCTACATGGGCAGAGAGTGCTCTACAAAAGGAGACGGGCAATAAAACCTGTGATGCTTCTGAGGCAGTTTCCAGCTCTGTCTCAGAGCAGAAACAAGATTTTGCTGTCCCAAGAAGCCAGGATGGCGACATCGCTGCCACTCTGCACCATCCCAGCACTGCTCCAGAGAAACCTAAAGGAAAGGCCCGGGTGGTGTTCACAGAGAGACAGTTGAATATTCTTGTCCATCACTTTAATGCGAAACATTACTATGAGCCAAGAGAGATGAAACAGCTGGAAGAGATAACAGGACTGACCTACAAACAGGTGAGTGTTTTTGAAACGTACTGGAACATAAAAAATTGCATTTTGGGTCCATTGTACTCATGAAATGTTTTCTGTCTTCTTCCATCTTTAGGTAAAAACTTGGTTTCAAAATAGAAGGAGAAAGTTTAGGAGGAGGTCACATCCTCAGCATGTAAATCAGGGCGTCCCACTTCATGTAAGTATCTCCTATTAAACAGAACTGTTTCTGTCATTATCTGGGGAATTGATTATTTATTGAAATGTAATTCCAATAATAAAAACAAGAATTACAAAAGTATTCTGATTGTACTGATAATCCACCTATCTGTGATTCAGTTTCAGGGAGAGGGACAGCCCCCACTCATGAACTTTATGAGAATTAATAATCAGGCACACTATCCTCATTCTGTGGCTTTACCTCAATGGACCTTCCCCAACTCCCCCCAGATGTTTGGCTGGTCGATGCCACTTGGCAACAGCCAGTATGAATTCAGCCCCGTTATTTTAAACACTGGTATGAATGTAAAGAACTCTGGAATTCCCAATGCACGTTTTGAAGGAGCCAGTGGAGAGCCTTGCCAGCAGCCAATGCTCTTTTAATTACATATATTGTTACATTAGTTGTTTTTTTTGTTTGTTTGTTTTTTTTTGTTTTTTGTTTTTTGTAATAAAGTTTACATTTCTTGTCTTCATGTACCTCAAGATGACAGATTGTCATATTTGAACTCTTTCATTAAATGAAAGGAACGGGGTGAATTTCTGGCCGTTTTATTGTAATAATTGGACTTTAGAAATATTTGAATTCAGTCAACTCTGACTATTGTGAATATTTTAGTCTATCCAAAATACATCCTGGGAAATCAGAGAGAACACCATCAGAAGTTTTGTATAGTTGCATAACATGTAGTGAACGCCTTATGTTGTCCACTGTTTGCCTTTGTTAGATGAAACCACACTGATCCAGGTCTATTATGTCAGGTAAATATTTTTCAAGTCTCTGTGCCAAAATTGCTGTAAATAGTTTATAATCCAGATTTAATACACTAATCGGTCAATAACTGCTAGATTCCGTGTTATGGAACAAATAAACAGAGATGGCTTTTGGTGGGACTGGATGCTGAGAAAGCCTTTGATTCAGTCAGATGGCTTTTTCTTTATAGGGTATTGAACACTTCTGGTTTTCACAATAATTTTATCTCAATAATACAATCCCTTTATGATATACCAAGGGCTTGCATGAAGGTCAATGGAGATCTATCTGAATCCTTTACTCTAGAACGATGGACCAGGCAGGGCTGTCCAGTCTCACCACTTTTATTTGCACTCTATATTGAGCCTCTTGCTCAGTTTATAAGGAAACGATACTAAAATTAAAGGTATCGCAATTGCTGGGGACGAACAAAAGGTTGCAATGTTTGCAGATGATGTTTTTTGAGGGAACCTGAAGAATTATTTCAGAAGTTGATGTCCTCTCTATCTGACTTCGGAGAACTGTCTGCTTATAAACTAAACCTAAACAAAACCCAGGTAATGACACTAAAGTATACAGCATCTGAAACTTTACGAGATAATTATAATATAAATTGGGAAGCTGAAAGACTTAAATACTTTGGAAATATTCTTAGTTAGAATTATTCCCATCTATCACAAGTAAATTATGGTCCCTTGTCCCAGGCCATGAAATCTGATTTAGATAGGTGGAATCTGGTGCATTTCTTAAATTTAAATTCAAGGATATCAGCAGTGAAAATGAATGTACTCCCAAGATTCCTCTATTTATTTACAACTTCACCCGTTGAAGTAAGCCAAACACAGTTTGGGGAAAGGGACAAATGGATTTCGCATTTTATTTGGCAGGGGAAAAAACCAAGAACTAAATTTAGTATTTTACAGTTAAGCAAAGCAAATGGGGGGGCAATGCTTCCATGTTTACAATACTATTATTATGCATCTCAGGTCATACCCCTGTTGCAATGGTGTAACCCTGATTTGAAAGCTAAGTGGAAATCCATAGAATTTAATACAACCTCTAAATTTCAATTACCAGCCTCAATTCCGGATTAAAAAAACAAAACAAAAACTGGCAGACCATTTAGAAGGTAAAGGAACAGGGATAAGCCACACTCTAAAAATATGGAATAAAGTGATTAAAATATGTGGTAGTGAACAAATACTAAAAGAATTTAGATGGTGTGCTCATGATACAGATTTGAAACCAAATGAAAGTGATAAAAGATTTCAGTCTTGGATAGAGTGGACTAACAACATTCCATTCCTTCACACATAAAGGGACACTGCAGAGCTTTCACTCTTTATAAATAAGAAATGGCTTAAGACAAGTAGATTTCTTCAGGTTTTTTCAAATGCGGGATTATTTTAACAAACATTGCAATATCCCAAACTCGGTTGAGTCAGAAATTTTTAAGATGGTTAAATTAGCATATGCTGGTACTCTGAGACTATACATCAAACTATATAATGTGCTACTTCAGGCAAGGAAGGATAACACTCAAAACATTAGATTAAATGGGAATTGGAATCAGGGATCGGTATAACAAACGAGAACTGGGAGACTATTTGTAACTTTCATTGGTACAAGTTCATTATCTTGGAGAGACCACTTCTGGAAGAATATTATTCGATTTTTTTCAAAACCCTGATCAAACCAGATATAAAAATGGGACAGCGGAATGCTGGAGAAGAAGTGGATCAGAAGAGGCACATCATTACCATGTCTTTTGGGACTGCCCTAACTTAAAAATTACTGGCTGGGAAATCAAAACTCTGTGTGAGGTTTTTAAGATAAAAATTTGATATTAATTTTGTAAATTTGTGCTTAGGCCTGGTTGCTGGCTCGGGCCGGGGAGGGGATACAAAGCTCTTACAAGCGCTATTAGCGGACAGCAAAAAATCAATAACCAAAAAATGGCTAAATCCAACTCCGCCAACACTTGAGGATTGGTTTAATGTGGTTTTTGAACTATTTAATATGGAAAAATTAAAAAAAGACAAATTCTATAAAATATGGAATAAATGGATTAGCTTTGTGTCCCCCCTCCGCCCTGAATTTAGGTAAGACCAACCCTGAATTGGTGTATCTCCCATGTATTGTACAATGTCAGGTCGACCCTCTACTTCATAATATGTACTGGATGTACTTTATGTAAATAAGTTAAACATTCTGCGTTATGTAAACACTGTCAAGCCACCGAGTTCACTTTTCGTTACCTGAAGGTAAAACAAAAGGAATAAGAAAGTCGTTCTTTATTTTATTTTATTATTATTATTTTATTATATTATTTTTTTTTTTTGGACTAAATAAAATCAGTGCACTATTGTAATAAGTCTTTTTTTCATTAAAAATTTAATAGTAATAATAAAAAGAAGTTTTGTATAAAACATTAGGACATTAATTGATGAAAATGTTTTTCTTTATTTTGTTGTATCATCCAGTATTTGTAAATAATGTACACAAAGGTTGTCCAAGAAACCCCTCAAACAACAACCCTACCTCAAACTTACTTAATTTTTAGAAACACAAGAGATAAGATGCATTGGGAATTTTTTTGCCTCTGTGAAATACAAAGTGAATACAGATTAATGAATAACTCATTACCTGAGTGGCCGTGGATTGATATTGTACATTCAGCTTATTAGATGATGATGATGATAATACACCAGACTTGCCCAACCCAATCTAACACTATATATCTGAAACTATGACAGGCAGGAAGCCATTCATGCCTGCTGAAAATACGTTGAGTTTATCATCTAAATGTTAGAAACAAACTTGGTAGGTTCAACTACAGTGCTGTCAACCTCTTAAGACATTACAGCCAAAATGTCTGCTGTTGATGTCTGTTACGACCCAAGATCATGCAGGTATTATGTGTGTTTATGTTTGACCCCTCCCACCAGAGGATGGCTGTGGGATTTTTTATTATTATTATTAATTTCATTAAATTAAACTATCTGATAGGGGCAACTGAAATCAAACCAATGCATTTTTAAAGTGTTTAAAATATGCCAAATTATACCAATATTACTAATAAATAATGACTTAATTTAGATCTTTTTGATCATGTGGAGAACATTACTGAGTTTATAAGGTAGCAAATGGTAGTTTTCACCTTCTTTGAAATGCACCTCTACATTGTAAAAGTCTCTGACACTAAAACACCCACATAAGTCAATGTAAACAATAGCAAGGCTAACGATCCACACCAACGCTCGTCATAAACCCCACAGACACATGCATCTGGCCCCCTCTGGCTCATTCAGAATCAGAGACGCACCCAGTTCACCCAGTGACCAAGTACTTTCAAACACACAGAAGTCATATTGTTTGCAGATGACACAAAGTTTAACTAGAAACAGAGAATGAATTTAAGAAATTGATGACTTTTTCTATAATTGATGAACACTGAATCTGAGCAAACAAAACTCATACTGTTCAGGAGTCTGATGATAAATAACATAAAAGTAAAATAAATTATGTGAAAAAAAAACTTACTCCAGTGATAATGTATCACAAACTATCGTGGTCATCCCACATTACAAATATATCGATGACCTATAAAACACACACCCATTTTCTGCAACAAAGAGTAATAAGGAATTAAGGATCATAAATAAAACCACTTCAACAGAACCACCAAATCCACTTTTTAGCCTTTTTATTAAATACTCTTAAATTTAAAGACTTGGTTGACCTCAGAACTCTACACATAATTTATAAAGCAACAAACAAATCTTTGTCCCACAACATTTAGAACTTGATCAGGATAAAGACCAAATCATGATGACCTGAGAGAAATCCTTATGTTCAGCAAAGCTTCAGATGAGGATTTCTTCCACCTTGGTCTTGCCAAACCACATGCTGGTGGTTTTCACAAAGATTTAAAAGACTACCATGTCATCTGCAGTTTTTCAACATGAAAGCTACATACATGTTTTATCCTGTTTTAAAGGTTTATTTCTTGTAGATTTTGTTTTCTTGCCATTTAAATATAAAACATAGGCTGTTTTGACAAGACTCAGTGAATCTCAGTTAAAGTAAAAAAAGAAAGAAAGAATTAACATGTAATGTACGTCTGTTTTTGCTTTTTTCCTCAGAGTTGGTGCAGTAGATCAAGGCTCATGCAGGAGACTGATAAAGTCAACTTTTTATATGTTGTAAATGTTTCAGTCAGTGCCATCCATTTTCTTCCAACAACGACATTTCTAGGATTACATACTGGCTGCATATTTTGTTTTGCTTTCATTGAGACTCTAACATCATAATCTACAATATTTGATAGGATGTTAAAAAGTGCATGCTTTTTTCACTTTGGAAGTCATGAAATCTTGTGTTTAGCCTCTGACCCAGAATGTCACAGCAGAAATGGTGACTCATCAGACCAGGAAACATTTCTCCAATCTCTTATTGTCTAATATTTGTGAGTCTGTTTCCTCAGTTTGCTGTTCTTAGCTGACAGCTGTTGTAGCCAGTGTGGTCTTCTGCTGCTTCTAGCCCATGTGCTTCAAATTCTGACATGTTGTGCTCTCAGTGATGGTCTTCTGTATAGTTTGCTTTTAATGAGTGGTTATGTTTAGTCACTCCTGCTTTCCTATCAGGATGAAGCGTCTGGTCTTTTTGCTCTGACCTCTGACATCAAGAAGCTTGTTTCATCCAGAGAAGTGCTGCTCACTGGATGTATCGCTGAGTTTTACATTCTTTTGTGCACTTTACATTAAGTTTATTTAATTTCATCTCTTTGATTCACCACTCACTCTTTCAAGTTGTTTTCTATCTCGGTTTTCCACACAAGCCCTGATCAAGTCCTAAATGTCCTAAAGATTTGTTTGTTGCGTTATAAATTACTTGTAGAGTTCTGAGGTCAGTCAAGTCTTTAAATTTAAGAGTATTTAATTAAAAGGCTGAAAAGTGGGTTTGGTGGTTCTGTTGAAGTGGTTTTATTTATGATCCTAAGTCTGTTATTTATCATCAGTTTATTAATGATAGAATTTGTACAACTCCCAAATAGTATGAGTTTTGTTTTGCTCATATCCAGTGTTAGTTCATTATAGAAAAACCAAGTCTTCAATTTTTTAAATTGATTTTCTAGTTCATTCAGAAGTTGTTCCAAGTTACTTCCACAATAACTTTGTGTCATCTGCAAACAATATGACTTCTGTGTCTTTAAAATTACTTCAAATTAAGACATGTTAACACAAACACCTTTACCCTCATTTATCTCTCATGGCCCTGGTGCCATCTGTCTGCATTGACTTGATAATTAATCAGAGGTAGCAGGGTGTGATACAGGAACTCTAAAACACACATTAGCGGATGTTTAGTGGTCACTGGCTGAACTGGGTGCGTCTCTAATTCTGAATGAGCCAGAGGAGGCCAGATGCATGTGTCCGTGGGTTTATGACGAGCGTTGTTGTGGATCGTTAGCCTTGCTATTGTTTACATTGACTTATGTGGGTGTTTTAGTGTCAGAGACTTTTACAATGTAGAGGTGCATTTTACAATGTAGAAGGTGAAAGCTACCATTTGCTACTTTATAAACTCCAAATGTTCTCCACATGATCAAAAATATCTAAATTAGAGGTGTAAGTCATTATTTGTGTGTAATATTGGTATAAATTGGCTTATTTTAAAACATTTTAAACATCAGGTTTCAATACTCACTGAAATAATACAGAACGTATGCAAAAATATATTTAAAGAGCAGCTGTATTTGCTCTGAAACATTTGAAATTATAAACTATGTGCACAAATCTTCTGATAATAGAAAGTAAATTAAACATAGGTTCAAAGATCAAACTGGTTGCTTGTCTGAAACAACCAGAGCAGGAAGTTAAATCAAAATCATCTAACACAGATCTAGTTGACATGAAAGCAGAACAAGCAAAACTGTTCTCAACTCACCAGTGAGAAATATCCATAAAATCATGATTTACACCAGCTGCAGCTCACAGTCAGCAACTCATTAGTTTTGGTTTTCTTTACAAAATGAGAATTTTTCACATTATATAGTCCATCATGTATTTCAAACACATGAGTAAAGATGTGTTTATTTAATTGATTTAAGTGCATTAAGTGTTTCATATTTTATAAAGTGTGAGTTGGAAGGATTTGGTAAAGCTCATTTGTATGGCTGCTTTCTAACTGTACTTTCTTTTTTCAGACCTGAGAAACAGCATTTTAAAGAAATGTAAATGATGCCAGTTGGTAGAAACAGCCTGACTGCTTGTAAAGAGACTCACAAAAGAAGAAGCTCAACCCCCCACATTCCTGCCCACACCCACAAACCTCCTTAAAAGCCCAGGAGAATTGCTCTTAAGTTTTAAGTCCGTCAGTCTTAAGTTACTATCCTGCTTGGTTTGGAGCTCTTTCAGCAGAGATACTTTCTCCAGCTTTCCTGTTTTAATCACTGGGACTTCAAAGATGGAAGATTATGGGATGCACTTTTCTCCAGGTATGTACTCAGCATTGTTGACTGGTGAGCTGATATGAACAGAGTTTGCTAACTTTTAAGACAACATGCAGAAATATTCATTCACTCTGTGTTGTAAGTCCTGATTGCAGAAATCACCATTTCTCCCTCCACAGCTGAACAGAGAGTCCACTTTAAATCCTTTTTGGTTTTAAAGAATCTACAAATATCCGACCACTTTTCTTTCCCAAGTTTGTGTGAAACTGTTGTGTTTAAGACTCATCAATATTCCCTTTTTATTTTTTCTGTTACAAAGTCAGTCGTGCCCAAACATATCAGCAACTGACCCATGTGGACCATATAGACTTGTGATTACTTCTCCTCTTGTGTCTTTACCCTCACAGACTCGTGGAGTTCAGGCAGCGGCCCTGAAGGAAGTCTGCCCTTGGAAGAACTCGCTATATGGGCAGAGACTGCTCTACAAAAGGAGACGGGCAACAAAACCTCTGAGACAGTTTCCAGCTCTGTCTCAGAGCAGAAACAAGATTTTGCTGTCCCAAGAAGCCAGGATGGCAACATCACTGCCACTCTGCACCATCCCAGCACTGCTCCAGAGAAACCTAAAGGAAAGGCCCGGGTGGTGTTCACGGAGAGACAGTTGAATATTCTTGTCCATCACTTTAATTTGAAACATTACCATGAGCCAGGAGAGATGGAACAGCTGGCACAGATGACAGGACTGACCTACAAACAGGTGAGTGTTTTTCAGCTCAATAGAACATAAGAAATTGAATTTTGGGTCCATTGTACTGATTAAATGTTTTCTGTTTTCTTCTATCTTTAGGTAAAAACCTGGTTTCAAAACAGACGGAGTAAGTTTAGGAGGAGGTCACATCCTCAGCATGTGAATCAAGGCGTCCCACTTCATGTAAGTATCTCCTATTATTAAACAGAACTGTTTCTGTCATTATCTGGGGAATTGATTTTATTTATTTAAATGTAATTCCAATAATAAATACAAGAATTACAAAAGTATTCTGATTGTACTGATAATCCACCTATCTGTGATTCAGTTTCAGGGAGAGGGACAGCCCCCGCTCATGAACTTTATGAGAATGAATAATCAGGCCCACTATCCTCATCCCGTGGCTTTACCTCAATGGACCTTCCCCAACTCCCCCCAGATGTTTGGCTGGCCAGAATGAATTCAACCCCATTTTTTTAAATACTGGTACGAATGTAAAGAACTCCGGGATTCCCAATACACGATTTGAAGGAGCCAATTTAGAGCCGTGCCAACAACCAATGCTGTTGAAGCTGTAACCATCTTTCTTTTTTTTTCTATATGTTCCAATAATTGTAATGCCATGTGTATACTGAATATTATCTGTCTTGAGAAGCTGTAAATAAAATGCGAGTCCCACACCTTAAAAATTGAACATTGTACATGTCTCCAAACCTTCTGTCAGAGACAGAAGGTTTGTACCACCAGATTTTCATATACTTAAATTTAAAAGTGTATTCCTCTCCCGCAATTAACTCCTGCTTCATCTGCGATTGTTATGAGAAAAATTCTCCTATATCACCCGCAATGAATCCTTGGATAGGGTGGGCCACGAAGGATATATCCGACCCATCTTTCACATCTGGGGGAAAAAAAAGGACGCATTTCTCACCCCATTTGGAGGACTCTTCAAATTTGGACAACCTTCGTCACGTCACTGTGACATAATTGCCTACAAATGCCGCCTTCAAAGCATGCTACCCCTGAATTTGGACACAGCCACAGTCTGCAGGTTTTACCTCCACCTGACAATTAAAGCACTCTGCTCCACTGAACACAAGGTTGGGGAGCAAAGACTCACCTCTGTGCTGTAGCTTCAGTTGTGAGGGTGGAGTGTAGATTGAGTTTTACTTGCACTTTGAGCTCCAGCCATTGGTCATCTTTAGGACAACAGAGCAGTAAGGTCTGACAGACTGACATACCTGTGTGCACCACAGAAAAAATGAATGTTGATATCCTGATTGTTGCTCTGATATGTATTGTTAATCAGCACCTCAGCCTGACTGGTGGGCCTGTTTGTGCTTAACCCAACTTGTTGTTTTGTTTTCTTTAATCTGCTTTGATTGCAATGTTGGTTAAAGTTAGCACCTAGTTTTCTTTAGATCTCTGTTTTCTCAGGATTAATAAATGGGTATGGTGAAAAATTTTCCCCTTTGGCTCTGCTTTGTCTGTCCTGACTTAGCCGGGCATTTCACTATTCCACCCAGCATATATATTTCTGGTGTGGGCTTTCCCACCAGACACTGCTTCCACGGCTGATGCTGTTTGTTAGCACCTCATAAGGAGAAGCATGTCCTCACCTCACCAAAAGTGCTCTATGACCACTGAATTTAGTTGGGAGCAGAGAGTTGGGGTGATGGAGGTTTACAAGGAAGTGAATTGGAACAGGTACATCCTTTTGCAGTTTATGAATACATCACTGATTATCATGCCTATGTCTTCCACTCACACTGAGCTGACATCAGCATGGTTGGTTATGTTGCAAAACATCATAGTTTAAACAGAAGCTCTGCAGCCTCTGCAACAAACTACCTGCTCCAGCAGAAATACTTAAACCAGTTTTGCCTTTTAGTCTTAGAATTCTGGCAGCAGCCTTAAAGGGAGTCGTCCCCTGGTAGACCTTACTACATGGGCTGAGAATGCTCTTGATAAGGTGAGTTACCATGACCCATCGAAAATGAAAGAGGTGGTAAAGATGGCAGTACTATCCAAACAAACAGTGTTTTTTTTTTTTTTGATGTTTCTAGAATACAAGTGAGAGCCAGCCCCCACTCCAAGAAATTCTACAACCAGCGCATGATAGAGGCAAATTTGAGGACGAAAAAGGGTGGACTAATTAGAGGAATTGTGTAGTAATAACAATAATGTATACTTTATTGATTCCCGTAGGCCAATTACTCACCCAGTGAATTATGGGGCAACCACTTTACCTACTGAGCTATCCCTGCCCCAGATGACACAATCACACATGCACGTCTGTTTTGAAGTCAGACATGCATGAATCACCAATGATTTTTCTTCCAAAAAAATTAGGACTTTGGTAGAATGAAATACTGCTTCATGTGTCTATGTGAAAATCTATAATATTTTTTAATAGTGTTAAAAAGTTCATTAATCTTTCTGATTTTCTCCAGACGCCAGAAACACTCCATGTACATGGACAACAGTGACACCTACTGGTCCAACATTATATAACATGTGTGTGTGGTCAAAGTCGCAGCAATGTCCTCGCTGCACACACATACACAAAATCAAAGCTACACTTGAACAATTAGCATTCTCATTCGCATATTTAACAGGCAAAATAAAATAAAAAGATATTTGATGTACAGTGTGTTCTTCTTGCAGGTTTATACAAATTTTATTTTTTTTATTTTTTAAAAGAGTGGGACTGCCAGCCAGGACAGAAAGAATGAAAACCAGAGAGGAGGTTCATGGATGTAGTGAAGGAGGACATGCAGAGGTTTTGTGTGACAGATGATTAACCATTGAATTCAAAAGATTCCAGAAACACTTCATGTACATACTCAACAGTCCAGTCTAGTGGTCAAACATTAAACAAGTGTGTGTAGTTGAAGTCACAGCAACAACAGATCATCTTCGTCCTCATGGCATGAAAACTCAGTGGGCAGATAAAAGGAGGAAAAGAACAGGAAAAAAAAAAGTCAATGCTTCACTTAGTTCACTTGAACTGTTTCTCATCACACATGAACTGGATCAGGGCATCATCCCATCGGTCTTCACTTCAGCTCCAGCAAGTGAAGGCCGATGTACTGCAGGATGGAACTGAAGTGCAACTCCTGAACGTAGACCCAATATGTGATTAAAACATATTTAAGCTTTAAATTTGCAGTTTGTCAAGCGTCACTGAGCACTTCAAATCTACCTTTAAATCTGTAACATACCAGCTGGACCTCAGCTTGCAACACACTGTGTGACAAACGACACAAAAACATTGTCAGCTCAGACATCAGCAAACGCACAACCTTTGAATTTGAAATTATCTGACTAAGTTTTGATTCATGTTACAGCAGCTCATGAGTAAATGAACATGGTGCATTAAAACGACTTTTAGAAGTACATTTTTCCAAATGCATTTACTTTAATTTACTTTCGTAGGGTTAGGGGTTGCCACCTCAGCGCACAGTCAAGTTTCGATACCATCTGTGATCATTAGCGCCATGTGTGATGTGGCCTGACAAACCAGTTTTAGGTGACCCTAAAACTTAATGTTCATGGAATAAAAATACAGTCTACTGGAAATCCCTATGAAAATCAAAACAATATATTTCACCATTCAGTGATCAAGCAAGACCCAATGTTCTCTCCAAGGGATGGAAGATACAAAATAACATTTAAAAAAAAAAAAAAAACATTGCTGTAGGATGTTTCTTTCAGCCACATTACATTATCAGAAAAAGTCAATAAGCCCCTTTTTCTTCCCTTTGTCAAAACAGACTGTCTGATTCTAATTATGAGCTTGAAAGTGCATTTGACATGCCCACTTTTATTTGTCAACACTTCCATCTAATACCTCACCCAAAGTAACAACTTTTAAAGAAAGAAAAGAAAAAAAAAAAAAAACCCACACACAAAACCCCACAAAAAACAAACAACCCACGATACACAAAAAAGGTTGTACTTAATTTTACTGTGGTCATAAAATAGTTACGTTAAAGACAGTCTCCGTTAAGTCAACATCAACAGAACATTAAAATGGCTGTCAGATAAAATCCACAGAAAATCTGATACACTCAGCTCAGTCATTGTTAGTAGCCGGCGTCATTTACAATAGCTGTGATGTTTAGTGATGTTCCCTCTTATCCATGAGAGTGTAAACACTGGGAGATGTGTATAAACCACCATTTAGGTGGTTGTGTGAGTCACGGGTGAGTAACAGGTGGTACCCCTTGGGGAAGCAACGTAGAGGAAGGAGTGCCAAAGTGGCCAAATTAATAAACAGTTTTGAGCTGCTATTTTAAATAAAGCAGCAAGAGGCCACAAACCTTGTTCTTTTAAGCAATGTGTGGTTATTAAGAGTTTAAATTAAAAGGTCTGGTGGTATTGTAAGTCCCGCCATTTAATTTGCTGCGTTTTTCTTTTTGTTTGTTTGTTTTTTTTAACACATTTCCCCGCAGTTCGATATTCTCAGGTAATTGAATACATTTTATATTAATTTGCCACGCCTCTGTCTTGTCAGTACAGAGTCTGTGTGCCTTTGTTACTGGAAAGCCTTTGCAATGGCTAATGTAATATTTCCTGAGGCATAACTGCACGCCCAAATGGTGTTGTCAGTACCATTTAGTTACCCTTTCCTCTTCTCCTCCTTCAGGCCACCACACTTGGGACAGTAAAAACCTGTTTCTCCTCTGTGACAGAGCTGGAAACAGCTTCAGTTTCAATCAATGAGTCAGATTGACCCAAAATTAAACATGAATTCACCTGTTTGTTGGTCAGTCCTTTCACCTCCTGTGGGTCATAATAACATTCCAGATTAAAGTGATGGACAAGAACTTTTAAGTTAAGGTTAGGGCTAAGCTAGGGCTCATATGTAGCGCTTGTCCTCTGTGGACCATGCAAAGTGGCATTTTTGCTGTGGTCCTCCTTCCTTCGCACAGAGCTGGAAACAGTTCAGCAGTCTCAAAGATGTTGTTCCTCATCTCCTAATCAAGAGCTCTCTCAGCCCACATAGTGAGGTATGCCAGGGGGAGACTACCTTCAAGGCTGCTGCCAGAACTCCACAAGTCTGTGAGGATAGGAAGACACAGGCCAAGTAAGCACAAGTCTATATGGTCCACATGGGTCAGCATGGTTACTGATGTGTGTTGGCATGAGTGACTTTAGATCAGAAAATACAAAAGTAAAACCTCAGAGCTTTAAGGTTTTATTCGGGTGGCACGCTTTAAAACTTTGCCACCAAGTGTCGCTATTTGGGGGGAAAAAAAAAACAAAACCAAAACAGTGGTGGTATAATTGGAAACAGGGATAGACCCCCTTTTCTAGTCTGGAAAGTACTTCTGGAAAAACTACTGAAACATGGCCTTACAACACAGAGGGTATTTTTGTAGCAGGTCATAGGTTAGCTAACTCTGCTAATATTAGTTCATATTACCAAAGGGGGAAAAAAAAAAAAAAAAAAAGTCTTCTTTATAATATAAAGCACCGTGAAGTGACTGTTATTGTGATTTGGCGCTGTATAAATAAAAAATGAACATGCATACATACTTGATGAGCCACTGGCAGACAGCTTGGCCTGGCTTTCCTTTGTGTACACTGGCTGAGTCCAGGTAGTGAAACTGGCCGTCCGTGGTTTGCTGCTCAGGGCTGTGAGATGGGAGCTCTTCCTTGGTTCTGGCAGTAGCAGCAACATTGTAGTACTTGGGTTCCTGTCTCCTGAGCTCCCGTGGTTCTCCTCTGGAAAGATGTGATGCAGGTAGCAATAAGCAGGATAAAAGGAAAAGCTGAACATCATCAGCGTCTTCCAGTCCACCAGCTTTGCAGCCGTGTATTAAAACTGGCTTCCATTTATCTGCTTGCGATCAAGCTGCAGGAAGCTCTGTGTGCTAAATTAGACTTAAGGAGTAGCTTTTGAGGCGTTCAGAGGGCGTGGGGAAAGACATAGTTTTCTCATTGGTCCCTCATTCTTCATTTCAATCAAGCAGATTTTTTTCAGGTTTGATGGGAACCCCCCCCCCCCCCCCCCCCCCCCACCCCCACCCCCCCAAAAAAAAAAACAACCCAGAAAATGAACTTAGAAAGTAGACATGTAAATGGGCTTTATTAAATCTTTCCATCTTAAATTTTTCTGGATGTTAATCTCTGGATGTGTAGAATTTATATGTCAAGCAAGGACAGAAGTGTAATCTCACAGATAATGACCAGTTTGTAGTATTGGGGGTCATCGTTTTCTATTTCTTTATACCAGTGATATCAAAATGTTGGCTGCAAGATTTGTAATCAGCTGTGTAAGATAATAGACTGGTATCACCTGCATATTAACTCACCTCCACATTTGCTGTGGGAAATGGCCACTTATGTGTGAGTGGGTTTGTTTCACAACTGCTGTGAGCCAGTGGCTGTGATTGGGCTGGGTTCATTGAAGGCAGGTGTATTTGATTGCACTCTAGTCTAGTCTAGTAATACACCACACTCCAAACCCAGCTCGTATATTTTCTGTCTGCACAGATTTGTGACCCAGTATCAAGACTGTTTAGATAAAAAAAAAAAACTATGGAATGCATTTCCTGAAAAAAAAGCACTGCAAATGCTGATGCATGATTTTTTTGTTGTTGTTGCTGAAATCCTGTAATTTCTTAAATATTTGGGAAGCTTGTTAAATTTAACTGAAACACACATAATAATAATGCCAGTTTATGGAAGAGGCTGACTGCTTTATGAATTGGGTCACAAAAGAAGCTTAGCCCTCCACATTCCTGCCCACACCCACAAGCCTTAAAAAACCCACTTGGGAGCATTGCTCTAGGTCAGTCTTAGGACACATAGCACCGTCCTGCTTTGTTTTAAGCTGTTTCAGCAGAGAAACTGATTTCAAAGATGGGAGCTTGGGGATGCAAATCACTCTAAGTATGTACTTGCATTGTTGCTTATGAGCTAATATTAATAGAGTTAGCTAACCTCTAAGACAACTCGAAAGTCCTGTGTTGTAAGACCATGATGTTAGCTGTTATTTTCTCTCTCCACTTCAGGTTCCTTTGGGTTTTAAAAGGTGGCCCAGATATCCTGCCACTTTGGTAAATTTCAATTTTAAGGTGGTGACATCTGGTAGCAAATATTAAGAATGCAGTCAACCTAAAATGGAGACAGTTTGTAGGAGCAGGAAACGGTTCTGTTTAAGGCTTGTCAGGCTACTATTTTTGGTTTAATTTTCTGTTCTAAAATCTCTCATGCAAACACATATTAGTGACCATGCTGACCCAGGCGGATCATATAGACTTGTGCTATAAGTCGGGCTTGGAATTCATTGCACCATCCTGCTTGGGTTTTAAGGCGTTTCAGCAGGTACTTATCCCAGGGTTCTTGTTTTAATTTGTATCCCATTCAAAAATGGGAGGGAGATCTTAATAATCAATACATCGAGGATGATTGGAAAGGAGCCATTAGCATAGTTAGGTCGACTTCTACCGCTTGCGAGAAACCCAATACAAACTTTTGCACCGCCTATATAAAGCTCCTAATGTTTTGCATAAGATTGCACCTCTTATTTCCCCTTTATGTATCAAATGTCAAAAAGAAAATGTTATCTTTTTTCATTACTTCTGGGAATGTAAACTAATTAAAAGGTTTTGGAGTTCCATATCTCAAGAATTGAGCAATATTTTTAAGAATCAGATCCAATGGGACCCTGGATATTTTCTTTTTGGTTTAGCCTCAAAAGAAACAACATCAACTTATCCACAACGTAAACTATGTGATAAACTATTGTTGCTGTAAGTGTATTCTTATTAACTCGGTTAAGGATAAACCACCTACTGTTACTTTGTGGTACAGTGAATTGTTTAGAGTTATTCCTGATGAAAGAGTTGCTGCTATCTTAGCAGGAAATGAGAATTTGTTCCTCAATGTTTGATCTCCCTTGCTTATTTATTTGCCAGATGATTTGTCCCAACTGCGAGGGGCCGGTTGTCTTTATGATGCCTTCAGGTAATTAGGAAGTGAGCACAAAGGAGTTCACTTTTGTCTCTTCTTTTTTAAATCTGTGGTTGAATAGTTGGTAAATATTTGTCTTTTTTCCTCTCTCTGTCCTCCCCATATCTGTGATTGCAAATGTGTGTAATTATTTTTAAATGTTTGTCATTCTGTGTTTTTGCTTTGTGCTGACAATGAATAAAAAATTAATCTTAAAAGAATTAACACTACAGTGTGTGTACTTTCTGTAAAAATAAATGTTTACTGAAGTAAAAGTACAAATGTTCTCCATTAAAATATACTTCTCTAACTCTATAAAAAGAGGTTTCGATGTTCTGTGTGTTTGTCTTTGGCGGGTAAAGAGCATGCAATATATTCAGTTTTAAAATTTATATAATATATAATTACATTAACTGTAGTAAGGCTATAATTAATGCTAGCTTATTTTAGTAAACGACACAGTCACTCCATGCCACCACAGTAAAGCCGCTCCGGTTGTATAACGGCTATCATCTGCAGGGAAATGGTTTATTTTCAGTGTTATTTTCAGCTAGCTTTTTGCTTTGAGTTAGACAAAGCAAAAAGCTAGCTGATACACTCCCCTTAGTTAACCTGTGTGTCTTAAAGACCTGGATTACCTGTAATTTCCTGCTTCTAAATTCAGATAAATCTTAGGTTATTGTTATTGTACTCCCTAGAAAGCTTAGAAACAGAAACCTTGATTATTCAGGCCCAGTCTTATCTTAAACTAGTACCATCTCACCCTATTAGAGCACTTCGCTCTCAGACTCCTGGCTTACTTGTGTACTTACTAGGAAATTTAAAAGTAGAATGGGAGGCAGTCTTCAGCTTGCATGCCCCTCTTCTTTGTAACCAGCTCCCAGTTATGTTTGGGAGACAGACACTCTCTCTACTCTTAATATGGGACTAAACATGTTCCTTTTTGATAAAGCATATAGTTAGGGCTAAATCAGGTGATAATGATAATCAGGCCTCAATCCCAAGGTAGGATTGATCCTGCAATTAGCCTAGCTTCTTGTGATGAGTGTTTCTTCTTCACTCACCATGTGTCTTCTGTCCCGTCATCCTCCTCTAAGCTAAACCACTTACGGCAGATGGTTACCCCTCTCTGAATCTAGTTCTGCCAAACATTTCGTCCTCTTAAAGAATAGTTTTGCTCTTCCCGCAGTCACCAAGTACTTGCTCATAGGTGCTTGTCTGATTATTGGGGTTTTTCTCTTTTAACGTAGGCCTCTTACAGTACAAAAAGTCTTTAGGAAACAGTTGTGATAAAATGGAATAATGAGTTATGGATTGGCCTCTCCAGAGTACAGACCTGAACATGAAGGAGTGTAGCATCATCTTGACAGAAAACTGAACACAAGGCAACCAAAATCCAAGAAAGAGCTTTGAATGTCGTTTGAGAAGCCTGGAGAACTATTCCTGAAGACTTCTTAAAGAAATTAGAAGATGGCTCAGTTCCATGTACGTTTGCACTTTTCAAAACATTGCTGCAACCATTTCACATTTTTCTAAAAAGAAATTAGATTAGCACTATAGATTTTGAGGTTATATAGCATTTCTTAGGATCTGGTGTGAGTATGAAGAAAGTTCTACTCAACAGTTGTGACAAAACAAGACTGAAGAGGGAAAAATCCAGAACACTGGCACTATTGTATTAAAAAGAGTTTTACTGTAAAGACTATATTTACATCAGAACCAAAATCACAGTCAATGGAGACCACAGAATACAGTTACAATATTGCCCCCTTCACCACCAACTTCAATCTAAAAGGCATCATTCTTTTTATCCGCTGCAAGGCCATGTGGAGCTCAAACAGGCCAGTGCAAAACAATGCGTTTATTAATAGCTCTTGCACAATAAGCCAAAACTACAGTACCATTCTGCTGGTCTCAGTAGGTAAAGTATATTGTGGGAAATTTAGGACATATAGCTCCAGCATAACTGTGATGGACCATGAAGCGGGAATCAGATGCTGCAGTCTGAAAAAATCCATTCACTCACGTAGCAAATCCAACAATTTACCTATTTATCCCTGATGGGAAGCAATCATCCCTTTGTGTTGAAATATCCCCTTTTATCATAAATCTATGCGATTCCAGCCCCAAACTCATCTGAGCTTTCACCAATCCAGCACGCTGTCCAAGTTTAACTATTAACCCCTTTTAAATCAAGGAAAAGGCCCCTGTTTCTCCTCACTTTAATGCAACAGGTGTGTATGAGTGAAAAAGCAAAAGAGGAGAATGAAGATTGTCTTTGTGTGCTAAGTGGAAATGTCTGTTTTAAGTTGCGTGTTTCAAATTGAATTTCTAGTCCATCTTGAGGCTACGATAGATGTAGCGAATAAATGCCAATGAGGACCAGAAGGACACGCTGCCCAGCATCAGGGAGAAGACCATCGCTGTGAGCAGGGAGTACCCAAAGAACTCAGTGCTTTGCACCAGGCCGCTCATAGAGGACCGGTTCCTATAGTAGAAAACAGAGTAGACAAAGATGAAGATGCCGGTGGATCCCGTGCTCAGCACACTCCTCCACCACCATTGGTAGTCTTCGCCAGACAGCAGGAAGTAGGTCAGTGCCACAGAAATGCAGGCGCCCACAGACAGGAGAATGGCGAAGACACACAGCAGGATACCGTACAGCGTGTAGTGCTCTCTTCCCCAAACAGTGGCAAAGATGTAGTACAGCTCCACTGAGATGGCACTTAGGGAAAGATTGGATGGAAAACAGAGTTAAAAATCCAAAAATGAGAGGGAGTAATTCTAATAGTTTATTTTACGGAAGTCAATCAATCTAAATTCAGCTTCAATGTATACTTATGTAAATGGTGCATTAAAAAAAAGAAAGAAAAAAAGAGTGAAGTGCAACAGTTCCTGGATATTTTCCTGTTTAGTTTTAATTACAGGAAACATTAGTGAATAGTGAGCAGTGATCTATAAAACATGTGAATGCAAATGAGATGACAATTAAAAAAACAAATAAACAAAAAAATTCACTTTTGCAATAACTGCCTATTATCTTCCTAGGGCTCTGGATGATGGGTTTCCCTTTAATAGTTCACAAGTCTGATGTTAATTACTTGTGAGTAAAACCATAAAGTGTTTTATTGTCACCTTTTCTAATCTCTGATCTATGACTACACTTCTACAAATCTCCCCTTATCTAAACACCTGAGGTCAGCTCACCTGAAGGGAAGGAAGCCGCCGATGGCCATGTGCACAATCGTATGTTTGTACCAGGGCTGAGTCGGGATCTGTCTGGGGATGTTACGGGTGCGGCACGGTGCCTGGAAGCTGCCAGCTCGGTTCTTTCCCACAATGCCACCAATGATTGTTAGCGGGAAGCCCACCAGCAACCAAGCGCCCAGCAGCAGGAGCACGGTGGTGGCCGGCAGAGCCTGAGTAGAGCCGCTCCACCAGTGGACAGAGTTCACTACACTCCACGTGAAGAACAGTGGAGCTGGAGGGATGAATAATCAAGTTAATAAAAGAGAAGCATCTAATAATCCATGTAATGTTTCCTTTGAGGGTTGCTAGAAAGCATTATGCCATAAGGAACGTGAAAAAAATACTGCAAAGTAGAGCTGGGCGATAGAACGATAACGATATGTATTGCGAAATAACTTTTTCTCGATAGAAAAATTTAACTATTGCAATAGGCCTCACCGCTCTTGTCCTCTTAAAAAGAATTAAAAAAAAGAAGAACAGCCAATCCAAATTAAGTAGCGCAGAGCCGAACCAATCACAGCAGCAGCGTCACGTCACGTGACTTGTTACGTACAGCACAAGTGCCAAGCCGCACACGTGTATTTGTTTGGGAAGCAGCCAGCCGGGCTGCCCAGGTAATGAAGGAAATGAGTGTGCCGACTAGAGAAAAATCAACCGAGAGTGTGACCGAAGATTACCAAAGAGAAAACAGATGATGGTTCCAATGCCGGAGAGATTGTCGAACGGAAGAGCCATAGAAGTTCCGTAGTGTGAAAGTATTTCGGCTATTTCAAGTCTGACAAAAAACAGAGTAGCGCCCACTGTAAATTGTGCCGAAAGCAAGTCTGGAAATACAATAAACCGGCGCATGCTCAATCTCTGACTGGAAGCGCTAATTCGTCATTCGGCTTTTGTCAGACTAAAGTAACTGTTAAAACTGTTTGAAAAGCTAAGCTATACAACAAGGAGAGATTGAGAATTTCCTTTTAGTTCTCAGTTTATTTGATATTGACAAAAGTTAGTCAATTTTGTTTGTTCTTCTGTAAAACAAACTAAGATTTATTTTT
Source organism: Perissodus microlepis (assembly GCF_051167445.1). Classification (NCBI taxonomy): domain Eukaryota; kingdom Metazoa; phylum Chordata; class Actinopteri; order Cichliformes; family Cichlidae; genus Perissodus; species Perissodus microlepis. Next base: position 11,280,406 of record NC_140469.1, on the reverse strand, counting down.
AGAATTAATATTTTGTTTCTAAGTGGAATTGACAATTTAGTAGTCTGTTTAGTTTGTTCTATTTTGAAACTTAAACGCTTTAGCGGCTACCTTTTGTGTAGTTTGCAATATTTGCCTTTATTTATCTGAAAAAGTCTCATGTTCCTTAAGTACATCTACCCTGTTGAACTTATTACGGGAAATAAATATTTAAATCAAAACAAGCTGCTGATTATTTAACATTTTACTTGTGAGCAACGGCACATTTAAATCTTATAGTTAAATGTGCCGTTAAAAATATAGTTATTTGGCTTATATCGTGATATATATCGTTATCGCCTGAAATGAAAAAATCTTATATCGCCCAGCTCTACTGCAAAGTGAACACAGATTCATGAATAAATAATTTACTGGGTGGATTGTACATTCAACTATTACAACTAAGTACCTTTTATTTACTTTGAGGGTTTTTAAGCTTATATTTAACATAGTTGTGAAAAACTGTGACAAAGAGTAGGTTAATGGCATTCAGCACAAAGCCCAACTGGGAAACAAACCAGAGATCAGCTGGTGAGACCATCTGTACCCACATGGTTTATACCTTCACCATCAAGTCATCCCGCAAAATACTATCAAAATCAATTATATTGATTGTTTAAAACAATTTTGCAAAATGCACATGGAAACTGACCACATCCAAGTGCAGATATGAGAATGGAAATATCTCATTATCTAACTAAATCAGACATTAAGTCTTTAACCTGCCAGCTCCTTTGTAAATGGTCAACATGAGGTTTGAGTGCGGCAGATAACTGTTTCGTATTTCAAAAGTGTTGCTACTTGATAAAAGATACGCTGTGGATGTTATGACTTTAGTTAAATATAATGAACTACGTTTTCTAGTAAAGAAACATGAATGCCAATAATGTAGGATTTTATTAACACCCCCAGCTTTCTTAGAGGTTTTTTTGAGGAAAGGAAATGAAATCATAAATTGCTTTAAACATCAGAAATACAAACAATCCAATCTGCTATCTGAATATATTCATGAATAAATTCACAATTAATTTGAAAAATGGTTTCAGGAAAATGCTGTAGATTATGTTTAGAGCTGCAAGTACACACCTGACGTTATGCTAATTTCACTAACTCGTCCTTCTTTATCCAGGAGGCCAAAAAACACGCACAACAACCGCACAGCCTTTGATGAGAAACTGACACGTGAACATGTGCTTTTAAATGCCGGGTCGCTTCCATTTTCACTTACCGGAGAAGAGAGATGATGTGAGGATGATGTTCCACACCCAGCGCTGGCCGTTGATCTGTGTGTAGAAACTGCACGAGACGTAGCCTGACACACAGCTGGTCAGAGCATACAGGACGATGGATGCTGAATTGATGGCGCCATGGCGGTGCACATTGAACATTCCCAGCAATGCCATAAGGATTATCGCTAAAGCAAACAAAGGACATATTTAGGTGATTATCACATGCCCTTTATGTATATACAAGTTTCAGGTTTTCCCTTTTACTCTAATGCTTGGGACAAAGACTGTTGTTATGGGATAGAAGTGCTCAGAAAACCAGAATGCTCCATTTCAAAGGGAACAAAAAAACAAGACACCTCACTGGGATTTAACAGGCCAGTGTTTCATTGTGTTTGTGAATTTGAGAGTCAATACTCACCTGTGGCAAGGGTAAGGAACTGAGCCCCAACTCCCAGCACAGCACAGAGCAAGCTTTTGAAAGGAGGAAACCTAAATACATCAGTATGGATGATTTTCCAACCATTGTCTCCTTGGTCCAGATCATCGCAGCCACCCTCCTCTTCCACATTGTACCTGAAGGTGAAAGCAAAGTATTTTTATGACTGGGAGAACCAAAACGAGAGCAAGAAAAGTCTCTGCTATATTTACAGGTCTTGCAGGTAATAGAGGTCCAGGAATTGCATACAATTTTGCACATTTAGGCCAAAAAGAAACTATATTAAGGACTAAACTTCAAATTAAAGCTTTTATTTAAACATAGTAAAATGAGAGCTTGGAGACAGAAAAGACAACAAAAGCCCTTAAAGTGTTCGACAGATAAAAGGATATAAAATAAAGAAAAGGAAAATCTCAGATTTTCCTGCACACACATCTCCTGGTTTTACAGAAAATGGTCTGAAAAAGAGAATATCCAGTAAGTTGCTCATTGCTTTGCTTTGAGCTGGCAGGAAGGCAACAGTATCTCAAATAACCATTCGTCACGACCAACGTAGAAGAGCATCTGAATAAAAAACATGTCCAACCTTGAAGCAGATGGGCGTAAAGCAGCAGAACTCACTTGTGCTACTCCTGTCAGCCAAGAACAGGAAACTGGGGCTACAATCTCAATCAGCTTACCAAAGTCTGATATGAGAAGACTAGAAAAACTGTCTGGCCTTTTGATTTTGGTGTTAACAACGTGAAAGCATGCCTTATATCAACAAATCAGGCTGGTAGTGGTGGTGTAATGCTGTGGGAGATACTTTCTTGGTCCACTTTGGCCTCCTACAGTATTGTGCCCAAGGGTTCTTTGGCAGGCAGACTGAAGCAGCTGGGAACTGCACCTCCAACCTCCTGTGCTCAGCCAACCCATTATTAAACCACATTAAAGGCACAAAGAGACCTGACATTTTGTTTTGTCTTTTATATTCAAGCAATGCATTATTCACTGTCTTTGCGTCACTTACTCACCTAGCAAAGTCATTCTTAAGGACTCTCATGAGAATGATGATGACGAAGCCAAGAAGCAGCACCACCAGCACCAGTGAGTTAATGATGGACAGCCAGTGGATCTCCAGTGTTTTGGGGAAGAACGAGTAGTCTCTGAGACGCTCGGCTCTCCGGGAATAGGGCAGAGATGATTCAAACCAGTGCACGCTGTAGGTATGGGTCACAGTCAGGCTGCCTCCGCCTACTCCGACACCCCCCACTGCTGCACCTGCCCCCTCCTCTAATGGAACAGGCTTAACGTCTTTTACTGAGACATTGGCGAAGATCACATAGTCGCCATTGTACTCAATGTTGAAATCCAGGTGAGTCCACAAACCCACCTGATAGAACAGAAAAGAGGCAGGAGGAGTTTAGAAGTAAGAGGAATGATGCTTAGTTTGGTTTACCAAAAGCTTAGCATATCCATAAAACATTTCTATAGTTTCTACCTTGTGGCTGTGAGGCAGGAAACCACTCTCCTCTATGTATCCTACAAAACCCCAAATTGGAATATCGTCCAGGACAAATTCAAAGTAGTACAGCTCCTCAATGGCCTCACGAAGATCGTCCACCTACCAAGGAAAAAAAACAAGCACCAACAGTTAACAGATGACATATTTTAAGCAGTAGTTGTTGTCATTATTTGTTCTAATATGATGGGATCACTGTTTTTTGTCCTTGTCGATATACATGGTCTAGAAATAGTGTCTCTGTATGTTGCTATTAACTTGTATGTAACATCAACCTGGCAGAGAGTCTACAGATGGAAATTAGCCAAGGGCTATAATCTAGCACATTTACATTTGTTAAAATATTCATTAATATGTATTGTCCCTTTTTTTTTTATTAGAACAAGGTTGTGGCCTCACATAATGAAACAACTGTGCAAAAGTTGTACAGATGTTTATTATGTGAAACTGCTATTTTACAGACTCCAAGGTTCAGCATACAACAAAGTACATTTGTAACAGCAAATATCAAGAGGGATTCGATCCTGATACGGATACATGTATCCAAGGTAACAAAGGATGAAAGACTTCCATAAAATGCAAAAAAAACCCAAAAGTTTTAGTTTTATTATCTTATCCATGAAAAGAAAAAATAACTGCTACAGACCAGCAGATCTAAAAAGGAAATCCGTTTGCACATAATTTCTGGCCAATTTGAGAATTGCCTTGATTTCCATTAAACAAGGTCCAGGAAACATTCTTCAGAGATTTTGAGCACAGTCAGTGCGATGTTTATTTAAGCTTTGTGACATGGTTTGTTAACCTCCTTGAAGCAGAAGATGGTACACGGAGGTGGTCAGCCAGTTCTGACTCATCAGACCAGGAAACATTTCTCCAGTCTTTGGTGAGCCTGTGTGAACTGTAGCCTCTGCTGTCCTGACAGGTGCTGTAGCCCATCCACTCTACTGTCATTTTATATGTCCAGAGATGCTCTTTTGCATACCTTGGTTGTAGGGGCCATTTTTGGGTTAATACCCCATGTTGCCGCTAGAGGTCACCTTTTTCAGTTTTCTGTATGGGAAACTCGAGTTGAGGAGTAGAATAGCATTTTTGTTTCATTTGTAAGCGGTGCTGGTCAAAGCTTTCAGTGTTTGCAGTTTATTACCAACCAGTTTTCTGATGTTAAGCATGTTAACTATTACAAATTTACTCATGTAAATACCTGTTTTTCTGAAAGAGTGAGCTGACAGAGAATTGTTTTCTCCACATTCTTTTTGAAGCGGATGTTATATAAAGACTCAGCCATTCTGTCACCATCCAGCACTTCTCCCAGGCTCAGAGATTTATGATGCACCTGATGAAAGAAGTATTAGCATTTAATATACAGGATGTTTAAAAAAAGTGCCAGATTAGTTAATCATAATTCTGAGAGCAGTTATTTTAAAACTGCCAGCTAAATAAAAATCAATACAATGTTACTCCTGCCTTTGAAAATGCAGGCTAAACTGCTACCAACACAATCAAACTTCCAATAATGACTTTTCCCTTAAACCTGTGAGCCATTAAATAAACTATCAACTTAAAGAAAAAGCTTGTGTTTTGGTGGAATGTGTGAATTCCTAACAGCAAATCAGTTACACAAAATTATTATTATTACTCTTATGGTTCAAGATGTCATTTTTTATCACATTTTTACAAGAAAATGCCATGATCTTTCTATAAAAAGACACTTCTTTACTCAACATGAATTAATACGTGTTTCCAGATTTTTTGGTTGGGAGTAACACTTCACCTCAATATCACATCCTCACGTAGAAACAAACAGATATGGGATAAAATATAACATAGTAAAGTCTTTTCTTTGGACTCTGAGATAAAAATATGTTCACAGGAACTGGAGATGTAAGCCCTGAGATTTAGATATTATCATTACACTCTCATCTACATGTCTCCAGTTCCTCTGTTTTGTTACAACAGACCAACACCACGCAGTGACACAGAACTAACACTGACCTTCTCCGGCCTGCAAACAGGCAATGTGTAATAGTGATATGTCTCCTGGGGGTTATGATAAGGGCCCACTTTGTTGACATAAAGAGTCACATTGTCTCCAATCTTGTAACCAAGGGCCCAGCCTAAGAACAAGAACAGGATCAAGACAGAGTGCAGCACCATCATCCTCTGACAGCCACCTGACGTGCCTCCTGTTCCACGACACATGGCCCCTGTTGAAAACATGACAGCTTATCAGTTCAGGTTCATTTTAAGCTAGCCTGTCTCTCACTTTTGTGCACTTCAAATGTGACACGTAATTATCTTAACGCAGAGAGGTAGAACTGCACAATTTTATGCAACGTCATTCCTGCGATGCTTCAACAAACACAGCAGAAAATGATGAAACTGGCTCAAACACAGATGCTGTGTAACCACAGTGAATTGCAATGCATTTCATCAGTTTCATCAGCCCAAAAGAGGGTTTGGAATCAAATAAGCACCGTCAATTTCTGTATGTTGGAGTTTACAAGAGCAAAAAATAAGTAACATTGCTCAGAGCTTCAGTTTTCATCCAGGTGCAGAGTTTCAGAGTTGCTTTCAATTTCAAAGTATATTAGACAAACATTAGTGTCCATGGTATGCTTAACTTGCATATGAACATGTATTAAGTTTGTGTTGGAATGGTGACGCATTATGATACAATGCCACACCTCCCCTTTCATTTGCATACTCTAAAAAGCACACAAATGTGTTCCCTATCAACCACATTTCCTGAAAAATCACAATCCTCACATTTTTTATGCAAGTGATAGAAGGAGAACTTCAGAAGGGCGACCTAAAGTTATTGCTGATGTGGCATTAGTGTTGAATTTCACAGCAAAGCAAATTTGGTCTGAGTGGTAAAGTTGCAATGCCTTTGACATAAGCCAGATCACTTTTTGATCGTCCCCTGTGACGAACTACAGAGTAGCGTCACAGCTCTATGCACATCTGAACTTTTTACTAATTACAGGACTACATAAGAAGCCCATAAAGTATTTAGAAAGACTCAAGCCAAAAGAGTTAAATCAGTTGAATGAATAATAGCAGCAAACAGGCAGAAACAGGCAGAAATGACTCACACAGTGAGATAAGTAATAGTATATACAAGAACTGTAATAAGCAGTAAGAGCAAGGTCGCAACACTACAAGCTCTGTCCTGTTTCTGTGGACAGCAGTATGCTTATAATCAAAGGGGGCCTCCTTAAATTAAGTAAGGCAAGCGATTCATCCACATCAACACTGTTTTACTCCAAATAAGCACATGCTCGCTAAAAAAAGACTACAACAACGAAATCAACACAGTCGATCTACCGTTCTCTCCGTCGTCAGTCCCGATGCTCCAGATCCAACAAAATCTGTCTGTCCGCCGGCTTCCTTGGACTTCAGGCCCCAGTAGGCTGCTCTCTTCTCCGCTACACTGGAGCTCAGTGTGAAGATTCAGCCTTACAGCCGAGCATCTTGGAAATTCTTGATACTTTGTGTAAACGTAATATCACTACCTTCATATCCGGGTACACTGAGTACTTTTATTCACACATGGGCCAGTGTGGAAGAAGAAGAAGAGCTCCGACTCCACGTCACCTTACAAAATAAAAATAACAACGACTCGGCTGAGTTTTCCGGATTGGGCGGGGAAACAAGAATACACCTGAAATGTTACCGGTTAATCCCAGCCGGTGACAAATTTCACTCACAAGCAATGTAAAATAAACGTGGAGTATTTACGGTCTTTAACGCCTCGGGAAATTATGAACTAAAAGGTAGGAGTTCGCAGCTTTCGACGGTGTTATTTTTCCCCCTTTTTCCAATAAACCGGATTTCCTTCAACGGTAAATAACCAATCAGTGCCTTCGCGGGTCTTCCGTGTCGGAACTCAGGCCTGATTAATAAACCCTGCACTATCGATGCACGGGTTTTAGGAGTACCTGGACGTGCGGCGCTCGATAGATCGATAGAAAATGCCTGCTATTTGATTTCCCGCGAAACAGTCACAATTCCTCGCGCTCTAGGACGTGGAGTAGCTGCACGAGCTGAGGCGTTTTACTAAATTGGTGAGTCCTTTGTAAATGTTAACATTATATAACCTGAAAGCTAGCTTTGATAATAGATGGCTACATCCTGTGGCATTTTCATTGAGGTCAGCTGGTACACACTAGTAGATCAAAGCCAGGACACATTTCTGCTCTCCAGTTTGCTTACATGAACCCGTCGATTTAAAGATCATTGTAAATTCACAAACCTGGCACACACATTGCTGAGAGATAACAAATGACGCGGAGCTCGTCTTTTAATTGACACGAAGCCTCCGTTAAAAACAAAAAAAGGTTCGTATTTGTAAATAACTTGTACTGTGACCTCATTGTTTTCTCAAGCTTCTGCAGACCTGTACCAGTGATGGGGCCTTTGTGAAATGCAGTTGGGATGGAAATGACACAGCATGTTAATCCGAGAGCTTCACTCTCTCTCTTGTTCTCAGATATTCTGACACAATGGGAATACACGGACTTGCCAAGCTAATTGCTGACCAGGCCCCTGGTGCCATTAAAGAGCAAGACATAAAGAACTTCTTTGGTAACTGTTCCAGAATACACTCCTTATACATAAGTGATGCATGAGTGTCGGTCTACCCTCAGTTTGTTGCAACATACAGTCTGTATGATGCATGATGGAATGCTAACTCTTTATGTCATTGTTGAACAAGCACCTCTTTTCACCTTCTGTAGGCAGGAAAATTGCTATTGATGCCTCTATGTGCATCTACCAGTTTCTGATTGCTGTGCGACAGGATGGTAACGTTCTACAGAATGAAGATGGAGAGACAACAAGGTACTGTTGCAACAATAAACATTTAAAATTGAATAAGAAGACCTAATTGTAGATCCTTTGCAGATGCAGTAGTTCCTCTGTTGAAACTTAGTGATTTTTAGCTCAGGTCTGAGTACACAAGAATGATTTTTGCCTTTACTCCTTTCTTCAAGCCACCTAATGGGAATGTTCTACCGCACCATCCGCATGTTGGAACATGGAATCAAACCTGTGTATGTCTTTGACGGCAAGCCCCCACAGCTCAAGTCAGCAGAGGTGAGTAAGGATTTCCTCTGGTCCTCACCCATCTGCAAATGGAAACATTTGTTTTCAGTGCAGTGGATTTCTGTCACTCATTTATGTCAGCAACTCCTTACATGCTCTGTTTCATACTGACAGCTCTCTCTCATTCTGATCGTGTCTTCATCTTCTAGCTTGAGAAAAGAGGGGAGAGGAGAGCCGAAGCTGAGAAGATGCTTGCCCAGGCCCAAGAAATTGGTAAAGACTTTTTGGGGGGGGGGGGTTGTTGGTTAAAGAGTTTAAAGTCAGCATGGTTTGTTGGAAGTTGCTAGGTTTTAAACCAAACTTGAACTCAGACTATATCACAAGTATTATGGGAAAGTCTGTGAACATGTTTTCCTTTAGGCATGAAAGTCTACCGTACTATAAGCCGCTACTTTTTGCGCAAGCTTTGAACCCTGCGGCTTTTAGTCAGGTGCTACTAATGTATGTACAAAACAGGATTTTCCCCTGATTTTAGCTCGTGCGGCTAATATTCAGGTGCGCTTTGTAGTCCGGAAAATACGGTAATTGGATTTTATTCTCTCTCAAACCAGGGGAGCAAGAGAACATTGACAAGTTCACTAAGCGTCTGGTTAAAGTCACCAAGCAGCATAATGATGAGTGTAAGAAGCTCCTGACCCTGATGGGAGTGCCTTACATTGAGGTGAGATTTCTATTTCTACACATTTTTGTGGCATCAAGAATATTTCCACACTTATTACACAGTTTGGAGACATCCCTCCCATGAATGATTTGTGTTTTAGTGTTTTTACAATATAACAGGCTTCTTATCCTCTTACCCTTACTAAGTTACAGTTACACAGTCCAGCTGGGGTCAATCACAGAGAAAGACAGAAATGTAATGAAATTATGCCTAAAGTTTAAAAATATACATGAATTGGGATTCTGCAGTGCAGTTTGAGGTAGTTGCATTAAGACAGATTGTGTGTATCATTCTGTTAGATGTAATTTTATTTATTTATTTTTCATTTCCTTAAAGGCTCCATGTGAAGCTGAGGCCAGCTGTGCTGCTCTGGTTAAAGCAGGGAAGGTGTTTGCCACGGCAACGGAGGATATGGACGGGCTGACCTTTGGGACAAACATCCTTCTCAGACATCTCACGGCCAGTGAAGCAAAGTATGAACTGGCATCGCCTTTGACATATTAGCAGAGTGGAAATGACTTAAAGCTGTTGCCTTAATTCTACATCAGATTTATGTTTAC